>NC_135540.1:834849-1488387 GCF_045843805.1 Urocitellus parryii | reverse complement strand
TGACATGACTTCTAATCAGACTGTCAGTCATGCCCCCCAAAATATGTCACTCAAACATAAATGTCCTCTGCCCATTCACATAATCTTATGTAAAATACATTTAAAGACACAGTGAAGACATGTTTATGGGTAGGGATACACTAATGTGTGTACACGTGTTTGGCAAGGAGACCTGAGTGTGTCTGCGTGTCTGAACCACAACTTCCGTTAAATCACAGCACTCGCTCAAACTTATCAGTATCATCAAAAGCTTCAGATTCACATCATTCAGAACTGGATCCCATAACTGAAGAGGCATGTGTGGCCACAGTGGAGACAGACACACATGGGGACAGCAGTGTTGGTGCAATGCCTGTCCCACTGGGTAAGGCCCACAATGGCTCATCTCTGCCTGCCTGGGTCTCTGACATGCAAGTTCCACTGATGATGTTTGAAAGTTTGAAAAAATAGGTTGCTTTATCGTGGAAAAATACAACCACCTCTTAAATGGGAGATAAAAGTGTAATCTGTAACAATCGCAATGGCAGGATGCTTCATATTAGGTGACAGGTGTGTCACCTACAGGAAAGCCACCTGTCCCAGGTGTACTCAAGCCTTCTCAGGAGACTAAAACACAATCTCTTAATTATTAATGTAATTTTATTTTCAGAGTCTCTTGTAACTAGAAAATACCTTTCAATGGGGAACCATAAGCTGACATAGTTAACCTCTTACAAAGGTGTTTAGTAGCTGGATAAAACCGATGGAAACGAGGCTACCTTAAGACAACTTTTAGGGAGAAATAATATTTAATTGAGCTTCTTTGGCCTTTCCTCTTCTGAACAGCCTACCTCTTCCATTTCTCTTTGGAAACTCTGTCTGGTATTTCAGTACAAGTTACCCCAGGGCCTGCTTCACTGGTCACACTTAGAATTGCACTCGGTTGAATTTGCTGCTGTTGCCATCTTGAGAATCTCACTTTGGAGCAGGGAGTTTTGCCCTGGGCCCCACAGATTCTGTAAACTGTCCTCATTATGCCGTGGTGTGAATTCAGGCATAGAATTTCGATGTCCAGGAATTAGGCCATTGGAGATTATCTCGGCAAGTGTAGGCCCGGAGAATACTTGCATTTAAAATCTCGAGTTCAAGTAAAATGAAAGATGCTGGGTACTCCTTCAGCCGATGTGCCGGCTTCCCACGGCGTGAATCCCGCCCATCTCACAGCTTCTGAAGACGTCACCAGAGGCCTGAGAGGCTGCCTTTCACAGGACTGAGGGGCAGGGTGCCACCTGAGGTGCTGGTGTTCAGGTCACTCCTTTAACATTCACCTCTGTGGATGAAGATGTGAGCTGTGAATCTTAGCTAGTGGACAGATTAACCACACGTCAGAGGGTCAGGGACCCACAGAACCTGGCAGAGGTGACCGTCCCTACAAAGTGAAAAGGCCAGGCAAAGCCGTGACATCATAACCAGCCTGACATCATCACGCCTCCCCTGGATGTTACTAGGGGAAGATGTGAAGGGCGCCTCCCGTGCCCCGCGGTGGACCAGGACTCTCGAGTCAGTCCAGAGCACTGAGTTGTACGTGAAGGTGTCTTTCCACTGTTACAGTGCTCAGAGGTTTGGAGACCACACAGTGCAGACACCCTCTACAGAATGAGAGGTCTTGGAAAGGGGGGAACAGGAAGCTGAGAAAGCCCCCAAGTGAATGACCAAATTATACTGCCTATTGTGTGCATGTTTGAATATGCAACAATGAACTCACTGCTGTTTACAGTCAATGCACCAAGAGCAGCTTTTAAAAAGGAAAAAAAAAAAAGACGTAGGATAAATTTTTAAGGAAGAATTAAGATAAATAAAATAAAATATGTAAGATCTTAAAAAATATTTAAATGTCCCTAATAAAGCAGTTACTCTCAAGCATTTCATAGTTCTGTCATCAATAGATGTCGAACCCATTGTGTTCTGAAATTCTGAAAATGTCAGTATTCTGAAAGTTTTGAATAATGCTCTCCAACTTTTTTCATGTATATTATTACATTTTGAAAATGTTCTTTGAAACGTCACTGTTTTTCAGTAACACCAGTCATTTGCTGAAGCTGAGGTTGTTTCTTGTGTTTGATTTCATGGTGTGGATGACAGTGCGCGTTGCCGCAGCACCCTGGGCCTGTAGCTCAGGGTTCTCTCTAGTGTGTTTCCACATCTGTCACTTTAGCAGCCTGTGACGTGACGTCATATGCTCCTGCTCATGAGAAATCCGAGACCCAGTCTCAGTGAAGAGACAACCTAAACACACAGAAACTTTAAACAAAGTGGTAACTCTCTGGCTTCAGAAGCAAAATTGACAGAAATGTCTACCAATTTCAGGGTGAGATGAAGGGTCACATTAATTTGCATGGACATGATTTGTTTAGAATTTCTCACAACTTAATGATTCAAAAATGCCTTTTAGGTAGCCTAAGTCCACAAGCTCATCCCCATGGTATGCCATGCACTCAATGTTGGCTGGTTTGTTTGGGGTAGTAATTTATTAGTAAGTGTTTTAAGGAAGCTGGTTAAACTCTTTCACTTTTAAATTATTATTTAAGGTAGAATATGAACACATTTCAGAATAAAAACCCCTCTGGTTCTGAAGGACAGACGGGACTGGCCTTGATAAATAGGTAGTCGTGCTCCACATCTGTCCTTCTGGAAAGGCTTACTTGACGGGGACGTCACTGATGGCGAAGTGGGTGTCAGCCCCGATCACAGCAGGCTCCCAGGTAGACCTCCCTAGCCCCCGACTTCGCCACTGCCATCACACAAGTTATGCAGCGTCGTGAAAGGCAAAGGACATTACCCGTTTTCTGCATGAAGTCTACTTATCGCCATGAAATGACCTCTCGAGGCAGATCCCCTGCCCTTCTTCAGCCTTCGATGGGTCTGACCACCAGCCATCACGTCAGGGTGTTAAGTGCTCCGAGATACCTAGGAGACAAGTTATCTGGAGAAGGAAACAAAAAACACATTTTCTTTAGTAAGCAGAGCATAATAAGAAAAACTTGGATTAGAGAAATGGGCTATAAATTTACCTGAGACTCACAATCCACGATATGGAAACGCTGCTTTTGTGCCAGGTGGCAGCAGTCACCACGCTGCGGGATCCCCTCTGACTGGGGTGGAGCTTGCTGGCGGGTCACGGTGGCTCCGGCAGGGCTTACTGGTGGTTCACTAGCTTTCCGCTGCCTCACTGGCTGGGTGGCAGTCCCCTGTAAGGGGTAAGAGCTGAAGTTAGGTTCAGTTTTAGGACTTTTTAAATAGATGATTTCGACAGTATTGGATGGGATTGTACCTTTCAATGAACTGATGAGAGCCATTGCAGACGGAGGGAAGGATGCTCTAGATGTTCTGTAAAGGCCTTTATAACAGGAAAGAAGACGCTCTGGCTCCGGAGGCATTTATACACACCCATGTGAACACGGCAGCCCTGAGCTCCGGTCGTCCTCCAGGGAAGATCTCCACATTTAAAGTGTGCCCACACTTTCGAGGCAGGGACAACGGTGGGCAGCCTGATGACCCCCTTTCCTCCGGCCCTGCGATCGGCCTGCTGCAGCCTTCTCCTGATGTGCCCCCAAAGCCATGGGTTGTCGTCCCCCTGGTGGCTGAAGGCTCATATTCCTGTATCATTTCATCATACTTTGATATCATGTCTTCCTTAAAAATGACTGTGGGGTCTGTTTGCATCGTCTGTCCTCTGAAAGTGTCCTTTAAAAACATCATCTCTTAATCCAGAAATAATAATGCAGACCATTCCGGGAACCGGTCCTGATCCACAGCTCTCTAATCTGAACACGTGCCTCTCAAATCCTCTCGTGCGTCCAGGCCTGGGAAGCCGCAGCACGTCCACTCTGAGCCGTGTTAATCCAGCTTTGTTCATTAAGCTGTGGATGTCCTCAGATGCGGTGGATGGTCAGATGCACAAACTCCTTCTCCTCGCTCTGTTTGAAGAAAGCAGCTAGAAGGTGACCTGCTGTTGGGAAGGACTTGGCACTAGTTTGAGAGACTGGCCACACTCTCTGTAGGTGAATAGAAGACACCTTTGAAAAGCACATTCACCGCCTCTGTTTCATTTAGTCTCCTAAATGTTCAGTCCGAGAACGGTGATCCCCGCTTTGCCGACAAGGGAACAGTGAGAGAGGAGGGACTCCAGCTACAAAAGCCAACCTGGCTCAGACGACCGTGGGCCTGTCCACGCGAGTCCTCTTACCCCGAGTCAGGGATATTTTCTTCTTTTGCTTTGGCAGCTTTTAAACTCCTCGAACTTGGATAAATGAAAGTAGCAATCGCATGATAGTGAAGGACAGAATCGTGTAGAAGAAAAAAAAAAAACACCAAGAACGAAATAAAATTCAGATGTTGGTTAAAAAAAAAATCAGTCCTGAATCGATGGGAAAGATCGAGGGGAGAAAGAAGAAGGCCCCAGCTGGTGTGGTGGCCCTGGGTAATCCGGCTCGGGGAGGCTGAGGCAGGAGGCCTGAGCAGCTTATCCTCATGGAGAAAATGAAGCTTTAGGAAGGGTCCGCGGAGCTCCGTGGGCAGCACTCACCCAGCACCACATGGCTCAGGGAGCCCACCTTGGCTGGGTACTGGGTCCTCCTGGGCCGTCAGAACCAGGGTCTCCTCTTTCCAGAGCCGCAGCTGCCTTTGTTTCCAGGGTGAGGGGCTGGGGAGGAGGGCCCTGAACAATCACATGTAAAGACAGTGACTCTTCATTCCTTGTTTTTCCCACAAAAAAAGACAATTGCATACGTGTATCTCCCCCCGCCCCCTTTAATTCTAGAACTAAGGATTTAGGGTTCGGCCGTGATGACTACTCGGGTTCTTCTCACTTTCCATTATGGATTATCTCTTAATCTTGGTGACCTTAAGTTGCTGTAATAGGCTGTTGATATTTTGGGAGTTCAAAAATGAAATGCGTCCTCACGGGACCAGGAAAGACGTCGACAACTGGGCTACTCAAAGTATGAGCTTTGCCTTGGCAGAACCTGTCCCAGATCCCACCCAGACCCCCTGAGCCAAGGTTGCTTCCTCTGGGATATCTGGGCGCGTGTGGGCACTGGAAGGACTGGGAAGCACTGGTCTAGACCATTCCTCTGCTTAGGCAGAATGTATGGTGGCCACACCAGAAGGTCCCCTCCAGGGGGAAGCCCAGGCCGCAGGCCTGCACCGCTGCAGCCAGATGTGGGCAGCCCCTCCTGCGTGTGCTCCATCCTCCCAGGGCGGCTGTGCCCATGCCTGCCCCTGAGCTCCACCCACGACGGTAGGACATCGTTCCACACTAGGACCTTATCGTAAGCTCAGCAGTTCTAAAATTGTCCCAAACATCTACACCTGGCTTCGTACTCACCTCCGTGGTCACTCGGTGAGCTGGCTCCCTGAGGGTGGTGGGGTCAGGGGGTGTTTTCAGTTTCCCCGGATGGGAGCCTCCCTCGTGGCGTCAGCCCTGCGACTGCCCAGGCACAGGTGGCACCCACTTCACCTTGGGGACGTCACGTGCTCAGTTAGAAGATGGTCTGTGGACCGCGTGCAGCTGTCCGTGCAGACTCGGGTCGCGCAGGCAGGAGCTGCCAGCATGGAAGGGCCTGGCTGGGAGCAGGAAGCAGGAAGCAGAGCGTGAGGAGGCGGGGACACCCGGTGGCAGAGTGGGTGGGGGGACTCCGCCTGCCCTGGACTCCCCCTGAGGGGGTGGGAGGCCACTGACCTACTTGGAGCAGAAGAGTGAAACGGGTGGTGGTGACTCAGGCCGCAGGGTTAGAAATACAGACCAAGGACGGAGGGGGAGGCTGGAGTGACCGGGGCAGCTAGGCGAGCTGCCGCAGCTAGGATGACTTGAGTGTTGGCACTGGGCTGAGGAGAGCGAGGACTGGCAGGATGGATAGGATGTCACAGCACCAGGAGACGGGAACCCGGTTAGCCCGAGACCCTAGTCTAGCCATGGAGGGCTGCACCCCAGCAGGGGGCGTGGGGCACTGATTTTCTTTCTTTCTTTCTTCCTTTTTTTTTTTTGGTACCAGAGATTGAACCCAAGGGCACTTTACTACTGAGCCACATCCCCAGCCTGTTTTATTTTGTTTTACTTATTTATTTTTTTGAGACAGAGTCATGCTAAGTTGCTGAGGCTTTGAACTCGAGATCCTCCAGCCTCAGCCTCCTGAGAGGCTGGGATTACAGATGTGCGCCACCAAGGCAAGCTCACGTGCTAATTTTCACTCAGGTCGGACTCCAGCTGCCCTGTGGGGAACTTCTGCCACATTTCAGCCTCCGTGTGGTCCCTGCTCCACCCACAGTCCTGCCCTAAAGGTCTTCTGTTGGAGGAAGGAAGGGGGGTACTGTTCCTCTAGGCACACAACCACCCTGAGCCAGCCCCCAGCCAGATGGGGACAAGAAGGAATATAAAGTACGGATAGATCAGGTGAGATGGGACCGGCCCAAGAGCCACGAAATCTGGCTTCCTAGAGGAGGGATTCTGCCTCCTTGGCCTCTGGGTTCCCGGGGGATCTCAATAGGCACTTGATAAACAGGCGCTGACCTCCTGACAGTGCACACACAGCCCAGAGAAGAGACCATCTAAGTAAACACCACGCTGCCGCCATCCTAGGAGATCTCCGCGGTTAGGTTCCTAGCTGTTTCGCAGTCTCCTGCGGAGAGTCTGGCAGTCCCTTGCTCTGCGGGAACACTGCCCTCCCTTCAGGGTGGCATCTTGTCAGATCAGCCCTTAAGCCACCACCTCCACTCTCCTTTGCGCTAATGCCCTGCTGGCCTCTGGGACGAGCTAAAGGGCCAGTGGCCTCTAATCGTCTTTCATCTGATCATGGGCCTGAGAGCAGCTGGTGTCCTCCTGGGCTTGGCTGTGGCCACTTGTTCCTCTCCTGGTGAGATGCCCGAGCTGCGGTGAGCCAGGGCTGTCCTCTGGCCCCGGGGCCCCCTGGGTGGCTGAGGGGGGCAGCAGATTCCCAGGTGCGAGGCCTGGGTGGCTGAGGTCTGTCCTCCCTGCCTCCCTCTGTGTCCTCGCTGGTTGGAAGTCCCTTCTCATCTGTGCTCAGCCCAGAGGGGCCTCCACCCCACTTCCTGCACTCACCTCTGCCTCTCTGGCTGCAGGGATCTCCTCCTGTGGCCTCCTGGGGTTGCTGGCCTGCCCACCGTCTCTACCCACTGGTGCGGGCTGCAGGAGTCCCAGGACCCTGCCCAGGGCACCCGGGTGGGGAGCCCTGCAGGCCACCCAATGCCCCTGGAAAGGCCCCGCTGAGGACCTTCAGTGTATTATGTCACAGATCATAAAAGGTTTATTTGGTCCAACCTCATGGAAGATACGGCCCATGTGTTCAGCAGACGGAGGGGCAGAACCCCAGACCAGGCCTGGCACGGAGCAGGGGTGCCGTGAACAGGAAGGAGCCGGCACCGTGCGTGGGTGGTGGCCAGGGGAAGTGGACGCCTTTCCTCTCTCAAGGGTCTCCTGAGACAGGTGGAGACCGGAGCCAGGTGCGCTGTGATGGGCGGTGGAGAGCTGGGTCCTCTTAGAGCTGTCCCGCCACCGCGCCTGAGCCGCCTCCAGATCTGACCTTGCTGCTACGGACCCTCAGCCCGTGGCGTCAGCACCGTGTCCTGCGGCCATCGGCCACCATCTCCGTGAACACTTGCTCTGTCGTCACGACGTAAGGAGAGGTCACTGGCTGTCCCCAGGTCCTGGAGCCGTGTCCACCCCCGGGGCCTGCCAATCACTTGTCACACCTGCAGGGAGACGGCGGTGGACCTGTCTGCCCTCTTGTCCTCTGAGCCCTGCCTTTCTCCCTCTGCCTCTCAGTCACCTCCTGTGGCCCGTGGCTGTCCCTCTGCTGGGGCCTGAACGGTGTCCAGTGGCCTGGTCACAGGGCACGTGACAGGTGTGGCTGGTGGGTTTACTTAGCCATCTGTTTGGATGTACTTTAAAGAGATCCAGCCACACATTCCAAATCATTTGACTTTCTCATCAAATTTCCCTCCATGACTTCTGTGTCTGCCTTCCTCCTGCTCGGTCCCCGCAGACCACCACTTTCCAGAGCTGGAACACACTGGAGACCCGGCCTCAGACAGGACGCCCACCTTCACTTGGGGTAAGAGTCAAAGAAGCAACTGTGTGTGCATGTGTGTGTGTAAGAGAATGTGTGTGTACACATGTGTGTATGTGAGTGTGCATGTGTGTGTATGTGAGAATGTATGAGTGTGCACATGTGTATATGTGACTGTGTGTGAGGGTGTGTGTATATGAGAATGTGTGTTGTGTGTGTGTGTATGAGAGTGTGTGAGGGTGTATGTGAGAATGTGTGTGTACACATGTGTGTATGTGAGTGTGCATGTGTGTGTATGTGAGAATGTATGAGTGTGCACATGTGTATATGTGACTGTGTGTGAGGGTGTGTGTATATGAGAATGTGTGTTGTGTGTGTGTGTATGAGAGTGTGTGAGGGTGTATGTGAGAATGTGTGTTGTGTGTGTATGTATGTGAGAATGGGTGTGTGTATCTGAGATTGAGTGCACATGTGTGTGTGCGTGTGCGTGTGTAAGGAGGTCCTCAGTACTGAGTGTGACACTGACATCAGTGAGGACAGGTCTGCCTCTGGGAAGCTGTCTCCACGCCTGTGCAGACAGGTGTGGGAGTACCTAGGTGGAGACGTGCAGATGTGGTGCACTCTCCTGTGTGTGCAGGACTGAGGACTGGGGATGAGCTGCGGCCCAGCCCTCTTTGGTTTGGGTTTTGAGGCAGGGTCTCTCTGGGCTGCCCGGGCACCTGGCCTCTGAGTGGCTAGATGGCGGCGGTGCTCGGGCTTTCTACCCACCTGCCTGGCTGCTTCACCCGGGCCCTTCTCCTCGCTCCTCCTGTCAGGAGAGCACCTGGCTCCTCCCGCTCTGTGCCGACACCTCTCTTGATAAAGGGTGGGTTGGGCAGGCGGCTGCCCACACGTCACCTGATGCCACTTCTGCCAGGCGAGGTCCCTCTGTTCTCGCTCGTGCTTGGTCCTTAAACATGTGCGGGTGCCGAGGCTGACGCGGTGTCACATCCGACTCTGTCACTCTCCACTCCTCTGCGGAGGCTGGTGGCCTCCCTCTGCCGTGGGTGACTGCAGTCCCTTTGTCCCATGGCTCTGCTTCCAGGAAGATGAGGTATCTTCCCTCTGTGAGTCTTTCCCTGACATCCATTTCCTACCGGACAGACAGACAGCGTGGATGAGCTCAGGGTCCTCCCCCGCTCCAGGGGCTTCATAAAGAGAAGGATCCCACTCTGGCCACCCGCTGTCCAGGACATACAGACAGCGTGGATGAGCTCAGGGTCCTCCCCCGCTCCAGGGGCTTCATAAAGAGAAGGATCCCACTCTGGCCACCCGCTGTCCAGGACATACAGACAGCGTGGATGAGCTCAGGGTCCTCCCCCGCTCCAGGGGCTTCATAAAGAGAACGGTCCCACTCTGGCCACCCGCTGTCCAGGACAGACAGACAGTGTGGATGAGCTCAGGGTCCTCCCCCGCTCCAGGGGCTTCATACAGAGAACGGTCCCACTCTGGCCACCTGCTGTCCAGGACAGACAGACAGCATGGATGAGCTCAAGGTCCTCCCCCGCTCCACTCTGGCCACCCGCTGTCCAGGAGGCTACCCCCACTGACGATGGCTTCACTTCCTCATTTTGGTCTCAGCATCAGTGTCATCTCCTCCACCAAACCTGGAAGTGTTCCCTCTGAAGTCACTGTTTCAGGCTGGCACAGTGGTGGGGCAGGCGGTCCTCTTCCCACTATGGTGCTGTCTGTGTGTTGGCTGTGACTCTCCTGAACACACACTTCACGCTGTGCCCTGGGGAGGCCTGGCGTGCAGCAAGGGGACAGTACACAGACGTCAACGAACAACGCGCGACGTGCTGACGTCCTGGCTGGACGTGCGTAGACCCTTTGTCCCTGGGACAGTTCTTTGGGCTCAGTTTGCAGTGTCCGCCTGGCGGCTGACAAGTTGGTGTTGGCGACTTCCTTGTTCTCTGGACTTTAGCTCTTTGTCATTCTACAGAATCTACAGAGTACCTTACTTTACTTCTTGACTGAAATAGCTATTTTAAAAAAGTCAGAATTTTGGGGTGCTGTATATCACGGGGACTGAGCCTTTGACGGCCAAGAGTGTTGTAGATGCTCCCGGCAGCTCCGCGTCCCTCTTGGTTCGGTGGAGAACAAGGTGTGCAGGTTGTGAGCCACTGTGGGGAGCGCGGCAGGTCACCAGGAAACAGGGGTCACCAAGCAAAAGCAAGAATGGAGCCCCACAGGGCCCCTCCCTCGGGGCCGGGTGCTCCTGGGGTTGGCTCCTGCAGGGTCTCCCGCTCCCCGCCTCACCCTGGTGCGCTGAGGCCTTAGGCAGGAGGAGGCCGAGCAGGATGCGCACTCTGGCTCTGGGAGTTCCTCCCCAGGCGCATGTCTGCGGATCCCCCTATCCTGGCCGTTTCCCTGGTTCGCGGCTCTTCCTGGCAGCAGTGCTGGTGGGAACCCAGGTCACTTACTTTCTGCCGGCGTGGCCACATTTTAAAGTTAGAGTGCCTGAGCTGGCCCCTCGGTGGGCGGGCACCACAGGACCGCGTGCGTGACAGGGTGGAGACTGCACCTTGGCAGGTTCTGATGGTACGTGGCTTCTCTATTAATTTAATACCCTCTTGAAATGAGAGTCAGCAGCCGTTCAGGGGAGAGCTTGAGAAGGCTGGAGGTGCCGCAGTGGACCTGTGTGTGCCGGTCACTCACCCAGAGATCACAGGGAGAGGCGCCCTGGAGCTCTTCCTGCGAGCTGCCAGCATGTGGACAGGACCCCTGGTGCTGGGAGTTGGGGGCCCACTTGGCGGGTGCCAGAGCCCGCGCCCGGGCCATCCAGGAACCTCCTGTCCCCTGCTGGAGTCCTCTCCCCAAGCGTGGTCACAGTCTGCTTCCCTCCCTCACATTTCAGCCATGGCAAAGGATATTTTTAGATTTTTTTCCACCAACCAGCTAACTGCAGTCAACGTTCTCCTTGTTTGCAAAGACAACAAAACGCAACGGCGGCCTCTGGGACGCCACTGCGGCCGTAAGGCGCACCCACACCCAGGCTGGCCAAGGGTAGCCGTCTCTGCCGCAGGGCCAGGACCCTGCTCCGGGGTCGCCGCAGCTGGGGTCTTCCTCCGACCAAGGCTGCATCGGTTCTTTACAGCGAGATGAAATGCTTCAGATTCATTATCCAAAGAGGCCTGCTCGATTCAACCAAACACAAATGCCCTCAAGTTTAAAAATAGAAGTGGAAAAGACTAAACATTTGCATCTGAAGAGGAAAAGAAAATGACAGAAATCTCTGTGGCAGACCACTCCTTGAAATTATCCTGAGTTATAATCATGCACTTTCCACTGTCTGTAATTAAACATTAGATTTCATTTATTCCAGATGCATTTGCTGCAAGTAATTCAGAATGCCCCTCCTTCTTTTCGGCCATATACATTTATTTCAAGTCTGTGGCCTGGGTGCCTTCGGGGGCCCTCGTAGTCTTAAGGGAATCTCCATGTGTTGTGTTTTCTCATTGTCTACTTGGGGGACCACGATTATACTCATGAATTTGTCCTTTCTAACATGCAGTGTCAGTGCACCCTTGAGAACATCCTTAACAGGTCTGCTTGTGTCCTGCAAGGGACTGGCAGGGCCTTGAGGTCAGCATTAGAGAGGGAGGGAATTGCTTTTACCCGCTCCCACGTGTGGGGAGACTTGGCCACTGCTCTGTGGAGCCCGCGGCTTTGAGAAAAGCCTGGCCTTCCTCTCCTCCGTTGACAGAGCCTTGGAGCAGTTTACTTACCATATTCGCCAGTCCCTTGCACTGGTCAGGTGGTATCACTAAACAGCAGAATATACATATTAAGTAAGTGTTTTAGTGGTTTGAAATTCCCTTACTTTAAGATTTTCAATGAACTTTTGTGGTTAGGTCCATTGAATATGTTTTTAAAGTACTAGAAATTTACCAGCCATTTATACTTATTCACTGTTTACAAGCTCAGTTTCATGTAATAAATTTTTGGTGTTCACTAAGGAAATCAGAGGTTTGATCAAGATTGGCAGATTGACTACTTGACCTGTGTAATGACAGATGAATTTTGCAGCTACACACCTTGGAGCAAGTTTCTTGCTTTTAAGTATATAGCGTTTTTGTGGCAGTACAGGGAGTCATCCTGGATGCTTGGTTGATACAGCGGTGAGTTACTCTGGTGCCTTTAAGTTTTCCTTCTGTTTACACGTGACTGTTTGACAGTTCACAAGCATTTCCGCAGGTTGGAGAGAAAGGGGTGTGCCAGGTAAGTTTGGCCACTTATTTTAACTGCGTGAAGGTTCCGCGGATGGAGAAGTTCACATTGAAACCCAAGCTCTCTGGGTTATTTGTAAGTTTCATTAACCACTGTTTGCCCTGCCTCTGTGCCCTGCAGACCCAACATCTGTCCATTGGCATTTTCTCTAAGGTGCTCCAGGTCCTCCCTACAGTCAGACTCTGAGGAGTCCAGCAGAGAAGGCAAAGAAGCGGGAGGAGAAATCCCCTCACCTGCTCCTTAAGCTTTAGAAAGAAAGCCCTCCTGCAGATGCCTTGGGCCTCACCTCTTGCTGCTCCTCAAGAGCGCACCCACACCCCTTCTCAGCCTCCAAAGGTCCCCAGGACCACTGCTCCTTGTCTTACTCCCACATCAGCTGGTCACACTCATGATGTCTCTGGATAGTCTGACCTGAACGATGTGTGTATGTGTGTTGCGTGTGAGTGTGTGAGAGTGTGTGTGTGTGAGTATGTGCGCGCATGCACATGAACCTTACTACTAAATCTGCTGGAAGACATTCACTTTGCAGCACACAAACCCTCTCCCCCTCCCTCTCTCATAGAATGCATGGCTAATTGGGGGATTCCTTATTTCAGAAACAATTTCTCCTTTTAACTGGGGACATGGTGGCATTCCAAAGAGGAGTCACCTCACATCCTTTATTTCCCAAAGGTGGAGGTACATCAGATCATTAGGATGCGTCTTTTCTCTCTTCAGCTTTGGTGGCACCTGAGGGGTGTGGCAGGTGTGAAGAGCTTTGACAGCGTAGACCATGTCAGAATTCTAGGTGGCCTCTGTAGCACGGTCCACAGAACCTTCCAGGCTGGTCTTCTCAGCCTTGGCTGACGGCACGGGTGTTCTGGGCTGAGTGACCTGCAGCCGAGCTGAATCAGTGTCCGGCGCCACCCTCCCCCTGCTTCTGTCTGAGCTGCACCCTGGACAGTGGACAGACAGAAGGTTTCCTGCTGTAGGGAGACGTTTCCTGCATTATCCACCAGATGGCCTTGGAAAAAGAATCACACTGAAAGTGAAATTCTGGTTAATGTTATTTAATTCAAACTTGCAATCTGGCTGAGCTCCGGATACCTACCGGTAATAAAAAGAAACTAGAGGCCAAGTTATGCCATTAGAGGGCACCTGTAATCTTAGAGTCTGTTCACATGGACCTGCTAAACCAGGCTGGGTCTTAGGAAGGATAAGTTGTTTACTATGTAAAGTGACCGATTCTTAAACTGAATGTCTGAGAGAGAACATTTTATTGGCAGGGAACAAAAATCTATAAAATCTTAAAACCACCATTTAAACAATTTCTGAGTAAAGGTTCCATTTTGTACAGTGAACACAAGTTACAAAAATATACACAGTGTGTCTGCAAAGTAATTTTTGGTTAGTTGTGTTTGGAGCTTATTTTAAATGCATTTTGTTAAAAAAAAAAATCCTGCCTGTAGACTGGTGGAGTTGAACAAATGATTGAAGTTCCCTAATGGTCGAATTTGTTTTCCTCTCAACAGTTGAATGTTATTAGATGACATTTTGGAAACTGCAGTGTGGTGAAATTGAATTCTTGTGTTTCAAGGTCCTGCTTAATCATGAACACTTTTCAGAAAAATATCTATTTTGCCTGTATTGTCCTGTTAATTAAGATGGTTTCAGAAACAAAAAGTGTGACCTGATGGAATTTTAGTTTAGAGAATATGATTTTTTTTTTGTTTAATTGGAACCTTATAGTCATACACAGTTGCTGGGTTCATCCCGCAAACTCAAGCACGCGTGGAATTGATTCCAGCTCACACTCCTTCCTCCCCTTCCCCATCGCCCCTCATCCCCTCCCTCCCGCATCTCCCCCTCCCCTATCTCCTCCCTTCCCCACCTCCCCTCCCCTGTCTCCTCCCCTCCCCCGTCTCCCCCTCCCCCACCCCCATCTCCTCCCTCCACTCTGCTAGACCTCCTGATGCTCTTCTATTTATGTTTGGCTGGTTCTTTTCACTTATGCATAAAGGTGAGATTCCCTGTGGTGTATTTATGTAGCCATGCCCCATGGTTCTGGAAGAGTTAGTTCTGCCTCCTTACGCTCCCTCCCTCTGCCACTCTCCTCATTCTTGTGTGTTACTGGTCTTCCCTCTGTAGGGCCCTCTCCCTCCTCCTGTCCTTTACTTTGCTCTAGCTTCTGCAGGTGGGAGAAGCACTTGACCTCTGCGTTTCACTTAGCGTGAGGTTCTCCATTGCCATGCCGTAATTCCGTTCTTTCCCTGTTACGTGTCTGCACCACAGTTTCTTCTTGATCCACCCGTCTACTGAGGGCACCTGGCTGGTTCCACAGTCTGGCTGCTGTGGACGTGGCTGTGTTGCTGTAGAATGCGGACTGGTTTTCTTGGATAAATACCAAGGAGTGGGACTGCTGGGTCCTGTGGTGGTTCCCCTAGTTTCTTGAGGAATGAGGGTGTGCTTTTGGTGGGGGAGGCTGGACCCAGGCACCAGAACCTGGAACTTACTCCTTCTCAGCCACGCCCACCCTTAGATCTGACAGCTTTGACCACTCTGCTAAGGTTCCCTGAAGATCTGAAGGTTGAAAGGCCCCAAATGCAAACCTTCTGAGCACCAGTGAGCCACAGTGGAAAATTCCACACTAGGAAACTTCATCTCACTCACAAAATCATTTAAAATATTGTATAATATCACCTTCAGACCACACATATAAGGTGTATAAGAAGCATGAATCTCGTGTTTAGGATAGGGTCCATACCCAAGAGACGTCATTATGTATGTGCAAATATCCAAACTCCAAAATAAAAATAAACCCCGAATCTAAAACATGCCTAGTTCTAAGCATTTCAATCAAGAGGAGTCGACCTTACAAACGCCTTTGAGAAGTGCCTGGGATGCACAGGAGCAGAGCCTCATGGGGGGTGGGGCTGGGGGCCCTGCTCTGCATGTCCCCTCATCCAGAATTGCTCAGTAGCATTCAGTGCTAAGCAGCTGCGTGGAGATTGTGCAGATTGGATCCGGTTTACAGTGCTTTCAAAGTCATTTAAGATGAGAAGTTCATATTTCCACCTCTAGTGTTTACTACGGGCCCCTACCTGCCTATGCTGCTTTCCCATGTTTAAAATAAGGAAAATAGCTGTGCCCACCTCAGAGGGTCTTGGAGGCCTTGGGTGCACACCACGGGAACAGTCAGAAGGGTGCCTGGCGGGCGGTGTGTGCACGGTGACATTCACTAACACATCGTCTCACAGTTCATCCCGGCAACTGGCTGATGTAATGAGAGGAAGTTCCCCAAGGGCCACTGAGGAACTGGGGCCTCTGTGGCTGTCGTTCCTCGGGTTCCGGACCAAGTGAGTTCCTGGGGCACTGGTCCCCTTAGCTGGCCAGTCCTGCAGTGGACAGCCATGTGGACAGAGTGGAGCCCCTTGAGGACGGCTGTCCTGGAGTGGCCAGGGCAGGGGTGGCCCTGACCCATCCACTCCACAGTCCCGGGAGCACAGAAGGCTACCATTCCTGACAGAAGGCTACCATTAATTGTCCTCCTCTGCAGTCAGGAGGCGGCGTTGTGGGCATGGTGCATGCGACACAGAGAAGTGATTTTATTGTGCTAACACAGGTATTTTTATGAACATGTGATTAAGGGTACAGACGGGAGCTGAGGGGGCAGAGACCCACCCAGCTCAGCCCATCACATCCTCTGCTTAGAGTGCTCAGCTGAGCGTGGCCACCTCTTGTGGACGGACGCTTGCTGATGGCTGTAGACACAGGAGCTCCCACTTACACCTGCCCTGAGTATCCAAGGGAGAGGCCATTTCTGGGGCCTGGCAGGGAGGGTCGTGCTCAGTCTCAGCAGCTCCGTCCCTCTGTGGAGTTCGGGGATCTCTTGCCCACCACTGAGCCCCGGCCCCGTCCCTTTGCAATTTTCTATTTTGAGACAGGGTCTTGCTAAGTTGCTGAGGCTCAAACTTGTGATTCTCCTGCCTCATCCTCTCAAGAAACTGGAATCACAAGTGTGCACCACTGTGCCCAACTTTTCACATTTTCATCTTAAAGACAAATGCATCCTTTCAAAAATATTTTAAGTTGTCTGAATCTATTTTTGATAGCATTCAAAGAAAGGCAAAATTAGAGTCAAATGATGTGTTAAGTAGAGGTTAATTAGTTGTATCTAAAATAGTGTCTATTTAAAATAAAACTGGCATTCACCTCATCTCAAATTGCTGCAAATATTTATTTGCATTAGAATTTTTCACTATTTAAATTACTAAAGTGTAGAAATACCGCATTTCTCTAATGATTGAATTCCCTGATGTGCTCTAAGTCAGAGTGGTAAGGAAACCGTTCCTGACGTAGCTCTCTCTCTCTGAGAGCAAACGTGCCAGCTCCTCAGAGGCACAAAACCTGGTTGGGGCTCCTGACAGCCCCCCAGCCGGGGGGTGAGGTGGGGAGACAGTGGCCTGCAGTGCTGGAGACCTTGGTGGGGGTCGGTGAGAACTGCTGAGGGTAACTCGGTGAGAGTCCTTAGGACGTGAGGCCTCCAAGGCCCGGCCGCCCTGGGAGTGGAAGCCACGCCGATTTCTAACACGGTGGGGCTTGACATGTGCCTGTGGCGTGGGAGAGTCTGGTGGCCTGTACGCTAGGCATCAGTGATAACTTGCCTTGTGGTTTTGCACAGATTCCCTGCGAGGGAGTTGGACGTCATAATCTCTAAACAAGTTCTGAAATGAAAATCCAGTCGCGGAACCAGCAGAAGACTCTTCAGAACCCTCAGTCAAGGGTTTCGTACAGGGGTTGAGTCCAGGGTGCTTGACCACTTTTCCACATCCCCAGTGTTTTTGCTTGTTTTTTTTTTTTTGGTCTTGAGACAGGGTCTGCCTAACTTGCTGAGGTCCTTCTACCTCAGCTTCCGAAGTAACTGGGATTACAGGCACGTGCCACTGCACCCAGCTCAAGGTTTCTTTTGTGTGGGGAGTACCAGGGGCACTTAACCACTGAGCCACATCCCCAGCCCTGTTTTGAATTTTTATTTAGAGAGAAGGTCTCATTGAGTTGCTTAGGGCCTTGCTAAGTTGCTGAGGCTGGCTTTGAATTTGAAATCCTCCTGTCTCAGCCTCCTGAGTTGCTGGGATTACAGGTGTACGCCCCCACATCCAGCTTCAAATTTTAAGGAAGAATAAAATAATCTGTGTAGTAATTTTCTGGCTTTTGACAGGTCTCTGTGACTTATGTTGAAAATAATAGTTCAACCACATCAACAGTTATAACTTGACTGCTGAGGTGAAGTCCAACTCACCTCCAGTAGCCTTGTGTCAGCTACAAGGGCTGACCCTGAATGAAGCCCTAGTTGAAGCGTTACACGTAGACTGAAGCCACCCGTAGTGATCACCGTGGCTTCTGCCATAATCGAAGTGGGAAGCTAATGCGTCAAGTGTCTAAAATTCCTTTGAGCATCTGAAATTTTGGTGAATTCATTCTCAACATCATGAAGTAGTTGGGAAGAAGCAGAGGGCAGATGCTTCCAGAGCGTGTGTGCCTATCGGGGATCTGAGACACCCAGGTGTGGCTCAGGGCCTCCTCTGTGCTCGCTGCAGGAGGGCGTCGGGGAAGGCTGCCTGCAGAACTAACACCGCCGCCGCTCTGTTGCCAGGATGGTGCTGCTCAGCTGGAGTGTGCTGTGGCTGCTGCTGCCTCTTGGCTCCAGGGCCCAGAAGCTGCCCACTCGAGATGAGGAGCTTTTCCAGATGCAGATCCGAGACAAGGCGTTTTTCCACGATTCATCAGTCCTTCCAGATGGAGCCGAGATCAGCAGCTATCTCTTCAGAGACACACCTAAAAGGTACCCTCCCTGCCGCAGCTGTCCGTGAGCTCCTGGGGCCCCCTCCCTAGGGAAGTGCCTTGCAGATCCAGCCTGGAGGGTTGCTCCCATGAGAAAGAAGGGTGGCCAAGGTGGGCTGAGGGAGGCCGCTGATCTTTGCTGACCAGGGCCTCCTTTGGGTGGAAGAGGAACCTTGGCACTATTTCACGCTCCAGGAGGATTATTTTCTCATTTGCAGGACTGTCGGATTAAAATGCAGTTCATTGAATATATATGTTGCTTCAAGGGTTTGCATTGAGGTTTACAAGGATTATGTTTGTTTACCAAATATGATCCAATTTTGAGAGAATGAAATCAAACAGTGATTAAAAATTAATACTGTTCATTTCCTTTAGTCCAACATCATCAATAAATTGGGCTCACATGATAGTCTTAAATATTTCAACCCTAAGAATTTACAGATGTGTGTGCACACATCACATAAATACTAGGTAACAGACCAATTGTTAGGGAAGTGCCCCAGACTGAATCACTGAAACACACCCAAGGCTCAGCAGAAACAGCTCGTGGTCAGGAAATCTGACAGTGTTCTCTCTGCGCAGAGAGAACGGCAGCAGACCTCCTCTGAACTTAGTTTATAAGTCAGAGTCTAGGTTCTGCCTCGGGTGGGCTCAGGTGGAGAGCAAGCTTCAGAACCTCAAGGACCACTCGGCGAGGGGCGGGGGAGCGAGTGCATGGCCACCGGCTCCTGGGGCTGGCAGCCCCTGTACTGGGAAAGGGAACTCTGTGGTCAGGGTGCCGAGGGTGTGGTCTGCCTCTGGGTGAGTGGGCTCTTGCAGGAGGGGGCGGGTGTGGGAGCAGGGCACGGTGTCTGGGCAGAAGTGGGGTCAGCTTGACTCAGCTTCTCCGTGAACCCTGGTCATGATGACAGGGAACACGGACTTGATCTATAGTTGCTCACTTTGCCATTCTCCAGCCCCTTCATTGTTCACCTTGGGGTAATTACATTTCAAAACCAGTTTCTCCTTTGACGCCGTGACACCTCGCCTGGCATTCCAAGAGACAAAACTGTCTGGTTCCACCATGATCCCTTTCCAGAGATCACGGAGGACGAGGTGCAGCGGTGGTCCTTTTAGTTCGGAGGCAGCCCCTCTGCTGAGAGCCCTGTCCTGTGGTGGTCACTAGGAGGGAGAGCAGGGGATTGGGTTCCCTGTGGTGACGAGAGGGGGCAGGAGGACGGAAGGTGGGGGTGAATTTGTCCCATGTACTCTGCTCTGGCACCAGTGTCCCATGGTAAATGGAGTCCACACACAGCGGGAAGGTTTGGGTACTTCTCCTTGCATAATGCCAGAAAAATCACTTGGTTGTATCTGCTTCTTTGTAAAATAGAAAGACGCAGCTGCGTGTATGTGGTTGGTGCCCTCTGTGCAGCCTGGGCAGAGGATCAAAAGTCTGCTCTGCAAAAAGTAGGCTGAGCTTAAAATCAAGACTGCTGACCCTTCCCTTCAGAGAGGGGAGTGGTCCATGAACCCCGGCACGTCAGCAGGTCAAGCATCTGGCTGTTCTCTCTGGCTGGTTGTCGGCTGTTTTTCAACTAGCTGTTTTGCTTTTCTAGGGTCCTCAGTTTGCTTGTTTTCCCTTTGCCCACCCCACCCTCTAGCTCCAAACTCCTCTCTGGACAGTGAGGGGAAAATTCACTTTCACTCAACTCTGTATCTCAGAGAGAAGGGATTCCAGGGGTGCACCAGGGACTACTGAGGTGCAGACGGTGCTAGGGCTCTCCAGCCAGGTCACTCATCAGTGATCCCCTCCCTGGGAAACGCCCTTCCAGGCCTGAGCCCGCAGAGGTCTGCTAAGTGCTGGGAAGTCTCAGAGGGCCTCTGGGACAGGGTATCGTCCAAGTTGCAGCAGGTGCCTGAGGACCAAGTGCGGACCCCTGGGGTCCGTGGGGAACCTGACCCTGTGTGGGTGGAAGACAGAACAGCCAAGGGAGAGGTGGTCTCCAGGAGACATGGGTAAGGCCTCGCGGCGGCAGAGTGGGGAGGGGTCTGCAGGTGAGGCGGCCCTGGAAGGAAGAGCCTCAGCCGTGGAGGAGTGTCCCCCACAGAGGCCCAAGGCAGGAATCCGCGTGCCCAAGGACAGCGAGGGGCTGGGGCTGGGGCAGAGCGCGGAGGGTCTCCTGAGACCTTCCGCCCAGGGCCTCATGCTCTGAGTGAAACTAGACACTCGCGGGGGTCTCAGGCCGTGCACAGGCTTCCGTGATGGTGCTCCTGGAGGGAGGGAAGGGGCACAGGGTCGCTGGGGTCAGGAGGCCCCTCAGGAGGCGGCTGCAGGCCCAGGCCAGGGGCGCTGGAGACCTGGCCTGTGGCCACACTGTGGGTCAGGCGTCAGATGCTGGGTCTGTTTGAGGAGTGGAGGCTGAGGTGTCTGCTGATCCACCCTGCCTGGAGGGAGGAAGAGGTCCGAGGGCTCCATCCTCTGTCCTGACAGGCAGGGGGTCGGACTCTCCTTTACTGCAGGGGGGACTGCAGGGGAGCTGACCTGGGAGAGAACCAGGGTCTGGAGTGGGCGTCTGAGGTCTGGAGTGGGCGTCTGAGGTCTGGAGTGGGCGTCTGAGGTCTGGAGTGGGTGCCTGAGGTCTGGAGTGGGTGCCTGAGGCCTGGTTGGGTGCCTGAGGCCTGGATGGGTGCCTGAGGCCTGGAGTGGGTGCCTGAGGCCTGGAACTCCCTGGTGTCTTAGAGAGCACGGTGAGAAGGTGGCTGTACCTTGGGTTCAGGTTCAGGTTGGCAGGTCACATCTGTTAGCACACAGGAGGGGAAGTGGTCTGGATGAGGTCACATGGGGCATGGGAGACAGAAGGGGTGTGCAGACAGAGCCGGGCTCGGTGCAGAGGTGAGGGTCCAGGGGTCAGGGGAGCCAGTGGGCAGGGGCTGGGGTGTTGGACAGCAGGTGGGTGTGAGTACAGAGAGCAGGGAGGTGAGAGGTCCTCAGCACCGCCGCCGTGCACAGGAGGGAAACCCCACTTTTCTTTGCCAAGGACCCAGGGAGCAGCTCCTTAGGGTCATTGAGCAGGACTCGCAGCATTTATAGCTGGGCAACATTGTGATCTTTATTCCCCTTTAAAAACCTGCAAACAACCCTCCGGGGAAGACTTTTCCTCGTGTCTTTAAAATCCTGTTTAAACCATCAGTGTGTTCAATTGAACAGGAAATTTTCGTGATTAAGAAAAGATAGAGGTGCATCCTCCCACTGTCAGACAGGGACCTTCATTTTCAAAACTGTCTCTGAAATGTGATCCCTTGTGCACAGAGGTTGGACAGTAGAGCCAGGAGGGAGCGTCTCAGGAGGGCAGGTCTGCCACACTGGGGCGTGGTGTCACCCCCTTGTTGGTGGCCACCCGGCTAAGCCCCTGCCACGCAGTCGAGGGTGACGTGAATGGAGGCTCCTCTGCTCGCTGTCTCGGCGTTAGGTCTCCTGTACTTGCTGACGGTGCGTCTGGTCTGCCCTTCCCCAGGTACTTCTTTGTGGTGGAAGAGGACAATACTCCACTCTCGGTCACGGTGACGCCCTGCGATGCGCCCTTGGAGTGGAGGCTGGGACTGCAGGAGCTGCCCGAGGACGGCAGCGGGGAGAGCTCAGGTGAGCAGCAGCCCTGGTGAGGGCTGGGGAGGTGGTGCAGCCAGGCAGCAGGGCAGCCTGGTCCCGAGAAGCTGCAGCCCGAGAGGGAGAGGAGGGAGAGGAGGGAGAGGAGGAAGGAGCCAGGAGAAGCTGCCGGCATGCTCTGCTGGCCCCTGTGGTACTGCAGTCTGCCTGGACGGTAGGCCCCCGGGGACTTTGAAAGCTACCCGGCTTGGTTTCTCCCTCAGATGCCATGACTTAACTGCCCTGGGCGGGCCCTTCGCAGAGTGGGGGAATGTGAAATCTCACACGTCTGGCTTTCAGTCTGCGGTGAGATGGCCAAGGTTCCTTCCTGAGCTGGTGGTCAGGCCTTCATCAGGCCCTGGCATGGGCCAGCAGTGTCCAAGGATGGCCAAGTCAGGTGGCTTTGGTACTCCCGACACATCTGGACACTGAGCCTCGGCTGCTCGGACAGGTACTTGATTTTCTGGCTTCATGGGGTTGTCCACTCCTGCTGACGACAGTGAGGTCAGCGAGCTGAGCCCACACCCATGGCGCACTCACTGTCCTGTGGGCAAGCTGACTGATGGTCAGGATTCACTGTCTCTAACAAGTTTGAAGCTCTGGACCTAACAACTATAGGTAACCTAAAAAATTATAGGTGATCTATACCCAACTAGATTTTGTGCTGAAGAAATACATCCATACAAGCCAAATACTCGATAAGGTGGTCTTCATCACGGCCACCCATCAAGCAACCATATTATTTTTATGACATCATATTGAAGGAGGAAAACAGGATGCAAAAACTAATGGTTCCTCTAGATCCATTTGTGCATGAGAAGTGATTTACTGACCTCTGGAGAAAATAGGAGACAGTGACCCCCACTGCACTCGGGCACTGGGAGAAGGACGCGTGGAGTGGACCACGGCGGTGCAGAGGCGGCCTCCCTGTGTCCCCTTGTGCACCGTCTCAGGGCTCTGTGAGGAGTGTGTGCTCTCTCTGTCGTGGAGAGCAAGGTGAGAACCCTGTGCACCGCCCAGGGCAGACAGACCACGTGACCTGTAGCCCCTGCTTTGCTCCTGTCTTGCAGGTGACCCCGAGCCCCTCGAGCAGCAGAGGCAGCAGATGACACACGAGGAGGGCCCGGAGCTCTTCTCCTACAAGGGCAACGCCGTGGAGTCCTTCGCCTCCTCCAGTTCCCCCGCGGGTCTGTACCAGCTGGAGCTCCTCTCCACGGAGAAAGACACGCACTTCAAAGTGTATGCCACCACAACTCCAGAGTCGGACCAGCCCTACCCGGAGCTGCCTTACGACCCCCGGGTGGACGTGACCTCCCTGGGGCGCACCACGGTCACGCTGGCCTGGAAGCCGAGCCCCACGGCCTCCTTGCTGAATCAGCCCATCCAGTACTGCGTGGTCATCAACAAGGAGCACAACTTCAAGAGTCTCTGTGCAGCAGAAGCCAAGCTGGGGGCGGACGAGGCCTTCATGATGGTCCCCAAACCTGGTCTCGACTTTAGCCCCTTCGACTTTGCCCATTTTGGGTTTCCTCCCGACCCCCTGGGCAAAGAACGCAGCTTCCTGGCAAAGGCTTCTCCCAAACTGGGCCGTCCCGTGCACCCCAGGCCCAAGGCAGACATTCAGAAAGTCTGCATCGGCAGCAAGAATATCTTCACCGTCTCCGACCTGAAGCCGGACACGCAGCACTACTTCGACGTCTTTGTGGTCAACACGGACACCAACATGAGCACCGCCTACGTGGGCACCTTTGCCAGGACCCAGGGGGAGGCCAGGCAGAAGACCCTGGAGCTCAAGGACGGCAAGGTGACGGACGTGTTTGTCAAGAGGAAGGGGGCCAAGTTCCTCCGCTTTGCGCCTGTCTCTTCCCACCAGAAAGTGACCTTCTTCATCCACTCCTGCCTGGATGCTGTCCAGGTCCAGGTGAGAAGAGACGGGAAGCTGCTGCTGTCCCAGAATGTGGAGGGCATCCGGCAGTTCCAGCTGAGAGGAAAACCTAAAGCCAAGTACCTGGTCCGCCTGAAGGGAAACAAGAAAGGGGCTTCCGTGCTGAAGATCCTGGCGACCACCAGGCCCGGCAAGCAGTCCTTCCCCTCTCTGCCCGAAGACACGCGGATCAAAGCCTTTGACAGGCTCCGCACCTGCTCCTCGGCCACAGTGGCCTGGCTGGGCACGCAGGAGAGGAACAAGTTCTGCATCTACAGGAAAGAGGTGGACGACAGCTACAGCGAAGACCAGAAGAAGAGAGAGCTCAACCAGTGCCTGGGACCGGACACCAGGCCCAGGTCCGAGAAGGTCCTCTGCAAGTACTTCCACAGTCAGAACCTGCAGAAGGCGGTGACCACAGAGACCGTCAGAGGTCTGCGGCCCGGCAAGTCCTACCTGCTGGACGTCTACGTCATCGGACACGGCGGGCACTCCGTGAAGTACCAGAGTAAAGTCGTCAAGACCAGGAGGCTCTGCTAGGTCCCGAGGGAGGGACCCCAAGTCACGTTACCTGTTGACTGACAGCTCCCACAGCCGAGAGAAGTCGTCACCTGTGCTTGTGCCACCCCAGGCAGGAGAGCCAGGGAAGCTGATGTTTACAGAGCAGCAGAGAGACCTGCTCCAGCGCCCCAGGTCACCTCGTGTGCGTCCGACATCGCTGGACGTCCAAGACACAGCTCGCCTGGGAGAAACTGCCGCCCCTCGCTCTGTCCACTGCATGAACTGCTTCTAAATTATTTTATTACCTAAAAGTCTAAAGTACGCCATTCATTGCACACATCCACAAAGGCAGACCATCCCTCTCTATAGACGCTAGGAGATTTATATATATATATATATATATACACATAAATTATTTTATAAAGTCTTGTTTTAAATGTCCGTGTTTCTATGATTGTAAACTATTAAATTCTTTTGCTGTTAAAGGACAGATCTAATCTAAGTATTCTTAAGTGGACAGCCCTCTAGTAATTTACATATTACTATTGTAAATTCTTATTTGTTGAGTAAGAGGTTTAAATTCTGTATGTATCTCATGTACAAAGTCCACACACATTATTTTCGTGTACATAAAATTAAAGATATTAGATTACGTACTGTCCATTTTTCCCGAGCAGTGACTCTGATGTATCCAATTTCTAATCTGACTCTAAAACTGAGCCTTTCTGTAGTTTGGCACCAAAATCGCCCCCTTTTCAATGATTAGAAGGGGACGCTGTGTCTCTAGGGTTACACTGGCCCCAGAACAGCTATGAACGTGTGTGTGTTTCCACATTGAATGGCAGTCCGCAGTTGTGAGTGGTCAGAGCCACGAGCTCTTGAGTTAAAGGAACAGGAGCACCAAACCCTGTCACCCGCAAGCAGCTGCAGACGTTCCCACCACCCAGAGCACATCGCATTTCAAAGTGCAGGACCAGGATGTCCCTAGCACCTTCCATCTGCCCAAGTCTTAGCAAAACAATCATTTTGACCTTTAGCTGATGCGACTTAGCAAACAGCAACCAGGACTTAGAGCAGAACACGTGTGTGTACGAAGCTGCTGTTTTATAACAAGGACTGTTTGCTGCCCTTATCTCTGGTTTTTGTGGGTTTTCAAAAAGCAACTGGGTGTCAGATGCAATCTAGGCAACTAATATCGGAAACTGTTTATCCAATTCCACAGCAGGCAGTGCTAGGCGCCCCTGCTCCAGGGGTCTGTTCCCAAATCCCCAGGTGTCGCGGGGACCAGGAAGGGTCTGGAAGTCGCCACGTCTGGCTGATCTGACTGCAGGGATTCTGTTACTGCCGTCATCTCCTTTTCCCATCCATAACCCCGGGGTGACAGATCTGAGTGGTGGTGTTAGATGTCCTTTGCCATCTTTTGTAGAGTCCCCCAGCTGATTAGGTCCTATGACCACAGTGGGGACAATGTGACCCTTCCCTTCTCACTGACCCTGGTGCTGGCTCGGCCTTTCGGGTGCCATTTTCCTGAGCAGCATTCTGTAGGGTAGAATCACGACGCTACCGTGGTATGAGGGGTGTGAAAGCCCAGAGGCACGCCAGTCCAGGAGATGGACACATCTGCACAACAGGGTGGCACCCGAAGATTTCAAAGGATGAAGGTCACGTACCCAGGGTCACGCAGGTAGCCCCCAGAAGGAGAGACTCAGACTGACCACAACCCAGATGCCGTGCCTAAGTTGCAATCGCGGGGCCTGGGGGGCAGGATCAGCCTGTCCAGTTCCCCACATGACTGACTGAGCCGGGTGCTAATGCTGGGTGGTGAGTCCACCCATTATCGCTGCTCCTGAGGGCGACAGCCTTGGCTCAGTATTGCCTAATGACAGGGAAGCCCTGGGACCGGGCCAGGTCCAGGTGACCAAGCTTTTACTCTTCAGCCAGCGGCACTGGGGGTTCCTTCACAGTCTGGATCAATGTGAGAATTCTCTCATGGCCCCAGAGAAATCTGCCATTTTTAAATCTTAGGAAAATGAAGTGCACATTGTGAATTTCTATCATTGATGAATGGGTAAACCTAGCTCCTGTATTTACTAAAGTCCTTAGGTTTTAGGAAAATTCTGGTACGCTAGAGGCAAGAAAGAAAAGCTTGTTCTTAATTAACAAAAGAACTAGAAAAGGACACCCCCAGCCTGACTGCCCGACCCGGCCTGAACAGTCCCCCGGCCCAGGAGGCCCGTGCCACAGAGGAGGGAGGGTCTTCAGGACTGTGAGCTCACCTCCTGGCTAGTCAAGTGCAAAGAAGAAAGACCCAAGAGCGAAGTAAAACCTTCTCATAGCCAAACAGCTAAGGTGTGGCTTTGTCCAGACTCCAGCATCCTAACCAGAATAGAAACCACCAATTATGTGAAAAGAAGAATCATCTAGGTTTATTTTCCAAAAAGAAATAGATTTTTTGTGTCATTTATCATTCCCAGGCAACATATTCTTTGAGACCATTTCAGATTTCCTTAAGAATGTGTGTTGCCTGTAACGGACCACTTCAAATTTGTGAAAAAAAAAAAAATGGCCATTTTGTTATTTTTAGAGACACAAAGTGTTTCTAATCTAAGCATGCATGCACACCACTTTGAGATAGTAAGATCATCAGTAAGATCATGGCTTCAATGTTTCTGTGAATTGAAAACTATTCAGAATCTATGAACAGTGGTAGCAGATTATTTTCTAGATTAAATTACTCTATAATCATGTCTAGATTAATTTTTAAAACATGCCTTAAAGGATTAGGGTTAAAATGGATTATGCATTCTTGATTTTTGTTAGAACACATTGGAAAAAAATCATAACTTCAGGATCCCAAATAGCCAAATGATGATCCCTCAATTAAAAAACTCAGAGATGCATTTCAGAGTGTTAGACATGCTCGCTGGTTCTTTGTGTTTTGTGACCTCCTCTCTGAAACCACCCACACAGGCTTTGTTACACGAGTCAAGGGATCTGATGGGCCACCCCACCCATCTTTCCAGAACTGGCCGCTCTCCTGTCCCATTTTCCAGGGGGGACACTGAAGCCTGTTGACACCAGCTCCTGTGGTCCCACTAGGCATGCCAGGACGTCGCGTTAGCACGTCTTCACTGTGGACAGTCCACACGCTTTCCCAGAGTTACCTCCATGCGCTGGTTGACGCTGAGTGAAACTCACATTTGACAGGTCGTCTGGAGACCTCCCCCGCGTCCCCGCTCTGACGTGGGTGCCACCGATGAAGCCCTCTGGGAGTGCCCTTTGCTTCTGTCCCTAGGACTCTCTTGCATTGATCTGGGCTGAGGAACCAGGAGGCATCAGACACACTCAGTGTCCTGTTCTCCCTGGGAATTCTGGCCGGAGCAGCCCACGGTGCTGGGGGGGTGGGCCTCAGCTGCTGTTGTGAGAGTGGGAAGCCGAGAGAGGAGGGCAGAGAGAGGACACGTGTGTGCAGAGAGAGGACACGTGTGTGCAGAGAGAGGACACGTGTGTGCAGAGAGAGGACACGTGTGTGCAGAGAGGCCCGGTTCATCTGCTCACCGTCTCTGAGAAGCCTGAGAGATGGAGAAAAGCGAGGGGTCTCCCGCGCCTGGCTTCACGAAGGCTTTGGATTCTGTCCTGCGTGCCCCTCAGGCGGGCAGTCCTGACCTGGAGCACCACCCTCTCCCGTAAAGCGAGACCGTTCCCATTTCCTGGGAGTGTTCCTCCCACATCTGGACGCCATTTCCTTCCCTCCTCCTTCCCAGCCTCTGAGAAACAATCTTGGTAATCAAAATGTGGAATGTCTTTTTAGATCTCTTGAAAATGTATTTTAAAATATTCTTTTAAAGTGCAAAAGAAACAAAAGGCTTTTGATTTCCGAAACAGTTGGCCCAAGCTTGAAGAGTTCAAGGTCTTAGGCTTGGTGACACTCTTGTCATTGTTTAGATTCCACCAGGCACAGGCCCGGAGGAGGGGGCAGTGCAGGGCAGGACACCAGGACCTGGGGAAAACACCCACTAAAAACCGAACCAAGAAGGAGATGGCCACTGAGGCTGGCCCTCGGCTGTGCAGAGGGGACCTCAGGCAGGGGAGGTGGTCTGGAACCTGAAAATGCAGCTTCAAATCTGAGCCAGCCTCCCGGGACAGAGCCACCTCCCTGCCTCCTTGAACCTGGGAGCCACTTCCAAATGACAGTGGCCATGTAAGAGCAGGGGAGCAGAGGTCGGAGTGGACCAGCCCTGGCTGTGGGTGGTGAGGTCCAGCAGAACATCTGGGAAACACAAGGTCTTGCAGCTGAGAGCAGTGATCGAATGTGCTTTTCTTCTTGTCAGTTTACACAGCAGTTTTAAAATATTGCTCTCCTTTCTCCTCCCATGAATACCTGCCAAGAGTAATATCCAATCAGATTACTGTGAAATAAGCAAATGCCCACTTCTTGCCTGCGATCCCTTCCTGGTGCAGTTCCTCCAACTGCATAAATAGGACAGCACAGAACAGAGGAACAGTTGTTTCAAGATCACTTCAAAACCCCCAAATGTCCATATTTAATCTAACTCTTGCAGCATTGTGCTCAGGAGGAAAAGAAGTTTTAATACACGGAACCAGTTAGTACATAGCTGGCACGGAGGTGACAGTTTCAGTCAGCTCTTCACTGCTGTGACCAAAAGACCTGACAAAAACGAGGAGAAGGTTTGGGGGTGCACAGTCTCAGGGATCTCAGTCCACAGATGGCCGACTCTGTCCCCCAGGGCCTGAGGTGAGGCAGGACATCATGGCGGAGGTGCATGGCAGAGGAACGTGGCCGGGGACACGGAGCCAGGAAGCAGAGAGAGCTCTGCTCAACAAGGACAGTATGTGCCCCCAAAGGCACACCCTGGGACCCACCTCCTCCAGCCACCTCCTGCCTCCTCCAGCCACCACCCAGTTCATCCCATCGGTGATTAACTCACTGATCGGGATGAGGCTCTCATAACCCGTCACTTCTCCTCTGAACCTTCTTGCATTGTGTCACACATGAGCTTTGGGGGACCCTCACATCCACACCGTAACAGACTGCTCGCTCTCCTCCTTCCATAAGATGTTCTCTGACTTAGCACAGGAGCCGACACATGGGCTACTCAGCAGGTCGCTGATTCAGGCAGGAGTTAGAGGCACTCACTGCCCAGGAGATAGGGGAGTGCCTCGTGGCCGCTGCTGTACTGGCCTCGTCTGTGCCTCTGCAGGTCCACACCCCAGGACCGGGTCAACTGATTCCACAGGACAGCAGCAGCCATCGGGGAAGGGGACCCACACAGTCACACCGGTGGCCTTTTGGCCCTGATGGAGTTTCCATGCATCAAGCAGCTGTGAGGAGCCCAGCACATCCGTGTTTCCTGCTTTTTCTGGATGTAGTAACAACTCCAAGTGGGCAGTACACACAAATAAACAATATTTAAATAGCAAAGGAAAATTCAACCCATGTTATAATGGCAAAATGTCGTTTTCAAAACATTTTTAAAAACTCCTATGGTCGACCACTCTTGGATGACAGTTGTGTCTCCTGCCCGCTGAGTGAAGCCTGCCATGCTTCCTCAGATAAAGGAAGAATGCACAATCATGAGCTCCTCTGAGGTGTCCCCGGGTGATCTTGAGCTGTGGAGAAAGGCAGAAGCCACACAAGAGTCAGCTGTAAATTTCCTACCAGTCCCGACAACTAAGTGCAGAGAGCTGTGCTCCAGATACAGCTTAGCCCGGAGCAAACTTGACCACTCCAAATACCAAACCCAGTTCCTTTGCCAAGTCCACGGGCAGGGTTCCGGGAGGCCCGAGCTGCAATGTGCAGATGAATACTTCGTTCTGGGGGTTTTGGTGCCAAAGCCTACAGAATACTTAGGTTCTGCTGGGGAAGTCTTGGAAGAACAGAACTTCTGTTTTTAATATCTCTGAGGACTTGAAGCGCTCTTCCAGGACTTACTGGCTTTCATGAAGGTCGCTCCTGCTTTAAAAGTCTCATGGTGGCTGACTTATATTAAAAAGAGGAAAAGAGCATGTTTTGACTCCTCTGAGTTTTCTGTACTCGACAGAAGTTATGCAAGGTAATAAAAGAAAGAACAGCGGTGGGAAGGGCATAGACATGGGACTGTGGGTATTTTTCTTCAAATTCTGTGGACTCGTGTCCTCTGGTTTGTAAAGGAGAAGGGCAAGATCTCCACACCTCCTCTGGGAAAAGCAGGACCCTGACCTGCAAGTCCATGCTGAGCGCCTAGCACTGGAAGTAGTCTTTTACCCCCTGATGGCCCCCAGTGAAGACTTTACCGTGGTCTTCTTAACAGACCAAAGAACCAAGCAATTACGTACTGTGCTCAGTCACAAAGTCCACACAAGGTGAGGCGGGAACTTGTACCCAGATGCATCTGACTCCAGATGTGTGCATCTTTCCCAGTCCTCCTGGGCAGCTGTAAGCACTAGTGCTTGTCAATGAACCAGAATTCACCAGAATAGAATGCATGAGGTGCAGACTGATAAAAAGAAAGGAGAAAGTTAAGTGCATTCAAGACTGGCCTGGACATTTAGAATAAATTGTCTTGGACATGGACCAATGAGAGCTAGAGTCAGAAGAGAAAGAGCCAACAGGGTATCGTTAAGTTCCTCTTGGGTAGAACTTCCCTGTCTTATAGCATCTGACACTACAACAGCCTTGCCTGCTACCTGCCTACACACCTAATTACATGGAAGTTGCTGTGATACTTACGTATGATGTAATGATGTCAATAAAACTTTATTTAATGCCTTTGTGCTTTAGAGTCTACAGAGTTGTCTGGGATCGTCTTTGTTTTGCTTCTGTTCTGCCCTTGCACACATTCACTTTCTTTTGTTTGCATTTTCTGAAAGCAGTTATCTATGGGGCCTTCACTGCATCCCCAGCCCCGAGTTGAAGGTCACCTGCTGGGCTGAGGCCAGGTCTTAACCCACAAGATCACCTCAGGAGGTGGGTGCTGCTGTTTTCTGCCTTTCACTGGTGAAGAAATCGAGGAACAGAAAAGTGAAGTAACGTTCCCATTGTCACCCAGCTGATAAGAGAGTGGCCCTGAGTCAGCCTGGGAATTGGTTGTAGTCAGGCCAAGGCGGAAGGACACACCTCACCTGCTACCTTTGGGAAAGAGCCCGCTGCCTCCCAGAGTCACTGGCAGAAATCTACTTTCAGAGTTTGATAGACTGGGGTTCCTTCTAGGAGGACTCGTTTTGAGGGCACACGGGTGCTTGTGGTTGGAATTCTCCTGAGTCCCTTCACTACACCTTCATTCCCATGTACCTTGTTTTTTATGTTCTTGGCGCTTAAGACACTCACACAGGCGTGAGACCCTGAGTCCCAAGCTCAGCTCAGGGAAGACGCTCAGATGCACGGCCACTGCCTCTTCCGGGCCCCACGCCTGCTGGTGGGCCTGTGCCCGGTGTGGGAGAGGAGAGGGCAGAGGGCAGGATGCAGGGGAGCCCTCGGCCTGCGAGCTGCTCCACATGGCTCCCTTGGTCCAGCTTTCCTTACAGTGGGAAGGAGGGACTAAGTCCACGCTGCCACTTCTGCACACCGCCAGCTGAAAATGACGTCTGCTAGCAGCGAGCGCTTGTTCAGACAGGCCTCGGCCTACAGTGTGACCACAGCACTGCCCGTGGCTTCCGCCCGCTCTGACTGCTGTCCAGGGAGAGAGCCTTCAACAGTCCTCTGGCTCTGGCCTTTTCTCTCTGTTCCAAACACAACATCGTCCTAGCACATTTTTGTTGTGAACGGTTATACCAAACAGCTTGGCAACCAGCTTCTTCCATCAGGCTTATATTTCGGCCCACGTCCCCTGCCAGCACCACCTCACTGAAAGAAAAACACTGGTGTCCTGGGGTGCCTTGGGGGGAGGTGTGGTCCCTTGCAGGCAGAGGAGGCCTGACCCAGGACCCTACCAAGCCCCCCTCGGTTCCACACCGAGCCCCCAGGCTGCTCTCGGGGATACTCTTGCATACCACCTTCCTCTCCAGGGAAGAAAGATGCTTCCGGGAGCGGCCACCATCCGGGAAAGCTGAAGGATACACTGCCACTCTCCTTCAGAGTGCAACATCCAAACAGGTTGGTGTCATTCAGCTCACCCCCCAGACAGCAGGAATTCGCATAAAATCTCTCCTAGGCTTGCCGGGAGAGGGAGTATCAAGCTGAGCCTCCATAAAGACTAGGGGGAAACTAGAGACACCTGACCTCCAACCCCTCCTCCCAGTAGCAGCCAAAACGAAACCTGGCTAGCCAGCGCTGGGGGAGGGGCAAGCAGAAAAAATCAAAGTGATAGAGTGCCAGGGATCCCAACTGCAGCAGGACCCGGGAGATCCAGGCCAACTGATTCTAGCGGCCTGCCCTGCGGCTACAGAAGGCATGGCGCCTCAGTGAAGCCATTAATTAGCAAGCAGGGAGGTTAGGGACTGCCATTAGGTGGAATCCCGCCAGCCAAGCCCACACGGACCCTTGGGCCGAGCACGGGATCTCAGAAGGGGAAGGAAGCGGTACAGTCCCATCCCCCACAGCGGACACTCCACCGAGGCAGTCAGCGGCCACCATCCGGGAAAGCTGAAGGATACACCACCACTCTCCAACAGCTTGCAACATCAAAACAGCCAGCAGCAGGACCCCGGAGATCCAGGCCAACTGATTCGCGCGGCCTGCCCCGCAGCTACAGAAGGCGTGGCGCCTCAGAGAAGCCATTAATTAGCAAGCAGGGAGGTTAGGGACTGCCATAGGTGGAATCCCGCCAGCCAAGCCCACCGCCCACGCCCGGAACAGGCCCAGCGACCTGCCAGCATGGTAGTCACGACACCCCAATTGGAATAGGGACAGAGCAGAGCCGCCTTCCACTCCCGGAACAGGCCCAGAGAGACGCCAGCGTGGTTGACACATCACCCCAATTGGAGTAGGGGCACAGCCGCCGCCCGCACCTGCAAGGGAGACTTTTCAACTATACAAGAGCAACATAAATAAATAGGGGGTAAACTTCAAAAACACAACAGTTGCACCAAGCAGAAAGAAATGCGAGCAGTATGAAAAGACAAGGAAAGAAAGGACCACAAGCAATGCAGGTCAACTCAACTTTAGAAGAGGTAATAGCTGCAACAGATGGAATATCAGATAAAGAGTTCAGAATATATATGCTTCAGATGATCTGGAGTCTCAAGGAAGACATGAGACAGCAAAATCAGACAATGAAAGATCACATTGACAAACAAATCCAGGAAATAAAAGATCAATTTCACAGGGAGATAGAGGTAATAAAAAACAAACAAATAGAAATTCTAGAAATGCAGGAAACAATAAACCAACTTAAAAACTCAATTGAGAATACTACCAGCAGAGTAGATCACTTAGAAGAGAGAACATCAGACAATGAAGACAAAGTATTTCAACTGGAAAAGAACATAGACAGCTCAGCAAGTCTGCTAAGAAACCATGAGCAGAACATCCAAGAATTATGGGACAATATCAAAAGACCAAATTTAAGAGTCATTGGGATACAGGAAGGCACAGAGCTCCATTCCAAAGGAATAAACGGTCTATTCAGTGAAATAATACGAGAAAACTTCCCAGAATTGAAGAATGAGACAGAATCCCAAATCCTAGAAGCCTACAGGACGCCGAATGTGCAAAATCATAAGAGATCCACACCTAGACACATTATAATGAAGATGTCCAACATACAGAATAAGGAGAGAATTTTAAAAGCTGCAAGAGAAAGAAAGCAGATTACATTTAGGGGTAAACCAATCAGGATAACAGCTGATCTCTCAACACAGACTCTGAAAGCTAGAAGATCCTGGAATAACATATTTCAAACACTGAAAGACAATGGGCTCCAACCAAGAATCGTGTATCCGGCGAAATTAAGCTTCAGGTTAGAAGATGAAATTAAAACCTTCCACGATAAACAAAAGTTAAAAGAATTCGCAGCTAGAAAACCATCTCTTCAAAAAATCCTTGGCAAAACATTACAGGAAGAGGAAATGGAAAATAACATTGAAAACCAACAATGGGAGGTAGGACAGTAAAGGGGGGAAAGTAGTCAAAGAGGATAACAAATCAGGTTTAGTAACATCAATAAACAAATATGGATAGAAGAACAAACCATATCTCAATAATAACCCTAAATGTTAATGGCTTAAACTCACCAATTAAGAGACACAGGCTAGTAGAATGGATCAAAAAACAAGACCCAACAATATGCTGTCTACAGGAGACGCATTTGATAGGGAAAGATATACATAGACTGAAGGTGAAAGGTTGGGATAAATCATATCACTCATATGGACCGCGGAAACAAGCAGGAGTGTCCATACTCATATCTAATAAAATAGATTTCAAGCCAAAGCTAATCAAAAGGGATATAGAAGGACACTTTATACTGCTCAAGGGAACCATACACCAACAAGACATAACAATCATAAATATATATGCCCCATATAATGGTGCAGCTGTGTTCATCAAGCAAACTCTTCTCAAGTTCAAGAGTCTAATAGACCACCATACAATAATCATGGGAGACTTCAACACACCTCTCTCACCACTGGACAGATCTTCCAAACAAAAGTTAAATAAGGAAACTATAGAACTCAATAACACAATTAACAACCTAGACTTAATTGACATATATAGACTATACCACCCAACATCAAGTAGCTACACTTTTTTCTCAGCAGCACATGGAACCTTCTCAAAAATAGACCATATACTATGTCACAGGGCAACTCTTAGACAATACAAAGGGGTAGAGATAATACCATGCATCTTATCTGATCATAATGGAATGAAACTGAAAATCAATGATAAAAGAAGAAAGGAAAAATCAAGCATCACCTGGAGAATGAACAATAGGTTGCTGAGTGATCAATGGGTTTTAGAAGACATCAAGGAGGAAATTAAAAAATTCCTAGAGTTAAATGAAAACACAGACACAACATATCGGAATCTATGGGACACATTGAAAGCAGTTCTAAGAGGAAAATTCATTGCTTGGAGTTCATTCCTCAAAAAAAGAAAAAACCAACAAATAAATGATCTCATACTTCATCTCAAAATCCTAGAAAAAGAAGAGCAAAACAACAGCAAAAGAAGTAGAAGGCAAGAAATAATTAAAATCAGAGCTGAAATTAATGAAATTGAAACAAAAGAAACAATTGAAAAAATTGACAAAACTAAAAGCTGGTTCTTTGAAAAAATAAATAAAATTGACAGACCCTTAGCCATGCTAACGAAGAGAAGAAGAGAGAGAACCCAAATTACTAGCATACGGGATGAAAAAGGCAATATCACAACAGACACTTCAGAAATACAGAAGATAATCAGAAATTACTTTGAATCCTGATACTCCAATAAAATAGAAGATAGTGAAGGCATAGATAAATTCCTTGAGTCCTATGATCTGCCCAGATTGAGCCAGGAGGATATAGACAACCTAAACAGACCAATAACAATAGAGGAAATAGAAGAAACCATCAAAAGACTACCAACTAAGAAAAGCCCAGGACCGGATGGGTATACAGCAGAGTTTTACAAAACCTTTAAAAAGGAACTAACACCAATACTTTTCAAGCTATTTCAGGAAATAGAAAAAGAGGGAGAACTTCCAAATTCATTCTACGAGGCCAACATCACCCTGATTCCGAAACCAGACAAAGACACTTCAAAGAAGGAAAACTACAGACCAATATCTCTAATGAACCTTGACGCAAAAATCCTCAATAAAATTCTGGCGAATCGGATTCAAATACATATCAAAAAAATTATACATCATGATCAAGTAGGATTCATCCCTGGGATGCAAGGCTGGTTTAATATACGGAAATCAATAAATGTTATTCACCACATCAATAGACTTAAAAATAAGAACCATATGATCATCTCAATAGATGCAGAAAAAGCATTCGACAAAGTACAGCATCCCTTTATGTTCAAAACGCTAGAAAAATTAGGGATAACAGGATCATACCTCAACATTGTAAAAGCAATCTATTATAAGCCACAGGCCAGCATCATTCTGAATGGAGAAGGCATTCCCTCTAAGATCTGGTACAAGACAGGGATGCCCTCTCTCACCACTTCTGTTCAACATAGTCCTCGAAACACTGGCCAGAGCAATTAGACAGACGAAAGAAATTAAAGGCATAAAAATAGGAAAAGAAGAACTTAAATTATCACTATTTGCAGATGATATGATTCTGTACCTAGCAGACCCAAAAGGGTCTACAAAGAAGCTATTAGAACTAATAAATGAATTCAGCAAAGTGGCAGGATATAAGATCAACATGCATAAATCAAAGGCATTCCTGTATATCAGCGACAAATCCTCTGAAACAGAAATGAGGACAACTACTCCATTCACAATATCCCCCCCAAAAATAAAATACTTGGGAATCAACCTAACAAAAGAGGTGAAAGATTTATACAATGAAAATTTCAGAACCCTAAAGAAAGATATAGAAGAAGACCTTAGAAGATGGAAAAATATACCCTGCTCATGGATAGGCAGAACCAACATCATCAAGATGACGATATTATCAAAAGTTCTCTATAAGTTTAATGCAATGCCAATCAAAATCCCAGCAGCATTTCTTGTAGAAATAGATAAAAGAATCATGAAATTCATATGGAATAATAAAAGACCCAGAATAGCAAAAACAATGCTAAGCAGGAAGTGTGAATCAGGTGGTATAGCGATATCAGACTTCAAACTATGCTACAGAGCAATAGTAACTAAAACAGCATGGTACTGGTACCAAAACAGGCGGGTGGACCAATGGTACAGAATAGAGGACACAGTAACCAACCCACAAAACTACAACTATCTTATTTTTGATAAAGGGGCTAAAAGCATGCAATGGAGGAAGGATAGCACCTTCAACAAATGGTGCTGGGAAAACTGGAAATCCATTTGCATCAAAATGAATCTGAATCCCTATCTCTCGCCATGCACAAAAGTTAACTCAAAATGGATCAAGGAGCTTGATATTAAATCAGAGACACGGCATCTGATAGAAGAAAAAGTAGGGTATGATCTACATACTGTGGGATCGGGCTCCAAATTCCTCAATAGGACACCCATAGCGCAAAAGTTAACAACTAGAATCAACAAATGGGACTTACTCAAACTAAAAAGTTTTTTCTCAGCAAAAGAAACAATAAGAGAGATAAACAGGGAGCCTACATCCTGGGAACAAATCTTTACTCCACACACTTCAGATAGAGCCCTAATAACCAGAATATACAAAGAACTCAAAAAATTAGACAATAAGATAACAAATAACCCAATTAATAAATGGGCCAAGGACCTGAACAGACACTTCTCAGAGGAGGACATACAATCAATCAATAAGTACATGAAAAAATGCTCACCATCGCTAGCAGTCAGAGAAATGCAAATCAAAACTACCCTAAGATACCATCTCACCCCAGTAAGATTGGCAGCCATTAGAAAGTCAAACAACAATAAGTGCTGGAGAGGATGTGGGGAAAAGGGCACTCTTGTTCATTGCTGGTGGGACTGCAAATTGGTGCAGCCAATTTGGAAAGCAGTATGGAGATTTCTTGGAAAGCTGGGAATGGAACCACCATTTGACCCAGCTATTCCCCTTCTCGGTCTATTCCCTAAAGACCTAATAAGAGCATGCTACAGGGACACTGCTACATCGATGTTCATAGCAGCACAATTCACGATAGCAAGATTGTGGAATCAGCCTAGATGCCCTTCAATAGATGAACGGATAAAAAAAATGTGGCATTTATACACAATGGAGTATTACTCTGCATTAAGAAATGACAAAATCATAGAATTTGGAGGGAAATGGATGGCATTAGAGCAGATTATGCTAAGTGAAGCTAGTCAATCTTTAAAAAATAAATACCAAATGACCCCTTTGATATAAGGGGAGGAAACAAGGACAGGGTAGGGACGAAAGTTTGAGAAGAAGATTTACATTAAACAGGGATGAGAGGTGGGAGGGAAGTGGAGGGAGAAGGGAAACCGCATGGAAATGGAAGGCGATCCTCAGGGTTATACAAAATGACATATAAGGAGGGGTAAGACAAGATAATACAAATGGAAGAAATGATTTACAGTAGAAGGGGTAGAGAGAGAAAAGGGGAGGGGAGGGGAGGGGGGATGGTAGAGAATAGGACAGACAGCAGAATACATCAGACACGAGAAAGGCAATTTGTCAATCAATGGAAGGGAAACTGATGTGATACAGCAATTTGTATATGGGGTAAAAGCGGGAGTTCATAATCCACTTGAATCAAACTGTGAAATATGATGTATTAAGAACTATGTAATGTTTTGAACGACCAACAATAAAAAAAAAAAAAGAAAGATGCTTCCGGAAACCGTGAAACCATTTCCATCTCCAGCCCCTAGAGCTGCGGGGCGCTCCCCTGTTGATGCAAAACAGCCCTGAGGGCCTCAGCACGTGCTATTCCAAGAGCCAGACAGATGCAGACAGACGTAGTTAGACGTCAGTTCCAGGAAAATGTTCCTAGGGTGCAGTTTAAGTGGGTTTAGGTCCCATTGACATTGGAACCCTCTGAAGTGATCCCAGGACTGCTCCACAGGGTCGGGCTGACGTCTGGGAAGGGCCCCGAGGTTCCAGCACACTGACCCCAGGGCTGGTGACACAGTGGGGGAACGCAGGTCACCCCAGCTTCTCCTCACAATGCAACCCCCCCGGCCCCCGAGTCTGATCCAATGAGAGAAGAGGCTGTTCTTGTTTTCCTGTTCTCAGTTTCCTTTTCCTGTGGCGAAAGCCCGTGAGTGTTGATGTGGACAGGGCCTCACTGTTGATGGTCAGCCCGAGGCAGGACCCCTCCAGAACCTCCCCAGCTCCTCACTGCTGCTTCACCACCAGCAAGATGAGCCTCGCTGCTTGTTCTCTCTCTTTCCCGCACTCTCCACCCTCATTTCTCATAGACCTGCTTGACATTTTTTTTCAAATACCATTTCATTATTTTTTCAATATTTTTTCATGTTTTTCTACTCTGCGAGATTGTGTGTGTGTGTTTGTGTGCCTGTGTGTGTGCGTGCGTGTGCTCTTACTGCACATAGGTTTGAAATATATGTACATATATAGGTATGTATTTTATATATTCATGTGATTTTACTTTCATTTCAATGACTTTCTTCTGCACCTGTTTATTCTGAGCCTCATTTGACTTGTGAGTGGTATCATTATACACAGATTGCATTCCTTTTTAATGCCTGATCTAGTTCATGTTCTTTATTGTTGGTGCTGATGTTCAATGCTGACCCCCCGTAGAAGTGGCAGTTAGTGTCACATGTGTCAACATAAACAGTGGACATTTACCTTAAGGCCGTATCCTATTGCTAACATCAGTGCTGCTTCTGGCTCCCTGCTTCCTCTAAGAGGGGCTGGAAAGTGCTGGGATGCTTCAAGTTCTCAAAGTAGAGATCCTGTTCTGAGCAATGCTCACAGCTCAGCCAAGTAACAGCACATCTCACCTCACATGATCTAGCCCCACTTGGGCCTCAGCAATACTTCCACACACAGGATTGGAGAAGAAAAATCCCAAACCAACAACCAAGCTCCAAAGAGCATCAACCAGAGGGGGACCTCACTCCTGGACATCTTCTCGTACATCAAGAATAGAAGATCCAAAACAAAGAGATAAGTACAACAAATGAACATGTATAAACGAGGAAGGGACTTCTTCTCAATTGATGCACAAGTCCAAGACCTTTGAAAACATGAGGAAACAGGCAACAAGTCTCCCCCCACAGTTCACAATCCCTCAACAAAGGATCTTACTGATTGTGATGTGGACAAAATCCCAGAGAAAGCATATAAAAAACTGATTATTAAAATGTTCCAGGAACTAAAAGAAGATCTAAGGAAGGAATTAAGAGAGCAAATAGAGGAGTTCAGAAGCCATTTTGATAAAGAAATGGAGTTAATGAGAAGAAACTGATTAAAACTCCTGGAAATGAAAGATACAATGAATCAAATTTAAAATTCACTTGAAAGCATCACCAACAGATTAGATTGCAAAGAAAATAGAATTTCGGGTTTTGATGGCAGAGCATGTGAACTTTAATACTCAGTATGCTGTAAAGGGGAGGGGAAGACCGTGCTCAGGAACTCTGGGACAGCATCAAAGAACAACCTGAGAGTCATTGGGACAGAAGAGAACATGGAGATACAGGGTAAAGGCATTAAGAACATCCTCAATGAGACAGTAACAGAAAAGTTTCCCCACATTAGAAATGAGACATCCACATATGGGAGGCATATGGGACCCCCCAATAGACAACATCAGAACAGAGCCTCTCCATGACACATCATAATCAAAATGTCTAATGTAGAAAATAAGGAAAGATATTCAAACTGCAAGACAAAAATGTCCCCAATATCAAATTTAGAGGCAGACCAATAGGGCTCATTTCTGATTCTCATCTCAGACTCTCAGATATGGTTCAGTGGTTAAGCTCTCTTTAGTTCAATCCCCAATACCAAAAAACAAACAAACAAACAAAAACTTCAAACATCACAACAACAAAAGAACAGAATTAAGTATAGCAAACAAATTAAAATGGCAGGAAGCTTCAAACACATATCCATAATAACACTGAGTATAAATGGTCACAACCCCAATTAAAAGACATAGATTAGCAGAACCAATCAAAAAACAAGATCCAACGATATGCTGTCATTCATCTCCTAGGCAGAGATCCACAGACTGAAGTTACAAGGATGAATACAAGATCCCATGCAGAAGGAGTCTGAAAACAAGCAGGAACAGCTATTTTCACTGCTGACAAAGCAGACATCAAGCAAAAGTTTATCTGGAGGCCACTATGTACTAGTAAATGAACCCCCCCCCCAAAAAAAAAGAGAGAGAGGAGATATAATGGTATAAATATATATGCCCCAAATGTCAGTGCACCTAATCTCTCTCTCTCTCTCTCTCTCTCTCTCTCTCTCTCTCTCTCTCTCTCTCTCTCTCACACACACACACACACACACACACACAAAACGTTAAATCCCAGATGGACCTTAATACAATAATACTGGATCATTTCAACACACCCTTATCATCAAAGGACAGGTCATCCAAAAAACTTTTAAAAAGATATTTTCAACTTAAATAATACTATGAATCAAATGAACCTAATAGACATCTACAGAATATTTCACCTCCAACAGCTCAATATACTTTCTTCTCAGCAGCTCATGTAACCTTTTACAAAACCAAGCACATTCTAGGTAACAATGTAAGTCTTAGTAAATAAAAAACAATTTGAAATAATGCAGTACATAGCATCAGATCATAAAGGAATGAATCTAGAAAACAATAGTGAGAAAAATAATAGAAATACAAACATGTGGAAATTAAAAAATACTTATTTAAATGAAGAATGAATAAAAGAAGAAATCAAGAAATTTTAGGAACAATAAGAACAGCGATACAATATATCAAAATCTCTGTCACAGTATGAAAGCAGTTCTATGGAAAAACTTATAGCACTGAATGACTACAGTAAAAATTATGCTTCACTCCAAGAACTTAGAAAAGGTAGAACAAAATAATTCCAAAATCTGTAGGAAATAGGAAATAATTAAGATCAGAAATGAAATTAAGAATTAATTAATTAATCTCTAGTAGGAGATTACTAGAGCTGATAAATGAATTCAGAAAAGTAGCAAAATATAAGAATTCAACACTCACAAATCAATAGCTTGCTTATGCTCCAACAGTGATTCTGCTGAGAAAGAAATCAGGAAAACCATTTCATTCACAATAACCTCAAAACTAAAATACCTGGCAATTAATCTAATGAAGGAGGTGAAAGACCTCTACAATGAAAACTATAGAATACTGAAGAAAGAAATTGAAGATCTTAGAAGAAGGCAAGATCTCCCATGTTCTTTGATAAACAGAATTAATATTGTCAAGATGGCCATACTACCAAAAGCAATATACAGGTTCAATACAATCCTAATTAAATATCAATCTCCATCAAAATATCTTCAGAGAACTAGAGAAAAACAGTCCTCAAATTCCTTCGGGAGAATAAGAGACCCAGAATAGCCAACGCAGTTCTTCATAGGAAGAGCTGTGCAAGAAGACCGACATGTGTGATCGCAGGTGACACTACAGAGCTGCAGTAACAAAGACACATGCTGTCGGCCTCACATAGACATGAACACCACTGACACCGGATAGAAGACTTAGAGGCAAACCCACATGTCGATCCGTCATCTGACACTTGACAAAGGTGCCAAAGATATTTGTTGGAAAAAAGATAGCTTTTTTAAACCAATGGTGCTGGGAAAACTGGATATCCATAGAGAAGAGTGAAACTAGATTCCCATCTCTCACCCTGCACAATCTTCAAATCAAAGTGGAGCCAAGATTTAGAAATTAGACCAGGAAACTTTCGGCTGCTAGAAGAAAACCTAGGATCCACACACCGTCTTAAGGTGCAGGCACCGACTTCCTTAACGAGACTCCGAAGCTCAAGACGTAAAACCAGGAACCAGTAAGTGAACGGCATCAGACAAAAAAGCTTCTGCACATCAAAGGAATTGATGATTCACAGTGGGAAGAGAGACCCACAGAATGGGAGAATATCTTTGTCACCTGCTCCTCAGGGGATTAATATTCAGAATGTATAAAAACTCAAAAATCCTAACAACAACAACTGCAAAACAAATATCCAAAACACATCCCAATCAATAAGTGGATGAAAGAACTTAACAGATATTTCTCAAAAGAAGAAAACCAAATCCCCAACAGATACATGAAAAAATATTCAACATCTCTAGCAATCAGGGAAATGAAAATCAAAACTACACTTAAGATTTCATCTCACTTCAGCCAGAATGGCAATTATCAAAAACACAAAAAATTATAAATGTGCTGACACGGCACTGCACACCTGCAATCCCAGCAGCTCACGTGGATGAGGCAGGATGATCTCAAGCTTGAGGCCAGTCTCAGCAACTTAGCGAGGCCCTGCCTCAAAAATAAAACATAAAAAATGGTCTGGGGATACAGCCCAGTGGATAAGCACCCCTGAGTTCAATCAGTGGCAATGATGATGATGACGACGACGATGATGATGATGGTCTAATATTCTGGCGAGGATGTAGGGAAAAGCATACACTCATACATTGTTTGTGGGGATTTAAATTAGTACAACCTCTCTCTGGAAAGCATTATGGAGCTTTCTCAAAAAAAAAAGAAAGAAAGAAAGAAAGAAAGAAAAAAAAGAAAAAGGAAAGGGAACCACCATATTACCCAGCTATCCACTCCTTGGTATTTTCTGAATGAACTAAAATCAGGATACCCTAGTGTTACAACCATATCGACGTTTGTATCAGCACAACTCTCAATAGCCAAATTATGGAACCAACCCAGATGCCCATCAATATAGATGAATGGATTAAGAAAACCTGGTATATATACAGAATGGCATTTTATGCAGCCACAAATAAGATTGAAATTATGTCATTTGCTGGTACATGGATGGAAATAGAAAACATGCCACGTGAAATAAGCCAGATTCAGAAAACCAAGGTCAAATGTATTCTCTCATATGTGGAAGCTAGAGCAAAATTAGGGACAGAAGGAGGAGATCAGATATTGTAAAGATAGAGGGAAGATTAAGGGGTGGAGAAAGGGATCGGGAGGGAGGGAGGAGGGACAGGAGGGGAGGAAATGCAGACTGGATTTAACAATCACGTTATGTGTGCAGCTAAATGTACCTTCATGTGTGCCTATAAAGCATCAATCAAAAATGAACAAGTAAACAAGTAAAAGAAGATTAACAGAGGAAGGGGAATGGGGAGGAGGAGGGGAGAGAAAGCCGGGAACAGGGACTGAAATGGAGCAAGTCAAACTCCATGCACGTGTGACTCTGTCCAGGTGAACCCAGTTACTCTGTGTAAGTCTCACGTGCTGATAGAAAGGCACAATGAAGCACATGAGGGCTGTCTCTATACAGGACCAAACTAGGACTTGGTGGTCCATGGAAAGCTTACAGAAGACAGATGATAGCATCTGCCTTTGGGGTGAGATAAAATGAATGCTAACATCTGGGTTGTTGTACAAGCCCTGGATTTATATGTATTTACAAACAATGTGCCTTTCATGTGAATATACTGCAGTTGTAAAGTTGCTTGTTAACACCAGGTAGAGATTCCCGCAGCCTTAACACACGGGACTTGGGTAATGCTCTTGTGTTGCAGAAGAGAATACCTTTGAGTCTTCTTTCTCCTATTTCCTTTGGTATTCTTAGGTCATCCTTGCCTCTCATGATTAACTAGGAAAAACTTCTTCTCTTCCTAAGAGACAATGTGTACATGATTAAGAATTCTTGTCTTCATCGGGCATGATGGTGCACACCTATAATCTTAGTGGCTTGGGAGGCTGAGACAGGAGGATTTCAAATTCAAGGTCAGCCTCTGCAATTTAGTGAGGCCCTAAGCTAAACTTAGAGAGGCCTTGTCTCAAAATAAAAATTAATAAGGGCTGGGGATGTAACTCAGTGACAAACCACCCCTGGGTTAAATCCTCTGTACCAGAAAAGAAGGAGGAGGAGGAGGAGGAGGAGGAGGAGGAGGAGGAGGAGGAGGAGGAGGACAATGATGACGACTATTGATTTCTTACTATTTGATAAAATACAGCTGTAACATATTTCATTCTCTTATTTTTTGTGGGTATTATTCCTACTTATTTTATTATTTACTCATTGTTTTATTCACATCTATTTTTTCCCTGACTCAAATTTTTAATTTATATTTTCCTTTAAAATTTTCCATTTATGTTAAAATTTCAAATTTATTTCTGCCAAGTTGTTCAGAGTGTTAAGTTACAGTTTAAAATAGTTCACAGTTTACAATTTTTTTTGTATTATCTTTTTTAAAACAACATTATTTTATTAAGTTTCCCAAGAGCTTGGTTCTTCTACTGTCTGTTGTTTGTCTTATTTTCTCAAAGGAAGCAGCGTCTGGATTCACCGATCTTCTAATGGTTTCTTTGAGTTACATGCTGTTGGTTTCTGATCCATCTTTGTCTTGTTCTTTTTCTTTCTTTGCATTGGTGCTGCATTTCCACGTCGGCTCTGGTCATTTTCCCACTGTTCCACTTGTCTGTGTGCGTCTCCTTCCAGGCGCTGTGGTAACTTTCCCAGCACCTTCCGGAGTGTTTACCTGGAGTGGGCTTGTCAAGTCCTGCTGCGTTCGTAAGCCTCACTGTGATTTCTCCCGTAATCTGTGAATTGGGGGATTATTTTCTTTTGGCTCTTTATATAGACTTGATTTCATTATAGAGGAAGTGGTCTGTGTGCAGTTGATTCTTGAGAAGTTGTGAGGATTTGCTTTGTATCTGGCTCACATTCCATTTGTGTAAAGCCTCCATGAGTTTCCAGAGAACCCATGTCTCATGCCACCAAGTTTGGGTGGGCAGATTGCCTCTTCACAGGTCCATGAATTATGGTCCTCAGATATTGTCTTTTGGTCGACTCGATGCAAGTTCTCGGAGAAGTGTGCTGAAATATCTGACATGTCTGGATTCGCCAGATTCCCATTTAATGCTGTTGGTCTTTCGTGGTACATTGTGAACCTGTGACGCTGTGCGCCAACAAGCTCTTGATTTAAGAACCCAGTGAACTCCTCTTACACCTTTAAGGAACAGTGTTCACACGAGACGGTTATTTCCTTAACCAGCTCCTGTGTGAGACGCTGATTCCATCCCAACTTTCTTCAGATTGGCCTTTGTGGGGTACAGGTTTTTCCACCCGTGTACAGTGTTTTAAAATCATCTTTCTTTTGAACAACATAATAGTAACATGAAATGAAGCTGCAGACTCGGGGATGTGTTGATTGAAAGGCCTGATACTTCCTTGAGTGGGATCTCTCATTCTGGACTCTTCCTAATGGTCAGAAAAGACATTACCACAGAGAAAAAGTACCCAGTAGGGTTTTCCCGCATTCGGTTCTGATGAGCTGGCTCGAGGGCGTCCCGCGGAGACCTGCTCCCTCCTTGGCAGGCTTGCTTCATCCCTGAGTGGACAGGGCACCCAGCCACCTGCAGCCTCTGAGCAGAGCCGGTCACGGGAGCAGCCCTCTCGCTGGGGAGGGTTCTCCTCAGAGGGTCGTCACAGTATTAACGTCCTCCTGTTGAGACTTTAATGGCTCTTTACAAGAAACGTCTGCAATGCTCACTGGGACGGAGAGGGAGGCTATGGAACCCTCTCCAAGGCTCTCCCGCGGGAGTGCAAGGAGCGTATTGACACGGCAATTCCCCTGGTCCCCCAGGAGGGAGCCAGAGTGTGTGTGTGTGTGTGTGCTGTGTGTGTGCACATGTGCTGTGTGTGTGCAATGTGTGTGCACACGTGCTGTGTGTGTGCTGTGTGTGCTCTGTGTGTGTGCACACGTGCTGTGTGTGCTGTGTGTGTGTGTGTGCTGTGTGTGTGTGTGCACATGTGCTGTGTGTGTGTGTGCTCTGTGTGTGTGCTCTGTGTATGCACACGTGCTGTGTGTGCAATGTGTGTGTGCACACGTGCTGTGTGTGTTTAGTGTGTGTGCACACATGCTGTGTGTGTGCTGTGTGTGTGCACACATGCTGCGTGTGCTGTGTGTTGTGCTGTGTGTGTACAGTGTGTGTGCACACGTGCTGTGTGTGTGTGCAGTGTGTGTGCACACGTGCTGTGTGTGTGCAGTGTGTGTGTGCACACGTGCTGTGTGTGTGTGCAGTGTGTGTGTGCACACGTGCTGTGTGTGTGTGTGCAGGTGCTCACACGGTGCTGGGGATTCTACCAGGGCAGCACACCTGCTAGGCATACCCTCTACTCCCAAGAGGCACCCCTGACACACACGGTCCAGGCCGCCACCTTCAGGCTGACCACGTGGACCAGCCTGCCCTCACTGACCTGCCTTCCTGGAGCTCAGAACACCTCCTCACTCTGGTTGTAAGTGGGACTTTCTCAGCCTGGGCTCTGGTATGAGGAGGACAGCCTCATGGTTTGGGGGTGAACTTCGTGGTGGGGATGTGCTGTACTTTTAATTACCAATTGAAATTCACTCCACATACCTTAAACTTGAAACGCGAAGAGCACCAATGTGGCCGTGTCTTTAAGATGAAGCATCTAAGCAGAGTATACACAGGATGGACGGCAACCTTACCAATATACAGAGCATTGAACCACAAACAACGTGATTTTAAATAAGATGAGTTCAATTCACACACGTTAAACGATTGCTTAAAAGAACATAAGGTGTATGCCCAATGCATTTTTAAAAACCCATTAAACTCGAAAGCACAAAGAGTACATATGTCTTAATGTATGCAAATTCTTAAATCATTTACAAGGCCAGAGGACCCCTGAGTAGTTTGCAGATTTGACCAGAGAATCTAAGAATATTATAAATGTATGAGAACCTCATTGAGGGGTTGTGCAGGAGGTGCTGACCTAAGCAACTTTGTAAATGAAGACTGAGGGCAAAGGAAGCTGTGCTCAGCCGCTGTGGACTGATTCTCAACAGTGTGTGCACTGGGGGCGAAGGCTAAAACGGAAATTATGCAGTGAAATTGGGCAGCTAGGTCAATGGATGGTAGGTTCAGAAGGCAGGGGTCCCACTGTGGGAGCCAGAGTCGACAGGGAGGCAGGGAGGAGGGCAGGTGATCGGGGGTGATGGGAGGGCTGGGTGCCCGCGCGTGCCCACATATGAACCAGGGTAATGAGGTGGCTGCTCACCCAAGTGCTTGTCAGCGTTGGTTCACAGACGTGAGCGTACACACGTACATGGTTGGCCTGCAGGGCGCCTTAGCGAGGAGCACCCCTGTTCCTGGTCTTGATTTCCAGTGGCATTCTCCCGCAAGAATTCGGGGCTCCTGGGAGAAACAGCTGACGGAGGACTGAGACTGCAGGGACACAAGCTGTCCTTTATGTCACCATGAAGCAGAGAGTGCTGGAAAGTCCTAAGGAAGCTGGGAGCTCACCGCGATGGCTGTGTCAGCAGGACGGGGACCGGCAGAGAGCGGCTCAGGGAGCAAGGGTGCTGGCTCACAGACGCAGCGTGAGGAAGCCATGTGTCACCTGCCCGTGGTGACCTAGGAGATGGAGAACAGAGGCCCAGAGCCCTGCGAGGCCACCTTCCTCTGAAAGCTCTTCCCTCAACTTGAGGACCACGCCCGTGGTTCCTTCCAAACTGTGCCTGTGGGAGGGAGGGAAGAGCCCAGGCCGAGGAAACCTGGCCCCAACACCAGTCGCCTCCGTCCACACCCCAGGAACGTCTCCAGACGAATTCCCGCTGCGGCCGTGCTGCAAAGTGCCTAACCACTCAAGTCTCCAAAGCCAGGGCCGTCCAAGGAATTGCCGCCACCATGAGGGGACACAGGGAAAACCCAGGGGGCACTGTCAGGTGTGGGTCTGGTTGACAATGATATATTGACACTGGTTCATTACGGTGACAAGTACGTGACGCTAACGACAGAAGTTCGTGGGCATGAGGAAGGCCCAACACTGACCCTAAGCTTTTTCTATACATTTAAAGCTGTTCTAAAAAGTTTAAAAAATAAACTTCAGAAAATATGTTACCCTAGAAAACTCTCAAAACTTGCTTCATGTGTCTAGTATTGAGAAATACAGTGTCCTAGTGAATCCCCTGGAATGTTCTAGGTGTGGACATATTCCCCAGTTTCCAGACACCTAGGCAAGAGTGTCCACCGTCTGAGCTCACGGGGTGTGAAGCGGACAGTGAGTGCCTGGGAGAGTTTACTGACTTGCCCTTTCAGTCCACAGAGCACTCTCCATGAACCGAGCACCGTGCCAGGTGTGGGGTGTATACGGGAAACCTTCCCAGAAGGTCTGGCCTCCAGAGGGAGGGCGTGCTGTCCAGGAGGCTCCTGCCTCCTGCAGCCAAGTGTGTGACCAAGAGACAGACGCCCAGAGATTTCCTGAGCCTTGGGTCAGCAGGAAACTGGGAAAAAGGCACCAGGGCTATAGAAGGCACAGAAGCAGTCTCCATCATGAAGACCCCACGTAAGAAAGCAGTGAGCCATAGTGTCCCGCCTCACCTCAAACCCTGAGGAATGGAGCCTGCTGTCTACGGATTGAGACCTCCAAAACTATGAGCCCCTAAATAAACCTATCCTCCACAAAAAAAGGAAGGAAGGAAGGAAGGAAGGAAGGAAGGAAGGAAGGAAGGAAGGAAGGAAGGAAGAAGAGTTGGCAGAATGTGGCCCGCCCTTCATAGACGGGGCGCTCCTGGCGCTCCTGGCACTCCTGGCCCTCCCAGCCCCCCTCGCCCTGCTCCAGTGCCGTCACACACACTGAGATGGGTCCTTCGTGCTTGGGCTCCTGCCTCAGCACAGCAGAGTGACTGGGCCACAGATGCAGATCAGAGCTGCAGACAGAACACAGGCACCGAGCACCAGGCCAGAGCCACCTGGTTATGATGGAGCAGCGTCTGGAGGTTGGCAGAGCACTCAGGGAGGAAGAGCCTTCTAATGAACCAGTAAACGCTTAATCCCCGTCTACACGGACAGGTGTGAGACAGGGATTTTTACCAAGAAAACAGAAATGAAACTAGCACAGGCTTATAATTGTGTCAACTCCAGCTTCAGTGTCGGTTCTCCATCTCCTCTCCAGGTCACCTTGGATCAGTTACCTAATTAGGAAACCAAGGATTAGGAAGTTGAAGGCCAATGGCACAGTTCACAGCTGAGCTCTGGACCCAGGCTGACTCCAGAGGCAGGCTCTGTCCACTCTCCCAAACTGCCTGCCGGAGCTGAAAGCCCCAGGGACTGAGCGCATCAGCCACAGGGTCCCGGAGCCCCTTGTTCCCCAGGAAGCCAGCGTGCGAGCCGGGACCTCCCCACGTTCTCCATGCCCACCTCCTTCTCTGGTCCTCTTTCATTTGCCAGGTGCAAGGGAAGACCTGCGTCCCGGGTTACGTGGACCACAGTACTTGTATAAAGAATGAAAGTGGGAATAAGAGTCCAGAGTTACCCTCTGATCTTGAATGGCCGCTTCCTCTGTGTTTTGCACTATTTCGCTGCTTTGAAGCCCTCTGGGGTTGCTTCATGGTTGACTTCCTTGGGTGATGCAGAAGTACCCCATGTACCATAAATGCACTGGAGAAATTAATAAGAGCAGGTTTTAGGTAATTCACTGTCACCTTCACAGAAGGCAGCAGGAGGGAAGACATAAGCCCTCCAAAGAAAAAAGCTTGCATTCAAAATGTGCTGTGTGAGCAGGAAAGAGAGGAGAACAGCCTACGTTCCCCCAGCGGGTCACAGGCCCAGAGCCCTGGATGGAAAGCCCTCCGGAGCTTGCCTCTGAGGTCCTGGGCCAGATGTCATCAGACCTGGTGACTGCCGGTTCCTGTTTCAGGGGGCCTCAGGGCCTGCACCCTCATGGGCTCAGATGCTGCAGAGAAGTTTCGGGCTCAGCACATTAACCAAATTAAGGGCTCCATTGTCCGGGTGCTGGCTGATGGCTTGGAAAGCTGACATTTCCAGCCCATTTACTTCCAACTCACCCCCTGCCAGGTGTTACTCGCTTGGCCAGCACCGAGTTACCTTGGTGTTTCGTTCCTATGGGATTGTTGTTCAGGCTGGTCACCAGGAGCTCTCATTAGTATTTTGGCTGCAATGTTGTTTTAACAGAGCAAATGGAATCTGGAAACCCAGACAGATATCTCGTCATCATTTTCCATGGATAAAGGAAAGATGCTGTTAGCCGAGCAGCCTGTCAGGCTGCGGTTTCAGCTGTAGTCGGAGCTGGATCTTCACGTTTACAGTGAAGATGCTGTTGTTTAGAAATTCTCATGAGCAGGTTTTAACGGAGTCGGTAGAGTTTTCTACCAGGAGAGAGTCTCAGTGTCAGGAACTGGGGGAGCCCTCAGAGCTGACCCCCTTTCACTGGCCGTGTTAAGTCTTGTCTGCAGACCCAAAGAGGCCAATGAATATTGCTACTGGGACCACTGAACCGCTGCAGTCTTGGTTTTTTCAGTCTTTGACCTCAGCTGGCCAGGCCAGGGCTGAAGGCCTGCGGAGGAGTGCGGGTGCCTGCCTGTGGAATTCCTGGCTCTCTTTCTCGGAGGCCCTGCCGACCGGGCTAGACCTGCTACAGCAAAGTCAGGCGGAGGACAGCAGGCCCTTCCCGGTCCTGCTCTGCCCCGACCTTCATCCGGAGGTCCTTGGGGAACCTGGTACCAGCCTTCCACAGGGTGAGATCATAGCAGGAGCCATAAATAAACTCAAGGTTGCTGACACTCCTGCAGACAGAGGATCACAGAGGAAATTGCCCTGAAACCAGACCTGATTTCAGATAAGAGGAAACCTCAGCCTTCCCGCTCTTTCTTCTTTTATTGACATTAGTGTGACTCAAATTTCTCTTTAGGTTGCTTTTGTCTACTTATAAACCAGATTGGAGTCCTGAAAACAGGGCATTAACAGGGGCTTGGAAAGCACAGGAATTTTGAGACTATAAAAATCAATGACTTCCCTTTGACTACCTGGCCCAGCCATGGTGGAGCGCTTATCACCTTGATAAAAGAAGAGGAGTGCGTATTACTAACAGCCCATGTCTCAGGAGTTGGCCAAGCCCAACTTTAGATGCTTTACCCAAACATGGCACTCTACCATGGGCCGACCGAAAACAGCTGTCCGCCACAGAGTGGCCATGCTCCCACTGGGGTCTGCCGAGTGTTCCCTTTGGGCACCTCTGAATGGTTTCCTGACACACGCCTGTTGGGAAACACTCATGTGATGGTCTTGCTGTTTCAGTCTGAAGTTATTAGGACCGTTTTGGGACCTCCCCATTAACAACATAGATAATGTGCTGCTTTGAAACATGGGCTATAAATCTTCAATGTTATGAAACAGATGGGCCGAGATGATGAGAAATGAACAGTACAAGACATTAATTCAGGATCAGAATGGACAGTGTCAACCCTCCACACCTGGTAATTTCTAGTCCATCATAAAACCACAGAGATCTGGACTGTGATAGACGACTCACCGTGGACGAGTTCTCAGACAACCCAGGCCGGCCTCCCCCTCTGAGGGTAAAGAGATGCACTCCGAGGCTGTTCCTAGATTCCTTCTCAAGGGCTTTTTTCCTAATGAATATGCAAACATCTGGAAATAGTCTTCAATCCCTCGATTCACAGACACAATTTCAAAATCAGAAAGCTTTGACCCAGTAATTATAATGATCCTTCAAAAGTGCCTTCAATGTCACAACTGCGCCATCCTGAGCTTCAGATTTGGTGTTAAAGTGAGCGTGGGGAGTGGCTGGTCTATTCCTCTACGTTGGCACTGATCATCAGCAATGCCTGGGCGGAGCGTGGCTTTACAAACTCCGATGGTGATACAGCCTTAGGATGAGAGCGGGGCCTGAGCGAACAAGGCCACGTTCTGCCCCACACAAGTCCTGAAGGGTCTTGCAAGGTGCGAAGGAGCAGTGGCCACTATAACAGCGTGTGAGACTCGCCAGGTCCCGGCGTTGGCAGGCCTGTGTGGAACTAGAACACTGCTCCCAGAGCTGCGGGCAGGGGGCAATATCAGATGCCCACGCTGCACAGAGCCAGCTCCACATCCCCACGCCTGTAGGCAGGAGCCGTCCTCAGGCGCGAAGGAGAAGGGGCCTAGCAGGCTCTGGAGGGGTTTGTCACATGGGAAGTGGCGGAAGGCTTCTGGGGAGGCCAGCCCCTGCCGGCAGAGCAGATGGAGCCTCTGGGGCCCCTGTGCCACCAGCAGCAGTGGTGGGAGCCCCGGAGACGCCCAGGATGAGCTTCCTGGACCATTTAACAGCCCGGAGCCTCTGTGAGGTTCTGCTTGTGAGTGAGTCAAGGCAGAACCCCAGCAAAGGGCAAAGGTCTGAGGCGAAGTCCACGGACTGAGACATCCTCCTGTTCCTCTAAACAGACACAGAGCCCACGTGAGAGAACTCAGCAGGGAGCTCTGTCCCCTCCGCTCCCCGTCTGCTGCTCAGGGGACTGGCTGGTGGGCCCAGCTGAGTGGGCACTGGTCATCTTATTATCACAAATAAGCATATCTGCTACAGGTATTTTTGAAAATACAGGAGTTGAAAAGTGCCACCATCCAACCTTTCAAACACAAACACTATTGCCATTTTTATAAGTGTGCTTCCAGTTCTCTATGCTTTTCTTTCAGACTTTAGTTTTATGTTGATCTTTGTGACTGTGATAAGATGTAATGGTCATATTTATGTATATGCACACACACAGATATACACAGGCACACAGACACACAGACACAAAGATGCACACACACAGAGATGCACACAGATGCACACAGAGACACACAGATACAGATACACATAGACGTGCACACACAGACACACAAAGACAGACATACAGACACATGGCAGACACAGACACGCACACAGGACACACAGACATGCTCACGTTCATAGACACAGACACACAGATGCACACACAGACACACAGACATGCTCACGTGCATAGACACAGACACACAGATGCACACACAGACACACAGACATGCTCACGTGCATAGACACAGACACACAGATGCACACACAGACACACATATTTGTTTTATTCGTTCTGGCATGTCTTTGGGGTGACTTCTCCATTCTCACTCCATGTAGTTTAGAAGGATTTATTTTTTCCTTCAGGGTGCTTAACCCTAGCCATGGTAATTGGCTTAAAGATCATTAAGAACGACAATAACAACAGGTAATCCTAGTGATAGCTGATAACAATCTATTCAGCACTTGTGTTCTAAGAACGCCACTCCGCGTGGATCAATTGTTCACATGTACCTTTTCATGGACTCTCCCCTCATCCCACAGAACAAGGACAGCGAAGCAGAAAATACAGACACCTCCACAAACCACACAGTCATCGAGTGGCAGTGGAGGGACTGGAACTAGGCAGCTGGCTCAGGGTGCATGCCGGGATGCAGTAGGGCCTGCTGGGAGCAGGCCCAAGGTGGGGTAGTCAGGGGGAGAGCAGGCTGTACCTAGTCCCCAGGCTGTCCTGGAGACCTCTGACCTCCAGATTGATCCCTAGGAAACATTCAAGACTCTTCATGGCTTCGTTATTTTAATAGCAAGATGAGAAACAGACCAAATGTCCATCGGTAGGATACTAGTGGTCAGGGGAGTAAAAACAATCGGTGCAATGGCTGCATGGGGCCATCATAAAGAATGAGCCAGCTCTGTCAAAGGACTTTGCTAGTGCAATTAGGACAGAGGCCTCAGGCCTTGGAGGCCTCCTGACGTCAGGACATTGGAGGCTGAACTTGCCGAGAGCACTGAACACTTGCTATCAGAAATGTCATGAAAGAAGGACCTCGGAGACACCAAAGTCCTACAGAGGTCTGCCTTTGGCCAGGCACACTCTGGGCAGGTGTTGGGATCTCACGCTGCTGCAGGGAAGCGCTCAGACCCCTTGCCTGTGGGATCGTCAGCCAGTGCAAGGCTCTGGGAAGCTCAGCAGCAGAGCTCTGGCCTGGACACTGTTCCTGATGGCTGACCCCATGCCCCGCAGACCTGGGCTCCTCAGCTAGAGGCACATCCCTGGGAACAGCCACACTTGCCCTCGGATGTCTCCCTCCTGCACCCCCTGGAGCCAGTGCTCGCCTTCCTCCACATAGGAAGGGAGACCCCACAGCTGTCCAGGTGGCCTCTGTGGGGAAATCCCCCTTTTCCTCTGTCCTTCTCCCTCCTTGACTCCCTCCCTCCATCTCCTCCTTCCTTTTTATAAAAATCCCTTCGATAACTCTGATTCAATTCTGTTGTACCTAAATATAAGTAATGGAATTGTTAAGCAGGCGGTATCACCACAAATCTAAATTCACCATGAGAATACGACCTGTTTCCAACAGGGAAACCCGACCAATGGCGGGGCTCGTCACTCTGCTGAGACACCGAGGAACAAGTGTCCTGCTCTAGAGAGGTGGCCCCCAAAGCTCACGCGTGAGGCAGTGCGAGCAGGTTTAGAGGTGGAATGACTGGTCTGTGAGAGCCTCAACCCAATCAGCCCCTAAAAGGGATTAGCTGAGTGGCCACTGAAGGCAGGTGGGGTGTCGCTGGAGGAGCTGGGTCCCTGGGGGTGTGCCTGTGGGTATGTATTCTGTCCTTGCTGAACAGAGTTCCCTCTCTCTCTCTCTCCCACCTCCCTCCCTCTCTCCCTCTCTCCCACCTCCCTCCCTCTCTCCCTCCCTCCCTCCCCCTCTCTCTCTCTCTCTCTGTCCCCTGGTGTGATGTCCCGAGCTCTTCTCTCTGCCACACACTTCTGCATGATGTTCTGTCTTCATTGGACCCTGAGGGATGAGTCAGCCATCTATGGACTGAGACCTCTGAAACCATGAGCCCTTCCCAGTTTTTCCTCCTCTTGTGGTCCTCATCGGGTCTTCCGGTCACAGCAGCGGAACCGCTGAGTACACAGCGAGCACACAGACAGCAGGTGTGCTGAGAGGTGGCCGTGGAGGGCAGGCTTCAGGATCTTTGGAAGCAAAGGCAATAACTGACCTCTAGAGAGATTTGTTTTAAAGATGGGAAAAAGTTAACTTTAAGCCACAATAAAAGTGGAGATTCCTTCAAAGTGTAATGATGCAGGATCCCATGAGAGTGACCCACCTGGCCACCGTTCCAGCCAGCGTTGACGGAGACTGCTGCTCGCATCACACAGGAATGCCTTGGGGGGCCTCAGAGAGGCCATGATTAATTACCAAAGATGAGCCCGATTCAGAGGAAACACACAGGGAACTCAGAAGGCACGTGGCCTGTAGAAAGCGGTGCCCCCAGAGCTCTGAGCCGTCCCCAGCCTCTCCGCTCTGAGCCTTGGGAAGACGGAATGACTCTGGGACTCCCCAGCCCCCCCTCACACTGGGGGGTCACTCAGACAGGAATCCCATCTCCCTCCGTGTTGCAGGCTGACATGGCCAAGCCCAGGACACCTTCAGGCACACCCACCTCATCAGCAAGAGTGACAGCCACCTCAGAGTCTCCTGCTGAAGAGACCCCAGTAACCTGAGGGCAGAGACCAAGGCTCTGCAGGAAGACTGCCCTCAACCTGGTAAAGAGCTCAGTGGACACTGTTGCCATAAAAGCCAGGGGGGGCCCAGGCCTGGACCCCTGGGCCCTGCTCCCGTCTTCCGGGGCCACTGGTGTCCATTCACCTGGTCACCCTGAGCCGAGGATCTGAATCCTCCAGAGGCAGCCGACTCAGGGCGAGGCTGTGAGCCAGGATGCGGATCCACCAGGCTGACTGACGGCCAGCCGCCGGTCCCACTGGGGGAGGCAGTCCCACCTGCCATCTCACTGCACCCTTGTCCCTCTGCACAGTCACTCACACTTGTTGGTGTCCTGTGATGAGCCCTCGAGCTTCCCAGAGACCTGCAGCAGTCTGTGAGTGCCATTTCTCAGGAGGCCAGCCTTGCCGCCTCTCCCTATTCCAGAAGAGAGTCCGGGACTCAGTGCTTAGGCCCTGCCACCTCGCCTGCCTCCGCCCTTCTGCCGCGGGTCCTCGGTGGTGCATCTCCCTGTGGGCCCTGCATCTCCAGCTCCGGGAGGAAGCACCGAGGAGCCTTCTCCTAACATCCCTCCAGCCCTGTCACTGGTGTGGCTTTGCCAGTGCTGCCTCGGTCCTTCTGTGCTTTACCAAACGCGCCTGCCACTTTTCTGCAGCCAGTGACTGTCTACTGCAGTTAGCTACGGTCGACTGTCCTGAACCTTGAAAGCCTGGACAGCCACTGTAGCATCACCTGATCCAACAGCTCATTCTGCAAGAGCAGCTGAGACGTGACCTTATTCCATGAGAAAGGACTCCTCTCGACCCTTTGTAGGTGGTGGTTATCTTCAGTCTCCTAATGAGAAGTAACTAAAGTTACCAGAACCAATGATCCATCCTTCAGAGTAGGAGCCAGTGCTCTGGACTCCTTGGGACAGACAAGAAATATTTCTCAGATTCGTGTCCTGAGCTGAGAGCAGCAGCCCCCCTTGCGGCCATGATTTTAGCAAAAGCTGCATTGGGCCTTCAATGGGTGTGCCTCATGTAGTGACCAGTGGGTCAGGTCAGGAGGCTTCCTGTCGGTGCTGGCACGTGAGGGTTGCCAACAGCCTCCTCTGTGTTGGATGTGTGGTCTGCTCGGCTCTGGTGTGAATCGGGAGGGCTTCGCTGGGCTCAGGTGTGAATCAGGAGGGCTTCGCTGGGCTCTGGTGTGAAGCGGGAGGGCTTCGCCGGGCTCTGGTGTGAAGCGGGAGGGCTTCGCCGGGCTCTGGTGTGAAGCGGGAGGGCTTCGCCGGGCTCTGGTGTGAAGGAGGAGGGCTTCGCCGGGCTCAGGTGTGAAGCGGGAGGGCTTCGCTGGGCTCTGGTGTGAAGGAGGAGGGCTTCCTTGGGCTCTGGTGTGAATCAGGAGGGCTTCGCTGGGCTCTGGTGTGAAGGAGGAGGGCTTCACTGGGCTCTGGTGTGAAGGAGGAGGGCTTCGCTGGGCTCAGGTGTGAATCAGGAGGGCTTCGCTGGGCTCTGGTGTGAAGCAGGAGGGCTTCGCTGGGCTTGGGTGTGAATCGGGAGGGCTTCGCTGGGCTGGGGTGTGAAGGAGGAGGGCTTCGCTGGGCTGGGGTGTGAAGGAGGAGGGCTTCGCCGGGCTCTGGTGTGAAGCGGGAGGGCTTCGCTGGGCTCTGGTGTGAAGGAGGAGGGCTTCGCTGGGCTCTGGTGTGAAGCAGGAGGGCTTCCTTGGGCTCTGGTGTGAATCAGGAGGGCTTCGCTGGGCTCTGGTGTGAAGGAGGAGGGCTTCACTGGGCTCTGGTGTGAAGGAGGAGGGCTTCGCTGGGCTCTGGTGTGAAGCGGGAGGGCTTCGCTGGGCTCTGGTGTGAAGGAGGAGGGCTTCGCTGGGCTCTGGTGTGAATCAGGAGGGCTTCGCTGGGCTCTGGTGTGAAGGAGGAGGGCTTTTCTGGGTTCAGGTGTGAATCAGGAGGGCTTCGCTGGGCTCTGGTGTGAAGCAGGAGGGCTTCCTTGGGCTCTGGTGTGAATCAGGAGGGCTTCGCTGGGCTCTGGTGTGAAGGAGGAGGGCTTCACTGGGCTCTGGTGTGAAGGAGGAGGGCTTCGCTGGGCTCAGGTGTGAATCAGGAGGGCTTCGCTGGGCTCTGGTGTGAAGCAGGAGGGCTTCGCTGGGCTCTGGTGTGAAGGAGGAGGGCTTTTCTGGGTTCAGGTGTGAATCAGGAGGGCTTCGCTGGGCTCTGGTGTGAAGCAGGAGGGCTTCGCTGGGCTCTGGTGTGAAGCAGGAGGGCTTTCTCATGTGCATCGCTCCCAGAAATCCTCATGGTCTGGTACGGAACAGGCATACCACCTGCTGCCCTTCCAAACTAAGCCCGTCCTGGGAGCAGGCCCCTGGGAGCCAGGTGGTGCATCTGCTCCTGGATGGTACATCTGCTCCCTGAGTGAGGGGGAGAGGGGCTCGACGGAGGGTGGCGTGCCCAACCCCGACTAGATCAGTGGTCCACCGACGACCGAACCGCACCTGCCATTCAAGCAGCTCTTCTGTGGTAGAGGTGGGAACACTGCTCATGTTTTACATAAAGTACTTCTTTGCATGTTCATGCCGTGTACTGTGAGCCATGAGAGTGCTCAGAACGTCTCCATCGTCTCGTGACAAGAACACTTATTCCTGTGGTCAAACCCCACACAGTCTCTAAGAATCACAACTATCCTATGAAGTGTTCACCATCTTTCAAATACGATTCCACAAAGGCGGGGTGCCCCAAATCCCTAACACTTCTCCTGGAACGGGTCAATACACGCAATAGCAGGGGAGCTTCAGTTCTGCAGTGCCTCCTGTGCTAGTGGAAAACTCAGACGCAACCTAAAGTCTGCGTCCTGCTCAACAGCATGGTCAAACTGCCGAGTCCTCACACTCGAGTCAAGAGTGCTTGCTGGATTTATTGTGCCGCTGCACTGCCAGATACAGGGCGTTCACCACAGGCTGAAGCAGACCCTGGGTCAGAGCGAAATTCATGGGGTTTTCCAAAGGGACAACCCTACACTGGGGAGCAGAAGCCATGGCCTCTAGGACACGCTGGAGCCCTCCCTCTCTCGTCTAACCGCTCTGCCGGGAGTGGACCCGGTGACTTCCAAGGTCACGGCTCTTTCTGACTTCCACCCGGGGCCTGACCTGTGCTTGTTGTGCTTGGCCACAGAGTCGTGGAGCTCTGTGTGCTTCCGAGTTCTCTTGTTTTCTTTCCTCCTCCGTCTCGCTTGGCCTCAGTGACCCAGCCGTAAGGTGATGCCAAGGTTACATACTTTAATAATGCTTAGCACAGCTGGAAGGATAGCCACCAGGGCTGGTTCTCATGGACTTGCCCAGAATCCGGACTATCTCCGGCCATTACTCATTATCCTCAGAGTCATTCAGTGGGAACCAATTTAGCCTCCATTAGTGTACAGGTTTTCAAATATAGTTTTGAAAAGTTGTGTTTCTGTTCTTCCATCCATTCATCCATCCTTCCTTCCATCCATCAACCCACCCACCCACCCATCCACCCATCTATCCACACACACCCATCCATCCACCTACCCACCCCTCCATTCATTCATCCATCCATCCACCCACCATCCACCCATCCTTCCATCTATCCATCCATCCACACACACCCATCCATCCACCTACCCACCCACCCATCCACCCACCCACCTGGGAACCCTACACTTGCTGGGCACCTCTGTGCTTACACCACTCTGCACAAGTTGCCATGGATTGTACCACAACGCAGAAGATGGAGGAAGTTGTCTGATTCTTAGTTCACAAGTTCAAGCAAGCATAATTTAGGACTTGTATTCATTTGTTTTCTTTGGGGTCAAGCAGGAAGATAATTCAGCTTTGGTCTTTACCAGGGTCCCTTGTGCACCACAAAGATCCTGAAAGTTACAGGTGAGCTCTAACACATCAGCCAGGTTCTTTAGGTCTGCTGTGGTTTTCCCACGCAGGTGACTGAGGAGATGCCTGCACAGGGTGCAGCCATTCTGACCCTGCTGTGCCACCCTTGGGTGCAGACATCTTTGCCAAGTTCTGGGGGCGCAGGCTGGCCTCTCTGAGTGTCTTTGCCGCCCCTCTTTCACAGTCTCTGCAGGAGAAGAGTGCAGTTGCCCCACTGCTGGGCACCATTCCTTTCCCAGTTGGAAGGACGGTGGTCTCTCCGCTCTGCTCCTCCTGGGTGCGGCTCAAGCTTTAGGGACTTGAAGCCACAAAAGGGAGCCTCAGGTAGGGCTTCTGCTTTTTGCCTAATGAAATAAATTGCAATCCCCAAAGAGGAGAAAGGGGTACTAGAATTCCCAGAATGTCCTGACTTTTGAAACCATTCTTGGAATCATCTCCAGGGCCCGGGAAATGTCTTGCCCTCAGCTGGCCAAAGACTGTCCCTGCTGCCCTGGGGCGTTGGAGAGGGGAGAACCTCGCTGGCTGGTCAGGCAGGACTCACTCCTGGGGCTGGAGTTAGGTGTTCTGCTGCAGTTTGTCTGTCTATTCCACAGCTGATGCTGAAACTGGCCGTCATGACAGTACTGAGCAGGGGGCCTTTACAGGACTTGACTAGCCACGAGGGCGCCACCCCAGAGAGTGGACTGACCCTGGGTAGAGGGGCTGTGAGTGCCCTGAGGCGGGTTGCTGATAGAGAGGAGGTGTTGGCTGATTTCTCTTGTGCACTCCATAATACACAACATGTAGGTACCAAGCTTTCTTATTATATCCTAATTAATTGATTAATTGGTGTCTGTGTCACATTTGTTAAAGCTCTAAAAGATCATTTTAACCCACCTGGGAGACATGAATGGTCTCAGTAAAGGAAGTGAAAAATTACAGAAGAATTTTAGTTTGAATCCATCCCATTTATTGATTCTTGATTTTACTTCTTGCCCTTTAGGAATCTTGTTCAGGAAGTCAGCCTTAGGCCAACATGGTGAAGACCTGAGCCTACTTTTTCTTCTATTAGACGCAGGGTCTCTGTTCTAGTGTCTAAGTCTTTGACCCACTTTGAGTTGATTTCTGTGCAGGGTGAGAGAGAGATGTTCAGTTTCATTCTGCTACATATGAACTTCCAGTGTTCCCAGCACTATTTGTTGAATAGGCTATCTGTTCTCCAATGTATGTTTTTGGCGCTTTTGTCTAGTATGAGATAACCGTATTTATGTGGGTTGGTCTCTGTGTCCTCTATTCTGTACCGTTGGTCTACAGGTCTATTTTGGTGCCAACACCGTGCTGTTTTTGTTACTGTAGCTCTGTAGGATAGTGTAAGGTCTGATATTGTGATGCCTCTTGCTGCACTCTTCTTGCTATGGACTACCTTGGCTGTTCTGGGTCTCTCATTTTTCCAAAATGAATTTCATGACTGCTTTTTCTAGTTGTATGAAGAATGTCATTGGGATTTTAATAGGAATTGCATTAAATCTGTATAATGCTTTTGGTAGTATGGCCATTTTGACAACATTAATTCTGCCTATCCAGGAGCATGGGAGATCTTTCCATCTTCTAAGGTCTCCTTCAATTTCTTTCTTTAGTATTCTGTAGTTTTCATTTTAGAGGTCTTTCACTTCTTTTGTTTGATTGATTCCCAAGTATTTTATTTATTTATTTTTGAGGCTACTGTGAATGAGGTGGTTTTTCTAACTTCTCTTACAGTGGATTCATCACTTATGTATAGAAATGCATTTGATTTATGGGTATTGTTTTTATCCTGCTACTTTGATGAATTACTTTATGAGTTTTTGAAGTTTTCTCATGGAATTTTTTGGATCTTCTAAACATAGAAGCAGGTCATCAGCAAACAGTAATAGTTTGAGTTCTTCTTTTCTTATGCATATTCCTTTAATTTCTTTCATCTGATTGCTCTGGCTAGAGTTTCAAGCAGTATGTTGAATAGAAGCGGTGAAGGAGAACACCCCTGTTTGTTCCAGCTTTTAGGGGGAGTGCTTTCAATTTCCTCCATTTAGAATGATGCGGGCCTGGGGTTTAGTGTAGACGGCGTCTGCAATGCTGTGGTGTGTTCCACTATCTCTTATTTTTCTAGTGTCCCCATTTGGACATGATTGATGGGTCTCTTTCTTTGTCATGTTTTAATTTATTTATTAAAGAAGTAAGGGGAGATCCAGATATGAGTTAACAAACCATGAAACTAAGGTGAGTAATGGGACCACTATAATTTTTTTTTCAATATTAAGAAGCAAAAGATGTGAGATCATTTCAAAACCAGGAATAAGTAAAAGGAAGAGATGAGATTTGAATGTAAGAATAAATACACACTTAGAATACTTGGTAATCGAATTAGGAAAGAGAAGCAGGTCATATCTAGACTAGACAGGATTTCTATTTCTTGTTAATTTGAGGGTACACACAAAGTGACATAGGACGCTGACAAACACCACGAGGACCGAGGACACCCACAACAAACTGGCCATGGTGAATCAGCTCATGTGCTTGTTTCCTGGTGCAAGTACACGTTTGCACACATATAACTGGAAATGCACTGAGGCCCTAGAGGAGAAAAATTAAAAATAGAACAAAAAAGGAGGTGCCTTTTCAAAATCTCACAACAAAAATCCTAAGTATCTAGATGCCATACTAATAATAACGTTTACAGTTCACAGTACTTTTCTGAACTGTGAGTAATTGTTGAATGAGATTTGCAGCAGACTATGCTTTGGACTAAGGGTCAACAGCCTAGATGAAGCAGAGTGGACTTTCCAGGGCACATGCCGGAGTGAACTGGAAAATGGCCCTGTTTTCCAAACCCCGGGGCTTCCAGCAACCGAGAGGTGGGAGCTAGAGTGACAGGTGGTGACCTGGAGTGCCCTGATGAAGATGGTCCACCCCTGTGTCCCGTGCTGGCCCCTTGTCCCCACTCAAGCTGCATCACAAGGCCACCTCTCGGCCGGCTCTGGGGAGAGAGGGTGCAGCCCCACTCTTGAGTTGCTTATTAAAGCCAATTAGATTATTAGACTAAGTGTGTTGGAATTTTTCTTTTTTGACATAACAAAAAAGAAAGATCTTTTCCACCCAGGAAAAGATCAGCTGACTTGGACATGCAAGCACACAGCAGGCCCAGGTGAGTGTGTATAGGGAGGGGGGTGAGAGACGCAGCCTGCAAAGCTCAACTTTAGGGTATTCTCAACTTTGTAGAACAAAAAAATATGTAGAGAAAATGTGTATCTGCATGAAATTTGAATGATTATTTCTGAGTGGTGTGAAGCTTTTGTTTTCTTCTTCATATATCTATGTATTGATAATTTCTGGTGATTGTGCTGGAGTTGGTCTGAATGTCAGTCTCTTCTCGGTGTAGAAAACAGTATTGCTAAGCTTTGTCACGAAAGGCAGCCACCAAAAAGGAGAAGGAGGAGGCAATGGGTGGTTCTAGAAGGGCGTCCAGCATCGAGGATTCCCCCTGAATTCTGGGATGTTTGTGATTTAAATGGCTTTTTAAATTTGAAATGTAATTTATATTCTGTAAAATGCACAGTTATAGGCACAACCTGAGAGATCCCCCAAAAGCTCATGTGTGAGGCAGCACAGGAGTGTCTGGGGTGAGAAGATTGGGCCACAGAGCCTTGACCGATCAGTGGGTCAGTCCCGTGGCAGGGGTTGCCTGGGCGGCAGCTGAAGGCAGGCGGGCGTGGAGGAGGAAGAGGTCACTGCAGATGGCCTGTGGGTTTATATTTTGTCCCTGGTGAGTGGAGCTCTCTCTGCTTCGTGGTGGCCCTGTCCTGAGCTGCTTTCCTCCCCCACACCCTTGGCTATGGAGTCGGCGGTCTGTGGACTGAGACCTCTGAAGCTGTGAGTTTTCCTCCTCTAAGTCCGTCTAAAAAAGCTAAAGCACCATCCTTGCTCTCCGCGTCCTCACGTGGGTGGAATCCGCCCCCTGGGGTGGAGATGGCCGAGCTTGGGTGCAGAGGCTTCACTTATTCAAGTCACAATCCTTTTGCTGAGCATTTTTCAAAGTATCCACTCCCCAGTTGTTTGCTTCTTCCTCTAGCTGTGCCCGGGCTCTCTTCAGCCTGTTCTTTATGCCTGGCCTTGGCGACCACCCTGGAAAAGATCAGCTGACATGGACATGCAAGCACACAGCAGGCCCAGGTGAGTGTGTATAGGGAGGGGGCTGAGAGACGAAGCCTGCAAAGCTCAACTTTAGGGTATTCTCAACTTTGTAGAACAAAAAAGTATGTAGAGAAAATGTGTATCTACATGAAATTTGAATGATTATCTCTGAGTGGTGTGAAGCTTTTGTTTTATTCTTCATATATCTATGTATTTCAAGTGTCCTACAATGAACATGTTTTCAGAAAAATACTTTAAACAGTTACATATATTTTTATGAAGTCATGTTTAAGGAGGAGAACCACCCTTAATGAAATGGCCCTTTTGCAGACATTTCAATGAGCCGCTCTTGTGAACGTGGTCTTCTAATTGGAGCTTAGAGGCAGGGACCTGGCGCTCCTGTGACCTCCCCAGGAAGGGCCTCACCCTTTCAGCAGGCCTAACCCCTTCACTTAACCTCTGCTGGCCCTTTGTGAAGCGAGCACAATGGCCTTCCTTGGAGACTCACAATGGCCCATCGGCTTAGGTCTGCAAGTGTCTTAAAAAGGAACCCTGTATTCAATACCTCTGTGATCTGGGGTATTACTGAAAGGAATAATGAGGATGGTAATTAATTACCCTGAGTGTCCATGTTTATAACGTGTCCGGCCCCGATGTGGGTAGGGGAGAGAGCTGGGTGAGAGAAAGCAGGCGTGTGGCGGGCAGCCGGCACAGAGGGGGCCCTTCCCGCGGGCACTGGCCCCTTCACTGAGTCCACCTGTTTCCTGACTTTTGAGGTCGACTGACGGTGGGCTGGTGGCCACGGCAGCGTCCCCATGGACACTGTCACCTGTAGTGTGAGGGTCACCTAGCCAGCCTCCCTGCTGACCGCGGACAAGATCTTCCAATGCAACCCAACCGAGTTAACCTAGCAGCAGCAATCGCCTTTCTGAGGGTTAGGAAGATAATGGGCTACGCTGAAGTCCTGATGAAAGTCAAATGGCATTGAAATGACTTCTAGAAACAAACGTTCCAACTTTCATATTTATAAATCACTTGCTTGCAGCAGATCAAAATGTATGAGAGGAAAAAACACGTCCTTGAAATCATCAAAAGTGTAGGCCCTGAGCTGGGGCGTGGGGTGGGAGTAGCGTTTTCCCTAAGGGTCGTCTTAAGCAGTGACAAAAGGCCCACTTAATTGTTTAGGAAAGTAGATTATGTCTTTGATTTCTTCGGAGGACTGGAAGTTCCAGGCAGTAGGGGACATGTGGTTTGTGTTGACTCTGCGTCTGTGTGATTCATTCCAGGCCTTGTGACCCCTCTGCCCACCCCGTCAGCCCCAGGTGGGGAGGAGCCAAGGCGGGGGAGAAGGGCTATTCCAGGAGGAAATGCAGGGCCCAGGCGCGTGGGACCCTGCCCCTGCCCTGCAGGGATTCCAAGGCCTGCCCGATCCTTGTCCCTCCTGTGTCTCCGGGGAACACCCCTCACTACACAGGGCTCTGGTGGTACAAAGCCTGTCAAGAGCAATTTCTGTAAGGTGGGGTGTCATCTTCCAGACCCACAGGCTGAGACTCAGACCAAAGCTGGCCCCCAGTTTCCCACACTCTCACCTGCGTCACAGCAGCCGGTGCCTTTAGGACCTCGCAGGAGGCCTGGTCCTGAAAAGCTCTTGGCTCTAATTTCGTGCTTTTGAACCTCGAATCTTCCGGGGTTTCCAGTGTTCTTAACCTGCTTTTTCTGCTTTGCCATTTTAATCAGGAGGTGAAAATATAACTCAGGATTAGGAATAATATCTCCATACAGCGCTCTTGGATTGTGTCAAAAAGAACCTGCAGCCGTGTTGTTGGAGAAATGCACACATCGGGGCCCTCACCTCTGTTCAGGAGTGTGAATAGGAGCTCTTCAGACTTTCTGCTCAGCACTGTCCCAATCACCAAGGTAAAAGGAGAGCCCCAGGCGGGGAGCCTGGGGTCCAGTGCTTCTCACTTTCTTGCTACCGAATGCCTTAGCTGTGGAGTACGACCTTGGGCCTCCAGTCAAAGAAGACTCCTTGTTCTATCAGGAATACTAATAATGGCGAAAGATGAAGCATTGTGACGCAGTATTGGCTGTGGCAGGACCTCTGTCTCAATAACCTCACGCCCAGAGCTGACCCTTGTCCTGAAGACCTCAGCCTTCTGCCATTTCAGTCTTCTATTTCTCTGAGCATTTTTCATGTTTTCTAGAGTTAAATAAAGCTGAATAGCTAGTTGAGACTGGACTGAATTCTGGAAATTCTTCATATTATTTTGTTTTTTTGTTTGTTTGGGGTACCTGGGATTTAACTCAGGGGCCTTGGCCCCTGAGCCACATTCCCGGCCCTAGTTTGTATTTTTTTTAGAGACAGGGTCTCACTGAGTTGCTTCGTGCCTCTCTATTGCTGAGGCTGGCTTTGAACTCGTTATCCTCCTGTCTCAGCCTCCCAAGCTCCTGGGATTACAGGTGTGCACCACCACGCCCTGCTAAACCATCTTTCTTGACTCACTCCAGTTAATAGCCCTGCACATTGGTTGGAAAAAGGAGGAAGGTAACATCCAGTTTCCTGTATGAAACCCCAGGGCCCCAGCAGCCCTGGCCTCACCCTAGCTCTCCCAGCCTAAAGGAAGCTGGGTTTCAAAGCTCAGGATGCAGGCTCTAGCCCTCCTTCCGCTTCACAGATTCACTTATCACAAAATCTGGTCCATTGGCCATGCATGCCAACAGCGGAGAGACTGGAGGTCCCAGACCTGGTCACTGAATGAGCTTCAGGGAGCACCGTATAAAGCTTGGCCTTAGAGTTGTGCCTCCTCTACCCTGTGTGCAGCTGGGGGTGGGGGGTGTACGCCTCACCTGGCCACCTGTGGGAGGAGGAGTGCACTGTTCCCCTCACTTCATCCACACCGGAGCCAAGCCCCGCTTTCGGAGAGACAGCTGCACACTCTTGGTGTCTCTCTGGGCTCACTCTTGCTTTCCCAGATGGTGCCTGCTATGTGTCTCCCTGGGGTCCTGCCAATCTCGCTCAGCTCTTTCTCCTGGGGAAATACTGATGGACCAACCACAAAGAGTCTGGGCTGCCGTGACGAAGTCCTCCAGGATCTCTTCAAACAGACAACACAGGTCACTTCTTAAGAAAACACAGTGCTATCAACTGAGATAGAAATCTCAACCACCAATAATCTGCCACTCATCTGCCTACCTAAAAGCCCTTGTGGAATGATAACAGCCTAGCAATTAATAACAACTACGTATGGAGCACTTAGGGTACGCTAGGCTATTTGTGTTTTATAGTCATTATTTCATCTACTCTGCACAATCCCAATAATTATTATAAAATTTATGATGAAGATTTTGGCTTAATACAAACAATACTGTAATTGAGACAAAATACCTACTCTATATTTTGCCAAATGATGTAATGGTGTAATGTAATGGTGCTCTGCCGGTGCGCTTGCCTGCCTCTGGGAGCATCTGCCGAATCCAGGGAATCAATCTGCTCAGTGTCCTGTACCAGGACCTTTTCCCCAAGCTATCTAAAGCTTCCTGTGCTTGTGCAGATGGAAGAGAAAGCCCGTAGGGACGGACCAGGGTTCTGGTCGCCGGCGTTCCTCAGGCTGCTAGTGCTGCGGCTAATGTTCCTGGTTCCGTCAGTCAGCTGAGCGGCAGCATCTCCGTGAGGGTCCCAGGAGTTCTCAGCAGAGGAAGCAACACAGTAAATGATCAGACTGAAATCCCAGTCCGGCCTTGAACGGTGGGGAAAGATTTGGCGTGAAGGACAAGCTAGAACTCATTTTTACAACATCTGATTAATGCTTCTTGTTATTTCTCCTGTTTCTCTCTTGGGTGTTGTTAGTTGATGTCTATGATTTTAGCCAACTTGATACTCCTTCTAAACATGTTACTGTTGAACGTTTTGGACGTGTTTCTAGACTGCCTAGTGCAAGCTGTATCTCTAGTGGGTAATTAGGTAATCAGATACCACTTGGCTTTGCATTTATAATTTTTAAATAAAGATCATTCATAAACATGATTAAGGAAAGCAAAGGGGGAATCTAAGATGTGTGCCAACCATTTACAACAAGGCAGAGAAGGTGATCGCTGTCAGACTCGTCCCTATATGGTCACTAGCAAGAGTACACAGTCTCATGGCTGTCACAGAACCCTCAGGAGTCCCTTAGAGGAGCCCCTGGGCATGCTGCTGCCCTCGGAACACTGAACATGCCTCTTGGCCCTGGGCCTCCGAACCTAAAAGAGTCAAGGTCAGAACAGGTATCTTGTGAATTCAGACAAAGACTCTGAGCAAAAATGTCTTCAACATAAATCTTCATCAAAAATTTTATAATAATTATTGGGATTATGCAGAGTAGATGAAATAATGACTATTAAACATAGGTAGCCTAGCTTATACTAAGTGCTGCATACATAGTTGTTACTAATTAATTGCGAGGCTGTTATCATTCCATAAGAACTTTTAAGTAGACAAATTAGTGGCAGATAATTGGTGGTCGAGATTTCTATCTCGGTTGAGTATATATGACTTGATAGCACTCTGTTTTCTTAAGAAGTAACTCATGTTGTCTGTTTGAAGAGATTCTGGAGGACTTCGTCACGGCAGCCCAGACTTAGGAATTTGGGGTCTGGGGTGGGGAAAGGAGTGTGTTAGATGCCGACAGAACATTTGAAGGCAGAATGAGAGTAGCAGGGGTGGGCAGAGCCAGGCCTGCTCATGATGGGCGTTAGCTGATAGCTAGTGGCGGATGGGACTGCTGTCCCACACCCCAGTGACACCTACACAGGACCGTCCCCACATGAGCAAGGGATGGAAGAAGACTCCACATGAACTCCTCATGTAAATGAATTATTCACGTTACTTTTGGAGGAACACTTTTCTTTGTGATTAAGCTTTTCAAGGATGATAAGACTGTTCACCACACGTGAAGATAGTGAAATGGAGTTTGAAGTCCAAAGGCTTAAAAAGCCATGAAAACTTCAGCCAGAGCAGCCATTATTAGTGAAGAGGGGAAGAATCTTTTAAGTGAAATACCTTGTGCTATTGTGTTCTGGCAAAAAGCAATGTTGGTTTTAAGTGTGTGGAGGCATCTGAGAGCTGGTGTGCACACTGCAGTAATTTAGGTAAGGGAGCACAGTTGTAGAAGGAGGAGGAGAAATATTTAGTTTTGTTACTTTAAACAAAAAAACAATTTTCTTTTTAATAATTTCATTAATGCCAGTAAATATAATGCATAAACATCACATTGCATAAACAAATCCATATTTTTCTTTATAACAGCAGGGCCAAACACTGAAGAACCAAATTCCAAGTTGGATTAAACTGTTCTTCAGAGTTGTTCTGTTACTTTTTTTTTTTTCACTCATGGAAGATTGTGCAAGATCCATATGAATATGAACACACTATAATTATTTGTGCAGTGAAATTGATTCTCTGCAGTAGGATTAGAGGAGGGACATGAAGGCTCAGCTCCACCCCTGTTTGTGCACCACTAGGAAGAAAGGGTCAGCTGGTAATCAGGAGTCCAGCCCTGCAAGACTTGCGCCCAGACTGAAGTGGAGAGATCATTTCCAATGTAGGGTTCAGAGGAGCAAAGACAAGAAGGAAACAACAAAGACATGGCACCACAAGCAGAGGCATTATAGGAGACGGGGAGGAAAGGGCATGTGGGCTGCTGGGCAGGTGGGCTGCTGGGCAGGTGAAGTGCTGGGCAGGTGGGCTGCTGGGCAGGTGGGCTGCTGGGCAGGTGGGCTGCTGGTAAGGTGGGCTGCTGGGCAGGTGGGCTGCTGGTAAGGTGGGCTGCTGGGAAGGTGGGTTGCTGGGCAGGTGGAGTGCTGGGAAGCCGTCATGGAGAGACTCTTCTTCAATCACATCACTGTGTCCATCCATTAAAGATTACTGGACTTGTCCTTATGATTACTATTTGGAGTAGCTCCATTGAAGGAGGGGTTGGAGGAGTACTTGTCCTTTGCCAAGTAGTATCCGCAAAAAGGTGTGTTCCCTGTGCGGTTAGTTCTCCCAGTGTTCTTACACTTGTTCTCAGTTCTGGAAGCTCATGGACAATAATAAATGTAGGAGCTGGAGAGCCGTATGGGAAGGCTGGTGGTGTGAGCCCGCGTGGGTGCAGGTGTGGGGAAGCCTGAGGACCCCCGGATGTTGACATGTTGATCCATTCAGGGCTTGTTTACTGGAATTACTTCCGATTGCCTGGAGGCAAAACGAGGGAGAATTAACTTTTAAAGTAATAAAAGTCTGCATAAATCTAAATTCCCCAATCTCGTGAATAATTGCTCACTGTAGAGCTAGGCTTAATGAAAGACCCTAATCGCTGCTTTTGCATTACGGAGTGACGCGGCTGTATTGAAGTGGATAGAGGCAACACACTCTATGAAGTTATTACCCCTGAGTGCACCACCTCATCCGGGGCTTAGCCGCCTCCCAGCTGAACAGAAACAGTTGACTTTGTGTGTTTTCTGAAAGAGGTCGGTGGGAATTTTGTTTTAACACATGCGGTAACAAAACATGTCTGCAGAGAAATAGAGGAGGTAAAGAACAAGCCAAGGGGACATCACCAGCACTTTACACACCATCGCAGGCCAGCAGTCGGTGTCAGCCAACCTCCTTACCAGGGCAGGGTGGAAGTGAACTTGAAGTCCTCAGGCAGTATGCATACTGCAGGTATAAAACAGCAAAGGGAATCTTTTCTCCAGCGAGTCTCCCAATGACCATGAACTTGTGGGCTGTAGATAGTGATTGTGAATTGTAGCTGATGACTCTCGTAAGCCCTGCAATTCACACAATTCTAGATTATAATAAAAACCTTTATCAGAAATTTAACTGTCCAAGCAAGTCTAGGACAATTACACCTTTAGCCATTCAAATAACAAATGACTCAAAAAGTCCACATCTACTTGTTTAGTAGGTGAAACTGAAATGCTGAGTTGCAGATTGGAGGTGAACTCCTTCATAAAGCCAACCTGGATGCAGACGGGCACCGTGGCCAGCCTGCGAGGAGAGAGGACAGAGCTGACTTCAGGAGGAGCTTGGGGGAGGGACCTGGCAGCTTTCTCTGTGGGGCAGAAAGGCGTGGCTGAGAGGGCACGTGTGGGGGCAGGCTCCAGGAGGAGCACCCTGGGGGCCTGGACGTGCCCGGAGCCCTCAGATGTGCTGGGGAATCAGAATGCAGATCTGCAGGTTTTTTCCCCCAAGAAAGCTTGCAATTTGTCCTGGCCTCGGTAAGTGTCACACTTCCTGCTGTCAAGGGCTGTGGCAGCACGGGCTCAGGCGGGCCCTGTGGTATTCTGGCTCGGTGTCCTTAGGCTTGATCCCTGATGTGGATTCATGAGATCCACTGTTAGAGTGGGCATGGGAGACCTCAGAGCGGAGAAGCAGAGTCAGTCTTCTAACAACCCGTTTATTAAAAATCTATCAATGTCACATTTATTACTCAAGAGATGTACTTCATATTTGGTTTAAATCCATCCTCAAATCTTCATCACCAGATTAGCTCCACAAAGATATTGCATTTTACAAATTCCAAGAGATTAAAGGTGGGGCAAGAAAACTAGAGAAAGAAATGTGATGTAACTTGACACTTGCTCTTCAGACAAGACCATTTTTCAAAGGGATCTTTTTAGTTAAGTATTATTAGACAAGAGCTTAATATCTGGACCCAAATTACTGGTCAAATTATCATGGCTTGAAAGAGTTGGTGTATTTTTGTGATGTGAATAGCCCTAATTGTTGGCAGGGTCTGAAATGGTCTTCCATGTGCTTTAAAATCTTTGTTATTATATTGCTCTCTACATTCTCTGGGGCAGGTGATTATTGGCCAGCTGTCAATTAGACTTAGTGATGGAAGACATGGGAAGGAGAAAACTGAAGTCTACAAACTCGACGAGCCATTCCATGGACCTCTCGGTGTGGCTGGTGTGGATGTGAAGGTGGACTCTTCCCCACTCCAGCTGTGCGGTTCTGAGCCCCCATTTCCACAATGGAAAATGGGACCCTAATAAGCCCTACCTCTCACAGGACCCATTTTTAGATTTTTATTTTTAGAATGCCGTCTTTCAACGTGTCCCTAGGGCACTTGGCCCTGCCTACCCGGGGTGTACATCCAGTTGTGTGTGTGTGTGTGTGTGTGTGTGTGTGTGTGCGCGTGCACATGCATCTGGGTGTGCAGAAGGCCCTCCACATGCCACCACTCATCAGAGCTGCCTTGGATTCTGACTCCTGTTCCCGGACAAGCTGGAGTACTTAGGCACGAAGGTGCTGGGATGACCACAGAAACTAGACAGAATGAAGGACCAACTGAAATTCAGATTGCATCATCATCTAAGGTTACGGCCAACCTCAAAGCCGCAGAGTGGAAGGCCAGGAATCCCATCTCAGGGCCAGGCCCCTTCTACAGTGTTGGGCCTGCAGCACGACCTGGGGAGGGCTGGCCAGCTGGCATCGGTCAGTCTTACTGGACATCGGAGTCTAGCCTTTCCTTTGGAGGGGTGGATGCTATGGGTTGAGTTGTGTCTCTCCAAAACCCCTCTGCTGAACGTCCGACCTCTGGTGCCTTGGACCTTGGCTGAAAGCCAGGTTGTCAAAGGTCATTATTTATGATAAAGTCCATCTGGAGTGGGCGGGCCTCTAACCTGAGAGGACCGTTGTCTTCCTAAGAGGCCGAGCGAAAACCCCGGTTCCAGATCCCTGAGACCCCTGCTGCCCTCGCCCAGGCCCCGTTCCTGGTGCTCCGTCAGCACAGCCCTGACAACTAACACGAGGAGTAAAGATACTACATCAGGAAAGGAGAAATTACCGGTTCCAGCAACATGTTACGAACGTTGAGGACCCGAACGGCCCCTAGACATGTCCCGGCTCAGTTCTCTCCCTGCGAGTCGCAGAGGGATCCCTGCAGCAGAGACAGCAAGGTGTTTGAACAGGGCAGGCTCGCGTTTCCTGGCCCCTTCACTTGGTTACTTGCCAAAAATGAGAGGGACAGTACCTATTACCAAGTCCAGGGAGATGAAAAACAGAAGGGAGGAAGAGACGACATTCAGATCTGGCCAAGGTGGCTCTGAGGGATGGTCAAAGAAGGCTTGAAGAGAAATCAGGGTGTGTGTGTGTGTGTGTGTGTGTGTGTGTGTGTGTGTGTTGTCTTGATTTTGGGATTAGAAAAACAAGCAAAACCCTTGGGCAGAGTGGAGAAAGAAGGACATCTCCACTGGACAGGACAGTGGAACACCTCATGGAGGCCTGGACAAGGCATGTTTGGGACAGGGAGGGAGGATTGCTGGGGAACAGGGCTGAGCTGGAGGGAACCTGCTTCGACTTGGGTCCAGGTGGCCACGGGTCTCCCTAGCAGAAGTCCTTCCAGTGGACATTCAGCTCTGACAACAGCATCTGGTAAGCCCTATTATCTTCTGCTCTTTTTGATTCCTCAAGGGTGTTTGAGTGAATGTGTGTGTGTTTGGGCATGCATGGGAGTGACCTCCAAGTTAAGCCCCCAAATAATGTCCTGTTGTTTGAAAGGCATCAGCCTATTCCAGCTGACCTCAAGCTTTTCTGGGCAGAATACTGGGAAAACCATGAGAAAGAATTTCCATCATTCCCAAGAGGTAGAGGTGATTTTTGAAGGATATTACTCTATTTATCCTTTAAGATTCCTAAAAGGAAAAATATTAAAAGAAGTTTTATACTGTGCAAGGACTCACCGATGACCATTTTTATTACACATGCATTAAGAATCCTTGCAAGGTCAACCTAAAACTTTTATTTTTAGGATGCTGTCCTTAAAGCCTCTTAGATCATGCATCAATTACTGCAGAAAGATGGCGACTCACTGTTTCAATTATATATAGGTCGTCACGAGGCAAAGTGTCAATGACTACAAGGTATCTCACATTGCTATGTGAGGAAAATAGCTATTTTTTGAATTGAGGACAAACAAAATTCAAGTTAAAGCAATAACACTTCATAAATAATGCCTGTCCTGTCTCTTCCTTCCCATCCCAAATTATTAGATTTTTACAAATATCTACTTATTCTTGTTTTTTTAGACTACTATCTTTGTTATTTTTAATTAATTATTTATTCTAATTAGGTATCTATGGCAGCAGAATGCATTTTGATTCATGATACACAATTGCCGCACAACTTTTCATTTCTCTGGTTGTACACCATGTAGCGAGTGTCACATCATATGTGCAGTCACACAGGTACCTAGGGTAGTGACATCCATCTCATTCCACCATCTTCCCTGCCCCCATGACCCCCCTCCACTTCCTCCACTTTGTTATTCTTTTTATGGTCTTGGGAATTATCATCTTTACTTTTGCTATGATTTGAATGTTGTATCCCCAAAATTCATGGGTTGAAGTCCCAACCTTCAGGGTGGTGGCATTAAGCAGTGGGCCTTGGGGAGGTGACTAGGTCACAAGAGCTCCTGAATGAGATTAGTGTCCTCCCACAAGAGCCCTGAGAGCGAGTGTCTGCCTTCCCAGGTGGGGACCCAGCCAGGTGGCACTCACAAGAGCCAGAGGCAGGCCCTTGCCGACACCAGAGGTGCTGCATTTTGGTTTTAGACTTCTGCTTCCTAGAACTGTGAGAAACCTCTGTTGTTTGCAAACTGCCCAGTTTAAGATATTTTGTCTTTGTAGTCAGAATAGACTAAGACAATTTTTTTTCAAACAAATAAATGGGTCAACTTAAGCCAAAACCTTCATCTTACATCAATAGTAGTTGCATATGAAACTGTATTAGTACAGTCTTAGCAACATACTTTTTTTCTAGATATATTATCTCCTGTCCAGCTTGCACACTGGTACTTTGTTTTTATAATATATATTTTATTACTCTGTGGAAATAATATGCAGCTCAAATTCTTCCATCTAATTCAAATTAAAATAGTTCACAAATAACTGAGAATCAATCGTGTTCCCAATGTTTATCTCCAAGTTACAGATGTTTTCTTTCTTCATTTTTTGCCTCAGATGCATTAGAAGCTTTTTAAACTTTATAAGCAGAGTTAAATAAATAAACGTTTCCACTGGGAAAACCGTGGACTTTCACCAGCTGCAAACTTCACTGCGCTGGTAAATTTATGTTTATTCTGTAATAAAACAGTAATGCACAGCGCTGGCCTGAATTCTGAGCTAGAATTTAATCTGTTTGATTGGACGAGTTCAGTGCGCGGTCCTTCTGTCCTCCGTGAAGCTCCCTCTGGCAGGTACCAAGCCGACAGCCCTCTGCTGAGTTATGGTTTGGTGCTCAGACTGGGACTGTCCACCGGATTATTCAGAAAGCAATAACCCATTTGGGGGTACTTTATCTTTTTATAATGGGATATTTAATTTTACTGTGCTTAGAAATATTTGTCAAAGAGCAAAAGGTTTGTTTGTTTTTTTTTCTCCCAAAGAACTTGGGTTCTTTCCTCTAGTTTCCTAAAGTAATTAGTGATACTATTTCAGTTCCTTTGACTAGTATTTTCAAACGTCAGATGAATTTTAAAGGAAAGCCAAGGCCGTTCACAGGTCAAAGAATCATGTTTGAACTCAGGTACGGGACCCTGGAAGCTCTCGGTCAGGCGTGTCTCAGACAGACTGAACTGTGAACAGCACGTTAGGTGCACGGCACAGAGAGGCTTCAAACGCCAGCATGCGCACAGCTTCAGGACTGAGACCCGGCACGTGTGAGCACCTGCTGTGAGGAACAGGGTGTTCTCTGTGTAGTGCACACTCACACACACACACACACACACACAGAGCAGTATCTCTATTTAATAAAAGAGCAAGGAAACGTTCAAAGACATTCAATAATCTTTCATAGAACGAGAGTTGTATTTTCCATTTTTTTACTTTCCTTTTTATATTTATATTTTTCTTCACTTTTCCCCTTTATTTTATTATTTCAATTATACAGAAAATTTGGGGAAAAAATTCTTTTGGTAAAAAAACTGAAACATTATGTTTAAAGCTTTAACCACCTTTAACAACCCCTCTGGTGCTGATCATATTTCTTTCACTAAACAAACAGATTGATACATTTGCTGTGAGTTTAGCCCTTTTTAGACCCTTTTCAGTCTGCTTTGAGAAGATTCAGACCTGTGGGTGTTTCACTCACGTCTCTGCCCCTGACAATGCGTCCCAGGGTTTGGGAGTCGATCTTCACGTAAGTACCCGCTGTGCACACAGCTCTGCAGGTGCCCGTGCCGTCGTGTGTGCTGGAGACGGGGACATCTGGCACATTCAGTCTCCTCTGCTCCTGTGGGGCAGCCCGACATCGCAGCGCAGTGAACCCTGGGAGGGTGGTCTTGAGGGTAGCGTGGGCCCTGCAGTGGGGTGGGACGCCTGCAGAGCTGCGGTGCTTCCCGCCCAAGGAGCCCCACCCCGTCTGCTTATTTGGCGTGGGAGCACCAGCCCCCCAGCTGTGACGCTCTTGGGGCTGTGCTGGGCTTTTCTACCTGCTGGCGGGGTTACAAGTGCCATCTCCGTCCTCAGCTGGTCTTTCCAACAGCTATTTATATTTATATTTATATTTTTACTTCTATCAATTTCATTTTATTTTGGTCCGTTTTCCCCTTCAGGTTTTCATCATCTTACGGATTGCTATTTGTTATATATTACAAATGTTTTTCTTGGTCCATAAGTTGTCTTTTAACATCTTAAGGATGAATTGTTCAGAATTTTTGACGTTCATATGTTCTCCTGTATCAAGATTCTACCTTTTTTTGAATTTTTTATTCTCTAAGGATTTCTCCATCCCAAGGTCATAATGGAGTCTTCTATATTTTCCCTTAGTAATTTGAAAGTCATTATTTTCCTGCATTGTGATGTTATATGATGGTGTGAAGTACTGATTGAAGTCCTTGGTCCCTCCAGGGAACTCACGGTGGAGGGCCAACAGAAGAGACAGATCCCTACAGAGATCAAAGTCAGGTTCCAACAGAGCCCTGGTGCTTGGCGAGCGCTTCCTGGTGTGACCCCAGGTGCCAGTGAAGAGAAACTACTTGATGCCTTGTCACCTTTACCAAGGGAGAGGGTGTGGGAGGAGACAGCCCTTGCTGGGGAGTGGGTTAGAAGCCCAGTCTTGTCCCCAGCCAGAAAGGTTGAGAGAGTGAATGAGGTGTGTCCACTGAGGATATAGAGGGTGCAAAGCCAGAGACAAAGCCAGGATTTGCCGAGGCCCGAGGAGGGAGAGCCTCCTCCTTGCGGGGCTTGGTGCGTGAGACCTGGGTGCAGAGGTCTGATCTGCAGACTGGGCACCAGCACCCTCTTGCCTGTGAGCCTTGAGTCCTGGAAGATCCCAGCGCTTCCTATGACTTCACTTGGGAGGGGGGACCCAGCCGTGGCCCTTTGTCAAGCGACATGGGGTCCCTCCTGGAGGTGCCTTGGGCAGGGGAGCCCCACGTGGACACCAGGGCAGCCCATGTGATGGCAGCTTCCAGGTAACAGAAGCAGCCATAGAGTCATGGCACACAGGGCGAGGGGCCTCTCTGCCCCACGGCACCTCTCATGCGTGGGGAGAGGCTAGGGTGGCATTTGAGCTGGCAGAGGAAATGTCGGCTCCACAGAGCAAGAGGAGAGGGCGTAGGATGCACCCACATCCTTGCCTTCACCCCAACACCACTGAGAGAGGAGGTGCCAGATCCTAACTCAGGCAGCCCAGCGAGTCCAGCCTGTGGCACCCCACGGCATTCCCCAGCTCCTCACTGCTCCGGACTCTGGCTTATGTCCATTTTCAGATTCAGGACCTTTCTTTCCAATTCTCTCTCTGTGTGTATTTATATATAAATTAAGTTTAATGGGTATTTTTCATTATTTGAAGAATGGGGACATCTATTTAGATAAAATAGTTTCAGCCTATTTTAAATCCGACACAGCCATTGTCGGATTCTCTTCACTAACGTATTAATGTATTGTTGAGGAGTTTCGTGTCCAAGTTCAAAAGTGAATTGGATAATGATTTTCCCCACAGCGCTAGTGTCCATTTTTGCTCTCAGGATGTGGAAGGCCATGGGACTATAGTTCAGAATAAATGCTTGTTCTAAATTCTGGATTTGTTGACATAAAAAGGGGATTTTCTGCCTGCTGATCTCAATCTTTCTTGAGTCTGGAGACTTTGCCTAGGAAAATTGTTACCTGATGAACTAATTTTATTGGTGTTTTATTGGGTTTTCTACTGCTTCCTGGGCCAGGAAGTAGCAGAAAACCCCGTTTGTATTTCATGGAACAATCATTCAATGCCTGTAGGTGAGATGCCCAGATTCGGTGGTCCAAGATCACGCGGGTTCTGAGGAGCGCTCACGACTCCACGGCTCCTGAATCGCGTCTCCTCTGGACACTCCGAGGTCGCTCTGTTCTCCAAATTTGTCTCTCATCCGTTTTCCACACCCCCTTTGGTTTCCACCCATCCCACTCGTTTTCACTGTTTTCTGTTTTATTCCTTGTTTTATCATCATTGTGTCCTTCCTTCTGATTTCTCTGGGATGATTCTGCCTCCCTGTGACATTTGCTTCCTGATGGCTAGATGTGATCCATTCATTTTAAATCTCTTTCAGAAGTCACGCCGCACGCCTTTCCAGCTGCCTGGCCTGTGCTCTGCTCCCCCAGGAGGCTCATGGGCTCCCCTTCTGGTCGACGTCCTTTGGACACCTGGTCACCGCTGATGTTCGTGTCACTGCCCTGCTGAGTGTAAAGAAGTGATAAAGGGGGCTACAGAGACAAGGCGCAGAGGCGGGAAGGTGGCAGCTGGCTCCTGTCCAAGCGGCCACGTTTGTTTATACCAGTACAGTACATTAGGTCCTTAGTACCTTAACCACGTTGCTGTTTAGAGTATCAGGAAGGTTGCTTGTTCTGCAGTGACATTGCACAGTGACAATATGCAATGTCAGGAGCTTTGTGCAGCTCTCAAGAAGGGCCATGGTCTGAAGTGACTGTTAGGCCGGCAGCTCCAGAGCTTGGTGAGACACTGTAGTTATCTGGAAAGCAAGTTCCTTTACTCCCGGGAGCTATGTGCCTGCAGTCAAGGTGGAGACTGACGAGGCTCTAGCGCAGAGGCTTCTCAGCAGGACACTGCCACACCAGCTAGACATGGCACAGGTATTTAGTTATTTTACTAGTCCCTAGGAGAGACTGCAGGGCATTCTAAGGGTGGGAAACAGGGTGCCTGTTACTTCCCGGGTGTCAGCTTCCCTGTACGTTTCTGTGGTCGGAATCCCTGTAGTTCAGGGTGTGCTGTCTGTGGGACTGGAGCCCAGTCTCTGCTCAGGGTTAACAAGCCTTCTTGCCCCCCCCACCCCCCAAGACTGTTGAAGCTTGCTGCAGTAGGCCTGCTTTGCCCTTGGCTTTCTAAGCCTTCAGTGACTCTGTTTTTATCAAGGATTTTAAACAACTGTTGAATTTTTAGTTGCCATAAATACAACATCACGAACACTTGTTCCTCAGCCACTGAAGGTGTGCGGTGCACTGGTGCTGAGGGTGCTCACCATGCTGGGCAGCAGACTTCCGGGACTTCTCTCCTCCCAGAATGCAGCTCTCTGCCCACCCCGTCACTCCCTGGGTCCCTGGTCCCCTGGACATTCTGCTTCTGAGTGCCACACTGGGCCTCTCCCCACTGAAGAGCACTCTGGCGGTCCACATTGTGACTGGCTGGGTCCACTGGGCACTGTGGCCCGTGGCAGGGTGGCCTTCCTTCTGAGGATGTACCTACTGGGTTTTGCTCATCCATTCCCCTTTTAATGGACACATGGGTTCCTTCTGTCCCTGACAGTTACTTTAAAACCACTGATACTGATGGCAATTACTCCCATCTTTTGACTTTTTCCTCTTAATTTTTTCTCCTGATTATTCTTTCCTTCCATCTCTTTCCCTCTTTCTACCTCTCTGGGCATCCTCAGAGTTTTAGCGTACACATCGAGACATTTTCTTCAAAGCTTCTGGAACTGGTCCATCAATCAAGCTCCCAAGCTTTTAAGCCTCTGGTGCGTCTCCTGTCCTCCTCCCGCTCCACACAGGCTCGGCCTCCCTTCTCCAAGTCAGCACCTCTGGAATGAGACGTCCGGGCTGGTATGTGAAAAGGTCTTTTAGATTTTATACCCCTAACTGTGTAAATGCTCTTGTTTTGCTATTATTGTTTACCACAACATTGTAGCAGCATGGTTTTATTTTCTTCCTGCTGGATTGATATTTGGTTTGCTTCAGAGAGACTGGGGTCACATGTCGTGAAGTCAAGTATCCTTGGAAAGGTCGTAGGTCAGATGATGGCTTGTGTCTGTCCTTCCTAGAGTCGGTGTGAGGGTAATGGTGGCAGCTGGGTGCCCCTGTGGAACAGTGAGGCTCCTCTGCAGGATGTGCCGGCAGTGCCAGGAGCAGCTGGTACTCCTCACAGGAGTACCGGCAACCTTCATCCTTTATAAAAAGCGATGTCGGTACAAATTAGTACCGCGAGTGAACTCATAAACATCTTCATTAAGTATGTTCTCCAAGTAAGTTAAATCTTCAACACCGGGTCAACTCACAGCTTCCTTTTAACTGAATTTTGCCCTATTATAAGATTTGTCCATCTGCCTTTGAGATCTCTCCAGCCTCTGTATCAGCAGGTGCATGAGAAATGCTCCACCCCACCAGGCGCCCGACTCTCCTCTGCCTCAGATCGGTGCTTTCCACTCCCACTGAAGTAGTGGGAACTCAGTCAGACTCTCGGAGGGCAAAATACACAATCACATTTGCAAAGACATTGACTTTTCCTGACTTGTGTTTTATTGAGAAATTGGACTTCACATTGGCAGGGACTCTCTGTAAAAAACGTGTTTGAGGGCTGGGGCTGGGCTCGGTGGTGGAGCACTTGCCTAGCATGTGTGAGGCACCAATGTAAATAAATGAATAAAATAAAGGTCTCTCAACAACTGAAAAATATTTTTAGAAAAGTGTTTGAACTTGATGCCACTTAGGCACACTGGGAAAAGAAGAAAAATAATGTTCTGCTGCAAGGTGTTACTTTTCAAATCTCGATGTCCATTTCCCACGGAAAAATATATAAAGCAGGAGAATTACACAGCTCCACGTTTCCCCTGCTGAACCTCATTTGGCAGAAATTGCCACAGAGATCTAAAATGCCTCTGTCTTTTGGTGTTGAATGTCGTGGGCTTCGTTCGGCAACTTCGAGGCTGGTGAAGTTGGAAATCCTCCAGGGTCGTGTCCTGTGGCACACCCCCTCCAGCCACCAGCCTTCTGGTGATGAAACCCAGGCCAGGGATGTTCAGTTCTGGTGTAGATACTTAATGGGCTTTTCAACACGAAACCCAGTTTTCTTCCAAGGCTAGCTGAGAGGCACAAGTCAGAATCTTGTCGTTTCAACCTCTGGGGTCGCTGAGCTGAGTGCGTCCGATGCCCCGATGGGAGTGCAGTTCACAGAGCTTTCTGGAAGGGTACTGTATGTCTCATGTCTTTTTCCTCTCTTATTTTTTAATTAACACATAATAACTGTGTGTGTTTAGGGGACGAAGTGTGATATTTCTGCACAGACTTACAGCATGTAATGATCAGATGTATCCATCACTTAAACTCCTACTGACTGTATGGAAATATGGAGTCACCAGTGGCCAGCAAAGGCCTCCCCCGTGCTGTGGAGCAGTGGAAATGGTTCCTTCTGTCCATGGCACCCGGAGCCCACCTACTGTCCGCTGTCCATAACCCCACCGGCCTCGTGCCCCAGGCTCTGGAGGACTGGCACTTGTCACGCCCATGGTGAGTGTGTGGTGCTCACGCCCCTGTGCCCTATCTCACCTACCCACTGTCCTTGGGCTGGCCCGCGTGGCTGACACAGGGTTTTATGGATGAGTGCTCTTCCACTGCATGTACACAGGCTGCATTTCCTTTATCTGCCCATTCATGGGTGGATGTCCAGGCTGAGGCCTACCTGTGGTGAGTCCTGCTGTGGTAGACCTTCATGTGTAGGCGTGTCCTCGGTGGGTGAGCTCATGTCCATGCAGGTACACCCAGTAGTGGGACCCTGGACCACAGGGTAGTTCTACTTCCGGTGCATTCCAGGAACCCCCACCCTTTCCCGTGCTGCCTGCAGGAGAGTGGCCTTCTCCGTGTCCTGGCCAGCCTCTTGGCTTTGGCCCTCTGGTGGCCCCGTTCTTACTGGGGCGAGTGGATATCTCGCTGCAGCTGGAGTCACATTTCTCTGGTGAGTGCCCATGCTGAGCACTTAGTCATGGACCTGTGATCACTGGTGTGTGTGCTGACAAGTGTCCATTTAGGTCCGTTGCCCTTTTAAAAATCAGGGTTTTTTGTTGTTGTTGTTGTTGTTGTTGTTTGTTTGTTTGGTGTTGCTGGAATTCCTGACATATTCTGCACGTTAACCCTTCCCCAAGGTGCACTTTGCATGTGTATTCTCTCCCATTCTGCAGGTCTTCTCTTCCTTCTTGTTTCCTTTGCTGTGCAAAAAGCATTTAGTTTGGTGCAATCTCATTTTTCTCTTTGGTTTCACTGCCTGTAATGTAGGGTCTTATCTGAAAACTCCTTGCTCCGTCTGATGTCACGGGTGTTCTCCTGCGTTTTCTCCTCCTTTCATCATTCCAAATCTAGAGCCGTGGTCCTAACCCTTATCTTTAATCCGTGACTGCTGGTGGGTGAGAGGTGAGGGTCTCCCCACCCTTCTGCGGGTGAATGCTTGGTTCGTGGGCCCGGTGACTAAAGACCCCCTCTCTTCAGTGAGCTCCCCGGCCCGCTCCGGGCCCAGCCGGTGTGGATGTGTGGACTGGCTTGGAGGCCTGCTTCTGTTCGTTGCTCTGCGTCTGCTTTGAGCCACTCGGGGCAGCTCTGATCACTCTGTGCCGGTCCTGTATTGTGAAGTCAGGTGGACTGAGGCCTCCCCTGCTTGGTCCTGTTGGCTCGGGAATGCTTGACTGTTCTGCGGAGAAAATCACCGGTGTCTGCGTAGAGATCACAGTGAACCCTCTGGACACCTCAACGATGTTCTTCCAACCCACGATACGGAGAGTCTCAGTGCTGTGGTTTTCACTGTGGGGTTCTTTCATCTCCTTGGCTAAGTCTATTCCTGGGTGTTTTATTTTTTGTAGCTGCTACAGATGGGATTGATTTCCTGGTTTGTGTTGTTAGTTTGTGATCAGTGTATCGACATGTTGTTGATTCTGCATGTTGATCTGGACTTCACTGAGTTTAGCTGAGGACTCTAAAGCTTTGATGGTGTCTTCAGGTTCTTCTCTGTGAGGAGCAGGTCTCTGCCTACAGGGCTCCTCGATCTCCTCCTTTCCTGAACACTCTCTCTCTCTCTCTCTCTCTCTCTCTCTCTCCTAGCTCTGGCCAGGGCTCCCAGTGCTGGGCTGGGTGTGAGGGGAGAGTGGCTGTTCTCTCTTGTTCCACATTTTAAGGATTTCCACCTTTTCCCACCCAATGTAAGGCTGGCTGTGGGTCTGTCCCATGTGGCTTGCGTTGAGTTGTGTTTCTTCTGTATTTAATTTGATGAGAAATTTTACCAGGGGGAACTATTGAGTTTCATGGACGGTTTTTATGCACCCACTGAGATGATCAGAGGGTATTTTCCTTCATTCTGTAGATGTGGTGTCCTGATGTTTTGGTCTGTGTGTGTTGAATTGTCTCTGGACCAAATCCCACTTGATGATGGGGTCTTCCTCTTTTTGGTGTGCTGTGGGGATTCAGCTTACTGGTGACCTGTGGAGAATGTTTGCATCCTGCTCATCAGGTAGCTGAATCTGTAATTTTCTTTATGTTTGTGTTGTTGTGTGCTTGTCTGATTTTGGAATGAAGGCAATACTGGTCTCATGGCATGAGTTTGGAAGAATTTGTTCCCTTTCCATTTATTGGAATGGTTTGAGAAGATCTGGCTTTGGTTCTTCTTTATGAACTTGGTGAAATTTGACAGAGAAGCTGCTCCCTCTGGCTTACCTTTCCTTGGAGACATTTCAATGCAGATTCAGATTCACTGAACATGGCGTTCCTTCCTTCCCTCCCAGGGTGGACGCTCGTTCTGTGAGCTCCCTCTGGTACTGTTTTGCTAGTCAGGTTTCCATTTGTTTCAGGGTATTTTTTAATTTATCTTTAAATCTCTTCACTGACCTATTGGTCCTTCAGGAGCATGTTTAATTTCCATGTATTTGCACAATTTCTAGTTTCTCCTGTTGATTTCTATTTATTCCACTGTACTCAGAGGAGATGCACGACATGGTTTTGGTTTTGAAAGATTTGCCAGGGCTTGCTTTGAGGCATAACACATGACCTGTCCTTGTCAGGGGAGATGAGAAGAATGTATGTCCAGCGCTGCCGGCCCATCTGGCAGCCCGTTCGAACCCTGACTCGTTGTTGTCGTTGTTGATTTTCTCTGTGGATGACATGCTGCTAATGAGAGTGGGTGCTGAAGTCCCCAGCCATCCTGCGCTGGACTCTCCCCCTTCAGGTCTGGTCACATCAGGTTGTGCAGGGTGCAGAGCGGTGTTTGTGGGTTCTGTCCTCTCCTGAATCGAAGCCTTCATCCTGACATGGTGGCCTTGTCTTCCTACAGTTCTGAGCTGAAGTCTGCCTGTGTGATGTGGAGAGCCGCTCTGCCTGCTTTGGCTTCTGTTTACAGGGGAGGTTTTCCCACCCCTCTCTGCAGTCCAGCGTGTCTTTACCCGTGGAATGAGTTTGTTGCAGGTAGCATACAGCTAGGACTTACTCTTTCATCCATTTTTACCCATCTGTACCTTTAAACTGAGGAATGGAATCTGCTTATATTCGTCATTATTGACAGGTAACCAAGTACGCCTGCCATTTTGTGAGCTAGTTTGGGTTGCGTTGTGCACTCTTGTTTCTTTCTCCCTCTGTTTCTCTTTGTGGCTTAGTGGTTGTCCTTATGGACCAGGTTCAGCTTCGTCTCTTCGGTTGTGTGTCACCCAGTGTGTTTTCCACTGCACATGTTCCTTATGGTGGTGCACATCCTCCATCCTTAGACAAGTGCTTGTTATAAAGCCAGTCTGGTGGGGATGAATTCCTTCAGCTTTCCCTTGTCTGAGAAAAACGAGGTTTATTTCTGAAGGGTAGTTGTGCTGGGTATGGGAATCCTGGATGGAGTTCTGGATTTTTTGCTTATTTGCTTCCAACTCTCTGAACATGTCATTCGACTCTCTGCTCCTCTGCAGGTCTCCACAGAGGAGCCTGCCATTGGGGAGTGGTGGTTCCCTTACAGGTGACTTGACACTTCTCTCCTGCAGTGCACCCTGTCCTTGGCTGCTGACAGCGTGGTGTCAGTCTGTCTTGGAGAGCACCTCTTTGGTTTGAGTCTCACTGGAGTTCTTCAACTTCGCAGATTTGAGTGTCCACATCTCTCCCAAGACCTAGGAAGTCCTCAGCTATTATTTCATGTAATATAATCTCTTTGCCTTTCTTCATGTCTTCTCCCTTCAATAAAGAAAATATCTGCTTGCTTAATTATGTCTCATAACCCTTCTCTACTCATTTTCTCCCCCCCCAACTTTGTTAATCCCAAGATCTACCTGAAGGTTCAAAACTTCTTTCTGTTGCTTGATCTTGTTGTTGTGCCTCAGATTTGTTTTTCTCCATTCACTGGAGTCCTCAGTTGCAAGATCTCTGTTTAGTTCTTTCCATGGTGTCTCACTCACTCAGATGATGAACTCTTTCTTGTGTTCACTAAGCTGTCTGTCTGTCCTCTCCTGTACCTGGTTCACTAAGCTGTCTGTCTGTCCTCTCCTGTACCTGGTTCACTAAGCTGTCTGTCCGTCCTCTCCTGTACATGGTTCACTAAGCTGTCTGTCCGTCCTCTCCTGAACCTGGTTCACTAAGCTGTCTGTCCGTCCTCTCCTGTACCTGATTCACTAAGCTGTCTGTCTGTCCTCTCCTGTACCTGGTTCACTAAGCTGTCCGTCCTCTCCTGTACCTGGTTCACTAAGCTGTCTGTCTGTCCTCTCCTGTACCTGGTTCACTAAGCTGTCTGTCCGTCCTCTCCTGTACCTGGTTCAATAAGCTGTCGGTCCGTCCTCTCCTGTACCTGGTTCACTAAGCTGTCTGTCCGTCCTCTCCTGCACCTGGTTCACTAAGCTGTCTGTCCGTCCTCTCCTGTACCTGGTTCACTAAGCTGTCTGTCCGTCCTCTCCTGCACCTGGTTCACTAAGCTGTCTGTCCGTCCTCTCCTGCACCTGGCTCACTAAGCTGTCTGTCCGTCCTCTCCTGCACCTGGCTCACTAAGCTGTCTGTCCGTCCTCTCCTGCACCTGGCTCACTAAGCTGTCGGTCCGTCCTCTCCTGTACCTGGTTCACTAAGCTGTCTGTCCGTCCTCTCCTGTACCTGGTTCACTAAGCTGTCTGTCCGTCCTCTCCTGATCCTGGTTCACTAAGCTGTCTGTCCATCCTCTCCTGTACCTGGTTCACTAAGCTGTCTGTCCGTCCTCTCCTGATCCTGGTTCACTAAGCTGTCTGTCCGTCCTCTCCTGTACCTGGTTCACTAAGCTGTCTGTCCGTCCTCTCCTGAACCTGGTTCACTAAGCTGTCTGTCCATCCTCTCCTGTACCTGGTTCACTAAGCTGTCTGTCCGTCCTCTCCTGTACCTGGTTCACTAAGCTGTCTGTCCGTCCTCTCCTGTACCTGGTTCACTAAGCTGTCTGTCCGTCCTCTCCTGTACCTGGTTCACTAAGCTGTCTGTCTGTCCTCTCCTGAACCTGGTTCACTAAGCTGTCTGTCCTCTCCTGTACCTGGTTCACTAAGCTGTCTGTCCGTCCTCTCCTGTACCTGGTTCACTAAGCTGTCTGTCCGTCCTCTCCTGAACCTGGTTCACTAAGCTGTCTGTCCGTCCTCTCCTGAACCTGGTTCACTAAGCTGTCTGTCCTCTCCTGCACCTGGTTCACTAAGCTGTCTGTCCGTCCTCTCCTGTACCTGGTTCACTAAGCTGTCTGTCCGTCCTCTCCTGTACCTGGTTCACTAAGCTGTCTGTCTGTCCTCTCCTGCACCTGGTTCACTAAGCTGTCTGTCTGTCCTCTCCTGCACCTGGCTCACTAAGCTGTCTGTCCGTCCTCTCCTGTACCTGGTTCACTAAGCTGTCTGTCTGTCCTCTCCTGCACCTGGTTCACTAAGCTGTCTGTCTGTCCTCTCCTGCACCTGGTTCACTAAGCTGTCTGTCTTCTCCTGAACCTGGTTCACTAAGCTGTCTGTCCGTCCTCTCCTGCACCTGGTTCACTAAGCTGTCTGTCCTCTCCTGTACCTGGTTCACTAAGCTGTCTGTCCTCTCCTGTACCTGGTTCACTAAGCTGTCTGTCCTCTCCTGTACCTGGTTCACTAAGCTGTCTGTCTGTCCTCTCCTATACCTGGTTCACTAAGCTGTCTGTCTGTCCTCTCCTGTACCTGGTTCACTAAGCTGTCTGTCTGTCCTCTCCTGTACCTGGTTCACTAAGCTGTCTGTCTGTCCTCTCCTGAACCTGGTTCACTAAGCTGTCTGTCCTCTCCTGCACCTGGTTCACTAAGCTGTCTGTCCTCTCCTGTACCTGGTTCACTAAGCTGTCTGTCTGTCCTCTCCTGTACCTGGTTCACTAAGCTGTCTGTCCTCTCCTGTACCTGGTTCACTAAGCTGTCTGTCCGTCCTCTCCTGTACCTGGTTCACTAAGCTGTCTGTCCGTCCTCTCCTGTACCTGGTTCACTAAGCTGTCTGTCCGTCCTCTCCTGTACCTGGTTCACTAAGCTGTCTGTGCGTCCTATCCTGTACCTGGTTCACTAAGCTGTCTGTCCGTCCTCTCCTGTACCTGGTTCACTAAGCTGTCTGTCCGTCCTCTCCTGTACCTGGTTCACTAAGCTGTCTGTCCGTCCTCTCCTGTACCTGGTTCACTAAGCTGTCTGTCCTCTCCTGTACCTGGTTCACTAAGCTGTCGGTCCGTCCTCTCCTGTACCTGGTTCACTAAGCTGTCTGTCCTCTCCTGTACCTGGTTCACTAAGCTGTCTGTCTGTCCTCTCCTATACCTGGTTCACTAAGCTGTCTGTCCGTCCTCTCCTGTACCTGGTTCACTAAGCTGTCGGTCCGTCCTCTCCTGTACCTGGTTCACTAAGCTGTCCGTCCTCTCCTGTACCTGGTTCACTAAGCTGTCTGTCCGTCCTCTCCTGTACCTGGTTCACTAAGCTGTCTGTCCATCCTCTCCTGTACCTGGTTCACTAAGCTGTCTGTCCTCTCCTGTACCTGGTTCACTAAGCTGTCTGTCTGTCCTCTCCTGTACCTGGTTCACTAAGCTGTCTGTCTGTCCTCTCCTGTACCTGGTTCACTAAGCTGTCTGTGCGTCCTCTCCTGTACCTGGTTCACTAAGCTGTCTGTCCTCTCCTGTACCTGGTTCACTAAGCTGTCTGTCCGTCCTCTCCTGTACCTGGTTCACTAGGCTGTCTGTGCGTCCTATCCTGTACCTGGTTCACTAAGCTGTCTGTCCTCTCCTGTACCTGGTTCACTAAGCTGTCTGTCTGTCCTCTCCTGTACCTGGTTCACTAAGCTGTCTGTCCGTCCTCTCCTGTACCTGGTTCACTAAGCTGTCTGTCCTCTCCTGTACCTGGTTCACTAAGCTGTCTGTCTGTCCTCTCCTGTACCTGGTTCACTAAGCTGTCTGTCTGTCCTCTCCTGTACCTGGTTCACTAAGCTGTCTGTCTGTCCTCTCCTGCACCTGGCTCACTAAGCTGTCTGTCCGTCCTCTCCTGTACCTGGTTCACTAAGCTGTCTGTCTGTCCTCTCCTGCACCTGGTTCACTAAGCTGTCTGTCTGTCCTCTCCTGCACCTGGCTCACTAAGCTGTCTGTCTGTCCTCTCCTGCACCTGGTTCACTAAGCTGTCTGTCTGTCCTCTCCTGCACCTGGCTCACTAAGCTGTCTGTCCGTCCTCTCCTGTACCTGGTTCACTAAGCTGTCCGTCCTCTCCTGCACCTGGTTCACTAAGCTGTCTGTCTTCTCCTGAACCTGGTTCACTAAGCTGTCTGTCCGTCCTCTCCTGCACCTGGTTCACTAAGCTGTCTGTCCTCTCCTGTACCTGGTTCACTAAGCTGTCTGTCTGTCCTCTCCTATACCTGGTTCACTAAGCTGTCTGTCTGTCCTCTCCTGTACCTGGTTCACTAAGCTGTCTGTCTGTCCTCTCCTGTACCTGGTTCACTAAGCTGTCTGTCTGTCCTCTCCTGAACCTGGTTCACTAAGCTGTCTGTCCTCTCCTGCACCTGGTTCACTAAGCTGTCTGTCCTCTCCTGTACCTGGTTCACTAAGCTGTCTGTCTGTCCTCTCCTGTACCTGGTTCACTAAGCTGTCTGTCCTCTCCTGTACCTGGTTCACTAAGCTGTCTGTCCGTCCTCTCCTGTACCTGGTTCACTAAGCTGTCTGTCCGTCCTCTCCTGTACCTGGTTCACTAAGCTGTCTGTCCGTCCTCTCCTGTACCTGGTTCACTAAGCTGTCTGTGCGTCCTATCCTGTACCTGGTTCACTAAGCTGTCTGTCCGTCCTCTCCTGTACCTGGTTCACTAAGCTGTCTGTCCGTCCTCTCCTGTACCTGGTTCACTAAGCTGTCTGTCCGTCCTCTCCTGTACCTGGTTCACTAAGCTGTCTGTCCTCTCCTGTACCTGGTTCACTAAGCTGTCGGTCCGTCCTCTCCTGTACCTGGTTCACTAAGCTGTCTGTCCTCTCCTGTACCTGGTTCACTAAGCTGTCTGTCCTCTCCTGTACCTGGTTCACTAAGCTGTCTGTCCATCCTCTCCTGTACCTGGTTCACTAAGCTGTCTGTGCGTCCTCTCCTGTACCTGGTTCACTAAGCTGTCTGTCCTCTCCTGTACCTGGTTCACTAAGCTGTCTGTCTGTCCTCTCCTGCACCTGGCTCACTAAGCTGTCTGTCTGTCCTCTCCTGCACCTGGTTCACTAAGCTGTCTGTCCTCTCCTGTACCTGGTTCACTAAGCTGTCTGTCCTCTCCTGTACCTGGTTCACTAAGCTGTCTGTCTGTCCTCTCCTGTACCTGGTTCACTAAGCTGTCTGTCCGTCCTCTCCTGTACCTGGTTCACTAAGCTGTCTGTCCTCTCCTGTACCTGGTTCACTAAGCTGTCTGTCTGTCCTCTCCTGTACCTGGTTCACTAAGCTGTCTGTCTGTCCTCTCCTGTACCTGGTTCACTAAGCTGTCTGTCCGTCCTCTCCTGTACCTGGTTCACTAAGCTGTCTGTCCGTCCTCTCCTGTACCTGGTTCACTAAGCTGTCGGTCCGTCCTCTCCTGAACCTGGTTCACTAAGCTGTCTGTCCTCTCCTGCACCTGGTTCACTAAGCTGTCTGTCTGTCCTCTCCTGTACCTGGTTCACTAAGCTGTCTGTCTGTCCTCTCCTGTACCTGGTTCACTAAGCTGTCTGTGCGTCCTATCCTGTACCTGGTTCACTAAGCTGTCTATCCGTCCTCTCCTGCACCTGGCTCACTAAGCTGTCTGTCTGTCCTCTCCTGTACCTGGTTCACTAAGCTGTCTATCCGTCCTCTCCTGTACCTGGTTCACTAAGCTGTCTGTCTGTCCTCTCCTGTACCTGGTTCACTAAGCTGTCTGTCTGTCCTCTCCTGTACCTGGTTCACTAAGCTGTCTATCCGTCCTCTCCTGTACCTGGTTCACTAAGCTGTCTGTCTGTCCTCTCCTGTACCTGGTTCACTAAGCTGTCTATCCGTCCTCTCCTGTACCTGGTTCACTAAGCTGTCTGTCTGTCCTCTCCTGTACCTGGTTCACTAAGCTGTCTGTCCGTCCTCTCCTGAACCTGGTGTGCTTCCTCTTCCTGACATCCCACATAGTTCCTTTCTTTGGTTTTGTTGCTGGAGACTCACTGTGTCCTCCTGGGGGCCAGTCCTCTTCCCTTCTCATGTCCGGTGTCCCCACACTAACGTGTGCATATCATGCAATGGTCGCCTTTCCACCTATGTTTTCTGTTTCCTGGAGCCAGCGGGCTGACTGGGTGTGGTGTGTCCACTCTGATTCTAGGTTGACTCCGCAGTGTGGTTTTTGCTCATTCTAGTCTGTTGATCCTTCTCAGTGAGATCTGTACCTGGATCCATGGCCCAGGCTGTAGGCATTTGTAACTATAGTGGCACAGGATGGTTTTGCAGGGGGTTTGGCTGCCACCTGGCTAGCTCTTGTGCTGGGCAAGGCGTCCACAGACCCTGGGGACTGGCAACTGTGTAATGGGCTCCCTGGTGGATGGGACTACGGTCTGTCCAGCTGTCAGGCTTGACTTGGGTGTTCACGGGTGCCACAGTCCAGTCAGCTGTGTAGTGGGCTTGCTAGAGGTTTAGGCAGGCTTAGAGCCATGCTAAGGAGTATGTGGTTTTGCAGCCCTGGCAGCTGTTCAGTGGGCACCTCCGGCCTGCTGTCAGGTGGGGTGCAGGCCCAGGGCTCTGTTGGACTGGCCACTTGTGCTCCGGTACAGTACGGCTGCTGCCTGGCCAGGTTCAGGCTCACGTGTGTGCAGAGCTGTGATCCAGCTGGCCATATGGTGTGCTCGCTGGCAGGGCAGGGTGGGTTCCTGGCTGCACCAGGCTGGGCACAGGCAAACACAGGATGGTGGGCTACTTTCACTCTGTGCAAGTCAGTCTGTTCCTTGGGAGAATGGGCACTGTGTAGGTGTGGAAGCTGGGGTCCCAGACTTCCTGCTGCACAAAGTTCTGAGTAACTAGGGTCACCTGTGTGAGCCCAGGACAATGACAGTGCTCTCCAGACTGGAAATGGGCTGTGGTGACCAGCTCCAGGCAGGACACTCTCCAGACACGGGTCAACTGATGGATGTCTGCAGGTGACGCTGAGCCATGGCTGCGTGGGTCCTGGAGGGCAGGGGGCGTACCACAGGTGCTCCTGCACCTGTGTGAACCCTGGACTTGTCCACACTGCGTTCGAGACCTCAGGGCTGCCGGGTCTCCTGGTGTGTCTGGGCCTGCAGTTTCCCTCTTCCCTGCGAGGAGAGGTGCATCTGGGCTCCTGGGTGACCCGGGAAGGGGGGACAGTGTTGAGGTTTGATTTTAGATTGGCTTTGGGTGACCTTGCTGACCCTTCTCAAGGGGTGAACATGCCGACTGTCCCTGTAGATTGTGCTTTGCTGGGTACGGTTCTCTACCTCTTGTATATGTTGGTTCCAGAACTTAACTCTGGCCCCGTGATTTTTCCCTGTGTCTATCAGGCTCACCGTGTTCCTTGGTTCTCTTCCAGGGTCAGCTGTCTTACCAACCTTGCTGTCACAGGTCAGTCTTGGCTGGTGGCTTGTGTGACCCCTGTTAGTGCTGTGTCACCCACTGCTGCCAGCAAAGGCTCTCCTGAGTGACATGTGCCTGGCTGTGCACACTGGAGGGCTGTCTCCATCTGGCTGCTCCAGCTCCACGTCCCCTTCCTACTAGGAAAATCAATGCTCTGGTGACAGAAAGGCCACTGAGGCCTGTTGCTAAGAAGGACGTCACCCACTGCCCCCAACTCACCATGCCTGAGGTTGGGCCATAGCATGGACTGCACAAGATGTATTTTTTTAAATTTATTACAAGTCCTCGCTGGCCATCTTGAGGAGCCTGGCCACCTCTGCAGAGCCAGAACTGTGTAGGTGTCACCCTGGCAGGTGGTCGGGGCTGTTGTGTGCTACATCAAGGTAGAGGACTCCCTTCCCCATGGCTTGGTGAAGAAACTTAGCCCTCATCCAAGGTACTGAATTTGACCTGGCTCCGAGGACTCTGCGAGCCGGGCAGGGTGGCCGTTGGACCTGGCTGTGGGGCTGGAGAGCTGGCAGGACAGCAGTTTCCTTGTGTAGAAGGTGCAGTGGAGTCACGGACAGCCTTGCTCTTTCCCAAGGTCCGTGTTAATACTGCTCACATTCTGGCGCTGGCCTCGCGTGCTCCGCTCCCCAGTCCGTGGGGTGTCCACGCCTCCTCCCCACTCAGCGCAGGTCTGGAATGGCCGTTGTGCTTTTTTAGAAAGTGATTTTGCTTCTTTCTGGTCGGAGGCTCTTCATAGTAAAATTCTACAGCAATTCCGGGACTGGGGACTCAGGGATCAGTGTGATGCCCATTTCTTGTCTGTAGCTGTGCAGCACTTAAGTAGAGTTCTGTAAGGACGGAATCCCCGTGGCCCAGGAGCTGTCTAGACGTGCCATGGAGAGAACGTGGGACCCCGTGGCAGGGAGCCTGCTGCTCTTGCTGTGTGTGGTGTCCGTGGGTCCCTCCAGGCTGACACCCGTCCACCCTCCTTCAGCCTTAGGTCTTCCGCTTTGCTTCTCCTTGTGTTAACTTCTAAGGAATGGTGGGGAGTGCTGCTGGGACAGTGCCATCGCTCCCCACGTCGCACGCCGTCTCTTATCGCAGTCGCAGATCCACCTGCTACACTTCATAAGTTAGGAGAGCTCACAATCCACACGCCAGTTTCATCAACAATTTTGTCACTGTGTCGGAAATATGTAATATTAATGTACTTTTGCTTAATTACAAAAACTTTAAGACACTAGAAACCAATGTTCATAACTATTATCTTGAACTCAAAGGACTTGTTAAAAAATCATATTCTTCATTCAACTACAAAATGTTACTACCATGTTGCAAACAACAGAGAGAAATTCTAAAATTAATGGTCTTTAAATAATGTTAATTGCTGTGCTTTCACAATTCAGCACACAAGAGAGAGTGGGCAGCTTACCTCTCTGGAATTGCAGGCGGCTTTCGAGCCTCACTCGGGAACTGGTCGCATCAGTGTGCAAGGATCCCTTTTATGGTGTGGTGGCCAGGACATTGGCACCCAGCTACAATGCTTATTTGAAATATTGTTTTCCAAGGGAAGAGTTGGTCCTTGTCTCTGTGCCAATCTTTAGTTGGGGTTTTGGGGTTTCTAGAGAACAGTACTGTGAGCTGTGTCACTCGCTTATTTGGAGGGCCAGTCAGGATGGAGCCATTGACCGCAGAGGAGTTCAGCTCCCACGCCACGGTTTTGTTTTAATAGGGGAAAAGGGAGATCCGTTCTGTCTAATGTAAGAACGCTGGGATTGATTTTCTATGTTAACTACAGATGTTTCTTAAGTTCCATTCTGTGGATTAAAAGACTTGTGCATGAGTTAGACTGTAGTCCTAAGTAGGCCAGGAGTCTGCCAGACTCAGAGAGGCCTTCTGAGGTGGCAGGGCTTGTCTCAGGGTCCCTCCCTGCAGAGGAGACATCCTTGGAGAAATCATGGCTTCTTTTAGACACAGCTGATTTGACCAAAGTGCAGCAGCTGACCACAGGAAACATTCTATTGGTTTTTATTGTTTATCTAACAAAAGTAAAGAGCTTGGCTGACCAAATTTCCAGCCCCGTTGTACAGACTTAGCAGAAGGCAAGCAAGGGGCTGGGGAGGAGGAAGAAGAAGCTGGCCTGCCCTGGAGCCCCTGCTGAGCCAGGCCTGCTGGGCAAGTGTGACTGGAAAGTGGCCAGGCTGGGCAGCCAGGGACACTGGGACCAGCAGCCCAGGCTGGGATCAGCTCTGCCATGTCTTGGATGTGGGGAATTGGCTAATAAGGTCAGTGACCTCTCTAAGATTCATTCTCCTGTGTGTAAAACAGGGACTAGAAAACACGCCTTGCAGGTGACGGGCTTAGGACAACTACCCCCACTTCTTCGTCAACCTTGGTAACAAGGACACAGGTTTCCTTGTTTCTTGAGGTCTTGATTTCCTTAGGAAGGGTCTGTCCCGTGCCACATTAAAGCTATTAAATAAACGTGTGGCTCTTGCCAGCTGGTCTATAGTGACAAGGGTTGTGGGCATGCGCTTAGCCATGGCGAGGAGAAGGCCCTTCTCCATTCCCTGCAGTTTCAGGTGACCACTAAGAGTCGAGGAGACTCTACCTGCCCTGGAGCTGGAGATCTGGCCCTGGGGTGGCTGACAGACACTGGAGAATGGACTTGGCCTTCCGGTGAGTCTGCTTTCTGTCACAGTGACAAACGCCAATACAAGCAACTTAAAAGGAGGAAAGATTTATTTTGGCTCATAGTTTCAGAGGTTTTGGTCACGGTCACACGGCTCCATTGTCTTGAGGCTCGTGGGGAGGCAGAACTCCAAGGCTGGAGCGAGAGTGAGCAAAGCTGCTCTCTTGCGGTGGACAGGAGTGCGGGGGACCAGCATCCCAGTCCAACACCCTCCTAACAGCACACCATGGGACCTCCTTCTTCCCACTGGGCCCCACCTCCCAGAGAGCCCACCTCTGGACAGTGCCACAGGCTGGGACCAGGCCTTCAGGCTTCCTCAGGTCAAACCTACCAAAGAGCAGGTCAGCTCTCCAGCTCCCACAGAGCCTGCCCCAGTGGGTGGCCCAAAGCCTCTTGCCCCTTCCTTCCCACATCCAGACTAGCAGGAGTCCCCCACTCAGACTCTGGCCTCGGGCTGCCTCGGGGGACCCTTGGGTCACGGTCCTTGTCTGCAGGGGGTGCTGTGGGTCTCCTGCCGTCCGTGTCTTGGTGGGCCCTTGTTTATTCCCGCCGTAGGGCTCCAGGAGGTTGTGTGTCCTGTGCAGTCAGCGGGTCCCAGTGGGGCTCCAGACCTCCGTCAGCTGGGGAGAGGGTTGCACCCAGCTCGCAGCTCAGCCGACCTCTGCCAGCTTGGGCGGGAGGGCTGGGCCTGTCTTTGAGATGGATTTGTATCTTGGGAGGGGCCTCATCTTCTTAAACTTTGTTTTGAGGACACTTCTGTATCCACAGTTAAGTCATAAAAGCTTTATCGATTTCAGTTCTCTGTCACAGATAGATCTCTTGGTTTATAAGAAAAAGAGGAGTTTAATTACTGCCATGAATATTAACTGTTTGGCCCAGCTGAAACCTGATTGGAAGGTCTGAAAGGGTGGCCTTGTGGTGCACCCTGCAATCCTGGCAACTTGGGAGGCTGAGGCCGGAGGGTTGTGAGTTCAAGGCCAGCCTCAGCAACATGGCAAGGCACTAAGCAACTAAGCAAGACCCTGTCTCAAAATAAAAAATAAAAAGGGCTGAGCTTAATCTGAGGTACCATTACCAAAAAAAAAAAAAAAAAAAAAAAGATTTGAAAGGATTTCTTTCTTTATTTCTTTTTTTAGAGCTTTATGATCCAAACTGGCTTAATTGGAAACTGATATTCAGACACACACACACACACACACACACACACACACACACACACATTTTCTTTTTTAAGGCAGCATATTCTTTCAATTTGATCTGACAGGGGACAGACCGGAGTGGTGGGAACATGAGGTTAAGGGAATAATTGCATAAACTCGCCCACTGCTGACCCCTACATGCTTCTTTCCCTTTTGAAAGCCGCCCACCTGCAGCCCTGCCTGGCTAAGTGGACAGGGTAGGTTACACTCCTCAGCAAACTACCTGTCTCACCTTCAGGAGAAATAGGAAGTGTGGGCCTGAAATGATGCTGATGAGAGGAGTGCGCTCTACCCTGAATGGGGGGACTTTTGTGACCCTTTCACAAACCAGGTCCCAGAACTCGGGCACATGAAGATCATTTTCCCACTCACAGAATCTGTAAGAACAGATCCCATTTAGAACTGGCCAGCAGGGGCCAGTGGCCTAGAGTTGTCATGGCAATGGGGACTTGAAAATCTGAGGTTATCTTGCTGTCAGTCAACAGTCCAGAGGTGGAACTGGGCAGGACTCTCTGGAAAGGGCAGGAGAGGGGGACTGTCCCTGTCTCCTCTGAGAGGACCCGCCCTCTCCCTGAGAGTGTCCCCTCTCCCCCTTTCCCATCCATAGTAAACTCACGCCTGTGGGTGGGCTTTGTGCTGCCTCAGTCTCCCAGGAGGCCTGGTCTGGACAGCTCCTCCCTCTGTGGGAAGTCGGGATTCGTGGGAACCCTTTGCGACGCTGACCGACGGATTCTTCCCTCTTCCTTCTTGTTGGACCTTAGTGGGCCGTGGACCAGAAGAACCTGGGCTCTTCCTGTGGGCGTTGCACCTGGAAAGGGATCCTCCGTGTCCTGCTCCCAGGCTGCTCCAGGCTGCTCTGCTTCCTGTCACCTGTGGGCATGTGCCCCAGGAGCAGCGCTGGCTTTGTGGGGGAGGGCCCTGGGTGCCTTAGCAGCCCCTCGACGTTCGTTCTGAGTGTAAGGTGACTCACTGAGGTTTCAGGGACCTGTAGGTCTTCCCTTTCTGTTCTCCTTCGGCCCGGGATGAGCTGCTCAGGAGATGAAGGAGGCGCAATGCCCACCTCTTCTCTGGTCCAGGGGTGTCTTTCCCTGCTGCTATTGCTATTGTGGACTCTGCGTGAGAAGAGGACGGTCCAGAGTAGCACTCTGCCACTCCCCGTGGCTTTGTTCCACAGGATTTCTCTCTTTTTCCTTCTCTTTCCCAGGGATTAAACCCAGTGGTGCTTGCCCACTGAGACACATCCCCAGCCCTTTCTATTTTTTATTTTGAGACAGGTCTCTCGGAGTTGCTTAGGGCTTCTCTAAGTTGCTGAGGCTGGCTTTGAACTGTGATCCTCCTGCCTCAGCCTCCGAGTTGCTGGGATGACAGGCATCACTGCCATGCCTACCTTTCATTCTTTTTGCTTTTTGAATTATACCAAATTCAGCTTATTCTTTTCTGCTCCGGAAGCTCGGTTTTATATTTTCACCACAACATCCCTCTGACTCTCAGGAAAATAAACATGAATAAATCTGTTTTCTTTTCCTTTTTCTGTCCTATCGAGCTTTTACTCTACTGTGGCACTTAGAAACTGTCATTAGTAACTGAGGCACAGTCAAAGAATTCAATAATACAATACCTGTGGTGAAACAATCAATTAATATAGAATTACAGTTCAAATCTTCTCTGAAATGAAAAAACAAGGCCCATATAAGTAGCCAGTTTTAATTTAATCACTAGAACCTGCTTCAGGCATATTCAATGAAAAAAAAAAAACAATCCTCCAAAGCAAACCTGAAATAGGAGAAATGTGTTGGAGCCCCTTTTCCTGTGGAGAGTGTGCACTGCTTTCTAGAATAAGCAAGTCAGGTGCTCCGGCATACTTTGAATATCGACTTTTGTATTTTATTTATTTTTTTTAAGACTGGATTTAAACTTTTGATATAAAACAGACTTTTAATTTCCCGTTTTTCAAAGATAATATTGAAAGGTCACTCAAGCTTTTAAAGTTTTAAGAAATGACTCATGGTACTACCAGTGTCTTGTGGGCTTCAAAATCAAATTTCCGGTCAGCACTGTGCATTTTGATTTGGCAAACACATACTCTTTTTATGTGTTGTAATGGAACTTATTATGAAAATCTTTTTATGACCATGTTTGACTTGGTAGGTCTTCAGAACACTCTATTTAATAGATAAAAAGAACATTGCATGCTTTAATGAAATATTCTGAATGCTTGTGTCCATTTTAAGACAAACCTTTGGCTAAGATTCATAAAATATGAAGCTTTTCTTCTTATTGCTTTCAGACTTATCTAACAATTTGTATAATCCTGTATATTTGCCATTTACTATGTTTACCATTTCCTAATTGGTAAAGGTGCCCACAGTCAGACAGGTGAATATTCTCAAGTGGGTGACACTGTTCCCCAGAAACAGCACAGGATTAAGAAGTGCCATGTGCCAAAGCAGCTGCCCCTCCTACCCATGGAGATAGTGGAGACTTCTGAGCCCAGAGAGACAGGGCAGAGCTTTTGCCTGTGGGCCCCTGTGGCTGAGCTGTCTGAAGGAGTGTGCATGCCTTGGGGAGATGCAGCCCAACCTCTGGATGGGGCCTGGTTCCAGGGGCCTGTGGATCTGGCCTGGTGGGGCTTCAGCCCTGATGCAGAGGACCCCTGGAAACGCACTTGCTGCAGACTCTCCCAGATTCTCCTGAGGCCCAACCAAGAGCAAAGTGAATTCCAGTCTCATTTCTGACTAGTTTAAAATGCTCAGCTGGGACTCAGAAATGACTTTCAAGAAATATTTACTGAACACCTACTATGTGTTTCAAGGTCATCCAACTCCAGCTTCCTCCAAACTTTGTGTTTTATTTATCAATTCATTTCCCCATACAGAAGTCCGGTATAATCTGTGGCAAATCAAAGAGATTGAAACAGTCATTGCTACCCTTAAACTTCTTAGAAAGATTCATTCATTCTATTCTTTAAACTCTTCAAATGTTGTATTATATTTTTTTCATAATACTCTTTTTTTTTTTTCTATTTTTTAGTCTTAAATCACAATCTGTTTAGGAATGTTGTGTTTCAAGGCTCTCCTCAATCCTGAAGAAACAGTCAACATTTCTGTGGGTTGTGTGTTAATGCTTTAAGAACATCAATTAGGAACAAAAAATGGTGTCCAAGGAAAGACCTCTGCCTTAGAAAATTACAGAAAAATCACCCCAGGAAATGAACAGAAGGCTCTGGCTTGTGCTGACGGGTGCACCAGGCTTTAGAGCCACAGTTTAGGATCTGGGTCCCAAGCCTTTGCGGCGAACATCAGTAGGTCTGGGGATTTTCAAACCAGGGAGAGCTCAGGGAGAGTGTGTCCTGAGAGTGCAAGAACTTCCCTCGGGCCGCGAACTCCAGAGAGTCGTTTTGGAGGGTGCCTGCAGCTGTGTCCAGGCCCAGGTCCGGTCGCCTCTGAAGAGGGGCGGGAAGCCCTCCCGGAAGGGGGTGCGGTTCTGGGGAGCCAGTCAGCCCCGGACAGGACAAAGGCGCTCGGCCTGTGCTGGGCTCGCCCGCTCCGCTCGCCCGCGGCAGCTCGGCCGGCTCCGGCCCGCACCCGCCTCGGGCCAATCAGCGCCCGGCGCCGGCCCGGCCCGGCCCTGCACCCGGCCGCGTCCCCCGCGTCCCCCGAGTCCCGGGCCGCGCCGGGCCGCGCGAGGAGGGGCCGCGCCGGGCCGCGGGGGATCCTGGAATCGGCGGGAGGTGGGGATTCTGGGAGGAGGCTCCATTTCCTCCTTCCCGCCGGCCTCTCCCCGCCACCCGCACCCCGAGTTTCGACGTGTCGCTTCCCGGGCGCTGGCGCCGCGGCGGCGCGAGGCCGGGGGAGGATGCTGGGCATGTACGTGCCGGACAGGTTCTCCCTGAAGTCCTCCCGCGTGCAGGACGGCATGGGGCTCTACACGGCCCGCCGAGTGAGCAAGGTGGGTGCCGCGGCCCGCGCCCTGCCCCGCCACGTAGGGCCCGCGGCGAGCGGTGCTGCGCGCGCACGGCCCGCCCGGCCTCGGCCCCGCGCCGCCGCCCCGGCCCGCCCGGCCCGCCCGGCCCGCTCCGCTCGGTGCCCGGGCGTGGGGCGCCCTCGCAGCCCGCGCAGGCCCGACCGCGGCCGGGCGCCTCGCCTCCCCGTGCGTGCTGCGGCTTCTGGGGGGCGCCCGCTCATCCGTCAGCCTTTGCTTTTTCTTTGCCTTTTTGAAATTTTCTCTGGTTTGCAGCTTTTCTTGCAGAAATTTTGAGGCGCGAGATGAGGGCACGCGCTGTGCACTGTCCACCCGAGAACGGGCTGGAGGTGTGGGGTGGTGGGAGCAGAGGCCGGGGAAGGGGTCTCCAACCCCACGACGACGCCGGGACGTGTGCCAGGTCCTTTCATGGATCTGGAAGCGCCGCCGCCTGGCGAGGCCCACAGGTAACCAGAGCCCCTCCTGCGGGATACCTGTGCCCGGGCCCACGCTGGGTAGTTACCTCCATTAGTTCACTTCGCTGGCGCCACACTCCTCTGAGATCAGCTTCAATCTCCATTTAAGAGGCGAGAAAACGGAAATTCTTACATTTCTTGCTGAGTTAATGAGTTAAGTCTGAAGCTCAAGTTCTTTCTGGAATATTTGTTGCTTCTTAAGGAACCATGGAGACGTTATGAACCCCTATCCCTGCCACCTTTTCAACCCTTCCTCCCACCCCCTCCTGTTGTTTGCAGATGTTTCCAAAGATGGAGAAATGCAGGTTTGGGCAGGACCCCAGGAGGGTCCCAGGATGTGCCCAGAGACACCAGCGTCCTATCATTGAGTGACCTTTCCCCAGCTCTGTCCTGAGAGCAGGTGACTGGAGAAAGAGTGACCCTTCCCGACACTTCCTACAAGCCCTCCAGGGCAATGCTGGAAAAAAATCCACCGGAATACACTGTTTGGAATGGGAATTTGGGAGAATGCATAAATGTGAAAAACAGAGGAAAATACTTTATTTGAATTAAAGGTGTAGTGAATGAATGTTGTGAATGGCCAGATGTTACAATACAGTTAGGAGCGTCCATATCCAAGGGCAGCCATGCAGAATGCCTTCTCCCTACAGAGTTGAAGTGCTCTTTTCATTTCATTCTCACAGGATGTGAAAAATTCCCAAATGGAATTTCTTTCTTTCTTTTTTTCTTAAGGTCTCTGGCATAAAAGTAATTACCCCCTAAAATTAAGCATAGTTTTTAAAGACTATTTAATGTTATGAATAGTAAGACACCAAAGTTTCAAAGACTAGACTTATAATTCTTGGGTTTTGTTTTTTAATACTATTTAAAGTTTAGAAACAGCTGGCCAATGCACTATCTTTTGGTAGTTTTATCAATTTCAACCATTTTTTTTTGTACTTGGTTATTTGGAAGTACTTAATTATTTTGGGGCAAGAGGGCAAACAGTTTCTGAAGTGGTCTTTTATTATTGTAGCATAACTGTTGCATTAGTGGAAGCTTATCTTTTCCTGGCTAGTGTAATTTTAATATATAAAACAGAGACTTCTGTGGAGATTGCAGATTGAATACTTATCTATATTTTAAAGAATATGCAGATTTTTGCACTAAATCCAAACAACGATTGACAGAGTTTAGTTGTGATCCTAAGATGTTTTCTCACAAGGTCATAGACTATTCACAGGTGCCAGAAATGACCTTAAAGTCAGCTTCAGCTCTACCTGCTGAAGTCCAAAGGCATGCCTGGCCCTGGAGAGCAGATTTCAGCTGAGCCACGCGGCTAGAGTGAATGTCAGCAAGGCACCCTTACCTGTGGTGCTTCGTCTCCCAAGTTTTAAATATTTCCCAAGTTACCCTAGGTCTAGGTGACTATAAATCAAGAGGTCTGGGAAGATAGATTGACAGTGGTGTTAAGCACCTATTTCAAAGTTTCATGTTCTCCATTCTAAACACATTTTGGAATATGCTACTTCAGCTATCTGTGTTGGAAATTCCAGATGTTTTATCACACTTTTATTACATGTATACGGGTATAACACTCCTGTTTTACAGAACCATTACAATTCAAGCCATCTGGTGATTTCAAATGCAGAATTGAATCCAGACTGAGCTTGGGGAATCTTGCTGGAGACTCCACCCATGACCCTCACCAGGTGGATCTGGGATTCCCTTTCCAGAGTGCCAAGATTCTTCTCTAGAGTCATCCCTTTCTGGGCGGGGTCTCGGGAGCTGGTCCTGCAGCTGATCACCTAATTCCCTTGCTCTATAATGGTCCTAATGGAATTTACTTGGCAGTTACCTTTTTTTTTTTTTTTTTTTTTTTTTGCAGACCTGTTGCTTCTATTTTTTTTTGATGTAAATTCCATGTAGTGGCAATAAGATAAGGAGTCTATTGGAAACCCCTTGAGTAGAAAAAAGCCTGAATTTATTCACAATCTTACAGGTTGCCATTTGCTAATGATGATGATGACAATGATAATAGTAGCAATAGTAGTAGTAGTAGTAATAATAATAATAATAATAATAATAATACAATAGGTGCTTTTCACATGCCCGTGGGAGACCTTGTTTTAAGTGTCTGCCCTGTGACTTCATGAGCACACCTTTATGCTTTCATAAAGACGTGATATTTTAGGTTGCAAAGCACTAAATTAATGTTAGCTGCTCAAAATTGGTCTTGCCAGTATATACAGGAACAAAAGTTAAACAAATACCTTGCTCCTGACTTTCCTCATGGCCATTTTCTCTTGCTGGCCCATAGGAGTGAGTGATGGGCAATGCTGTTTGACATTGGACTTGTGTCCCAGCAGGGAAGGGTAATTACAAGGTTCCTTCCAGATGTCAGATCTGGTGATCTTAAGGAAAGGACCCAGTGGGGAAATACTGCGACCAGCTTTCCTTCCCTTTGGATTACTTTAGTCTGCAGGTTTTCATTCACATGTGGCCATGATTCTGCCAGACAGAGGGCTTTGCAGGGAGATGGTTTTACTGTGTGCAGAGGTAGACTGAGACATGGTGGTAAGCAGCTAAAATGGGAGGGTTACCCAGACAGCAAGGGCCTGTGTGAGGTTAAATGAAGGGTTGGAGTACGGAGGGTAGCCTCCTGGGTTGACATCAGAGGTGACAGCGGGAGCTGACCAGTGGTAGCACTCCTGGAGAAGGGAAGTTCAGAGGGCCTGGACTCAGTAGTCCTGGGGACAGTCTGACCAGTGCTGTAATGAGGTCATGTGCGCCTGGGAGAGGAGAGCCGCGGACATTGCAGGAACCAGCCACAGGTGCAGGGCAGATCCCCTGGGCTGCAGGAGGCTTGTCAGGTTGCTGAGCATTTTCATGCACATGCCTTGTGTCCTTCAACTCTTCCATTAGCTTGTAGGAACTGTTAGCAAGCCCACTCCCAGAGGGGACCTGAGGCAGAGGGCCAGGGAGCATGACACTATGTGGTGGCCCTGTGACTTTGATCTCAGGGAGTTGGTTGGATGAGAAGCTGTGCTGCTCCTTGGTCAGAATAGAGCTGAATGGCTTGTAGGCAGAGTGTTGGAAGTGCGGCTGAAGGGATCTAGACCCTGCAGACCCCAGAGTTGCTGAAACATCCCCACTGGGATGTGCCTGCACAGAGGAGCCCGTAGCGCCTGGTACTGCCGTATGCACGCACAGGTTTTGAATTCGAGGTTCTGTTTACTCAGGGCTGGCACATATTGTCTCATTGTGTCATAAAGTGGTCTTAAGTGGTTGATGATTGTCTCCACTTTGCAGGTAAGAAACTTGCTCATTTATCACCTCTTGACCACATGTGGCAGTTTTCCTTAATTTTGATCTTTTAACATTTTTCTCTCCTTTCTAAGCCTTTCTTCATTCAGGTGCTAAAACCTGGTCTGCTCTTCAGAGAGATAGTTATTTTCTTTTACAGAAAATAACTTGCCTACCCTTAACATAGTGGAGCTATTTGGCAGTTAGATTGGGATTTTTAAAAGGAAATAAAAAAATAAAATAAAGCTGAAGCAAAAGGGAAGTAATTTATAAATGAAATAAAACGTGTCTGCACTCGATTTCTGGTCCCCTAATTGCAGTAAAGGCATGAAGAGATTGTAAGGCCCAGGTCTCACAGGGTGCACTCCGGCCTGTTGAGTTGGCCCCCAAGGCCACTTCTCCCCACACTGCTCAGTACCTTTGCCTGGGAGCTCCTGATGGCACCCAGCATCCAGTGCTGCAAGGCCATCGTCATGGCTCTCGGCCCTCTTCACTCATGAATCCACGTTCCAGTTTGAACTCTCCTGATGCCCTAGATCTTGTCCACAGCTGTTTTTCAGGACAAAGGCTATTGACAGTCCTGGGGTATGAGTTTCCTCTGACTGCTGCGGCAAATCATCACAGACTTTGTGGCTTAAAACAACACAATTTATTATCTTACGCATCTGGAGCCAAACATCTAAACAGGGTGGGGTCACGGGGTCCTGGGAGACTCTGAGGGAGGCTCCACTCCCTGCTCTTGGTGGTTGGTCAGGGTGCCACGTTCCCGGGCTCCAGGCCCCACACCGTTCCTGGACTCTGCCCTCCCTGTGAGTGAGTGTGCTCAGGTGATGCAGAATAACTCCCCATGTCGAGATCCTTAGTGGCAGTCAGAGGGCAAGGTGATTCTGCAGGTCAGGGTGTGGATTTCCTGCCCCTCACGGTTTCAAGTCTGATTCCTTCCGGCCCAGATTACCTGGGGCACTGTGATGCCTTCCCGGGTGGGTGTGTCTGCCAGGTTGGCCTCCCTGCAGGGAGACCTCAGTGGGTGGTTCCATAAGGCGAGGAGAAGGTGTGCCTAAGGGCAGCAGAGTAGACAGGAATGGATTTGGATGGGGTGTCCAACAGCACTGCGCCACAGACCCTCGAGGTTTTGCAGGTGAGATGGCTGCAGCCCGAGGTCTGCAAATCCTGTGGCATCCACTGCCCCTGCGCTCCTCGTCACCGTCACCCTTGGTGCCAACTTTCTGTCTCACTAACAGGCAGACCTTGGTGTTTTCACGAGGTAAAACCTCAAGTAAGAAGTACCTGGAGTAAAGGCTGGATGCTCAGTTTGTGAAAATATAATGAGGCTAAAGAAAAAAAGTTGAACTTCAGGTTAGAAAAATGAGGGAAAGAAAAATGTGAAAAGAAAAGTGAGTGAAAGCAGGCAGAGGAAATGCCACCAGATACAAGCCACAGACAGCCCGGGAAGGCAGGTTGTGCCTCAGGTGTCTTGATCAGGTCTCTTAGAGTTTGGATGTGAGGTGTCCCCCAAAAGCTCACGTGTGAGGCAGTGTGAGAGGGTTCAGAGGAGAAATGATGGGTTCCAAGAGTCCTAACCCAGCCAGTGAGCTAATCACCTGGTAGTAGGTACTGAGGGGGGGTGTGGCTGGAGGAGGTGGGGATTGGGGTGTGGCTTGGGGGTATCTATTTGTATCTGGTGAGTGCCTCTCTGTCTGCTTCCTGACCACCTGTGAGCTGCTTCCCTCCACCACACTTCTGAGACCTGAGCAGTGGAGCCAGGTTCTTATGGACTGAGACCTCTGAAACCATAAGCCTGCAAATAAACTTTTCCTCCCTTAAAATTGTTCTTGTTGGGTCTTTTAGTTACAGCAGCAAAAACGCTGACTACAACAAGGTCAGAGGTGACTCTCTTAAGGAGACAGTGGCTTTGTCCTGGGGCCCACATTCTGGCCCAAATTTGGATGTTGGTTTACACTTCCTGGAGACATCGTAGAGGAGGAGTGATTGCCATCGGCCTGCAGGAATCCCCTCGTCCTGTTCCCATGGTGACTCAGTGGCCTGTGTTTCCTGCTTTTAACATGGATGGCAAATGGACACTAGTTTCTGAAGCTGGTGTTTTCTCACTTTCTTTCTCTGACGTTCCTATGAAGTTAGGGACTTGCCAGTGTGTTTCAGTCACACTCTTGTCTCCTTGATTGGCAAGTTGTTCCAAACGTGGTCTGTGGGCTCTTTCTAACCACTACCTCAGGAGCTGGAAGGGATCTTAGAGCCAACCAGGCCAAGCCCCTGCTTATGGATGAGGAAACTCTCAGACTGCTAGTGACATTGTAAAGCGGCACTGCCTCTTGACAGTGGAGCAAGGACTAGCACCAGCCACCCCAAGCCCTGTTAGTGCCTTCTCTGTGACTCGAGAGGTGCCTGCAGGAACCTTGCTCACAAGCCAGGGAGGGAGTGTCCCACAGTGTGGCAGTCAGACACTGCTGCTTGTCCAAGTCATGTCGAGGTCAGTGGGCAGCCAGGTGAGTGGATTAATTACCCTTAGTTCTGAGTAGCTGCAGAGAGGCACCCTGCAGTCTGGCACTGGGGGGCCTGGCCCAGGCCTCGGCCTCCTGCAGGCTGGTTTGTGCAGGTGGACTTTGTCTTGAGTCACGTTGTGCTGCAGGTGTGCAGTTCTGGAAAGTTGGAATTCGTGGCCAACATAGGAATGTAGTGATTCCAGACACGAGTCTGAGTCTTCGACTCCTCCGGGAACGGTGCAGGCAGTGGGCACCTTTGGGCCACACTGTGCCACCCTGACTTTGGTTGGAGTGAAGAGCTCTCGATAGGCACACCCTTTCCCACTCACCTGGCTGTGTTCCAGTGTGTGGTGCTTGCGCTGGGATCCGCACCCGCTACCTTCCTGTGGCAGCTTCGAGGTACCTGAGTGAGGGCTGACCCTGGAGGCCATCAGAAGCCAGGAACTTAGAAGCTTTCTCACAAAGGAACCCTACACCGAAGGTGAGCCCTGAGACACAGGCCTGGCTGGATGGGTGGAACGTGGCCGGCCGGGGTCTTCCTGCTGGGGGTAAGAGCTTGGGCAGTGTGGCCTTGGGTGCATCCAGGGATGATGGAGGAGGCTGGAGGCTAGACGTTCAGAGTGGCTGGAAGGGGGATTTTCCCCATCATGAAGGGTGACCCCATACCACAGTCTGGGGTGGACCTCTCCTGAGTCCCCAGGAGAGCCTTGACTTTGAGGGCTATCGGCAGTTCATTTGATTCAACTGACAGAAAAAATAGTCACAAGCATGTGGCCAAGTGCCCCATTCTCCTCTCCTGAATGTCACCAGCGAGGCCAATGAGGCTCGTGCTTATGTTAGTCTCTGTGGAAGTGCAGGATCGTGATCTTGATCCTAAGAAAGTGCTGTCATTTTACCAGCCCAGCGGGCATAGTCAGAGTGCGTGGGCAGCGGTGCCCAGCCTCAGGCAGAGGCCTCTGTGAGCGCGGGCTTTGTGGGTGTGGGAGCCCCATCTCCAGGTCCCATCTTCAGGTGAGACATGGCTACTTCTAAACCCTTGGGGCCATGTGTCTGTCCCAGAGGTGATGTGAGGCCCTGTTAGCCTGAACTGCAGTGAGGACAGGAGGCCCCTGCCCTCTAAATTCCCTTCAGTATCCTGAAAAAAGTAGCCAGCGGTGTCCGCTTCTGGGATGTCTGTTTGGGTTCCTCACAAGAATCGCAGTTGTGGTTGAAAACTCCCCCGGTATTTCCAGGTCCTGGGGATCGTGGTGCTCCTCCCGTCTGACTCCGGGCTCTCTTTCCTTGGGGCTGGTTTGTTGTTTCTTGATTTCTTTAAGCTTTGCAATGTGCCCTTGCTCATCCCAGGGTATGGGTTTTCTGTTGCTCTTTGGGTCATTCATGTTCCTTGAAGCTCTGTGCTGGTGGCTTTTCCCCAGGAGCATGTGGCAGAGGTCCCCCGAGCCTGGGGAAGTGCTCGGTTGGGAGACTGAGGCAGACAAGAGGCTCCGTCTCTTCCCACCCACTCCCTCTGTCTCCACAGTCACTGCTTGCTCCCTGGAGACAATCAGTGTCACCTGTCCATGGGAGTAGGCCTACTTGGGGGTCTCACCAGGGTGCGTGGCAGAGGGTGGCTTCCGCACCCCACTGTCTGGTCTGGACCCCAAAGCCCAGCGATCTCTGTTTGAAACACTTCCTGTGATGCTCCTGCCGTGGGTTTGCACACAGCCACACTTTGAGAAACCCGGCTGTAACAAGTGCCCGTGTGGCAGTTTGAAGATTGGCAGGCGAAGCTGAACTTTATTTATGAACAGTGTCCTCTGAGAAAGGCAAGCCTGCTTCTTTCTTGTGCAAAGTAGGGTTGAATTTATGGCTTTTATGGAAACCAGGTGGGTTTCTGCCTGGTGGGCCTGTCTCTCACTCAAGTCGGCAAACTGGAAGCTTCTGGTTTCAGGCCCACTTGCCCCGGGCTGTCAGCCGGCCTGGAGCGGCTCCGCCTCCTCAAATCCGAGTTTGGCAGTTTAACCCTTTTATGTTGGCACCTGTGTGTGGAGTCTGACTTCTAGGCTAACCAGGAGATTAAGTTGGGCTTTGCATATGTAAATACTTCATGTTTTGTAAATTAGTTAATATTTTAAAATGTCTGAATGCTAGAGTAAAGACTTGAGGAAGAAGACTTCCAGATGATGGAAGGGGGTTGATTTTTGTAACTTGATGATTGAGCTGATCCTTTTCTGTGTGCCTGTTGCTCCTCAGGGTGAGAAGTTTGGGCCCTTTGCTGGGGAGAAGAGGATGCCAGAAGACCTGGATGAGAACATGGACTGCAGGCTGATGTGGGAGGTGCGTAGCAGGGCCCTCTGTGAACCTCGAAATGTGATTATAAGTCCACACGAGTGGGTGCTGGTTTTCACTTGAGTATCTAAGTGTATATGCATCTTAGTTTTGACATTTAGCATTTAATAAAATTAGACTGCTGAGATATTGGACTCCTGGAGCTCTGGAATGGATAGCTCGTCACTGAAGCAGCCTGTGGGGATGTGTGCAAGGGCCTGTCGCCAGGGAATTTCCCTCTGCTTTGGCAGGCCAGCTGCGTCTGTGGCTGCTCCTTTCTGGGTATTAGAAGGGCCTGAGGAGATGAGCGGAGAGGCAAAGGGGCAGAGACAGCTGCAACAAAAATTCGGAAAACTGGGCCCCAAGAATTATATCTGATGGTTTTTATGAGGAGACCACAGGAGAGGGGATGTGTAGGTGGGAATGTGAGAGGCGGGACCTGGAGTGGAGATCTCCACGTGGAAAGGCTCTCGGGCTGTGGCGTCTGTGCCTGGTCTCCGGAGCAGACCAGGAGCAACCAGGAGGTGTTTTATGTGTGGCATGCAAAATGGTGTCTCCGCAGCTATTGGGTGGCCAGTCTGCAGTCCTGCAGGCAGAGAGGAGTGGAGGCTGCCGTCTTCAGGCAGAAGTGCCTTTGGAAGCCATCGGTTTGGTCTCAAGCCTGGCTGCTTGGCCCAGAGACACACCCATCGTGGAGGCTGTCTTCCTCTCAGTCCACCCACTGCGGCGGTCACTCACACCCTGAAGTCCCTGTGCAGCAAAGGCTGGATTTGCATTAGCTTAGCTGTAGCTTTAGCAGAGTCAACACACAAATCATGAGAGTGTGTGGTCTCTAAGCAAAATACACTTATAACCATCACCTGTGTTGCTGCCCAGGGTCAGGTGGGGTGCCCAGAGGATTCTGAGAAGGTTCTGTAGTGCGAGTGATGGAGATGGGAATTACTAACACTCTCTACCCTGTAATTTAAGTGGGAAATGTTGTAGATACTGCTTTAATTTAGCATGCTGTTTTAATAGTTTACTTTTACAAATCTAAAAATACTTTTAATGGCTTTCACTGTTCTTCTGTAAGGTCTTAATTTTCTCAGCAGTTAATTCTCTTGCCCTGAAGGTTTTCAGAAGTCAAATGTTTATGTGACAAAAGATAACCGAACAAGTCTCAAATGATGAAAATGGCGATATTTAACAGGTCGTTGGTGGCTTTTGGTATCTGCTTTAGGTCTGAAAATCCTGGTGTGGCAGGTTCCTGGTTTGCACAGCTGGTGCCGAGGCGGAGCTCATCAGGTAATGAGGTGACCTTTATTTGGAAAGGGAAGCTTGCAGATGGGAGACTCCAGGCCTCTGCATGGCTGGTGCTGGTGTGGCAGTGGCTGGCAGCTTGGCACCCTGTGTCTGTGGTTCCTCACCATCTCTGCCTGAGGACTGTGTTTTCACATTGGTTTTACCGGTTGGTTTGATCATGTTTGTGTTCAGGGATGTTAAATTCGAGGAACGACCTTTCCGTTGTATTTACTGCGTGCTGACACTGTGAGCGAGTGCTGTGTACTTCTTGCACAGTCTGGAAGGCTGGATGGGCACCGGCTGCCCCTCCAAGCCTACTCCCTGCTCTCAGGAGTGCCACAGTGCTGGCCCCTTGTTCAGGTGCCCTCGGGCCCTCCTGCAGCTCCTCCTTGGGCTGGCCTTCAGGTCCTTGCTGGCCCCTTGCACAGGTCCCACCCCTTGCCCTCCTGCCGCTCCTGCCTGGGGGGCATCAGCCACCCTCTGCAGCAGCAGCTGTCCTGCAGGGGGGATGGAGACTGCTCTGGTGCTGTGTTCTCTGTGGGAATGTCCAAAGCACTTGCCACCTTTGACAGCTGGGTTTAGTCCGGTCCCTTAGGACCTGCTACTTCTGACAAGCCTGTGAGGACATGGCTCACCACAGTGCAGCTCCAGGTGGGAGGTCAAGCCCCCAGTGCTGTGGCTGTGGATGACGGAGGAGGAGTGGCAACATGTCTGGAGACCCTGTTTCGGGACAGTGCACGGCGTTGCCCCTTCTCCATCATCCTCGCACTTCGCTTGTGGTGCCAGTGGTCTTGGTGGACACGGCCAGGAGCCCCAGTGGTCTTGGTGGACACGGTCGGGGCCTCCCTCAGCGCTTCTCTGATGCGGGCTCCCTTCCTTCCCTGAGAGGCCAGTTCTTACCAAAGAAGCACCAGGTGGGAGTGGCCTCCTATGGTGAGCCCTGGGGCCATGGCCAGTATCCTGGTGTCACATCATGGGAGCACTGGGGTGTGTGCCAGTGGCTGCCCCCCTCGCCAGTGCAGCTTGGGGCACATTGGACCCGCGACAGTTGCTCAGTCTTCTGTCCTGGCCATCAGGATCAGAGCTTGGCGTCTTGGGACTCAGTCTTGTCTACCCCGAGCACTTCTTGGTAGCCTCCCCTCTTGACTTTTTATTTAGCATCAAGTGTGTTAGCAGAGGAGTTCTGGGTTCTCAGCCAGTAGGCCAGCAGTGAAGCTGGAGGTTGGGAGCCAGCACGTGGCCGTCCTGCTGCCACCCATGTCACCAGCACAGCGTGGATGTGCCGGTGCTCTGCTGTGCTCCCAGCTCCCTTCCACCTGAACTTTGCCAGGCGCTTGGGCCTTAAGGTACATTTCTGTCACCCTCTACTTGCTCACACTCACACGCAGGACCAAACTCCAGCCGTGTGCCGTTGCCCAAACTCTCCCTAGTACTTTGGTTTAAATCTCCAAGTCTTTCACCCTCCACAGAATTTTCCTGGATATTCCAGCCCCAGTTTCAGTCACTGGCATGGGCCTCCAAGTCGTGGCCTGGAGGGTGCCGGGGGCCTGCGTGTCTTCCTGCCCCTATTCCGCTTGTCTCTCGGGTGTTCTGAAGTGGGGGCTGGGCGTCCTGCTCTGATGCGGGGCTCCCCTTCCCTCCCAGCGTGGTGCTCTGGCACTTCCTGAAGAGGGGTGGGCAGATGCCAGCCTGGGAGCTCTCCAGACGACATGGACTTTCCACTGGAGTCCCTGCAATTCCTCTGAGATCACGAAGGTCCCAGCCGGGTCCCCCTCTCTCCCTCCCACTCACAGTGGGTCCTCTTGCCTCAGTCCTTAAAGGGCTCAGCAGATGCTGGTGGGTGCTTAGTGTGTGGCTGGCGCCCACAGAGCACTTGCCATGTCCGAGGGAGCTGGTGGCCCCTCCGTAGGCACAGTTCTTACTGGTTAGGCAGCAAAGGACTCATTGCAGATCACAGAAAACCACATGAAAACTGAAGGTTCAGGTAAAATGTCCACATTCTGGGTGGATTTTATAGGGAAAACATCTCTCACTTAGATTCAGGCTGATTCCTCGTATTACGTCATGTACAACTTATGTAGATGTTTCTGAAACACCAGGAGCTCCAGGAGAATTCTCATAACAGCTTAGTTTTGCTGTTCCTGAGGCCATGCTCTTGTACGGGTTCCAGAGGAGCACAGTGGGGGACGCGAGGCTGTGGGAGCACCAGCTTTTCCTGCGTGAGCCTGACACAGGCATTTGTAAGGTTCACATTTGCTAGTTTTCCTAAGTCTAACCCCTGGGGACTCAGGGAGGAAAACCACTTTTTAAGTCTGAGGCAGTGGAATCATCAGGGCCACCAGTCTCCATGGTCTGACAGATAGCTGCATATTATAAAGAGTAGCCTGTCAAATGGTCTCAGTTTCATTTGTTTCGGTTAGCAGAAAAGAATTTGTACTTGTGGATGAATAATGTGTTTTCAAAACCTAACTATCAAATACCTAATTATGAGATTCCCAGGTGTTGTGATGTAAATTATCAGTCTCCTGCAGTTACAGTAGGTTATTATTTCAGAAGGCTTCCACATGCCAGGTGAGCGGGCCCCTGTCTGTAGCTGATGAGTTTTGGAATCCCTTGGTGTCAATTAAAATGCACTCAGCTGGTTCCTGCAAGTCCTTCCCAGCCCTGGTCCCTGCTGCACTTTCCCACTGGTGACAGTCCCTGATTAGTGACCCTCTCTCTCAGTGGCTCATCCCATGAAGAACAGATAGGACACAGATGGAGAGGAAAGCACCCACTTTTCATGGCTATACAAAGACTCTTAATACATGGTTCCAGAAAAGCTGGGCTGGAGTTTGTGACAGACCCAGGTCAGCGTGTGGACCTCTCTGCTTCTTCAATCTTGGTCTCTCTGCCACCTGTGGTGGTCCCCAGAGTGGGTTTTGAGTATGTCAACCTGTCTGCATGGGGAATTACGGCAGAGTGCCTGGATCAGAGGGTGGCAGGGAGCCTGGAGAGAGGCCACCAGGCAGCACGGACCTGCTCCCAGGCTAGGGCTGTGTCCCAGGGGCTGATGAATAGTGACCACAAGAAGTGCCTGGCCCAGGGACTGTCAGGGTCTCAGCACCAAGCTGAAGGAGGAGCCATGAAGAGGGACTGAGGGACATTTATTCTAGTTTATTCCTTCCATGGGATGAAGCAAGGCAGCATGAAGGGGCAGGTGGTCACTGGGAACTCCTAGTCAGAGTCCTTTTCTTATTCTTAACAAATGATGAGCTTGTTTGAAATTCCTCATTAAACAAACAAAGACAGAGCCCAACCCAACCCAGCAAACAGAACCCAGGGTGGGAAGCAGCAGCAGGAGGAGGAAGGCTGAATTGAGAATCCACAGGGTTTTTTTTTCCCTGGGGTCCTAGTCAGCCTTTCACTGAGTCTGAGAGGCTGGATGTCTGAGCTCAGCCTGGGGGAAGGGTCAGCCCTGGAGGGAGGAGAAACAGGACAGCTGTGGAGGTCTTGTAGGGCTGCACCAAGGACCTAGGCACATTGCTGGCTCCTCCTCAAGGCGTTTGTAGAATTACCTGGCAGAGGCTGGGAGTTCAAGCCCTGCTCTTCTGAGGGGCAGATGTTCTGCGCTCTCCCCCCCCCACTCTTTTCGTACTGGGGATTGAACCCTGGAGCACTCTCTGAACCCTCTGCGACTGAGCCACATCACCAGCCCTATGTTTTATATTTTATTTAGAGACAGGATCTTACTGAGTTGCTTAGCACCTCGCTTTTGCTGAGGCTGGCTTTGAACTCAAGATCCTCCTGCCTCAGCCTCCCAAGTCACTGGGATTACAGGTGTGCACCACTGCGCCCAATGTGCTGTCTCATCTTGCTGAGAAGAGGGCCTTGCTGCAGACCACACTGCAGTGAACTGGAAGCACCGTGGGCTGGAAGGGTGTCCGCCCAGGCAGCCTGCGTCCAACCACCAATGCAGCTCAGCCTTGAGTCCGCGCCCTCCCTGATGGGCATTAGGAGAGTAGCTTTCACCCTCTGGAAGAGACAGCAGAACCTACTTTGTAGAAATAAAGCTGGATCCTGTAAAGTTTTGTAATATGCAATGTCTAGCATTTAATAAAAAATGACTAAATTCTAAAAGATAGGACCATGTGACTAAAACCAAGAGAAAAACTCAGTAATGGAAACTGACTTAAAGATGATTCAAATATTGATTGGAAAAAGGGTGATTAAAATAATCCTGATCAACATGTTTTATCATGTGAAAGAGAAGATGAAATGCTGAAGCGTTTTACTGAAAAAAATTAAGCTGTATAAACAGCAAATAGATATTGTAGAACAGAAAAATAAACTGAAATTGAGAATTTGATATTTGAATTAGATAGAAGATATGATATAGCAAGAGACAGGATTAATGAAGAAGAAAAGAAGTTCATAGTAAATGTTTAAAATGAAGCCCAAAGACTAAAGTAAAGTAGATACTTGTGAAAGTATGTAGAATGGATGTTTGTACACATCTGTAGACACAGGATAGTAATGTCAGGGCCTTTTAGTGTTAGAAAGGGAAGAAAGAACAGACAGGCAGAAGCAATCGTGTTGATACAGTGGCTGGGGACTTTCCAGGACCATTATGACAAGTTGAAGTTTGGTTAACCTTAAAAAGGGTGCATATCATTAAAACCACACCTAGGTAGATTTTTGTGAAGCTATTGAAAACAGCCTGGAAACTAAAAAGCAGAGAGACATTATCTATAAGAAAGCAATCGTAAGATTCGCAGCTGGCTTTTAACATTAAAGGTAAAATATTGTAGGCACCTGACTAATGTATTTACAGTGTCAAAAGAAAGTAGCGGCAAATCTAGCATTTTATACCCAGCCAGAATGTCATTAAGAAAATGAAAGCATAGTTCTCTACATGTCTTCAAATTGACCATCTTCCCAAGTGACTGATTATTTGGAGTTCCTTTTATCCACAGCATTAGCTACAAACCTAAGGTCTTGCTCAGTCTTTGAATGAGAAAACTAAGACCACCTCTCAACCACAATCAGAGGAAAGTTGCTACTCTAGATTCACTAATGGGATCAAAAAAAAAAAAAAAATCCAACAGGAAGCACTTATACACATGGAATTAAAATAGATTTCACCATCAAGGCAATTAGGAGATTTCCAAAGTAGAGCAATATGTAGCAAACTCTGTGAACCATTCAAAGTCCGTCACAGCCGATCCCATGAGTCACCAGTGTGGGCAGTTTGCTAACCATGTGAGGACAACTCTCCTACTGGGGTGCCTCTTCAGAGTGGAACTGAGAGTTTGAAGATACTGAATTGTAAAATGAATTTTTTATTCTGCTGAAAATCATCATTTTAAAATAAAGTCCTGTCCAATAAATTTCATCTCAATTAGAGTGGTGACCCTTCCTCAAAGTTGGCTGAAGTCAAATGTGACTCTGGGAGGCACTGGGCGAAAGGTTCCCGTCTGACACAGAGCAGTGCCCTGGGAAGGCCCTCCTCCCGCTGTGCCAGTGGTTCAGACACGGGCGCACAGTTTGGATCTTTATGTGTGTGATTAAGACTCGAGGGGAAGGGGCTGCTCCTAATGGTGGCGAGGACGCGGGGTGGGATGAGAGGGCGAGGATAGGGGAGATGGAGACGTGGCCTGTGGAGAAGGGCAGTGAAGAAATCACTAACGGCACAGTGGTCTTATTTTTAGAAAATTCACACTCTCTGGGAGCCAATTGCTGTCCTCTGTTTTTTCCTTTTTTTTTTTTTTTTTTTTTTTGCTCCTTTGCCGAATGCCGGCTTCTCTCTCCTTCTGATTTGCTTTTCCACTTATTTTGTGTGAGACCATCTTATCAAAATATAGTGGGAAAATTCTCTACCAGTTCTGGTCCAAGTTTATTTTTATTTCTTGTCTCAAAAAAGTGAATGTAGTGAACGTGGTGATGTGGACTCAGCACTTAATCATGCCCTGTGGGAAAGGAGGGTGTTTTCTCCCTTTGAGCCTGAGGTCTCTTCCCTTCGTGACAGTGCCTGAAATCCTCGAGTTGGCTTCTCGTTCTGTAGGACTCCGTGACCATGGAGATTCAGCATCAGCGCTACATAATGCTCTCTCCAGACAGCTCATGTAACTCTGTGAGACAGGATCAAGGGAGACAGTGGGTCTGAGCCCTTGCTGGGTTCTGGTGTTAGAGGAGGGGTGTGTGTGGTCGATGCACATTTGAAAATGGAATTAAGTCGTTGGTTTCCCATGTGGCACGCCTATTGAAATTTAGCATGATACCTTTAAAATAAGATTCTGTCTTCATGACTTTTTTTAAAAAAGTTGTAGTTGGACCCAATGCCTTCATTTTAAAAAAAATGTGGTGCTGAGGATGGAACCCAGGGCCTCGCACATGCTAGGCAAGTGCTCCCCTGCTCAGCCCCAGCCCCAGCCCCAGCCCCGTCATAGTGACCTTTGACATATTATAATACTGGAGGGTGACTTGGCTTTCTTCTGGTTGGGCATGTGAGAACCTCAACTTTAATCCTAAGGGTCTCTCCAGATTCCCCTGTTCTAACAAAATGAGGTGTGTATGTAGAGGATTGGCTGTTTCTCCCTCAGAACAGGCTGACTTCAGATCTTCCTGCTTAGATGCATAAGTAGTAGTGTTAAAATAATTAAAGGTGAATAAAGACATTTTCAAAAGACAAACAGCTTCTAAAATATGAAGACACAGACAACCTGAAAATAAAAAGGGAGAAAAAGATATAGTGCAAATATAGATGAAGAGACGTCAGTCTTCATCTCACCAGCAGCCTGCAGAGGACTTTGAGGAAGAAACGGCCCTGGAGATTCAGTGCCAAGCGAGTGTAGCCACACCGAGGAGGAATGCCGAGCACAGTCCTGGGGAGGCCCACGCCGCGGCTGCTGATTGAGGAGGACTTCAGAGAAGATGAGGAGGACAGACGTGATACCTACACCCGCCTCACAGGTACGGGACACTGTGCGGGAGGAGAGAAGTCAGACCCCATGGTGGAGCACGCCTCATAGTCCATCTCTGCTATCCTAAGTGCAGGCAAACAGAGTTCGAAGGTAGCATCCCAATACAAATCCTGGCACCTCCTTTGGTGGGGATGGAGTGTTACGGTGGAAATAGACCCTAAAACTTGTGTAGGAACCTGAAGGTCTGTGAACTGCGAGGTGGCCTTGACAGAGCGCTCTGCCGTCTGGGCTCCACCTCGGGCTCGGGGGGAGTGCCAATAGATCCGTGCAAGTGTGGGCGAGGAGACGATGTTTTTGACAACAGTGGCATTGGTGGCTCCCTGGGACAGGGATGGCATCATGGGTGCTTCGTAGGTCAGGATGATGTCCTTCTGCCCCTAGTTCACATCACATGCAGAAGTTGGTGAACCTGTGGTGAGTGTGTGTTGGGTGGGAGCAGGGACCTTTAGGAGGGTCACGGGTGCCTGGGTGGCCCTAGGACAGGCAGGGTTTCTTCAGCAAGGCACAGCCAACACGACCCCTGATGGGAGAGGCACGTGGAGAGCACTAAAATGAAGAGCCGTTGGTCAGAGCCACTGTAAAGAGGATGTAGAAGCCAATGTCAGGGGAGGAGACCTCGGCCATGCCTCTGTCTGAAGAGGGCTTATAGAGGAACACGTTAAAGATCTGGGAGGGTCGACCTGGAGGAAATGGGCAAACACTTGGACAAGTGTGTCACACAGACGAATGTCCAGGTGGGCGGTAAACCATGCAACAAGGTCCAGCTCCTTCCATCACCGGGGAAGTGCACCCCAGAAGCAGCAGTGGCCACGGCGTGGCTCAGAATGACTGATGGAAAAGAGGCGGTGACGAGCATTTGCAGGAGTCTTTCCACAGCCTTCAAGCAGTGCTGCTGGGTGTGAACCCGAACAATAGCTTTGGAAATGCCTTTAGTGGTGCAGCTGGAGCCGAACACACGTGCGTGCTATGAGTGTGCACATGCGCTTCTCTTATGCCAGGCTCAGGGCCAGGTAGAATTGTCTGTGAAGTCACGATCAGGGATTGTGCCTGCCTCACTGTGAGGGTGGCCCTGATGCAGGGGCCGGGAGGATTTCTGGGTGCTGCTTCTTTTCCTTTCTTGCCATGCTGAGGATGGAACCCAGGGCCTGGCACGGGTCAGGTCAGCCCTCTGCCACCAAGCCCAGGACTTCTACTTTTCATTTTGAGACAGGCTCTCACTAAGTTGCTGAGGCTGGCTTTGAACTTGTGATCCTCTTGCTTCAGTCTCCTGAGTCTCTGGGACCACAGGCATGGCCACCATGCCTGGCTGGGGTGCTGCTTCTTGATCCGTGTGCTGGTCATGTGAGTGTTCACTGTGCGAGACTTACTGCAGCGGTGTGCTTAGAGTTTCTGCACCTCTCCCTCACCGCACTGCAGTCCAGTCCGAAGCTTACTCAAAAACAAGACACGAAGGTTGGGACCCAGGGGCCTCTATGTTCCCTGTCAGTGCCAAGACCTGAGCAGAGTGGCAGCCAGGTGAAGTCCTGGGTCACATAACTAGCATGGCAGAGCGGTGAGTTTGGACAGTTCTAAGAGCAGAGACAATGTCTGGGGCTCGCAAGGCCACAGTCAGTAGACGGGGTTCATGTTGTACACAGGATGGGAGAAATGGCTATAGGTCACTGTGTCTTCCCTGCGTGCAGCAGGCTGTGGGAGGTGAGGTGGCCGGTCAACCTACTGTGATCCTGCTGGTGAAGGGTGGTGGAGATCTGATGGGGACTTGGGCCATGGTGATGGAGTTGGCAGGAGGCAGTTGGCTTCCAGTTGGAGGAACTGACATGGTGGGTCCTGCGTGGATGGTGTGACTGGCCCTATGGCTGGAAACTGGACATACCTCTGAGATAGGGCAGTGGGAGAGTGAGCTTGGGGGAGAGGGGAGGACGGGCTGGAGCATGTGAGGTGGACTTTGCAGAGAGGGCCTGGACTTCCCACTGTCTGATTATGTCAGACTCCCCAGGTCTTGGCACAGTGTATCTAGGGTGTAAATATAATGGTATAAATGTTCATTTCACATCCAGTATTCAGTAAATATACTCAACAAATATGTTGAGCCAATGTGTGACCTGTTTTTACTATCTGGTGTTCTTGGGAAACATGTTAGGTGAACATTACAGAAAGAGAAATAGCTTATTGAATCCCTTAGTGTTTTGTGGGCTTGGGGTTGCCTCCTTTGTAGATATTTTTTCTTTTTTTCATGAACATAGTGATTTGACAATGCAGTTTTTGAAGAAGGTGATTTGTTGGATATTAAAGTGGACATTTTGTTTGCATGTTTTCCTCTCTATTTGCAGTTATTTTGTGATTACAGCTGTTCTGCTGTTGGGAACTTGACTCAGGACCAGGTTTCCAATGTGTTTTAGTTTTTGGTAAAAATGTTTTCAATTGTTTAACATCTTTTATTTTTTTTCTTGTTTATAGAAGTCCTTTTAGGTGTTTGGAACAAAGAAGTCTCTTTGCCAAATGTTTTTCTTTTGCAGAAGATAACATTTTGTTTTAGGTTCCAAATGGAACCACTTAGTGTAGACATTAGTGGGAAAATACCACCCAGGGAGCCCTGAATGCTGGGATGGCTGAAACAGATGTCACACTGCCACCCCAATCCAGCACTCTGGGTTGGTGCAGAGCAAAGTCAGTGGATGTCACATGCCTTTGTGAAGTCCTGATGTGATCTGTGTCCTCCTACCTGAGCACACCACCCAAATCTGGCCACTCAGCCAAACCTGAGCAGACTAGGAGAGAGCTGGCAATTCATGACCAGCTTGTGATGAAAAAACAAATAAAAGCCAAACCAGCTTCTGTACTATTGGAGGAGTGCCACGGTCAGTGTGGTTCTGACCACAGCCTACAGCACTACAGGATTTCTACCAAATAGATGCATCTGTTGCAGATGATTGCAATTCCAGCTCCAGCTTGAGTATGTAATGAGGCAGTCCACGTGCCAGATCACAGAAGGTCCAGAGGTGGTTGAGTGGCTGCAAGGGGGGCTGATGAGCTCAGTGATACCACCCAAGACCTCTCCACCTTCCTGCAAGCAGGGATGGCAGTGGCTGACCCCCAGTCACTGAAGTTATTAAATTCTTTATCACATAAAGAATTTAAGACAGTCATTACAAAAATGATCAAAAAATTCCCAGAGAATACAGAAAAACAGTTGAATGAATTAAGGAAGTTGGTGCAGGATATGAATGAGAAATTCAAAAAGGAGACAGAAGTAATTGAAACAAAACCAAATAGAAATCTTGTAAATGAACAACACACTAAATCAAGTAAAATGTTCAGTTGAAAACCTCTAATGGAGTAGACCACGCTGAAGACAGAATCTCAGAGCTGGAAAACAGAGTGGCCAGCCTTGAATGTTCAGAGGGCTTTAAATAAAATAAAAGAAATAGCCATGATCATATTAAAACTCTAAGAGAACATTAAGAGACTCACCGGAATTAATAAGGGTTGTGAAATGCAGGCTAATGGAATTGATAAACTCTTCAGGGAATTAATGACAGAAAAATTTCTAAACCTTGAGAATCAGATGGACATCCAGACACAGGAGGCATTCAGAGCCCCAGTAGACAAAAATTTAAAAAAATGAGCCTCTCTACAATACATTTATAATTTCAATGCCTAACATACAAAACAAAGAATTTTAAAAGCCTCAAAAGAAAGACATCAAGTCAAATCAAGAGGCTAGACAGTTAGAATCACTTCCGATTTCTCTGCACAAACTCTAAAAGCCAGGAGGCCTTGGTATGATGTGTTACAAGTCCTGAAAAAAAAAAATAACTGTAAACCAAGACTGCTATACCTAGAAAAGCTGTTTTTCAAAATTGAAAAAGAAATAAAAACTTCCAAGATAAGCAAAAATTTTAAGAATTCATTACTACTTAACTGGCACTACAAAAGTCACTTGAAGAATAATTTCAAAGAGAAGTAACTAAAAAACACCCAGAGTTCACAAGTGAACAAATCTCATTTGAAGAGAAACAAGACCAAATTAAACATCATAAGTAAATCAAAATGGCAGGAATTAATAAACATCTCTCTATAACATCATTGAATATCAATGGTCTTGACTCTTCAATTAAAATAGCTTTAAAAAACAAGACTTAAATATATGTTTTTTGAAAGTGACCCACCTTATACACAAAGACAGCCACAGGTTGAAAGTGAAAGGATGGATATTGATGTGCTATGGGAATGGAGCCTAAAAACAAGCAGGAGTGGCTACTGTTATATCTGACAATCACACTTCAAATTAATCAGAAGAGATAAAGAAGGTAACTTCATGCTGGTAAAGCTAACAGTCTAACAAGAAGATACACCAATAATAAATAGTTATGCCCCATAAGTGGGTATAATTAGTTACATCAAAGAGACAATATTCAATTTGAAACATCAGTTAGACCCCAGTACAATAATATTGTGTGATTTCAATGCACCTCTCTCACTATTAAATACATCATCCAGACATGAACTCAGTAAACTCTTTGGCCCTGAAAATTATTATAAATCAAATGGACTTAACAGACAGCTATAGAATATTTCACCCAACAATAATTGAATACACCTTCTTTTCAGTGGATCATGGAAACTTCTCCAAAACAGACCATATTTTAGGTCACAAAGCAACTCTTGGAAAATACAAAAAGAGTTGTATTTTCACAATTTCCACAGTCAATTCTTTGCATCTTATCAGATTATAATGGAATGAAATTGGAAACTGACATGACAAAACCATACAGAAACTATATAAACACATGGATATAGAATACTACACTTTTGAACAATGCGTGGATGATAGAAGAGATTAAGGGAGAAATGAAAAATTTATAGACTCAACTGAGAATAGTGATTCAACCTACCAGAAACTTTGGGACTGTATGAAAGCAGTTCTAAGAGGAAAATTTATAACTGTGAGTGCTTACATAAGAAAATCAGAAAGATCCCAAATAACCTAATAATGTATCTCAAGGTCCTGTGAAAAGAAGAACAAACCAATTCCAAAATGAGTAGGAGGAAGAAAATAATTACAATCAGAGCCGAAATCAATGAAATTGAGAATAAAAAAATACAAAGGATCAATGAAATAAAGATTTCATTTAAAAATAATTAATTCATTTGTTCTAATATGCTATACATGACAGCAGAATGCATTTATAGTAAAGATTTCATTCTTTGAAAAGATAAATAAGATTGATAAGCCCATAGCCTAACTGCCCAAAAGAAAAAAAGAGAAGACCTAAATTAGGGATGACAAAGGAGAAAACAGACAGACATCAAAAATCCAGCAGATCATTAGGGACTATGTTGAAAACTTGTACTCTAATAAATTGGAAAACCTAGAAGAAAGGGACACATTTCCAGACTATGTTCCCAAACTGAATCAAGACAGCATAGGAAACCTAAACAGATAATAACCAGCAGTGATATAGAATCAGTGATAAAGAGCCTTCCAACAAAGAAAAGCCCAGGACCAGATGGATTCTAAGCTGGATTCTACCAAACCTTTGAGGAAGAATAAATACGAATACCCCCAAATTATTCAATACAATAAATAGGGATAGAACACTTCCAAATTCATTTTATGAAGCCAGTATCACACTCATACCAAAATCAGATAAGGATACATAAAGAAAACTTCAGATTAATATCCCTGATGAATTTAGATGCAAAGAACTCTTAATAAAATATTAGCAAATCATGTTTAATAGCATATTAAGAGATTACACATGATGACCCAGTTAGTTTTATTCCAGTAGGCAAGGATGGTTTAGTATATGCAAATCAATAAATGTAATTAATCACATAAAAAGAATTAAGGACAAAAATTACTTAGTCATCTCAGTAGATACACAAAGGTCTTTGACAAAATTCAGCACCCATTCATGATAAAATCACCGAAGAAAGTAGGGATAGAAGTAACCTACCTCTACATCATAAAGACTATATATGAAAAATACAAATCTAATTTATACTAAATGGAAAATAAATAATAACTAAAAGCATTTTCTTTAAAATATTGGACAAGACAAGGACATCCACTCTCACCACTCCTGTTTAATAATCCTAGACATTCTAGCTTGAACAGTTAGGCAAAGAAAGGAATAAAAGGGATAAAAATAGGAAAGGAGGAAGTCAAATTATCATTGTTTGCAGATGATATAATTCTATACTTAGAAGATGCAAAATCCCCACCAAAGACTGCTAGAGCTAATAAACAAGTTTGGCAAAGCAGCAGGTTACAAAATCAACATACAAAAGTCAATAGCTTTCCTATATACCAACAAGGAATATACTGAGAAAGAAATCAGGAAGACAATTGCATTCATAATAGCCTCAAAACAAACAAACAAAAAAACAAAAAAACCCCCCCAAAAAGCAAAACTCAAGGAATAAATCTAACCCAGGAGGTAACAGACCTTTACAATGAAAACTATAGAAAATTGAAACAAGAAATTAAAGAAGACTTAGAAGATGGAAAGGACTCACCATGTTCATGGATTCTCAAAATTAATATTGTTAAAATCACCTTACTACCAAAAGCAATATGTAGATTCAATGCAATCCCCATCAAAATGCCAATGAGATTCTTCACAAAACTGTAAACAATAGTCCTACAATTCATTTGGAAGAATAAGAGACGCATAATAGTCAAAGCAATTCTAAGCCAAAGAAGCCTGGAGGCATTACAGTAGCTGACTTCCAGTTATACTACAGAGCTATAGTAACAAAAACCCCCTGCATGGTCCTGGCATTAAAACAGACCCAGAGACCAATGGTACAGAATAGAAGACACAAACCCACATAGTTAATGGCATCTGATCCTTGACAAGGTGTAAACATACATTGGAGAAAAGTCATCCTTTTTAACAAATGGCACTGGGAATACTGGGTATCCATATGTAGAATAATGAAACTAGACCTTTATCCTTTGTCAATCAAAAAAATCAAATCAAAAAGGATTGAAGACAGGAATTAGACTAGAAACTCTGCAACTCCTAGAACAAAATGTAGGATCAGCACTCTAGCATGTCAGCGTAGGTTATGACTTTCTCAAAAGACCCCTAGAGCTCAGATGATAATGCCAAAAGTAAATAAAGTGGATGGCATCAAATTAAAATGTTTCTGAACAGCAAAGGAAACAGATAGGAATGTGCAGAGAGAACCTACAGAATGGGAGAAAATCTTTCCTAGATACTCTTCTGACAGAGGGTTAATGTCTAGTACATATAAAGAACTCAAGAAACTTTACACCAAAAAGCCCCCAAATAACCCAATTAATAAATGGGCAAATGAAGTAAACAGGTACTCCTCAAAAGAAGAAATACAAATGGGCAACAAATATATTTTAAAATGTCTAACATTATTAGCAATTAGGGAAATGCAAAGTGGAAAGTACACTGAGATTTCATACCACACCAGTCAGAATGGCCATGACCAAGAATACAAATAGTAAAACATGCTGGAGATGATGTACAGAAAAAGGAACACTTTTACCTTGTTGGTGTGATATTTCGTTTTTGGTAACAGGGATTGAACCCATGGGCACTTACCCATGGAGCCACATCCCCAACCTGTTTTTATTTGTTTGTTTGTTTGATAATGAGGATTGAACTCAGGGGCACTTGACCACTGAGCCCCATCCCCAGCCTATTTTGTATTTTATTTGGAGACAGAGTCTCACTGAGTTGCTTTGCTCCTTTCTTCTGCTGAGGCTGACTTTGCACTTGAAATCCTCCTGCCTCAGTCTCCTGAGCCACTGGGATTATAGACAAGTGCCACCACATCAGGCTTCAATCTCCAGTGACTTTAAGATCAGAGTGAAGACTCTGGATTTCCTGGGAGGAAAGCTGGCTGGTGTGCGATGGTGGGCGGAGCTTCAGCACAGGCCTACAGAGTACAGTCAGTCTGCTCGCCCTTCCTTGGTTTCTTCTTCACATGCCTTTTATTCCTTCCGTCCTGCCTCAGCACCACAGCAGAACAGTCTGGAAATGGGAGTTAGTGCCTGATCAGGATCGCAGACAAGCAGACACAGACGCTGGGGAGGCGGCTGTGTGGAGGGGAAGTGCCCTGTCTGCTGCCCTTGTGAGCGCTGCGTCTATAGGAGCAAAAGTCCACTCCCAGGGTAATGAAAGAGTACTTGTGCAGTACGAAACGGAAGACCTGGGATGGCCAGGAGTGCATCTGAGGGAACCATTCAGCAAACCAAGGAGGCCTGCGAGAGTCCGGGCAGCTGGGGTGCTGGTGACCTGCCTGCGTGCTCTCCCCAGAGTGGCTCACAAGCTCATTCCCTTGGATGCCACACTTCAGTCCTGCAGCTGTGGAGCATCTGACAGTGGCCAGAAGGCCAGGAAGAAGGTTACAGTCCTGCCCTGTGCAGACTTGCTGCTGTCACCGAGGCCCTATGCATACACCTCTCTCCAGCACAGGGGTCGGGGACACCTTTGCCAATGTCGCCTGGTGCTTCCTGTGGTTCTTCTCTGGCAGCAGGCAAGTGTCTCGCTGGAAGTGCTGGTGTCATCTGTGCAGGCAGAGGCTGGCACTTGTCCCAACCCATGGATCCCTGAACAGAGCATAGGGTGGAGGGATGTGTAGTCTCAGCTCCTGGGCTTGTGGGGAGTGGGCTTCGGGTTGTGAGCTAGGGAGGGACTGGCAGCTGGGGATCAGGGGAGAGGAGGGTTGCAGGACTGGGGTGGCATTCTGTGGCTTGTGCAGTCCTTGTGGCCCAGGTTTCTACACAGAGGGTGTGTGGGCTGCTCACGGGTATGGCTGGGCGTGGACTTCAGCTGGCTTCCATCCAAAAGAAAACTCACAGATATCAGATGTTGGCAGTTTCTGATGGGTCTTCCAATAAGGCCTGCAGTGCACACAACCATCTGTCTTGCAGGCCTCCGTCTGCAGCTCTGCTGCCCTTTGATGCTCAGCTCCTCCAGTTCCCCTGATGCTCGCTCCCTTCCCTCTGAGCTTTTCTCCAGCATCAGCTACTTCCTCTCCCCATGCCTCACGTCGTCACCGTATTTCTGGCCTAACATTGATTTATTGCTGGATGAGTAGAAGGAAAGCTGGCCACTGACATCCCCTGGTGGCAATCTTCAGAGACCTTCCTGTAGCTCAGAAGTCCATGGCTCCTCAGAACTGACCATAGGTGGAAGTTCCTAGTAACCCAAACCCACAGCCCCTTTGTGTGAGATTCAGGTTGTCCCCACAGTGGCACTGCTTGTGACTGAGCTTCTCTGAAGTTCACAGAGAGGAGAAGTTCTTCCTTAGCCCAGCTGGTGGTGGAAACTCTAAATAATACCAATCCGTGATGGCATTTTTGCACTTTAAAACATTGAGTGAGTATGCAGTTGGTGTCCATTGTCGCACGGTGTCATGTGAACCTGCTATGTGAAAACACTCAAATACGAAGTGATGAATGTGTTTTGATACTGATAAGATCAGTGTTGCTTTCCCATTTATGCAGTATTATTTCAGTTGTAATTTCATTTAATCTTCGACGACCCCAGGGTTAATGAGTTTCCTGTTCCTTGAATAAATGCAGTTGCTATGTGCTGCAAGTATGAGATACTCTTATATTTCAAAGACTTGGAAGATGACCCTGGTGGTGCCAGTGTGTGGATTTTGGCTGTTGTTAGGGAGCTTTGGAGGTGGCTCCTTATTTCAATTTGCAATTCCCTAATGAAATGTGATATAGAACAGTTCTTCATATACTTCTTTGTTATCTGCTGAACCAGCAGGCATGGGAAGGAAGGCTGGGGGGCAGTGCTGGGGCTCTCATCCTGGAGAAGAGCAGCAGCAGCAGCATCAGGAGATGGTTGCTTCAAGTGACATAAAGTGATGTCACGGGAGAAGAGGGACAACGGCCCCTCACACAAACAGCCCAATTTAGGAGAGCGGATTCTAAGTGCATGAATCTGGGGTCTCTGGCCTGATCCACTTGGGCTTGATGCTGAGCTATGCTGTTTTTCCAAGTCTGTTTGGAACCCCCCGCCCTCTGCTCACTGTCCTGAACCTTGGCACTTCCTGCCATCACGCCCGAGCCTAGATTCATGGAGCTACACAGCCCCAACCACTCTCCTCGGCCACCTGCCTGTGTGTCCCTGGCAGCACTGTGTCTTCTCCTATAGGCTTTGCAACCACTGTGAGGTCTCAGGCAGATGTAAGGCGTGGCCTCCCAGAAAGCGTGCGTGCTTGCGTGCGTGCGTGCGTGCGTGCGCGCTTTTGGTACCTGGAATTGAACCCAGGAGTGCTCTTCCACTGAATACATCCACAGCAGTTTTTGTTTTTTTACTTTGAGAGAGGGTCTTGCTGACCTTGAAATTGTATCCTCCTGCCTCAGCCTCCCAAGTTGCTGGGATTGCAGGTGTGTGCCACCGCACCTGGCTTCCCAAAAGCTTTTGTGATTTTAAGCTGAGTCAATGAAATCATGCCCAGACTAGGGGGCCCATTTCCCCTGATGTGCTGATCTTGTTGCAGGTAAAGGGGACCTGGACGAATAAGTGTGTGTCTGTAAGAGGACCCCCAGGAGGCTGAAGACCCTCACGTCCCCTCAGACAGGAAGGAGCGATCCATGTGGAAGAGAAAGCAGACGGAGGGCTCCTGCCTGCCTAGGCTTGCAGGCTCTCTGTAGGGGAAGTGCCCTGGCATGGGAGGGTGTGCTGGGGCGGGGGACCTGGTCACGGTGCTCCTCCTCAGCTTGGCATTTGGCTGGCAGAGCCCTAGAAGCCACTCCTGGTGTGCCACCATGTCACATTGCTGTCACACTGCAAATACTGTGTGGATCTGCATTTGGATTTGAATAGTAGCTGTTATGGATGTGAGGTGTCCCCAAATGCTCATGTGTGAGGCAATGTGAGAGGGTTCAGAGGAGGAGTGATGGAGTTGTGAGAGCCACAACCCAGTCAGTGAACTGACCTCCTGATGGGACGGATTTAGTGATAGCTGGAGAGCAGGAGGGGAGGGTGTGGCTGGAGGAGGCGGGCATTGGAGGCGTGGCTTTGGGGGGTATATTTGTATCTGCCAAGTGGAGACCTCTCTCTGCTTCCTGATCACTATGAGAACTGCTTCCCCCTGCCACACTCTTCTGCCCTGTTGTTGAGCCTCACCTTGAGCCCTGAGGAATAAAGCTGGCTGTCTATGGACTAAACCTCTGAAACCGTGAGCCCTCAAATAAACGTTTCCTCCTCTAAAGTTACTGTTGTCAGGTCTTTTAGTCGCAGCAGTGAAAAAGTTGACTGAACCAGTAGTGCTGAGGTACATTCGTGTTTGTCCTTGACAGGTGACATGGCTGGACAAGGCCTGTGTGCTCCCAGGCATGCCACCTAAAGCAAGACGTTGTCCTGGGAGCAGCTATTGGCCCCTGAGGTTCTGCTGGGCATATTCTCTTAACCTTTTGAGGGGAAACTAACCGGGACAACGACGCGCTTCTTGCACCTGGTTCCAGGAGATGCTGCCTGGTGTCTGTGAGGTCATAGGCAGAGAGTACCCTCTCTGCCTTGGGAATCAGGAAACCCAGTGAAGCTCAGTGGGGGATGGCTGGTGCAGAGGGGGAGAGAGCCCCCTGTGGGTTTCCACAGCAGCCCCAGGAGTTACAGTTGTTCTCTTGAGATGCTTCTTTCAGATATCCAATGACGTCACTCCCTAGGGGCTTTGTAGGGGTTCTGTGTTTGGGATTGGAGTCCCTGATGACTTCATGGCTGTGGCAGGCATGGTGCCTGGGAAAGTTTCTGTGCAAAGTTATAGGATGCCCAGTTGCTATGGCAATGCCCTCCATGCTAGAGTCTTATCAGCTTTGACCTTAATCTTAGGCACATAGCTCCTGGGAATAGAGGAATTTGCTTGCTTGATAACTGTAGTGACTCACCAAGCTCTGGTGCTCCTGGAACTGCCTGCCTAACAATAACTTCAGACAATAGACCTTCTTGAGAGCTGCACAAAGCTCCTAACATTGCATATTGTAACTGTGAAATGTAACTGCAGAATAAGCAACTTTCCTGATACTCTGTACAGTAATGTTTAGAGTATTATTATGGTACTAATGACCTAATATAACTTGTTGTTATAAATAAATATGGCCGCTTGGACAAGGAGCCATTCTGCCACCTTCCCTGCCTCTGCACCTTGTCTCTGCCTACTCTTTATTATTATTAATTACAACTGGCAACCAACATTGGGGCACAAGAAGAGTTCTCTCTCTAGAAGCCTCCCAGTCCACAGAGTTTGGGACAACAGAATCCGCCTTAATAGAGACCCTTCTGGACAGACGTTGACAGGTAATGGGGGAAGGGGGTAGCTTCCTTATGCCCGGAACAGGCTTTTGACATGTGTCTCTTTCATTGGCTGGTACCTATCCCTAATCAGTAGGCTATGGGTAATTCTCTATTTCTGTCTGATGCTAAATGACATCATCAGGCCGAGCTTCCTCTTCTACTTAGTAAGGCTGGACATACCGTAAATAATGCTGATCTTACCGCCTTGCTGTCAGAGATAAGCTCTTATTGATCTTCTTATCCAGAAAGTGGAACTCTAAATTTGAAAAATGGGAGAAAATAGGTGAAACACTACATGAGAAGACATGAACTTCTATTCCTGTGCTTCAAACTTGGTTTCTTTGTACAGATGCAATAGACAAAACCTCTGTTTATCAACCTGCCTGCTCTTCCTTCTGTGCCTGGCTCTGTGGCCCTTAAGTCCCCTACCGCTCCCCCTGCAGCGGTGGCACAGCCCTGGCAACAACACCCTGCCTGGAGCTCTTCTGGAGCCTCCCACGCATGTTGCATCGATTCTCTAACTCTCTGCCATTGCCTCTGTGGCCAGCTATGGCAGCACCCTACCCCCAGCTAGATCCCAGTTAACTGTGTGTTTGGGACAAGCTGTGGAGGAGGGGGAATCTCAATAACTTACCTGTCTGTCCTATTAAGATAAATTCTGATAACCAATCAAAATATGAACAGTCACCTCTTGCTATATTTAAAGAATTACAACCTTTAAATGAAAGGGGAAATACAGGGTTTACTCTACTGTCACTGGAGCATGTTTATCAGTTACTGAAAGTAGACCTAAATTAACTCTTTGTTTAAATGAGCAGTCAATTGCAGGGTTATTGGACACAAATACTAAAGTCATGGCAATAAATACTTTTATGGAATCGCTTTATGCATGGCCTCAAGAGGTCACCCTGGTCTGGGGCAAAGGAACCAAAAATAAACAAATGTTCAAAAACTCCCCGTGGCTACCATGCTCTAGCCTTTCCAATCCACAACAAATCATTACTTATACTCAACCATATGTGGAAACTGTTACAAGATTTACAGATTTAAAACAAAAAGAAAAAAGAACTCTCCATAAAGTATGTAAACTACAATACCATGCTTTAAGCAAATTATCTTATAACAGAAAAGAAAAAAAAACGATTACAACATTTTTTACTTACCTTTTAACTTCTGCTGGTTTCTAACTTTCCTAGCCTTATATTTAAAATGTAAATTTCAAGGCTAACAAGATTTATTAGACTTATGAAAAACTAGTTAAGACAAAAGGAAAAAAAGTGTCTCTTTTAAATTCCAACTGCTTGGCTGGCTGTCTTATCTGTGTTCAGCTGGCTTTCTTGACTAGTTCCTCCCTAATGTTATAGCACAGAATCATAAAATGCCCCATAATCCTACCAGACAGGCTTTGGTTAAACAAGCACATTGTACTCTTAAAATTTGCCTTTTAATAAAGAAACAAAAAGGGGGAATCTAGCCTCTCTCATAGAAATAATGCTTTAAATATTGTTTTACTTTCAGTTTATGCACTCAACATACCATTCAAAGTTTATACTCACAATTGGTCATCTTCTTTGGATAGACATTTTATTCCCAAACAGCCATTACCAAAAATTTATGTAAAATATAGGTTTCCACCATACCCAGGATGACAGGACCCTGTGCCTCTGATCACATGGGGAAGAAGAGACAGGTATGCTCACACCAACAGGTCCAGTTTGGATTCCAGCTCCATGCAGGAGACCTATCAGTTATGAATGGACATTAGGGACTTCACAACCTGATCCCCAAGTTTCATTTGATTGTGGATGAGGAGAACACACCAAACAAAAGGACAATGATCACTCTCCTTGAAAGAGAAGGTACACTGAAAGACGATCCCAAGCTACTAGAATTCCAGTGACTTGGGGAGATACAAAATCATTAACAGCATCAACTCAACAACTGTTGGCTCAAATGGGGTTAAAATATATCCCAGAAAACTTAGTTACTGCTTTGATTGCTAATCTCACACAGAACTCTGTAAATGCTTTGGTCTTAACAATAATGTTGTTCTGTTGTTGTACCCCAGCTGTGGAAATTCAGTACAGCCAGACTCCTTCACTTCTAAAACTCATTACAATATCTGGGTTTGCTTGTCTGAAATTGTTGTATACCGACAACAGTGTCTCATGGTACCCATATTGTCTTAGCAGACTGTGTTCTTACCTTCCCCACAGGATTTAATAGGCCACCATCCTACACAACATATCCATAAAGGTCTATTCCCCTTGATAAAAACTGTGATGATCCAGTAAACCTTCTCTCTAAGGCAAAATTTGACGCTTTGACATTTTCCTTAGTGGATATCCCTGGACTAGCTGTCAGGGCTTACAAAACACTATAAAATACTGGACTGTGCTATGGTAAATGATATTAATCATACCTCTATGGCAATTAACCTGCTTCAGAAGAAGTTTAAACAAGATTGTCAAACCATACTTGACAATTGGGCTGCAATTAATTATTTGCTAATATTACATCATAAAGGATGTCAGGAGTTTAATAATATGTGTTGCTTTAACTTAAGTGATAACAGTAATTTTATTTCAAAGGAGTTAGATTACTTTAATGATATCATTGATAAGGTCTGACAAGATGATGGACGTTTAGACTTATGGGATTGGTTAACTGTGGTTACCCAACTTTATTGGGTCAAACAATTACTTATAGGTGGATGTTTACTAATGCTGGGATTGTTATGTTGTGCTTGCTATTGTCAATACCTACCCTATTTTTTGCCTCTATCAGCATTAAGAAGAAAACAAAAATTATTCATCCAAAAGGCCTTAAAAAACAAGAAAGGGGAGCTGTAGGGGTTCTGTGTTTGGGATTGGGGTCCCTGATGACTTCAGGGCTGTGGCAGGCTTGGTACTTGGGAAAGTTTCTGTGCAAAGGTGTAAGATGCCCGGTTGGTATGGCAATGCCCTCCATGCTAGAGTCTTATCAGCTTTGACCTTAATCTTAGGCACATAGGGAGTAAAGGAACTTGCTTGCTTGATAACTACAGTGTCTCACCAAGCTCTGGTGCTCCTGGAGCTGCCTGCCTAACAGTAACTTCAGACAATGGACCTTCTTGAGAGCTGCACAAAGCTCCTGACATTGCATATTGTAACTGTGAAATGTAACTGCAGAACAAGTAACCTTCCTGATACTCTAAATAGTAAAGTGGTTAAGGTTCTAATGATCTATTATATTATTGTACTAACCTACTGTTATAAATAAACATGGCCTCTTGGACAAGGAGCCATCTGCCACCTTCCCTGCCTCTGCACCATATCTCTCTGTCTACTCTTTTTTTTTTTTTTTTTTTTAAAGAGAGAGAGAGAGAGAAAGAGACAGAGAGAGACAGAGAGAGAGAGAGAGAATTTTTATTATTTATTTTTTAGTTCTCGGCGGACTCAACATCTTTGTTGGTATGTGGTGCTGAGGATCAAACCCGGGCCGCACGTATGCCAGGCGAGCGCGCTACCGCTTGAGCCACATCCCCAGCCCTGTCTACTCTTTATTATTATTCTTTACAGGGCTTAACTTAGCTGTTGTCAACGTGAGTGGTCACTGGGGTCATGGAGATGCCTGGGAGGGAGGACTTTGACCCTTACGGTTGACCCTTATGCTTGTTTTCTCTGTGCACTGGTGTCCTGTCTAGGGAGAGGCATGGTGTGCTGCCTGTCTCTCATAACAGAGGGCCTGGGTTTGGCATTCCCCCCGGGTGGCTGGGATTCAGAATTGAGCAGGGAGTGAGGGCAACTTCAGAGTGGGTTTGTCACTGAGTGAGTACAGCAGTTTCCCACGGATTCACGTATAAGCAAATGAAAGATAAATACGGGGTGTTTACCATCCTCCGTTCCTCTTTTAGCAATTATAATATCGAATATTAAATTATTGCTTCCTGCTGAGGGTCTGGCATTTCATGAGAGAGACTTTTACAAGGTGGTTGAGACTCTGTGGACATTTAAGAAATCAAGAATTGTTTGAGAAATGGGCAATCTGCCTGATAGGAGGAGCAGATGAACATTTCTCCAGTGTTAGGATCATGGAACTTCAGCTGTTGCAGTGTGTGCACCACAAGATTCTACAGCCGATTTTTTGGGTGAAAATAATCATGTCCAGCCTGAGTCAGCGTGTGGAGAGCCTCATGGCTGTGCATGTGCCTGATCTGCACCTGCCCATCTGTCTGACTCTGTGCTGCCCTCTTCTCCAGCTCCTTTCTGTCCCTGCCCTGTGACCGCCTTACTGTCAGCACGCTTGGAACCTATTTCACACTTAGGTCTGACCACTTGGCTTCTCCTTGCTGTCCCCTTGCCCTGGGAGCCACCTCTTCATTCTCTCCTCTTCCCTGAACTCAGGCCCCTCTGCAACAAGGCTGTGCCCCACTGTGCCACGCCCAGCCCTCTCCCTTCTCTGCTCTCTGCTGGGCTTTCCTGTCCTCATCGCCAGCCACACTCATCTCCCATGAACTTGTCTTGTGTCTGTTTCAGTGCGGTGAGGCCAGGGGCTTATCTGTCTTGTTCACAGGAAGAGTCTTCATCCTTAGTGGTGAAGAACTCAGTGACTATGGGGTGAGTGAAAGATTGTCCAAGCATCATGACATGACATACCTCATAGGACTCGTTGCCCTTTATTTTCTAAAACAGAAAATTGGATAGAGTTTGCTTTTCCTCAAGTCTGCACAGGTGGATCTACAAAGTCTGTGGTCCTTGTGGGGGAAGGGTGCCAATTGATCCTCCAGTCATGCCTTCCTCCTGCGTCCTCTGCCGGATCCCAGCAGTATGTGAATAAGAGCAGGAATGGGGACTGGGGCAGGTATTTTATTAATGGGGCATATGCCCAGTAACCAACAACATAGGGGTTTAGAAAAACCAGACTTCAAGCAACCTGGATTCAAGAATGTCCAACAGACCCCCTCCCTCCAATTCAAAGTAGAGTAGGTGTGAAGCAAGAAGCGGGGGAGAACTTGGGCTATCTCAGCAGTCTGTGAGCTGCCATGGAAAGAGGAAACGGACTCATTTAATCCAATCACTGAAGAGAGCTCTCCTTTTAGGATGTGATCCCATGACCCGGTGGAGGGAGGCACTGAAGGGATTGCTCTCCCCACTCCCTCAGTTGGGAACCCAGCAGCACCCTGTCCATGGGAAAGGGAAGGGCTGCAGTACCCCCCACCATTCGTGATCCTGCTTGTGAGTGAATACACTAGAAGGAGAGCTCCTCTGGACCACAGAGCCTCCGTAGCACTAGGCGTTTCTGAGAGTGGCTAGACACTGCCACCTTGGATCCTGGGCCCATTGCTAGCATGGAAAAGGACATGCTCACACAGGTCCACAGAAAGGTAGACACCCCAGAAAGAACCTCACGTCCTGCCCTTGACAGACTCGGTGGGGTGGATCCTGGCCTGAATTGGGAACTCAGGAGCCTCTTCTGTTTCAGGTCCGGGGGAGTAAGGGGGAGGTGCTGTACATCCTGGATGCCACCAACCCGCGACACTCCAACTGGCTGCGCTTCGTGCATGAGGCACCCTCACAAGAGCAGAAGAACTTGGCAGCCATCCAGGTGAGCACGCTGCTTTGTGTTTGTGAGTTAGCTTTAACTGCACTCCCTGCTGGGCTCAGTCCCCAGGACCTGCTTCAGATAACAGTAACTAAATCAGAGGACAGAGCCAGTGGGAGCACTTGTGTACTACCGTGGAGATTTACCATAGCAATTGGCTCGCATGGCTCTGGAAGCTGAGAGTCCAAGATCTGTAGAGCCATGTCTCAGTGTGAGTTCAAAGACTGGAAGCTCCTACAGATTAGGAAGCCTCTGCTCCCGTCCCAAGGCTGTCCAGCAGATTCTATCCTTGCGGTGGTGGTGGTGGGGGGTGTCTGACTGTGCTCTGTTCAGCACTTCCCTTGATTGGAGGAGGCCCACCCACATAATGGAGGTCAGTACACTTTACTCACATACACAGATTTTAAATGTTAATGTCCTGTAAAACCATGCTTACAAAAACACCCAATTAACCATCTCCCATGACCCAGCTGAGTGGACCCCTAAGAGAAACCGTCACAGGTAGGAAACATGTTGTTTGGAATCCTTTCCCTGGATCCTAATGTACCACTGCCCATAATGTAAGGTTCTGATACCTAGGGTGGTGGGGGAGTGGGATTCATAAATGGAAATTGAGACAAGAAAAAATTCAGGCATCAAAGGGCCCTGTCATCACAGGGCGCTGCCCAGAGGACTGAGAGTGTAAGAAAAGCTTACATTCTGGGGGAGCTGATTTTCTGTGTGGCCATGCCTAGCCTGGGGGGTCCACAGTGGATGTAAAGCTGCAGCTGGTGAAAGCAGGAAGGAAAGGGGCAGTGGGTGCACCAGAATGTGAGCGTCCACCAAGTGGTCCCTGGCTCCCGCTCTGGTCAGGGGGAATGTTCCATCTCCTACTGTCTTTATCTAGCCAGTCTTCTCACTGCAATAGTGTGATTCCTCTTGGTAATAGGGTGATTCCTCTCTTTTTGTGAATAGTGAGCCTTTATCAAGCAGCTAAATTGGGATGGAAAATAGGATCTTTGGTAAGCAGATATTCAGGCCATTTTCACATTATTCACAGTGTATATCAATTCAGCCTCAGATTAAACTGATTACTTTTTCTTTATGTGTAGGCATTAATTTTTTTTTTTCAAATTTATTTTGTTTTCCTGATTTCCCGAGGTGAAGTCTTGTCGGGGGCTCTTCAGTTATGCTGTAGTTTGACGTACAGACCCAGTTCTTCTTGGTACATGTTCCTGTTATCAACTTTGCCTACAGAACATGAAACGTTCTTTTAGCCAAGCTATTGTTTTGGCACGTTCTTCATTATCGCATTTGTAGAGAATGTCATTTAAATTATTTTCTTCCTTGCTGAGAAAGGTATTGAGCTTCTTCTAAATTCCTTCACGCTGGCTGTTCCTCCCTTAGGGTCAGTACTCTTCCCACTGCTTAGACTCCTGCAAGGGGCCCTGGTCAGGGGCCCCTGAGCCACCCCTGGGGACACTTGCTGTTTCAGTGGTCATGTCTTCTGAGAGTTGACAGTGCTCCTGCTCACTAGGTGCCTTCAGTGCAGCACTGCCCTTCCTCTGTGTCCACCGTGCATCTGTGCTGAAAGAACAAGTGTCCACAGGGATGACAGCTGTGGCTTAGGGCTCCTGCAGCATCAGTGCCTGAGCAGAGGCCAGAGCTCCGTGAAGCTTCACTCTTGGACTCTAAATGTGTTGGAATCTGAATGTGCTGAGGCACTGTGAGGGTGTGTGGTGCTCAGGTGGGATGGCGGCTGGGATTGTAACATTGTTTGCCCTTTGGTAACAAGGGATTCAGTGCACTGTTGCCATGGTTTCTGTCATGGAACTCAAGAGGGACCTTTGTCAGCACCCGTAAGGTAGCACAGTAGCTGGAGCAGTGGATTGTTGAGGGTTCAAGATCACATTTGAGCTAGGGCCAAAGAGCATGACAGCTGGGTCACAGCAACGTGAGCCTCCTAATTGGATGGGACAGTCTCCCGAGGATCCTGTTCCAGGAACACTGAGTTAGTAAGGAAAGATTGCAGTGTTTCCTGCATTACATTATGAATCACTTGCATTCCAAATTGCATCTGAAATTTGGGGTATTCAGGAAATTTTTTATTTGAGCTGTCTGTCCCGGGAGTGGAGTAAATGAGAAACATTTGTGGCTATGTGGCTGGTTTGGTGGAAAACTTCAATACTTGATCCAGGTTTTTTGGCTGAGGGATTAAGAATTTGAGTTCTGTCTTGGCAGAGGATTGCAGCTCCTTCTTGGAGATGCGATCATATTTCTAGTTTTGCAATTTATTTGATTTTGGAAAATTTGTTTTGGAAATGATGATTTGAGTGTATGAATTGCGGAAAAGGTATCCTGTAAGCAAACAATTCCTCCCACTTGCACACTTTCCTGAACAATCAGTCGAACTGTATGTTCATGCTTCTAGGAAGTTTCCAACTGTGAGAGAAAAACCTAAATATGAAAGATGCAGCTTAAAACAAACCCAAAGTATGCTTAAACTCTGTAAGATGTGGGTGATTCTCTTTAAGTGTTAATTTTGTTTCACTAAAGGAAAAAATGTACATGTGGTATTTAAAAAAAAAAAATCATTTGATTTAGTGTTTGGTATTCTCTTAAATTTTTTTTTGACAGACAATTATTTAGTTAATGCTATTCAGTTAAAGTTACTGAATTATGCTATTTAGAAATAAAACTCTGAATTGTCTGGAAATTTCAGAGGTGGAGGGTTACCTGTCAGGTTCCTAGGGACACATTTCCTGGCGTGGCTTTCCTGGGCCTCTGCTGTACTTCACCAGCCTACATGAAAAGGCAGCTTGGCCACAGGGAGCGTGGGGTAGGGGTGACCGGGAGCGTGGGGTAGGGGTGACCGGGAGCGTGGGGGGGGACGTAACAGGATGTGACCCTGAGCGTGGGGTAGGGCGTGACGTGACGTGACCGGGAGCGTGGGGTAGGGGTGACCCGGAGCGTGGGGTAGGGGTGACCGGGAGCGTGGGGGGGGACGTGACAGGATGTGACCCTGAGCGTGGGGTAGGGCGTGACGTGACGTGACCGGGAGCGTGGGGTAGGGGTGACCCGGAGCGTGGGGTAGGGGTGACGGGGAGCGTGGGGGGGGACGTGACAGGATGTGACCCTGAGCGTGGGGTAGGGCGTGACGTGATGTGACGGGGAGCGTGGGGTAGGGGTGACGGGGAGCGTGGGGTAGGGCGTGACAGGACGTGACCGGGAGTGTGGGGGGAGACGTAACAGGATGTGACGGGGAGCGTGGGGGGGCGTGACGTGACGGGGAGCCTACGGGGGACGTAACGGGAGGTGACCTGGAGTGTGGGGTAGGCCGTGGCGGGAGCGTGGGGGTTGACGGAAGGACGTGTCGGGGGCCGTGACGGGGAGGGCGTGACGGAAGGACGTGACCGGGAGCATGACAGGGACTGTGGGGTACTGCGTGACGTGACGGGGAGCGTGGGGTAGGCCGTGACGGGGAGCCTACGGGGGACGTAACGGGAGGTGACCTGGAGTGTGGGGTAGGCCGTGGCGGGAGCGTGGGGGCTGACGGAAGGACGTGTCGGGGGCCGTGACGGGGAGGGCGTGACGGAAGGACGTGACCGGGAGCATGACAGGGACTGTGGGGGACGTGACAGGACGTGACGGGGAGCGTGGGGGCGGGTGCGTGGTGGGAGTGTGGGGGCCGTGACGGGGAGGGTGTGGCGGAGGACGTGACGTAGTGAAGTGCAGGGGAGCGTGGGGGGCTGGAGGGAAGGACGTGATGGAGAGGGTGTGATGGGGAGCGGGGCGGGGTGTGCGGCCCTGGCCGCCTGTGGACGGCCCCGGGGTGAGGCTGGCCAGGAGCAGCGGCGAGGCGCCGGGCGCTGTGGACTCCAGGTGCCGCTCAGCGCCAGCCCCCTCCCTGCAGAGCGGGTGTGCCACACTGTTGGTCCCCTTCCTCTGCTTTGCCAAGTGGGCAGTTAGGCGGGGTCTGCTCTGTGACTCGTGACGTTTCCGTATTGCGGAGGTCGAAGGTAGGTCTGAGCGGAGGGCCATCTTGGCTGAAACCCTGCTGCGGTGGTCTCCGCTCCTGGACAGTGGCGGGAGCCCCACGCCTGCCGCTTATCACGAACCACCTGTCTTCCTGCAGGTTTCTTGAATCCATCTGCTAAATATCAGTAGGTGAACTGTCAGGCGATTGTCCTCAATAGTGACATGAAATATCACTTTAGTGACTGGCAGGTCTGCCTGAGTGAGCTGTGTGCCTGCAGGCACTCCCCAGGCGTGGCCAGCCTGGGGTTGGTGGTGACCGCAGTGTTCCTGAAGGAGCCAGCTTCGGGGCAGCGCATTGGTGAGGGCTGTGTGCAGCTGGCCCACAAGGTGTGGGTGTGTGTCTGAATATCACTTTGGACACAGGAAACAGAGTTTTATCTATTAGTTCAAAACAAAGCAAAACAATAAAAATGCAAGCAGCTGGTCCTAGTTTGGTTCCAAACTAATGCTGCTTGTGGCTGCATATAGAAGGATTTTATTACTTATTGGTTTATTTTTTTATTCAGGTTGAGGTTTATTAGCAGGGAAAATAGGTATTTTTAGAAACATCTCAAGTTATAGAAGCTGTCCTGTGTTCATTTTCCTTGCATCACTGGGACCCTGCCAGGAGAGTCATGATTGTCATTGTCTTCAAAGTATTGAACTCGAAGTGACTTGCCTGGGTCTGTGCAGCCAGGGTGGGAGGGGAACCCAGGAATCTGACTCTGCTGTGCACTCTCTCAACCTTAATAGTTGAAAGAATTTTGAAGGAGTAAATTTAGATTTTAAAAGTATTTCATGTTTCTAATGTTGGTATTACATAGTTTGGAAACTGCCAAAGAATTGCCAAACTCTCATTTTAAAAACAGATTAAAATTATTTATATCGTGTTCCATGACCTTGTCAGATTCCAAATTCCCTTCCTCAGTTCATGGCAAGACATGGCACTGCTCTCCTTGCAGATAAGGTGAGCTCAGGCAGCATCCCTCTGTGGCTCTTGTTCCTCTGACTCCTCTTGCCCCATTTCAGCTAGTGGATAAAAGGTTGAAAATATGATGGAGGTAACAGAACTCTTGAAGTTAATAATAGCAAAATTTCAGAGTCAGAGCCGAGCAGGTTGGTGTAGGTCTGCTTTTTGATTAGGTGGGACTTACATGCCTCTCCTCCCAGAAACCACAGAGTCGCTCCTGAAAGGAAAGTGAAGAACTCAAGACAGGTGAGCGAGAAATGAAAGACAGGCACCAGGCAGAGATATACCCGAGAGTTTATTTTCAGCTCTGACAAATAAAGGACAACTCTCCATAGAGGGAGAGAGGCAAAATAGACTCAGGGTTTGGGATTTAATCAGGGATTAAAGCTGGGTGGTATTGGTATGAGGGAGTGGTGAGCTTTTCTCAGAAAAGCCCTTGGGGCACGAAAGTGAAATTTTTCTTAAAATGGTGGCTGTCACTTAAGATGGCCTTCCAGAAGCTAAGCAAGGACCTTACATCCTCCCCCCACCCACTTTTTGTTTGTTATTGGGTCCCTTAAGGGACAGGGGCATAGATCAATCTTCTATTACTTCTTCCTGCTGGGAAGGGGCAGCATCTGGACCCTTGTGAGGGGTGTGGGGTGTCATTGAGGCAGTGGTGAGGGCCAGGAGGTGCTGGGCGATGCTGACTCTGGATGGCCCAAGTTGGGTGAGGGGTTGGAAGTCCTGTGACAGAAGCTGGTTCACGGTTTGGTTAGAGATCCTTGGCATCTCATCTTGAATAAATCTAATCGCGCAGGGGGCAAGCATTAGCAAAAGGCCTATGGCAAGGAGAGAGGTCAGGAAAGGAAGTGCCCACTGGAGAAGGGGGTTCTTAGCTGCCATCCTTCAGGTACAATGGCAGTGGGAAGCTTTGAGGCCTAAAGGAGATCAGAGATAAAGGGGGCATTAGTAATTGAAGTTCCCTGGGTGGTAAGGAATCCGCTCTCCTTCCAGATAGCAGAGTGGGAGAGAAGCATGTGGACAGGGTATTTAGAGTCAGTGTAGACATGGAGGGAGGTTCCCTTTGCCAAAGTGAAGGCTCTGATGAGGGCGACCAGTTCAGCCTGGACTTCAGTCTATATGTCCAATGATACAAGCTGGAGAAAATTAAAGGTTTGACAGTTGATTTCGAAAGATTTATCAAACATCATATTTTTTTAAATTAATTTTGTTAATTTATATATGACAGGAATACATTACAATTCACTTTACACATATTTTTCATATCTCTGGATGTTTACAAAGTATAATCACACCAATTTGTGTCTTCAGACATGTATTTTGGATAATAATATCCATCACATTCCACCATCATTTATAATCCCAATGCACTCTCCCTTCCCCTCTCACCCCTCTGCCCTATCTAGAGTTCATCTATTCCTCCCATGCTCCCTCTCCCTACCTCACTATGAATTAGCCTCCTTATATCAGAGAAAACATCCTGGCCTCTCTGGGTTCAGCTCTCTAGGTCTGTGTCCTGGACAAATGGTTGACCACTTCGGGCCTAGTTCAGACAGTAATGGACAGACAGCTGAGCAGCATGTAGGCTGTGAAGGGAGCCCAGAGCAAGGGTGGCCCTGCGAGTGCTGGGAGGATGGTAGTGGAGCCATACTATGCTCTGATGAAGAGCAGGGTGGCTAAGTACAGTCTAATGGAAAGTACATGGTCCAAGCAACTCTTGAGCAATAGTGTAGCTGGAGCAAATTCTGAAAGTACATGGTCCAAGCAACTCTGAGCAGTAGTGTAGCTGGAGCAAATTTAAAATATTTTTTTAAAATATTTTAAGTACTGACTTTGGAGTTTGTGTTAAGTAAGACCACAAAATAGCACCTTTAACCAATTCTTGCCCCAGGTCAGGGTCTAGTACCCTGAAGGGTTTCACAGATGTGATCACCTTTAGTCCTTGCAGCTATCCTAGGATGTAGATTATCTTCTTTATTGTACAGATGAGGGAACTGGCAGTTTCAGATTAGGCTATTTGCTGGGCCACACAGCTAACTGATTTAGAAAGAAACCTTGATCCCTGGGCATGCCCAAGCCCTATGCCCCTGGACATACTGAGTGCTGCTTCCTGCTGTCAGGGAACAGAGCTCATTTATTGTCTACTTTTCTCTTTTTCTAGAAACATTGTAAAATATACTCTAGCAGAAGACAACTACAAAATATTGCAGTTTCTCCAAGAGAAGCAAGCCTACTAATACCTTTGTCTATATCTTTTTTTTTGAGGGTATGTATGTATATATACACACAGACACACAGTATATTTTTTTCCAAAATATGCTGTTTGATAAATCTTTCAAAACCAATTATCAAACCTTTAACTTTCTCCAGTTTGTATTGTTGGACATTTAGACCCAGAATAGCTAAAGCAATCCTTAGCAGGAAGAGTGAAGCAGATGGCATCGCAATACCAGACCTTAAACTATTCTACAGAGCAATAGTAACAAAAACAGCATGGTATTGGCACCAAAACAGACTGGTAGACCAATAGTACAGAATAGAGAACACAGAGACTAATCCAAAAATTACAATTATCTTATATTAGACAAAAATGCCAAAAATACACATTGGAGAAAGGATAGCCTCTTCAACAAATGGTGCTGGGAAAACTGGAAATCCATACGCAAAAACAAAATGAAATTAAATCCCTATCTCTCACTATGCACAAAACTCAAAATGGATCAAGACTTAGGAGTAAAATCAGAGACCCTGCATCTAATAGAAGAAAAGTAGGCCTTAATCTCCACCATGTGGGATTAGGCCCCAATTTCCTTAATAAGACTCCTTTGGCATAAGAATTAAAATCAAGAATCAATAAATGGATGGACTCAAACTAAAAAGTTTCTTCTCAGCAAAAGAAATAATCTGTGAGGTGAATAGAGAGCCTACATCTTGGGAGCAAATCTTTACCCTTCACATATAAGTTAGAGCACTAATCTCTAGGGTATATAAAGAACTCATAAAGTTAAACACCAAAACAACAACAACAACAACAAAAAAAAACTAGGTCAATAAATGGACCAAGACATTTGGAACAGACACTTCCTAGAAGATGATATATAATCAATCTACAAATATATGAAAAAATGTTCATCATTGCTAGCAATTAGAGAAATGCAAATAAAAACCACTCTAAGATTTCATCTCACTCCTGTCAGAATGGCAGCCATTATGAATACAAACAATAGTAAGTGTTGGCGAGGATGTGGGGAAAAGGTACATTCATATACTGCTGGTGGGACTGAAAATTGATGCAGTCAATCTGGAAAACAGTGTGGAGATTTCTTGGAAAATTGGGAATGGAACCACCATTTGATCCAGCTATCCTTCTCCTTGTTCTATACCCAAAGGACTTAAAAATAGCATATTATAGGGACACAGCCACATCAGTGTTTATAGCAGCACAATTCATAATAGCTAAACAGTGGAACCAATATAGATGCCCTTCAATAGATAAATGGATAAAAAATGTGGCATATATACACAATAGAATATTACTCAGCAATAAAAGAGAATAAAATTATGGCATTTGCAGGTAAATGGATGGAGTTAGAGAAAATAATGCTAAGTGAAGTTAGCCAATCCCTAAAAACCAAATGCTGAATGTTTTCTCTCATATAAGGAGGCTAATTCATAGCGAGTTAGGGAGAGGGAGCATAGGAGGAATAGACAAACTCTAGCTAGGGCAGAGGGGTGAGAGGGGAAGGGAGGGTGCATTGGGGTTAGGAATGATGGTGGAATGTGATGGACATTATTATCCAAAGTACATGTATGAAGACACAAATTGGTGTGAATATACTTTGTATACATCCAGAGATATGAAAATATGTGTAATGTGAATTGAAATGCATTCTGCTGTCACATATAAATAAACAAAATTAGTTAAATAAACAAAAACCAAATATGATGTTTGATAAATCGTTTGAAACCACTTGTCAAACCTTTAATTTTCTCGTTGGACATGTAGACTGTTGCAAAGTTTTGATATTACAAACAACTAAGAATAGAAATAATTAGCCAGAGAGGATGTGCAAATGAAAATAAAATAGAGCAAAATGAAAGGATACTTACAAATATGGAAAACTCAAGCTGGGTACAGTGGCACACACCTACCATCCCAGTGACTCGGGAAGCTGAGAGAGGCAGATGGTGAGTTCAAAGCCATCCTCAGCGATTGAGCGAGACCCTGTCTCCAAATGAAAAGGACTGGGGACGTGGCAGTGGTTAATTGCCCTGAGTTCAATCCCCAGTGCCACCAAAAGAAATGAAAAGAAAAAGAATTCAAAAGTATGGGCAGTAATGCAAAGATGAATAACAATCATAAAATCACTCATTGTATGGCATATTCAAATTATAATTCTGTAAAAACCAGTAACGGAGGAATGTTGCTTTTGAGCAGAGCAGAGCAGAATGGCAAAGAGCTTTGTGTTTTCATAAAATCAGCTGTGTCCTAAGGCAGAACCTTACGTGGATGTTGGCCCCCAGGTGGAGTCCCAGGGAGGCAGCTGGTCCTGAGGCCCAAACAGCAGTGATTCTGCCGTGCAGGGGCCTGTTCAGGGGAGTAAGCCAGGAATGGAAGGGATGGGTGGGTTACCCAGGAATGAGTGTCAGGATCAGAGTGTGAACTGTTAGGTTCCTGGTTTTCATGTCTGTGAACACTTCAAAGAAATTGGCACAGGCTCATCAAAATTGGTTGGAGATCATCTAGAGCTTATATATTATTATGTTAATTAAAAATATTATAATAATTATGATATAATTATTCTTCTTGGTATTAAAATTTTATTTTAAGTATTTGCAGGTGTTCCATATCTGGGATGATGGGGCAAATGGATTAAAGTGGCTATTGGATATGGAGCACAATGTTGTAGCCAGGCTAGTGACAAGAGGGAGCTGATTTGAGTCACAGAACACATAAGCCCTGTTTGGATCCTTTCTGGTTGGGCCTGGGATGAGCCCACACATGGCAAAAATAGTTCCACAGGACTCCAGAGATTAGAGACTGCTGGGGTCTGAGAGTCAGAGGGTTAGAAGGAGGAGGATATAATGGAAAGTAGTAGGAACTGTGGGCAGAGTAAAAGTGAGTGCAGTGTACGTGTGTTAGTTAGCTTTGAACTACTATGGCAAAATACTTGCAATTCTGTCATAAGGAGGAAAGGTTTATATTTGCTTATGCTTTCAGTGGTGTCAGTCTGTGTTTGTCTGGCTTTGTTGCTTTTGTGTCTATGGTGGGAGTACAGGTTGGAGCAACTCAGCTAACTCCATGGTGGCCTGAAGAAAAGAGATTGAAAAGGTCTGGGGTTCCAGTGTTGCCTTCAAGGGCACACCCACAATGACCTCACTTCCTCCCATAGGCCCCAGTCCCTCAAGGGCTGCCTAAGAATACCTTGCTTTTTCCTACCAGGCCCCTTGGCCCCGGTGGACAGTGGTAGGGCCTTCCAGTGGAAGGACACCCCTGTTAATGCACAGGTGGGTTGTGGCTATGTCTCTTCCTGTGGTGACCCAGCTGGGCAGGGGGCTGGTCTCAGAGCGGTGGTGCCACTCACTCCCATTGTCGGCTTGGCCGGGGTATTAAAATGGTGCTTCATTACAGAGCACCCTGATCAACATGCTGTCTTCAGACTACAGTTTAATATTGTAAGGTCCTTGGGCTGGGGTTGTGGCTCAGTGGTAGAGCGCTTGCCTAGCAAGTGCGAGGCCCTGGGTTCATCCTCAGCACCACATAACAATAAATAAATAAAATAAAGATATTGTGCCCAACTAAAATATAAATATTTTAAAAAATATTGTAATTTCCTTGCTTTGCATCTGGGCAGCCATCGTAAGTAACAGCTGCTGTTTTCCTGCCCAAAGGTGTATTGCCACGCCCTCAAACCTTGGCTGCTGTATTCTTTCTCACCAAAGGGCAGACCAACCCCAAACTTAATCACCCACTGTAGGACCCACCCAGCTCTAATTCCTGAGCCTCCCCCATAAAAGCCCCAGAACCCAAGCCTGTGTTGCCTCTCTCCACTGTGTATCGCTGTCTGGTCTCCATCTTTCACTTCTTGCTTTCCTGTTTCCTGGTTCCTTGCTTTCCTTTCAAATATAGTCTTATCATGTTTCAAAATTAAAATCTTCATATTTTGAAAGCCATCACAAGATTAACGACCACTGTGCTCTCTAGAAAGAGGTTTCAGTCAACTTCTTGGATATTGATCAGATAAGCACTAAGATTTATAACACTTCTGAGGTCTTTACGGGTGAGTTCTTAGCTGCTTTGAGGAACCCCCTCAGCCAGTGTTCTCCAACCCCTGGGGAGTCCACTTCTGATTTAATTTAAAGAGACCTTTTGCCGAAAGTCTATGCTTTTTGCTTATTTTTGATGCACCATGAGTAACAATTATATAGAAGTTAATTTAATTTGTTAATTAGAAATAACTTGTGTGTTTCTGAATGTACAGAATTCAAAAACTTCCAAGATGTTCCTGATATTACACGAACACTCTTTAATTAACTGTATCTAATGGGTAGATTTCTTTCAGAGTTTTGAACCTTTGAATCAAGCCTCCTTTCCATAATTTTGGATGCATATAATCATCATTTCTGTCTCTTCCATGGAATTTTAAATTTTTTCTGTTGAAATTACAAAGTAATCTCTCCTTGTTAAAGAGAGATTAAAAAAAAAATCCAAACTAGGTCAACATCAGAGGTAGACTAGCTCCTTTCCCTTCCTTGGAATGATGGTGTATGAGCAGCTTGAAGCCCCAGGTTTGGTCTGCTCAGGATCCAGGTGCACATGCACCTGTTCATTCGTTACACATACTCTTCCTGTGCTCTTCCTTTGCTCCCTTCCCCTCTCCCTCCTGCTTCTGCTCTATGTCCTGCTGTTCCTCCTCCTTCATACGTTGAAGTCAGGCAGGTGTTTTCCTGTGCCTCGTTGAGTTTCCTGAGTGGAGCTTATTTTCTTGATCTTTCCTTTCTTTGCCCACCATGAAGGCTCAATAAATTCAGGCTATGCTCTGCTTCTCTTGTCCTCAGCAGCCAAACTGGGAACATTTGCTAAGCTCTGTAAAAGAGGCATTCTGGCACTTCCTCCTGGCATAGCCAGCTAAGTAGCCCTGTTCTCACTTCCCTGGTGATGGGCCCTGGCCTGGAGTGACATTTTGTACCAGTCGACTCCAATTGTGATGTTTCTCTGGGTTTCATTAGAAAGGTTCTGCAGTGTTGCTCTTCTGTGTCTGTTACTGGCTGGGGTTTCCTCTGTATTAGTTATCAATGGTGTCAACTGTCTGATTGCTATCTTCTGAATTTTCTAAAGTAATCTTTTGTATGTTGATGGTGGAATTGTTTACTCTTTTTTATTTCAATGAGGTTTGGGAAGGTTGATGTGGTGGGGTGCACATGACAGCTCAGTTGTCCCCTCAAACCCCCTAAAGATCTATTTTTCCTGCTATTTTTGGTCCTGCATTTTGAATATTCTTTCAGGAAAATAATTTGTTTGCCATTCCTCTGGTTTGGATAGGAACTTCAAAATTTTTTTTCTGTTCCAGTTTTGTATTTAATGTTAATCATAATGAAATCATTGGTAAGATTTCTGCTATTTGTCTGGGTTTGTAAATGGCACTATTCTGTCAAATTGCTTTTATGGACCTCCGCAGAAGACCAGTTAATGTTGCAAAATTTTCTTTAAAAATATGTATCATTTTCCTTATTTCACTTTAGACATAAATTCACTATATTTACATAATATATATTTGTATATTATTTGCCAGATGAATGAACATTGTCACTTTCCATTTTCAGTGTCTAGATCAGCTGAGGATATAAAAAATGAAATGGTATCTTTTGGTGGGCACATGGAACTCAGTATATCTTAAAACAGTTTCTTAATTGTCATCTTCATTTTTAAAAAACTTTGTTTCAGGAAGGAGAGAACATCTTCTATTTGGCAGTGGAAGATATAGAGACAGACACAGAGCTTCTAATTGGCTACTTAGACAGTGACCTGGAGGCGGAGGAGGAAGAGCAGCAGATTGTGACCGTGATCAGAGAAGCAGCAGCAGAAGATTCTAAAGGCCAGTCATCAGCTGGCAGGAAAGGTATCACATCTCTGGTGATCTGAGAGAATAGAAGTTGTAGAAAAAGGTGTTTGAGCTGTTTGAGTTGTAGTCTTGTTATAATAGGGTGTTGATGAAATAGTTTTTGTCAAAAGCTCTCTCAGAAGGCATCGTCTGTGTGCTCATCTTTTATGTAGGAAAAAGGGTTGGGGGAGGTGACAGATGTATCTGTGGGATGGCCAAGGTCCAGGGCTGCCAGGGAGTCCCTATGTCTCACCCTGTCTCTTGTGAGCTGGGGTGACATGCAGTGGGATCTTTGCACCCTTGCCCTGGTGCTGCCTCTCACCTGCCTCTGGCTCTTGGAAAGTTTTCTTCTTTTCTACACCTTGGGGGAAGGTGAATGCAGAGGTGAGGTGTGCTTTGCTCACTGAGTTTTGCTCTAATTTGGGATACTTTGGGAAATCTGGAACTTTTGGAGGTCTTTTTCTGCTGTGATGTAGAAGCCAGCAGGACTAGTGGTTTGACCTAGCTTGATGCCAGGTAGGCTTCCTGAGCTGCTTTCCTGGAGGTTTCTGTTTGTGCCTGTGTTGCTGGCCAGAGGCATGAGCGCTGCCCCCAGTGCCAGTGTGTGCTTCTGTGTTTTATGTGACTATTCAGGAGGTAGGTAATGACAAGCTCGGTCTATGATGTTTTTCAAATATGCCTTAAGCTGTTTGGATTTGGAGTGACAGCAATTTTTTTTGATTACAATAAAATTCCAGTTTATTTTTGGACAACATTGTTTCACACATATATCAAACAGGCAAAAAACAAAACAAAACAAAAAACCCAGTAACTTCATAGACAATGAAAAAAGAAACATTTTATCTTTAGTCTTTTGAACCATGATTTCCAAACCAACTACTTACAGTAGAGCTGAAGTAAATTTCACAAAAAAAGTTACTCGAATGCTCAGAATTAAGATTTTTTTTTTTGTTTTCGTTTTTTTTTACATTTTTTTTTCCTCCTTTGAGATCATAAATGAACATGGTCACACCACAGGTCAGAAAGAAGTAGGACAGAAAGTGCTCCCAAGGCTATTTTGGTCATCTGAGATCATGAAAAATGGCTGATCCCTAACAATATGCACAAAAATATAAAATGTAGATTAAAAATACAAATTTTTCTTTTTAAAATTACTTTTAAGAAAATAAGCAGAGCCTTGGAAGGTTTGGTTCTTTTTTTCCTGCCTTGTTGCAAATTTATATTGTGGTTTTGGTTGGGTGGTGAAGAGCAGGTGTCATCTGTGGGTGGCACTGCCTACAGTGGACAGGTACTGGGCCTCTCTACTCAAAGGTGACCACATTTACATTTGGAGACAGGAAGTGGAGGGTGAATATGTCATGGTGGTCTCTTATTTTTCATTTAATTTTCTGTTTTTGCTGTCTGGTCATCCTCATCCGGATATCTTCTGCTTCTTGGCATCAACATCATTATCAGCTCCCCATTTGCCTGTAGCTACCTCAGCCTCCTGATCTTCATCTCCATCCTCTTCCTCATCATCACCTTCCTCCTCCTCCTCTTCCTCATCTTCATCTACATCATTGTTAGCCTTCTGCTCCCAATTTTCCTCATTAGCATTCCCATTAGCTGGGGCGTCTCTTCCATTTTCTGCCTCCTTCACAACTTTCTTCTTCTCCTTTAAGTCCTTGGTGGTGATCTTGGAGCTAATGTCCACGCTATGTCTGACATGGTGGGGCCTGCTGGTGATCTGATGCAGTGGGTTAAAAAGGAAACTGAGTTCAGGGACTTTGGCAGTAAAGCCGCCAGAGTATGCATTGGTTGTGGTGAGCAGGGAGCTGGACCCAAGAATAGTGCAAAGATGGCTTTTCAGAGCAGCCACTGGGGCTGTATTATTTTATTTATTTTTTCTCCTTTGCCCTTGGGCTTATTATTGTATATGTTATTTTAATTTAAAAATAACTTATCCTACTTCTGTTTTAATGCCCTGATTTTTGCTATTATCAAAATATTAGTTGTCATCTTTGTAATAAGAATTAGCAGATACTTAAAAATATTTTTTTAAGGGGCTGGGGTTATAGCTCAGCAGTAGAGCACTTGCCTTGTACATGTGAGGCACTGGGTTTGATCCTCAGCACCATATAAAAATAAATAAAGTAAATATATTAATAAAATATTTTTTAAATGTGTGAACCAGGTATTACTTTTTGTTGCTATTTTCATTTTGTAATTCTTAGTGACTCACTTATAAAAGCAAAAAAAAAAAAAAAAAAAAAAAAGCAAAATCTCAGCAAGAGAAACAAGAAGCCCTGACATCTGACAGTGGAGAGTTGGGTTAAATGAATTTGCTACCTTAGGGTTAAAAAACATACCTGGCTTGAGAAGATGTTGGAAAACCTCTACCATTTCCTGTGAAGTATGACAGTAGCATAGCTGTTCTTCTGCTGTGTATGAGATACACATGCACGAAGACCCTTGGCCCTGGAGCCCCAGAGGAGCCGTGGTCTCTTCTGGATGGGATCATTGGTCGTTTTTATTTTCCTTACATTTTCTGAGTCTGGTATTCGAAAGGTGGAGTTACATGGCACACTGAGGGACTTGGGCAGAGCCCTGCAGGTCCCTTCTGCTCCTATGCCCTGGTGGTAGTCTTTCCACCCGAGTGTCACCCCCTTGTGCTTCAGCACAGTTTGCCTCCACTGCACTTGTCCTTGTGAAGCCAAAAGTGAGCCACAGGTGGCCTAGTTCAGGGAGGATTTTGTAGTTGAAGACTCTGATCTGGACAGTTAGCATCATAGGGTAAATTAAAAATTCAATTTGAATTTGAATTAATTTGGTGAAACACAAGTAAATTATTTTAGAAAGAATGTATTTCTCTCCAGTAATACTTCCTGTTATGTTTACACTTAATGTTCATAGACATAAAAGAGTTCATGTTATACTTAGTTAATTTGATTTCAAAGCGGGTGCACAAGCTTGCTGCTCTTGCTCTGAACTTTGGCCTCACTAATGCACTCCTTGTCAAGGCACAGATCCCCTTGGCTGCACAGAGGACTTCGCCTGCCCACAGTGTGAGTCCAGCTTCCCCAGTGCGGAGATTCTTGCTGAGCACCTCCAGATGCTACACCAGAGGCCCACCGAGGAGAAGGAATTCAAGTGCAAGATCTGTGGGAAGAAATTCCCAGTCCAGCAGGCCTTGCAAAGACAGTGCGTACACCACAGAGCATCTGCTGTGTCTGACCTGACTCGTGGAGGGGTGGGGTCCCACAGTGGCAGGCACCAACGTCTTTTCTGAGTGTAGCATGTTATTTTTTACATGTTTGGATTGTGAAGTTGAAGTAAGCATTGCTGGTGTCGATTGTCTTTGTCCACTTAATGACTTGGCCTTGTTAATTGAGCTGCATGGTTCACTAGCTGACATCCAGATATGCATGATGGAGCCAGGGCTTGAGGTGGCACAGCAAGTCTCAGTCAGCTCCACTCATGTCCCCTCTGGAACCAGCTGAGAGTTCAAGGAGTGCAGATTTCAGAGTGTGAGGAAACACCGAGGTTTTGGAAAGCACTGTTTGTTCAAGAGCAGTCTTGGAGGATAATCTAGAGACAAATAGATCCAGAATGTGAGAATGTGATAAAGTTAAATGATCCTCTACTCTGAACTACTTACTGTGAACTCTTTATTATTTTAGCAATGTATGTTAATAGCATATAAGTGATCCTTGTCTTTCACGGGATCATGAAACCTATAAACTCATATTTAAGTAAGCATTGGTAAGAAATCGTTAACACAGGTTAAAGTTCCTTTTTTTGGTTTTGTTAAAGTAAAATTCTAAAATATGCCATTTCGTATTGAGACCATTTCTATGCATTAGATACATCCATTTTTGCTAATAAAATTTGAGAATAAAATGTTTGACTTAAACTTAGTAAATGTTTAAGAAACCAAAATGTTTATGATACCAAGAGGTTAAGCATTTAGAGATTCTGTTGCAGTTTCTTAAGGAACAGTCAAGCCAGGGCCTGGGTACGTCCTGGTAACACTGCAGTCCAGTCAGCCTTATAGGACAGTGTTCCATGGTCCCCCAGAGATACCTGTGCTGAGCTGCAGCCTGTTGAAACAAGGTGCTAGTGCAGATTGAAAAAGAGGACAGAGGAGCCAGGAATCGCTACCGTGGCTTTCCTCATGATGGGCCTCTTACCCCTGAGGTCATAGTCCCTCTCTCTTCCTCTAGTGCTCTTGAGCGCACAGTGGGCAGCAGCCTGGAAGGCCTTGCCCAGTTCCCAGTGCTCTGTCTGCCCTTCTTCAGCTCAGCACTGAGGTTTCAACTGAGTTACCAGCTGGCTGTTACACAATTTGGGTCACTTTGCATGTGCAATCCCTTGCTTCTCAGGGACTCAGTATTACGCTAGTTAAATTGAAGAATTTAAGCCTTCTTTCTCCCCTGCTTAGATAATGCATGAAATGACCCCAAAACTCTTGTGAGATGTGTGGCAAAGGCCTTGGATGATGGCTACGTGTCATGCTGTGCGCTCACAGTTGCTTGTCCCCTTGCTGGTTTTCTTGTAGCTCTGAGCAGCACCAGGAGATGTGCCGTGGGGATGCCAGGTTCGTGTGCAGGGCTAACAGCTGTGGGAAGAGACTGAAGAGCAAAGACGCCCTGAAAAGACACCAGGAAAATGTCCATGCTGGTGAGGAGCTGGGGAAGCCGCACTCCGCTCCGCCTCACTTTGGGAGACTTCCCGCCTTGCACAGATGCACAGTTTTTCTTTCACTGAAAGCTCCTCCTTTCAAGTTGATCTCAGTGGCATTTGTTATTTTCCTGTCACTAAGCTCGGGTCTGCTTGTGCCTGGTAATTAGACCCACAAAGCATTAATATTTCTTGATGATCAATCTCATATTTCCACATAGGAAATTGCCTTCTCATAAATTGTTGTCAAGTATAGATACAGTTTCAAACTTCAAGTGATGGATGCCCTTTCACCTTAATATTTTTTATATTTAATACAATTTTAATGCTTTTTTTCTTCTATATTGAAGAATATTTCTAACTATATTTTGATATGGAAATTGAATACGTTTAGGTGAATAAAGCAATGCTATTTGAATTCCTTCTAGTGGCTAGCTAATCAACAAAACAAGTATAAAATTTGTCACTTGGATCTTACTGCTTAGCGCTTGGTCGGTGGTCATTGGTTTGCAGACTCAGCCTGTCATAGGTAATGATCCGCGGGCTGCTATCCCTCTTGCCATGCCTGGGCTGTCAGGAAGTGGGCACGGTATAGCTGGTTCCTCTTGTCTCCTCTCACATTCGGGGAAAGGTAATCAGTGCCCAGTGTCTGGACCTCGTTCTTGTGTCTGTTGTCTCTGAGTCCAGCTTGAGTAAGGCAGGCAGAGGTCATGAGATGGCTACTGCCTGCTGACAGCATCTCTGCTGGGGTGTGGGCTGCACACTGTGCTGGCAGGCAGTCTGGGAGGTGCACCACAGCTGGTGCCCGTCGCCAGGACTTCCAGGTATTGTCTGTTGTCTGTCCTTTAGAAGAACGTGTGGCTGAAGTATGGCAATGACATTTTTCTGAATTCAGGTCTACTGGGACCTTCTCCATGATCACAAAAGGCAAACATAACTTTTTCATAGAATTGCCTTCATAGTTTTTTAAAATGCTGTTCTGATTAAAATGCTGTTCTTAATTTTCTGCATCTAGGTCTGCAGTGTGGTGTAACAGAGCTTTGATGTCAGTTTTTTTAAAAATATTTTTATTTATTTTTATGTGGTGCTGAGGATCAAACCCAGTGCCTCACATGTGCAAGGGTAGCTAGTGCTCTAACACTGAGCCCCTGATGTCAGTTAAAAAAAAAAAAAAAATATATATATATATATATATTTATATATATATATATATATTTATATATATTGTTGATGAACATAATATCTTTATTTTTATTTGGTGATGAGGATCAAACCCAGTGCCCCATTCATGCCAGGCGAAAGCTGTACCACTGAGCCACAGTCCCAGCCCTGAAGTCAGTTTTAAAGTCCACTTAAGAAGCCAGATGAGCATAGAAACCCTGTAAATCTGTGTTCCAAGTACTGGGCCTGTGCCCTTTCTGCTGTGTGTGGGCATAGTTGTTTTTTGTTGTTGTTGTTGTTGGTAGTGGTGGTACCTGGAATTGAATCCAGAGGTGCTTAACCACTGGGCCACACCCCCAGCCCTTTATTGTATTTTATTTAGAGACAGGGCCTTGCTGAGTTGCTCAGGGCCTCGCTAAGTTGCTGAGGCTGGCTTTGAATTCACTATCCTCCTGCCTCAGCTACTCAAGTTGCCGGGATTACAGGCATGTGCCATGTGCCCAGCTGTGAGCATAGTTTTTTGAGGTTTCTTGTAACTGGCCTTGGATATTATAATATTGTAGTTTCTGGAAATTCAAGGTGATTTTGTCAAAAATAATTCATAAAAGGAAATAGTTTTGTTATTCTTCTTTCCATTTTGCAGATTGTGTGAAATGTGAAATCTTAGTGTTTAGGAAGAATATTCAGTGCTTTTGCTGGGTCTGGCACATGAGTTCAGTGTCTCATGCATGGCCTCTCTCTTGCCTTCTCTCTTCTCTGAGAGCAATGAAGACATTTGGGACAGAGCATTCCCTGCTGAGAGTGGCCAGTGAAGTACCGCTCCCATGGTTGTGGATCCTTCAGTACAAAGGGACGAAGGGATTCCAGGGTGCACAGGGTCTGTAGCTCCTGCTGTTGACGGGAGATGCCGAGAGAGTGTGGGTGTGGGCCACACTTCTCCACAGAGGCTGTGCATGAGGTGGGCAGGTCCTTGGGCTAGCTCCTAAAGATACTTAACCTGCAGGGAGGGTGCTGTGGTCCTAGAACCTGGGTGACCAAGTGTTTGGGGCAGTTGAGGATTTCTTTCATGGTCGCCTACTATGGAATGTGTTTCTGAACATTTTTCTTTTTGTCTGGCCCTAGGGGTTGAACACAGGGCCTGTGCATGCCTGACAAGCCCTCTCTAACTGAGCTGTATCCCCCACCCAGCTGAGGATTCTTGACAGACGAGAGTGCAAGTCAAATACCAGATTCACTTGCTACAGAAAAGCCACAGTGGCACCAGGGTCTAGTTTGGGTTTGTGCAGGTGCAGCTTTCCTGGAACCTCTGGGAGCTTGTGGAGTGGTGAGAACCTCTACACTTAGCCAAAAGGGGCCCACAGTCGAAGGGGCTGCTTCTGAACCCAGTTCCTGCCCTTCTCCTTTGCTAGGTCCTATGGATGCTGGTGAGGAGAGTGTAATTATAGGACATGATCTTTTTTCATAGCCACAAGCTTTTTCTGCATTTTTTTCCAAAGGAACTGAGATTCCAGATCTCAGTGGGAGAGGAGATACGAGGAGAAGGAAAAAGACTAGAGAGTGGGCAGGGAATGTGGTAGAGCTGGGGTGCTGAGTGAGGTGAGAGGGCTGCCTGAAGAAACCCACTTCTCTGCCCTCTTCCTCCTGCATCCACTGTAGGGAAGACAGGGCACAGCCTTAGGGAACAGCCACAGTGCCGGATGGGGCAGGGGTGAAAAGGAATTCTGGATGGAAGATGGGCAATCCCAGCTGGTGGGAGCTGGAGAGGAAATGTTCCTTCCCAGTGGCCCTTCAGGTGGCTGTGTGTACGGAGAGGTTGATGGACATGTGGCAGGTGTTCATGCAGCTTGGGAGCCTTTTCTTAATCAGCAGCGCTCCTCCTTGTACAGCACCAAGGTTGTGTTCTTGGCTGCAGTGCTGGGCGTGGTGTGGATGTGCTGCTACTTGGGATACCTGGAAATTCAAGATGAAAATTTTTATTCTTTTTTTATTAAAGTATTTTTTTCTTTTATAAACATTATCCTATAACAAAACCAAACTGTTTCATATTTCCGGTTTTGCTTGCTTTGGATTTGCTTCAAAGTAATAAAGAAGTGGGGAGAGGAGAGTATAGGTTGGACAGGAGCAGGTGTGGTCTGCCGTGGTCAAGTGGGTAATGGGCCCACCGTTCACTGTACCATGTATTTACTTTTTGTGTATTTGAAATCAGTTAAAAGTTGACAGATCATTTTGTGGCTCTTTGTGGTGATAAAGATGATACTGTTACTGTATCACATTTAATCAATCTTTTCACATATTTTATCAAGTCTTTTCATTTCTATAACCACTGTGAAGCTTGTAAAATGAACCACTATAAATTTAATCCCTATATGAGAAGACAAAAGTCAGCTTTGTTTTGTTGTGAATTGTCAATATAATGTTTAATCCTGCTTGATTTTATCTTATTTTATTTCCTAACATTGATTTGCTAAAAAGTGTGCTCATAGAAAAGTCTAATGATAGAATAATCTAATTTATGAATTCCATCTTTATAACCCTATGAGATGAAATAAAATATTCTATTGAAATATAAAGGAAGTAGAAAAAATCAACTTGTGAATTGATAATTCAGTTTTTCCCTTCATAAGCGGATTTGGCTCATTACAGCTTTGGCTTGATGGTTCATGGAGATGTGCGATTCTTGGTTAGGACATGGGAAAGGGAAAGAGGTCTGTTCCATGCACGTAGAAGGCAGAATATAAGCGGCATATCTCTTACATTTGAAAGAAAGGGTCTCAGATACCACTCGCTCTTTATGTGAGTTTGATGGATGGTTCTCCCTCCGATCTGAATGGATGCTGGCGCCTGAGTTATGGGGTGGAATTTCATACCCTGTTGAAACTCCCTGTGGTGCCCCTTATTGTCTCATTTAATTCATGACGGGTTTTCATTTCTCTTTTAGGAGATCCTAAGAAAAAGCTCGTGTGTTCGGTATGCAGTAAAAAGTGTTCCTCTGCCTCCAGCCTGCAGGAGCACAGGAAGGTCAGTGAGATGAACCCACTCTCAGAGACCTGTCAGCAGCTCGTGGTGTCTGCCATGTGAACTTGTGGCTGACTGACCCAGGACAGAGCTTTGTCATGAATCTAAGTGGTACCGTATTCTAGAGCACAGAGTCAGTGTGCAGAAAGGCAAGCTGCTGAGGCTTTGAGCTGCTGTCATTGCTCAGCGCTGGTGAACACACTGTCCCTCCGCCCTGTGTCGTTTCTGGCCGAGGTTTTACCTAAAACACCTGCCTTGGCTCATGGCCTTGTCCGTTGCTGTTTGCTCAGGAAATATAAGTCAGTGAGAAAACTATGCATTTTTGGAATGTGCTGGCAAGTGACCTTTGGTTTTGAAATGAGTGCATGTCATAATTTAGTCTGGCACAACAAAGGCGAGAGCTGCATTGTGTGATTTCGTGATGATGTGAATTGCCATGTAACGGTCCATTGAGTTTGATTTTACTCCATTCTATTTTTCATGTTGATGTGGTAAATTGTGCATTGATACGATTGTATATTTAGGTGTTATTAACAGACGAAAATGATTCCTTAGGATAAAATGAATTTAACATTTTACAAAAAGGATAAAAATTTATTATTTTGTAGCAAAAATTAATCTGAAAAATAAATGGTAATTCTTACCTAAGAATATTAGCCTTGAGATGGGGATGTGGCTCAAGCGGTAGAGCGCTCGACTGGCATGTGCGGGGCACTGGGTTCGATCCTCAGCACCACATAAAAATAAAATAAAGATGTGTGTCCACCGAAAACTAAAAAATAAATATTAAAAAAAATCTCTCTTTCTCTCTCTCTCTCTTTAAAAAAGAATATTATTCTCTAGTTAAAAGAATGTATAATAAAAGAGAGTTAAAATTGAATTTATATTTTCATTAATGTCATTGCTAGGGTCCAAAATGTACATGTTACATTCTGTTATAACAAAGATGAAAAATTGCTTTTGTTGTGTTTTGTAATATGATTGTCTCTCTCTGTGTACATAGGTGTATTTCAAAATAACTTGATGGTACTGGAAATTCATTGTGATTTTTAATCTAGTAGCTCCAACCATTTTTGTGGACTTAATTTAGCACTTGAGACAGTTAAATCATTTTGTTGACATGTCTGCAGTTCTGGTTTCTGGAACAGTTTTGATCCTCATATGGAGAAGTGATGGAACAGCCTGATTGTGAATCAGGGTGGGGGCTGTGTGTGTCACTAGCCCTCAGTGTTGAACACATCAGTGTTGGGTTTTTGGTTTTGTTCTCTTAGTGCTATTAAATTCTTTTTTTGGTAAAGTTTCCAAATAGTGATTTTAATTAGATTATTTTAAAAATTTAAGTGTCTTGTGAATGTATATCATTCCTCTGCAGGGGTCTTATTGATCTTTGTATTAGTACATGTACAGAAATTACCTTGGACAGTTTGCCTGGGTGCCATTGCAGATGTCCCTTCTTTTAGGTATCTCATTCCCCTCCCATCGCTTGTCTGGCTTCAGGAAGAAAAACCTATTCTGTCAAAAAGATCAAGCTACTGGAATAGATGTTTTCTAAATATCATCTTACTTTTATTATTTTATGGTTTATTTACCTGATTTGTTTAAAGAGGTTGAAATTTAGAATAGTTTACCAAATAGAGCATTTTAGCACAGTTCACTGTGGAGAATAGTTCTGAACAGTGTCCTGTTATCCATTTATTTCCTTCTCAACGTAAGAGCCTCTCCCCTAGAGGAGCATCTTGGTAGAGGGGCTGTAGCTCCTGTCTTTGAGGTGAGCCCTTATGGAGCCTAGTCCTTATTGACTTAACACAGCCCTTCCTCCCTAATAGCCTTGCTGCTCAAGTTTCACCTTCCTGAATACTAGGCAGCTTGTATTGCTGACAGTTTTGGCCATCTTTGGTTGGGTATGTCTAATGTCTAATAGAGTTTAGCTACCCGGCACCACCCTGCCAGTAGATGGTGCTTTATGACAATAGACACTCTCTTATATTAAAGCAAAGAATGTTGTGGTCCCTCTTGACAATTATTAGAACTTAAAAATGGTAACATATTATTCTCCCAATTAATAATTTTCAAAATATTTCTGCATAGCTTTGGGTGTAATTAAATTGTATTGAAACTGCAGTTTGAGATGAGACTAGATTCTCTGCTTCTGCTGGTGGGTGGATCTGTGCAAGCTGAAGGTCTCTGCAGCTCAGAAAACTCTCTTTAGTGTTGGGAGCTAATCAAGGCAGGGGGTGCCTGCTGGTGTCAGCTCTCAGGTCACAACTGGCAAAACCAGGTTCTTCTCTACTATTATTGAGTGATTGTTGCAGCTGTTAATGGGGATTGTGCTCTCCAGGGTCTTAGCAGACCCCAGCAGCTCACCAGTCACTTTCCAGGTACTTGTCTAGCACATTCCAAGAATGAAATCCACAGAAAATAACAGAAGGCAAGAGTAACATGAGAAGAAAAGAGACAGTGCTTCTATAGGAGTAAGAGGGGTGTCCCAATAGGGGTTGCTGCCTGAATATACAGTTTAGGGGCATATATAGCTACTGGTAGGGGCACTGATCAATATTCAGGCTAACCAGGTCTTGGAAAAGTACCAGCAATGTTGGTTTGGCTGATGACCTTGTGATTCTTTAGCCCTTGAGTTTGAATTTTCCTGTAATCTCCATTCAAGTCCACCACCACTTGCATTTTTCCTGCTGCTCCAGGACAAACGCTTGGCTAGAATGTTTGGAATGTTTTTGATTATTTTCTTGGAGTGACCTTTACATCTGGGTCAAAGTCTTAATTGATGGGCTGGGGATGTGGCTCAAGCGGTAGCGCGCTCGCCTAGCATGCGTGCGGCCCGGGTTCGATCCTCAGCACCACATACCAACAAAGATGTTGTGTCCGCCGAGAACTAAGAAAAAATAAATAAATATTAAAAAAAAAGTCTTAATTGAGGGTTATTTCTTATCCTAATAGTGTCACCTATCATTTGACTTTAAATCTGTTTGTTGAGCAGCCTTGGGTATTTGGAAATAGCTTTGGCATGCTCTCTTGTACAGTACATGATCACTTTTTGTAATTTTGGGACTATCCTTTTAATTCAACCTTGAAAAGATTTTCCTATTTCTGAAGCTGTGAGCATTAAGAAGTGAACACATGAGTATCCAACAGTGTTTCGTCTAATTGTTTGTTTTTCTTTGTGGACTAGTGATTTTTTTGTTGTTGTTGTTGTTGTTGTACTGAGGATTGAACCCAGGTATGCTCTACCACTGAGCTGCATCTCCAGCCCTTTTTATTTTGAGACCGTTCTTGCTACATGCTGGCCTTGAACTTGCGATCCTCTTGCCTCAGTCTCCCAAGGGGCAGGGATTACAGGTGTGTACCACCATATCTGACTGGATTGAAAAGAAATAAAGTTTTAATTTATGTATGGCTCAGAGGCTTATCATATTGGTCATTTCAAAATTATATAAGGGGCAGCCTTTGGCACGCATTGAACAGACACATTTCTTCTGAGTTCTGTGACACTTGTATCTTGCTCTTGAGCACTGGGCTCTGGAAAGGACCCTGATTAGGTGGGGGCCACGCTTCTCTGAAGGATGGCCTTTGTACAGGAATCCTGCAGACCCCATAGCTCCTGTACATCTCTAAAGAGCACATGTCAGGCCCTCCCACAAGGGTGGCTTTTGCTGCTGCTGTTTCTCTACTTTGCTTGGCTTTTCTCAGGTGAAGTTTCCAGATCCCCAAGAGTCAGGCTAGACAGAAGCAGCAAGGGTTGCTGCCTTGGACTTGCCTCATGCCTGGCAGTGATGGCGGGCCTGGGCTGTAGGCTCCCATCTGTGGGCCTCATCCTTGTGTCTTCCCCTTTCCCCCTCTCTGCTTTGAGTCCTGTCCTAGTCACTTAGATTAGGCAAATGTGGCAGGGGACAGCCCATCCCCCCACATCACTGTGGTGCTACACTGGTCCAGGGTCTTGGTCCTCGGGTGTGTCTCCAGCTGTTCTGCATCAGGCTGCATGCTTTGTCTATCTGGGTCATGTTCCGACTGTGCCTTTGATGAGGTGGGCCATGAACATGACTCCACCAAACCAGTTCTGAGTCTTCAGCCGAGTTACTGGTGCTCTTGTTCATTGATGATCAGCATTTCCCATCCAAGGCTTTGTGCGGGGCTTTGCTTTAGGACCTAGAATCCTGGTTCTGGTAATAAACTGGACTTCCACTTTTTATGCCACTGACCCATTTCCCTGATCTGGAGTCTGGGAGGGAAAGAACCAATGTAATATTCAACTGTAACATTTATATTAAGTAATTATTAGCTAAAGTTATATCCCTGTTATTAGGATTTTTTTAAAATATACATCTTATTTAAGTTATGATATTATGGGATACAAACCCATACACATGTAGTAAAATAGTTGTAATAGTGAAACAAATTAACATATCACTATCTCACAGTCACCCACCCCCATTCCAGTGCAAGGGCAGCATGACCTACTCGGGTTACAATAGACCTTGAGTGCATTATGCAATCACTGCTATAGTCCTCAGGTCTTAGGTCAGACCTTTAGATGCTTCATCCTCCGTTTGCTTGGCTTTGGCTCCCTGGACCTGCGTCTCCCGTTTTCTTTTGGCTGGAGTTCTCTTGTCGTTGGACACTTGCACTGAGAACTAAATGCCTTCAGAATCATCTCTCTTCTGGTCTTCTGCTGTAATTAATACTTTGCTCTGTGCTACATACATTTAAGTTTAAAATATACTTGGTTACTAGAAAAGGAACAGTATTACCTGCAGTTTACAGATGTCTAAGTCTAAATTTGTGCACAACAAAGGAATTAATGTATTAGCTGTACTTTTTATAGAGCATATACATTTGACATGAACTAAGTAGGTCAGTCATTGCATATTTAAGCAGCTTTAGTCTGTTTCCTTTGGATGATGTGTTTTTACTAGGAATGCATTCATTGCATTTTAATTTATTCAGGGCAGTATGAGCAAATCAGGGCTGAATTTTACTGGGTCATTTGGACATGGCAGCTGCCCCTATGTTTGTGCTTTTTCTTGGGTTTCATGTGATTTGTTAGGCTTCAACAGCTGATTAACTGTTCACTAACCTCTTGCAGGTCCATGAGATTTTTGATTGTCAAGAATGCATGAAGAAGTTTGTCTCAGCCAATCAGCTGAAGCGCCATCTCATCACCCACTCAGGTAATGCTGCTTCTTCATTTGTTGAGATCCTGAAGAAGATCCTGTCATTCCCAGGACTCAGAGTCATGGTCCTGCTCTGAGTTCTGGCTTGGCTTTAACTAGTCATGTGACTTTGAGCAAGTTACTGAATGCTCTTGAACTCTGTTTATAAAGCAAAGGTGGTTGGACTGAAGGACATACAAGTCTTCACCGTTCCCTTTCAGTTCCTCACCTGCACCTCCTGGATCTCAGTTTCTCTATTCTTCATCTGTGCAGCGGAATCCTGGTGCCTGCACAGGCTAGGTGAGGTCCCTGTTATGCTGCTGGCAGTGTCTCACACTTGGGAGGCTCTGCAGTCTCAGAGTCTACATTAATGGACACCTTACATTCTAAATGCAACCCTAATAAGTCAGTGTCAAGAGGGATTTATAAATATGCTTTGGAGTATCTTTCTGAAGCCAGTTTCAGCAGCAGGAGCTGCACTTATGCAGACTTAAAAAAGTCAACTCTGGAAACATTTTTTCCTCAGTGAAGTCTCTTCTAGAAGTCAAGATGCCCAATTTAAGGCCATATGAAGTCAGGATATTTTCTAATGTCCACCCTTTTTGGAGGTAGATGTAGGTGTTTTAGCAAATTAAAGTCAGATTAAAAACTGGTGGCCTTCAGGTGTGCTTTGATTGACATGGTATTTTTTAAGTTAGTTATGGGCATCATTTGTAACAAGTCTTTCAGGTTACCTGGGGTAAAGGTGGACTGTTCTCCGTCTGAGTGCTGGGAAGTGGAAGCTCTGCTGCAGGGTGCCCATGGCCCAGCAGAGGCTCTTTCCTAACCCCCGCTGTCTCCTCCCTGCCTTAGGGTCTGATTTAAACTCACACATCTCAGCCCATTTTTCATCTGGATTTCGCCTTTGAACTTAAACTTCTTCACATGGAAGCTTTAGTTTTCAAAACAGGCCTGCAGAAGAGCAAGCTCACCTTCCACTTGCAGACAGACTCCGGTACCTGTCATGATGGATAGGGTGGCAGCTTCCTTTAGTGTAACCACGTTTTAAATTACTTATGCTCCTGTGGTTTGAGGGTAGAACGTGTCCCTCAGACCCTTTACTTTGTATAGACATGAGCCTTCTCCACTCATTTTTCACAGAAAGACGGCCCTATCATTGTGAGATTTGTAACAAGTCTTTCAAGAGGCTTGATCAAGTGGGCGCCCACAAAGTCATTCACAGTGAAGACAAGCCCTACAAGTGCAAGCTTTGTGGAAAGGGGTTCGCTCACAGGAATGTCTACAAGAATCACAAGAAGGTAAAAGCATATTCAGATTTTTTTCACTTATTTGCTGATAATGATTTTCAGTTGCTTATCCCTAGGCATCTGGGGCGTTTGGAGTGTGGTGGAGCCTGGAGAACATCTTGCTTCTACTCTCCTGTGGCTCCTCAGACCAATTGGCTCTGCGGGGTTTCCGGCTTCCCTTCTCTACAGAAGCTGTCTGATGAGCAAGCATTACTGAGCTATTAAATCAATAAACTAACTCTCGGCTGTTAAATTAATTTTGACAGCTGTGGGGTGGTGCTGAGTGCCAAGACCTCCTTCTCTTCCTCCTTTTTAAAAAGACTTATCTCTACTTATGTTGCCTTTTGGAATATAAGTATATTTTTGGTGTCTTTATGGTATATTTTGCTAGGTCTTTTGCAATTTCTCTGACTTCTTTGGTCTCTGTTTGTCAGCTTTCTGTCACTGTGACAAAATACTTGAGATATAAGCCACTTATGAGGAGGAAAGATTTGTTTTAGAGCGTGGTGTCTGCGGCTTCCTTCTAGGTTGGTTCCTTTGCTCTGAAGCCTGTGGGGAGGCAGAACCTCCTTGGGGCGTGCTGGAACAGAGCTGCTGGCCTCATGGTGGCTGGGCAGCAGGGAGATGGCTGGGTTCGGGGGAAGGGGCTAGGGTCCCAGTGTCCCCTTCAAGGGCACATCCCAGTGCTTCACTTCCCCCACCAGACCCCATCTCCTGAGGGTTCTGACACCTCCCAGTATCATCAAGGTTGGGGACCAAGCCGGGGACAAAGTCTTTGACATAGGGCCTTTGGGCACATTTCCATGCTCTCAGTCTCCCTTGGCCCGGGAGAATGGCCTGGGTGCCCTGGACATCTTCTGTGCTCTCTCCCCCTAAGATTTTGACTGTACCCATAATGTTGCCATCAAAGCTGTACTAAAGAATTCCAGGTGATTCACTTTCTATAGTACGCAAGCTTCAGACCCATATTTTAGTTGCTTGCTAGGTTCATAGCTGGGCATGCTTTTGACAATGTGACAGCGTGCTCCAGAGTGGATTTTTCATTCTCTTTGCTCCAGATAACTGCTCTTCTGCAGTTTCTTTTTCTGTTAATGACAGAAGTACATGATTACCCAAGTCTCTTTCTTTAGTCTTGAGTCTTTACAGAATTAGGGCCAAATCATGAAGACCCTGCCTTCTGCACCCTCTCACTACCCTCATGAATGCCCCTTTCTTGTCAGTTTGCTTACATATATCTTTTGGGGCTGGTGATGAACCCCAGGGTAGTGCAGGTGCTGGGCAAGTGCTTACCACTGAGCTGCACCCTAGCCCATGCCTGCCCTTGCTATTCTAGCATCTTGATAGTTGGTTTCCACCCCAGCCCCTTCATGCCATTTAGTCAGCTTCTTAGTTTTATTTCTTCTCACTCCAGGGAAATCACCCAAGTACAGCCTTGTCATGACTCCCAGTGACAAGTGGGGTTCCCATGCTCACTGTTTGTAGTGCATGCCCTGCTGCTGCTCAGGGTTCTGTGCAGCCCCCTGGAGCAGCTGCAGGCTGGATTCCCTCTCCCTCCTCACATCATGGTCTCCTAGCTGGTTCTGCTGATTTCCCATCTTACCCTTGACCTTTGCTCCAATTCTTGTTGCAGAACACATTTGTTTTATCTGTTTTTTGAGGATGATAAATAGTGTTTGAGTCGAATTCAGGAAATGTGTCCAAAGATACTCAAGGTCCTAAAAATCCATGTGAAAACATACTTGTGATGTGACGAATGTTTGCTATTATGTAACCTCATACCGTCCCTTTAAAACAGCTCATTACTTATTTTTTCACCTTCGATATTCTATGGGGATTATAGTGACCTCAGTATATTTATGAGGGACTTTCCAAAGACATGACTTGACCTCCTTTGAAATCATTTTAAAAATTATGACAGCAGTTTCAGTTTACTGGAGACTCAGCCGGACTGTTGATAGTATTCCTTGTCTCTGCCTGTCCCTGCATTCTGCCCATGTGTCTAACCCAGGTGTTATGTGTGCAGGGAGAGCTGTGTGCATTGCCACTGCTCTGGAATTGCATGGCTGTAAAAAACTCTCTGGCCGGTTTCCTGCTCACTCTCTGGAACTTCCAGCTCCTTTCTCGATGAAACTGATCCACCCACGTTTATGAGATTTTCACAGTTTGGCTGTGTTATGTGCCATGTGGGAATTCGGCATAGGATCTTTGCGCCGTCTCTCATGCCCTCAGTCATAAATCAAGTGAAAGTACTGGTGATGCCTTGGAAAGGCAGAGGCATGGTGGCTGACCTTCCTGCATGGAAGCATATTCAATCCTCTGCCCTTGACATATGTGTTCCTGACGATGTGCTGATCCGCTGTGTGTTTGGTATGGTTATGTGAAAATATCTGAACTAGTTCTCCAAGAATCATGTGAGAAAGGAATCAAGCTTTTATTCTACCATTATACATTCATGGCTAGTTAGGAGACTTCAGAATAAGGATGTGCCAAGGAACTCAGGAGAAAAACCATTAAGAGTCCATCAGCTCTTCATTATGTCCCAGGCCCAAGGTTTGTTATTATAAATAAATTAAATGTTCTTTTGGTTTGCTGGGTATGTATTTGGTTTGCTGTGCATTTTCATTATACTTGTCTTATTTTGGGCCAGTTCTTATCTTCTATCATTTAGATTTACTTGAAAAAAGAACATTATCATTCATTATATAGTGAAGTTTCAAAGGAATGATTTTTATTTAAAAATTTAGCACCATGAAGAAGAATGAAATTATGCTGGTAAATGGATGGACTAGAGACTATCATGTTAAGTGAGATAAGTTAGACCCTAAACATCAAAGGTTGCATATTTTCTCTGCAATGTGGAAATTAGTCCAAAGTAAGGAATGAGAGAGACAGAAACAGAGCAAGAGACAAAGGGGAAAGGGGTGGGGTAGGGAATTCTATTAAAATAGAAACATCAGTGAACTAGATGAAGGAGATTTAGGGAGAGGGAGAAGGGATGGGATGAGGGAAGAACAGCAAAAGGAGTAGTCTCACCTGACTTTCCTGTGTACGTGTGGGTGTACCACCGTGAGACTCACCCTCATGCAGGTCCCCGAGACCCAGAAACAACAAATAGACAAACAGACAAAACAACTATTAGTAAATAGCAGAAAGATCAGTAGAAGGAAGGTGGGGGGAAGGGGAAGTACTGAGAACTGAATCAGACCAAGTTATATTCCATGCCTTTGTAATTATGTCAAGATGAATTCCAACATTATATATAACTAAAAAGAACCAATAAAAAGGGAAAGACAAAAATGAACCACAGCCACTGATTCTGTCGCCTTGCCCACAGAGTAGGCTCAGTAGGTCACGGTGAGTCTTCCTACACCCCATCCTTTCTGATATTCATTTGATCTGGAGTTGTAAATCAAGATCTAGTTTAAAAAAATAATTTCTCTGGCTCCAGCTCTATTTTGATGATGTAAATCTCAGTTGAGTAAGTTCAGGACCACTGGAGATAGCTAACCCTCCTCTGCCTTCCGTTCCCTCTCAAACTTAATGCAAGGAACAGGTGCACCTGTAGCCTCCTGCCTCCCACGCAGGATGGAGGTGCAGAGGACCGAGCCATGGATAATCCCCAGGGCTGGGTGTGTGTCTGTCGGAGAAAGGCCTACCTTTCAGACCGTTGTGGCCTTCCAGGGTGGTACTATAGCAGCCACCAAGGATGACTAGTCACAGCTTTTCTTGCAGTGATTGTACTGGGCCCCTCAGGGCAGTGTTCATCCAGTCGTAGTGAATTTTACACCACGGCCAGCTTAGGAACCAATTTACTAGAGGTCCTGAATAGCCACTAAAAAATAGAAAGGGTACGAGTTAGGATGACTTATGAAATAGTATACGTGTGCCTGCATGTGTGTTGAATTTTGATTAAGGGATATTCCTTTGGGGCTGGGGTGTGGCTTAGTGATAGGGGGCTTGTCTAGCAAGCAAAGGCTCTAGGTTTGGTTCCTGGAACTGTCCCCACCTCCCAGAAAAAGAACAAAACAGAAAAGAAAAAATTTTTTTCCATGTCCATCAAATTGCTTAGGTGAAATTCCGTTAGGTCTTAGAACAGGACAGGCCTCTCCCCCAAAGGTCATGAGCTGGCGTCCCAAACCTGGGAGATGAGGTGCCAGGTGGAGACAGCCTTGGTGATGGCAGCACGGCTGCCCTCCGACCAGGACATGGACACTCAGTGGCTCAGGTGGAGCTGTGTCTGCCTCTGTGTGCGTGCACAGGCCATCTCCAGCTGAGGGGCCTACGCTCTGAGGGGCACAGTTGCTGTCCGTATCCCAAGTTCTAATGGCAAGTCCCTTACCTTGTTTAAGTTGGAATGAGATAATAATGTTCTCATTATTATTATGATGAGATAATAATGTTCAATTTGTTTTAAAAAATTTAAATGTGTTCTTTATTCATTATTGAGGAATAGTTGCCAAAATATGTGTAGATCTGTGGTATAAATGTGTTTTCATACGTGGATGCGGTGTACAGTGACTACCAGTCTGGCTAGTTAGCACAGCCACCGCCTGATAGAGCTGTCTTCGGTGTTTCCTGGTTTGAGGTCTGTTTTGATTCTGAGTGACCTCACCACAGACAGCTAGCATGAGGGGTGACGGGGGTGCTAACCAGCTTGACTTTGTTGCTCCAGGGTGTGCTCCCAGTGTGATATTGCACAGTGCACACATATAAAGAGCCCCGCTCTTGGCATTCAGGAGCACCTACATCATCATCATCATCATTATCATTGTCATCATCGTCACAGCTTCCCTGCACTGGAACCTGCCTCTCCTCCAGCTGCACCTCTGCACTCCCTCCTTCCTGCACTGCTCTGTGCCTGTGTGCATGGCTTTTAGGTCCACACAGAAGTGCCATCATGCTGTGGTTTCTTTACCCTGAGGCCCCTGACTTCAGTCTTCCTGCACTTGGCTTGTTTTACTTGGTGCAGTGTCCCCCATATCATAGGTGACAGACAGATGTCCTTCTCCTCAAAGGTTGCGTGTTATTCCATGTGTGTGTATACCACATTTCCTTACCTGCTCGTCCTCGCCGATGGCTCTCAGGTTGAACCTGCAGTGAGCATGGGTGCGTGGGTGCCTTGGGGACACTTGGCTTCATTCCCCTTGGGCGTGTGCCCCTCCTGGGCTGCCCTTCAGGTGGCTGTTCTCCTCTGAGGCTTTCTGGTAGGCTGCATACTGTTGTCCTTTGGCTGAGCTCGCCCAGATCCTGACCATGTGCGGGGTTCTCCTGACATATGCTCTTCTTTCCTGAGACTGCACAGGAGAGAGATGCTATACTGACTTACTCATCACATGCTGAATGTGAAGGATGATGATGACCCAGTGAAAGCCCTGAGAAATGACCCCAGAAGAGCCAGCACTCTAGGCTGAGGTCGCTGTGGCAGGTCATGCCCCAGGTCTGGGTGTCAGTGCGTGACATGCATTGAGGGCTGGCCTACCTGACTTTCCCTGGACTGGCCGACATGCTGGTGGTCGTGTGGCCTTCTGGTAAATCACAGTCCCACTTCTTCCTCGTGGGTGAGTTTGGCAGCCTGAAGACCCCAGGTGCTCCTGGAGCCCTCCGTGTAAGCACCCTGCGCTGCTCTCATTTCCCATCCCCTTTTCTTACCCTGAGGCCCCTGACTTCAGTCGAGAGCCCTCCTTCCCAGCTGTCCACCGTGCACCTGCTGGCCCACGTCCCCCAACTCCTGAACCTCCTCATAGCCTGGAGGAAAAAGACCAGAGGGATGGTGCATCTGTGACAGGTCCCAAGGGCCTGCTCCGGTGACTAATTTGCAGTGCCTCCCCGGCCCCCTGCCCCACTTCAGGCCTGCCCCCACTGGAGGTCCCTCTGTGTTGGAGGTCTGAGTGGAGGGTCACAGAAGGGCAGGCGGGTTCCTGGGCTGCCCCACGAGGCACCCTGACTGTAGCCCTGTGCCGAAGCCAAGTGCCAATGACTCGGCTTGGCACAGAATCACGAGCCACCACACAGCTCTGTAGGTTCAAACAGCAATTCTTTATTCCGGATCTCACACCAGCCTCCACACACGTTCAGGGGCAGTCTCGTTCTGCCGCACACTTCACCTACTCCACGAGGCTTTTTCCAAAATCCCATTTGAATCTCACGAGAACTCAACGGGAACAAGCAACAGGAACACCCTAATCCCAGCAGCAATAATCTTCAACCTCAACTTCCCTAAAACCCATATTCTTAAACCGGGAAACGCCTTAAACCGGGAACACCCTAAGCCCAAGGACCGGGATACTTCCTCAAACCTGCAGGATACTTCCTCAAACCTGGATCCACCCTCGATCACCTTGAGCAGGGTCATCTTTCTCAAACACACAAGCAAGGTCGCAGCAAATTTCCAAGGCAAGTCCATTTAACATGGGGTACACTGGCAAGGATTACGATGCGTCAATACCTACTTGGTAATGGCCCTCAGCAGCCCTGTCTGTGACCACCTGCTTTTCACTACCCTGGGAGAGACAGGCCACCTAAGGGTGCTGGTGGTTTTGGTTCCTCCTGGCTTGCAGGTGGCCCTGTGCTACATCCTCCCGGGGCAGGGGGCTGGTGCAGTGTGGGTGTTCCCTACAAGGACTCTGACCCCAGTTGGGAGTTACCCAAGGCCACCCTTACTACTGTCACCTTGGGTGAGGACTCCAACCTGGGAATGCTGAGGAACAGCAAGGACTGCTGGTGGAGTGGCAGGCTCTGGAGGGGTCGGAGGGAAGGGGACACCACATCACAGTGTCGGGTCACGTGTGGCATTTCCAGGAGACCAGTCCCAAGGGCCAGGGCCTCCCTCCTCTCACCTTCACATTTCACAGCCTTGTCTGTGGGAGAGGACATGCTGGGTGTGGCTTGGAGAAGAGTCCAAGAGTCAGCTGCCCACCTGGGAAACAGGTGTTGAGAGTTGATGGTGTCACTAGGGAGCAGGCTCCGCCCACAGGACTGTGCCCTTCAGCGGCACAGAGTTTGGCTGCCAAGGCTGTGGATAGAGCACAGTGAACCTGCTTCTGCATGGAGCCCTCAGTGTGCGATGGCCCCTCTGCACATGGGCCTCGAGCATGGGATTTCTGGGTTAATGCTGAGCGCGTTTTGCCCTCTGCACTTACCGCTGCCTTCTGAAGTGGCTCTTTCCTAGCTCTGTGGGAAAGCACCTACGTCTGCATCAGCGCCAGCATCTGGTGGTGCCATCTTTTCACTGTCTCAGAACTGAAAAGGGAGTCTCCTTGCATTTTGGCAATGATGGTAAAGTTGTGCTTCTTTTATAAATTTATTTTCCACCTCAGAAAAGTTCCCATATATGCTCTTTGGCCCCTGCCCCGCCCCCCTTTCTTTTTAAATTGCACTACTGGCTGCCTCTCAGTGATTTCCAGGAGTTGTGCACATGCCACAGGTGTTAATCCTTTGCTACTTTTATTTCAAATTCTTACCCCCCACTGACTAATTTTCATCTTTATGGTAAAACAGTTTTACCTTTTTATTTTGTGAATTATTATATGCACCATGGACTTTCGGGTTCTGAGTCTGTAGCTTCTGTATTTAATGTCTCATTTGCAAAACTTTTTGCTCCAAGATTATGCTAATATTTATCAGTGTTTTTAAAAGTTATACCAGTTCCTGTTTTTGTTGGCTTTTTAACCCTCCAGAGCTTATTATTTTTAGGAATAGAATGAAATATTGATGTATAAAACTCCTAAAGTACAAAAAACCTATTTTTGGATTCCATTCTGTTTTGCAACATCCTACTGTCTTATTAATTGCAATTTGTAGAGTGTTTAAATTTCCGCTAGGGAGGATATTTGTGGTTCCTCTCTGTGAGCACCCTCTCCTGTGGTGTTTCAGGCAGGTTACTTTTGACAAGCAGACTGCTACGCCTTCCTTTCCATCTTCCTGGAGATGGGTAGCCTATAGTAAAAACAACCTGTTTCACAAAGTTCTTCATGTAGACACTTCCCCTGTGCATGAGTAGGTTCATAAATGGGCAGGCCATTGTTTTTCATTTTGTGCAGAAAAAGCAAGAAATTAAACCATGGTTCATGTTTCTCTGTGGTCAGCAACTTCATTTTTCAGCCCTGGATGTTCCATTTCACCCATGTCCATCTGCAGTTCCACAGCAGGGCTGATCCCTCTCCCTGCCACATTCTGTCCTTAGAAGATTAAATGAGAGGATTGAGAAAACTTCATTTAGCAAGAGCAAGAGATCATGGTGGGGCTTAGCACAGTAAGAGGGAATGTGTCCTTGGGCAGCGGCCACACTTGAGCAAACTGGGGGGGTGACTTGATCATGCATGTGTGTGCACGCACACACACACCATACCATACACATACAACACTACATCACACACACACACACACACACATACATATTACACTATACACACACCATACCACACCCCCCATACACACCACACCACACACACCATACCACACATATACACACACCACACCACGCACACACAACACCATACCACACCCCCCCACACCACACCACACACACAACACACTATACCACACATATACATACACCACACCACATATACAACACAAACACTATACCACACATATATACACCACACCATACACGCATCCATACACTACACACACACTATACTGCACGCATACACTACACCATATATATGCTGTACTACTCACATACCATACCACACATATAAACATACACCACACACATTCATACATACACTACACCATACACATACATACACTATACTATACACACAAAATGTACACCACACCTCCCCACCACACACACCACACATATACATACACTACACACATACTACACACACAAACACACACACACTCTCTCTCTCTTTCTCTCTGTGTGTTCTATTTTCACCTGATCGAATATTCACCAAATATTATCATCTTAGTATCTGTAAAAACTCCAGGGACTTATATAGGAAATAATTTCCTTTTCAAGAATTGGCATTAATATTTGGAAGGTCAGTGTTTTCAACAGGACAGAGATTGCTTCAGTGCTGTTGGTGTGCTGGTTTGGGAACCTAAACGTGATTGTCCATGGATGGCACATGAATCTGAATCTGAGGCGTGCTGCCTAGACAAACTATCCAGTGGAGGGCTGGCGCCATCACTGTGAACCATAACACAGATGCCTGTGTCATGCAGAAAGTTCTGCTCTTCAGATGCTGCGATGAGTTGAGCCCTGTTCCTTCAAGAGTGGAAGCCAGAGATGTCTGTTACCTGCACAGCTGTGTGACGTCCTCAGGTCCTGTGTGCATCCATTCAAAGAGCTTCTGTGTGGATCTACATTAGCTGTGGTTACGGTGGCTGTCACAAAGAGGCAGTACTTGGAAGTCATGGTGCTCACCCCCTAGAGGCCACGTGTGGTCCAAGCGGGGCTTGTTGAAATGTCCTGGATCAGAGTCCTGAAAGTGCCATGGAGGGGCACTCCCTGGGCGGGTCTAAGCTGCTTCCTTCCCAGGCTGCTCTGATAGCCCATTGCTGTTCCTCTTCTTGGTGAATCCCCTGCCCTGCTCGGGGCACACTAGAGAATGTGGGGTGTATGAAATGGGGTTCTAGCTCTCGGGCAGGGACTGTTGGGCTGGCTGTGCAAGGATGTGCTTCTGTGGGAGCACCACTGGAACGCACTCCCAACTCCGCAGTGTGGAATGAGCGGCTCCTTACTGCAGGAACTTGTGTATTTCTCATTATCTTTCTCAGTTCAATTTAGTTTTCTGAGGAGGAGGCCATTTAAAGTAGCCATTTATAAATTTGACAGTAAAATTTTGATCCACAATCTGTGTAAACAGCCAGATAGCACATATTTATATAGCTTTAGGCTCATTATGGGGCTCAGTGGGATAGTAATGTGCTTATGATATGGGTCTTCACCAACAAAACATCTTCTCCAGCAAAACTCCTTTTTAAAAAGAATATTTGTAACAAATATATATTTGCTCCAAATTTATTTTATCTTTAGTTATTTTTACTAGTCTTGTGATTGTTCTCCTGCAACACAGATAGCCCAAGGAAAAAAATGCCACTAACAGTAAATATTGTTACTGTGGAGTAGTACATATTATTGAAAGTCGAGGTTGTAATTTTTTAAAAAAATTTATTTATTTTTTTGTTTTAGGTGGACACAGTATCTTTATTTTATTTTTATGTGGTGCTGAGGATTGAACCCGGTGCCTCATGCATAGTAGGGAGTGCTCTACCACTGATCCCCAGCCCTAGCTCCAGGGTTGTAATTTTTAATGGTGAATAGTGCTGATAAAAATTTTATTCTACCATCATGAAATAAATGTTTGAGCTGTGTGACTAGAAAGGTACTAATCTTCTAATTATTATACACTATGGGAAAGACCTCCTGAAGCATTCTGTGACATCCCAACAGTTGCATATTTCCTAGCATTTTCTACGTCTGGAATAGTCATCAAACTTGGTGCATTGCAATAGCTGGCATAGGAAGAGATAGGTTTCATAGAACTCGCCCAGGGCTAGTTCATTTGTCACCTTGGCAGATGTGGTATCACCAGGGACTTGGCGCCTGAACAGGGATGTTCTGCTGCTTATCATAGGATCTTCTGATAATAAATCAGTGGAAAGTTTGGCACTCATTATAGATGAAAAACTCAAGGATTAGACACTTCTAAAAAAGCTTAATTTCAATTAAAATTGAAATTAATTTCAATTTAAATACCTTCTGCTGGACACGAAAGTTCTCTCCTTTCAATGTGCCAGCATTGTGCTACCTCCATTCTCACATGTCCCTCCAGCACCAGTTCTGTGCCTGCTCTCCCACAGGTGCTGCGGCCCAGCTTGTGGTGCTGCTGGATGGTTCTTGACAAGAGCAGTTACTTGCCGTCTGCCTGCTGCTAGTGGGCTGCCTAAGATGTACTGCTGGCCTTCACTGAGAAATAATTTCATAGGATTTCTTTGTCCTAGATTTGGAAAAAGAGAAGACTGATCAGGAGGGAATATGGTGTGTTTGGAAGATCAAAGCAATCCCGTGTTTCAGGTGGAATACTCTAAAAAAAAAAAAAAAATCTTTTGGTAATAGTTCTATATACTGTAAAAAGTCCAAACATCAAAAATAAGTAAATAAATAAAAAGGTATAAGAAGAATGCAAATACTGTGTGGAGCAACAGCCGCCTCCTGCTCCCAGCCCTCCTAGGTGTTCTACAGAGCCCTCCCTGGGCTCCATCTCTATAGAGTGTACAGAGTGTGGTCCTCCAAGCATAATGTTTGACTTCTACTTTTGACACTCAAAACATGTTACAGATGACTTTCCTTATTAAATAAAGGAAAAGTACAATCATAATTTTATCTTTAGTTATTTTTACTAGTTTTGTGACTGTTTTCCTATTGTTTTTCTGGAGCTCCCCTCTCCTCGCTGCTAAGCAGAACTCTCAGCATTTGCAACATCAAGCTCTTATTTTCTGCTGCAGATATTTCCTTTGCCTGTCACTAAAGAGTCTCAGTTTGCAATTTTGAGTTCCACGATAATTTAATTAACCACATTTACATCTTTTGTGGGCATTGAGGCATTTTCCTTTTGTAAAAATTTGTTTGAACACTTGTCAGATGTGTTTCTGCAGAGGCAGCTGGCTAGGTGGGGTGTGTGTTTGTCCTTTGGTGCAGAGTGCTACCCTGCCCCCAGAAGGCCGGCAGCCCCGGTACAGCACGTGAGACGGCCCCACTTTCAGCCAGCCCTGAAAGATGCCTTTTTTCTTCGTGTTTGGCAGCCAGGATACTATCTTTGCTTCTAATTTTCCACTTTTTCATTGTATTTGAGAATTAAATATTAGTACCATGTGTAGTGTAGACACCTTGGAATCCTGTAGTCCATACTGGAAGTGTTTTCCTGCCTTCTAGACACCTGAACTTGGCCAGATGGACTGCTGGTCTTCACGTGGACACACTTGGTGCCTGCTGGCCCTCATGTCTGCTAGTGGCTATCCATGGCTGCATGACTTGGCTGCAGACCCTAAAGTCATGCTGCTCCCTCTGTGTCCTTATCCCTCCCTGCAGCCTCCTCCTTCTCCAGGACACATGGCACCCTGCCATGCACATGCTTGTGGACCTTCAGTGGTAGCCCCACTGGCTGGTTTATTGCCACTCTTCTCCAGTTTTCCTGCTCTTTGTGGTCCCCGTGTCCTGTTCCCAACACGGTCACCATGGCATTCTGTTAAGTGTGAAGCAAGAGTTGCCACTCAGCTGCCCAAACCCTGGACACCATAGTCTCTCTTGGCAGAGCACATCCTACATGCCTCATCTCTACCTCCCCCTGGTCCTCTGTGGGTCTTCCTTTTTCCCTGCTTTTCCTGTGCTGCACCAGGCGGGCCCCCTGGCTGCTTCCCACCTGGGCCTAGACCCCTGCCCTTGCTGGCCTCCCTGCAGAGTCCCAGCCTATTGACTGCAGCGCTGGCCATCAAACCTCTTCCTGCCCTTTCTCCATGCAGGCATCTCTCCCTGACAGGTCACTCCCCATGCTCTTTCCCCACCAGCGACCCACTCCAGGGTAGCAGGAACTATGTCTTTTCTCTTTGCTGATGTTTCCCTGTCATCACAGCCAGAACCAGCACGCAGTGCCCCGAGGTACACAGCCTAGACAGATGGCATCATGTGACAAGCATTGTTCCAGGGCCACCTGGAGCGAGCTGGCTGCTGACGTTCTTCTGGAGCTCACCTCTCCTTGCTGCTATGCATAGCTCTCGGCATTCGCAACATCAAGCTCTTATTTTCTGCTGCAGATATTTCCTTTGCCTGTCACTGAATAGTCTCACTTTGCAGTTTTGAGTTCATTTATTACTGTTATCTGAACACCTGATTCTCTACCATGGTTACAAAGCCTTTCTCCACTCAAAAGTTATTTAAAAATCCATTCATACTTTCTTCCAGCACCTTTAGGTTTTGTTCTTAAAGTGAGCTGGATCCGTGTGAATCTTAATGTAAGGAGTGAGAACAGGCCTGGCCTTGTCCTTGAATGTCCACAGGGCGGCTCCCAGCCCTTCAGCTAGCGGTTGGGCTTGTTCCCTGGAGAGCAGCGCCCACTCCTGTCCTGGGTGTTCACATGTTCTGTGTAACCAGGGAAAACTCCTCATTAGTGCTGTGTTCCATTCATCTGTTTCCATGCTTTCATTTTAACTTTGGTGCTAAAGAATTCTGTGGCTAAAGAATACATTGGATTTTTTTTTATTTATCCTTACCTTTAATGTCCATTTCTTCCATCCTTTATATTTTTCACAACTGAAAACAGTGTAGTAATCACTTTATTACCAATGTTGTGTTAATAGATGATGCTTGGATCTTGTGTTTTAGACTGGCCATTAAGCTATGAAAATTTTAAGCAATCTGGTGTGCATAAAGTGACTTTAAAAAAGTATTCTCTGTATTTTTGTACCACATATATCACAGAACTCAGGTGCTCTCCTTTATTGTAATAAGAGTCTAGTTCAGTTATTTTTCTTTCGAAATTATGGCCCTTCTCATCCTGCCATCCATGGCAGAATGAACCTCCTTTCACACGGTGTGCCCGGTGGGCTTATCTTGCGTGGAACAGAAAGCAGGGGCGGGAAGCTGCCCTGTGTCTCTGTCTCTGGGTTTGAGATCTGATGGGGGCCTGCCCTGCTGCTGCTTATCAGTGTGCCCTTACTTCCCGTGTGCCTGTGCCTCCACACTGCTTGATCTTGGATAGTTAATGACACCTTTCAAGCCTTCCTTTTTTCTCTGTAAAATGGTGACAACAGCAGCGTTTCATTTGTCCAGTTGCGGTTGGAATTAATTGAAGTGATTCCTATGAGGTGTTCACCTAGCATTTGACACAAGCTAAATATCTAGCAGCTGTCAAATAGGCTTAATCAGAGCATATCCCCTTCCCCGGTGTAGCATGGGGATGGGCAGCACTGAGGCCTGCCTGCTGAGGGCTGGGAATCACTCAGGGAAGCTTCAGCTCAGGGGAAGAGGGCCAGAGTGTCCCAGTGTAGTTCACACCTGGCTACAGGAGGTTGAGTCTTGAGGGGCGGCGTCCACCATTCACTCTGCAGAGTAGAACCAGGGAAGTTATCATATTCAGATTAGCAACTTAAGATAGCAGGAGCAATTTTATTGGCTATTTATCACATTTTTAATTAATGTAAGGGTTCGATGGTGTGCCTGTTTTGTGCCTGTGTGCACAGCCCCATGTTTGAGTGTCGGGAGAATGGTGCTGCAAGAGCCGGGACCCCCACTCCTTCCTCTCCACCCCTTGGCATTGTGCCTCCCTGTTCTGCTCTGCAGTGACCGCTGGTCCGCCCTTCTCCTGACTCTGATGTTTCTCCTCTGCAGACCCACTCCCAGGAGAGGCCCTTCCAGTGTGAGGAGTGCAAAGCTTTGTTCCGGACACCCTTTTCCTTGCAGAGACACCTGCTGATACACACCAGTAAGTGCCTGTGTAGACAGTGGGGAGCAGAGGGGCTTTCCCAGCCTGTTCTTAGAGCCCTGGGGATCTTGGGCCTCCCAGAAGCCCAGCCGTGCGTGGTTAGGGCATCTGTTCCTGAACAGGAGACGACTGGCAGTCCTGCCTCTCACCTTTACTTCCTCTGTCATGACGTTCTTCCCCACAGTAAGATCAGTTGTCTTGTGAGGTACTTCATTTTCTGTCTTTTCTTCCACGGATTTATAGTTTGTATATAGAGTGAGTCTCAGACTCAGTGGGGGAGCTTTGAATTTTGTTTTCAAGACATCCTTTCCCTCTCAGTTGTGTCGAATAAGAAAGCAGGTCTGCCTCTATTTTAGAAAATTTTTCTAAATTTATTTTGGTTGTAGATGGACACAATACCTTTAATTTATTTTTATGTGGTGCTGATGATTGAACCCAGTGCCTCACACGTGTCAGGCTACCCCTAAGCAGGCATGCCTCTTTAAAGCATGGGCATAGTGACATGATTTGACCAACTTATAGACTTTAAATTTGGAGAGGATCACAGTGCACATTGGATTTTAGAGGGGGAGGTTGGGGATTGAACCCAGAGGCACTTAAGTACTGACCCACATCCCCAGCATGTTTTGTTTTTTTTTATTTTGAGACAGGGTCTCACTAAGTTGCTTGGGGCCTCACTAAACTTGTGATCCTCCTGCCTCAGCTTCCCAAGCCACTGGGATTACAGGCATGTGCCACTGTATTTGGCATAATCTAGAACCTTAATTTGAGAGGAATGGAGACTACTGAGACTAAGGAAGCAGGCCTGAGTGGGGTCTCTGACAGCAGGGTGTTGCTCCAGAGATGCACTGCACTAGCACATCAGAAACTAGAAAACAGTGCGCAGTGTGGGGAATATTTACACTTCTTTTAACTTGAGACCCTTTATCAGTTGAAAACCCTGAGCACATGGCAAGTTCCTGATACTGTGGAAGCCTTGAGTTTCTGGGACAATAGGACATCAGCTTTGTCCTGGAAGGAATTTCTCTGTCAAGTTCAGGTGTCTATGATGAAAAGTGGTGAAGACAGAGGCTTGCAAGTGCCTTGAGGTGGGGTGAGGATGTGTGTCACCTCCCTGGAGAGCTCCCAGGCTCTCAGACCTGCCCCACCCCAGGCTCTGTGGGAACCTCCAGCACAGCTCCCACTCCCTCACAGAGGACGACCACCCTGTGGGACAGCAGCAGCTGCTGCCTGTTCCACTCTTGCTTAGTCTAAGAGAAGGAGCTGCAAATGAGATTAATGGGTTCTAAGATAGGGATTTGAAGAAGTGAGCCTCATTTTAAGATTTATACAGCCAAATTTGTTGTGATGCTTGGGATATTTTTCTGTGGCAAAATGAAATTTTGTTTTTCATAATAGCAAGGCATTTGATTCTTATCATCTTGAGAAATAAGGGTGGGTTCTGTGTGCCATGTCTTTTCTGTGATGTCCTCGGCACCTTCTGCACCTTTTGAGAGGCTTCCTGAAGCTGCCCAGTGCCATCTGTCAGGAGAGGCACCTTGATGTTTGAAGGGGAAGGTAGCCGTCAGTGAAGGCTTGGCGTGAGCAAGCGGAATAGAGAGGACCAAACACTAGGTCTGTCTTGTCTCACACAACATGAAAATTCAAAACACAAAGGCTGATGTTAGAAACTGGCCTCTGCATTCTGGCTCAAAATATTAAACCATTATCTTATTACTTTGGAAATTTTTGCCGTTTTCTTGTATATTGAAAACCAGGAAAGGTTGCTTACTAACTTCTAGGTATTAGGAGGGGAAAAAAATCTGATAAACTAAAGATAAACAAATCTGACAAAATAAATAAGACAGTCTCATCTGATGAAGACAAAGAAGTCAAATATGAAGAAGGTCAGAACTTCCTTGGTGTAACTTGGTAAAGTGTTTGTATGGGAACCAATAATTTGATTCATTTGATAGTTCAATAAAAATGCCTTGCAGTGATCTTGGGTTTTTTTTTCCTTTACTTCTAAGATCTTTCCAGCTCCTGAATTCATTTGAAATCATTCTCATTAGCCCACATGGGGTGTTTTGAGGGGAGTGTGGGAGGGGCCAAGCCACTGGCCTTGCTGGACAGTGGCCTCATGTCACTGCCAGGGTCTCCTTCACCCAAGCTGAGCATGCCAACTGGAGATGCATATTTAAAGTGTGTTCGCTCTCCCTGTGGAGCATCAGCTGAGTCACTCCCATGTTTTCCAGTGGAGGAAACTGACAATATAGGTTCCAGGGCTTTCCTCGGGTCATGGGGACTTTCTGCAGCCACCAAGTGAATCAGTACAGGTGGATGGGAGCTGCTGCATACAGTGAGCTTTCATGGTTACGAGAAACTGCCAGAGCTACAAAGGAACTTGGTAGGGGGTAATGGGGCCCTGCCTGTTCCTGGTTCTGTCATTTGACTCTGTTTCCCAGGTGAGAGGACTTTTAAGTGTCACCACTGTGAGGCCACCTTCAAAAGGAAGGACACATTGAATGTCCACGTCCAGGTGGTCCACGAGAGACACAAGAAGTACATTTGTGAGCTGTGCAACAAGGCCTTCGTCACACCATCTGTGCTCCGAAGCCACAAGAAGGTGAGTGGAAGCCTCCCCAGGGTAGAGTTCTGTGGGTGCAGGCCAGTTCCCCCCACCCCTCAGCTGTTCCAACAAGACAACAGGTTTATACCACCTCCTCAGAAAACGTAGCTTTCCCATTTTTCAGAATAGACGTGTTTTCTCCATGAAGGAAGCTCAGAGTCAGAAGTAGATTCTACGTGACCCTTGGCTGTGTGGATTAGTGGGTTGTACAGATATTCAGTGAGTAGGAGCTTATCCATTTTTATACATTTGGGGGTTAATGTAGATTTTTTTTCTTTTAAAACTATGCATTTTTCCTTAGTAAGTTTCTTTTTTCCCAAGTAATTCAGATTGTGTTGGGAATAATTGAAGTAATTAGACTGGGCCTTCCTGGATTGGCCTGGCCCTTTGTCTTCACTCTCTAGGGCACAGGGAGGTTCCTGACAAGGACAGGGATTTCATAAGTCTTTGCTCAGCTCCTACAAGGTGGTGCCTTACTCAGAGCAATGTGGGGATGGTGTGATCTGCCTCACGCTAGTTGCATGGTACCTCAAGCATGTCAATAGTTTGTTTTCCATTTGTTGAAAACATGCATTTAAAGTACACTTTTGAAATAGCAAAATTCATTTTGTAACAAATGCAGTTAAAGGTTTTAATGTTGAGCTCAGGAATGACTGAAGTATGCTACCAAGAGAGTTGGAGATGTGGCCCCCTGAGTAGGACTTTGGGGCCTGTCTTTAACCTGGCCCCTTCAGAAGGACGGACCTGAGCAGCTGTCTCTTCCATGTCTCTAATGTTCAAGGGTAATGAAGCTTTTTGGATGCATTACTTTTTTTGCATGTATTTACAGTTTAAAAATTTTTTTTGTGGTAAGTGAGGAAAATAAGAATGGGTTTTGAAGGGTGATCTTGCTGTTGTCTGCTAGCACACCATCACACAGAGGTGCGTTGTGGCGAGCCAGCCATGGGCTGTGTGTGAGCTGTGTGCATCTTGAACACAAAGTGGACTGGACTAACGATGCTGCTCTGTCTGGGCTATGCACGTGGGTGTCCCTTTTGCTTATTCTGCCTTTGATCATCACATAGCACATGAGATGGGTGTGGCCTTCCAAGCTGTCAGCAGACATCAGGAAGCTAGACTCAACCCCCTGAAACCTGACCCCTTGCCTCATTTGAATGGCTTCTCCCAATAAAACCCAGGTTCGAGGTGTGCTGTCTTTCTTTCTTGCCTGCCTTGCTCCCCTTGTGGGAGCTGTGGCTTAGGAGTGTCACTGAACCCAAAGAAAAGGTGCTTTCTGTGTCTGTGTCTGTGTCTTTATTTAGTCCCCAAATTCACTTGGAATGACCCTTACTGGTTTAGTGGTGTGTTGTAACAGTACGTTGCTCTCTTTCATCTCTTATGAGTACACGGCATGTTCCTCCAAGGTTACAGTAAGAGGCTTCTAGGCTTTCTTAGGCACATTTCAGGTAGTTGAGTTTTGTACTTTCAGTGTCTTAAGGTGTCTAAGAAGATTCTGTTGCTAATGATAAGATACATTTTTTAGTTAAAAGAAAAAATATTTTAGTTTGTTTTATTGATGCAGCCTTAGTGTCTAGTTTGAAACCTTCCATATTATCTGGGATTTCAGCACATGTAACATGTAACTGAATAGTGAGTCGATGTCATGGCAGCAAAATTGCTGGGGTCTCATGGAGATGCCACAGTTAGCGGGCCACCTCCTGTTTGAGCAGCCAGGGTGATAATAGCAGATGTGTGCTTTCCAGAGGACCTCAAACTGCCCAGGGAGGACTTGCTGTCCCCTGCCCACTGCGGGGCGTGAGAAGACAGGTCTGTTGTAGGTCGGCTCCTCCTTCCTTCAACATGGGCCCAAGGTGCCAGGCAAAGGCTCTCCCCTAGTGCACAGGCAGGACTTTTGGTGAGAGAGAAAGTCAAGTACCTGCCACCTGCAGAATTAAGGGTGCCATTGCAGATGGCACCTTTGGTGGGTACGGGGCTGATGAGGCTGTTTCTCCAACTTGCTTGTAGTATGAATTCTTTCAAGGGAAACAGTTGTGCAGGACTGAGCTATCTAATGTTAATAAGGTATTTTAGTTTATAGCCATTTTAAAAATCACAAACCCAATTGTGCACATTTCAATACATCTTTTTATACCATCATGTAATTTGCAAATTAAATACCAATAGGACATGAAACTAATTATGTTAGAGTTAGTAACTAATTGATTGAAAGATGGAAGTGTGTTTGTGTCAGTCCTTTGGGGTGGCCAGGTGGCAAAGTGTCTGCTGTCTCTTCCGCTCTCCCCCGTTTCCCTTCTGAGAACATTCCATTAAAAACCCCTTTCCTGTTCCCTTTTGGCTGGTCCACGGCAATGCACGTAGCAGTACCTGCCAGTAATTTGCAGGAGAGCAGATGCAGGCTCAGGTCCGGAAGCTCTGCTCGGTGATGGTAGCCCAGTTGGTTCACTCCCTGCTTTTTAATTGTTAGGTTATCATTGGGAAAACACACTGAAAATTGTCTCAGAGACCGCGTGCAGATACCTGCAGGAATTCCATGCCTCCCCTCCAGCCTTCCCATGAGAAACACTGGGGTCTGACAGAGGGCTTTCACCTCTCATGTATTGGAACAATATGTTTTGATATTGGTGGAAAAACTGGTCTCCTGATGAGAGGGGTCCAACTTTCATACCTCTACTTTCCAGAACGGTCTCTTTGCTTTAAATTACAGACATTGGTTGCCACTCACTTTTGAGGACACCACTCACTTCTCTTGGTGGGAAGGTCTTGTGCGTGGATGAAAGGTACTGAGAGCAGGGCTTCACACTGACTATATTTAGTTAACACCTGCTGGCTTGAGATCTCATAAGATCTGTGTCCCTTTCTGCTTTGCAGTAAAATCATTCCAGATAATCATAATTAAGTAACAGATGGCTTTATTGATATTAATTTTGTCCTCAAGAGTTAAATGCACACAGAATGTAGGAGGTGCTTCCAGGAGTGGTCTTGGCAGTGTGGGTGCATTTGCCCCTCCTGGCTCTAAGTTTTGCTCATTTACGTGGTTTCCTATAACTTCATCACATTTAGGTGGGTGCTCCATAAAGCCTTAAAAAGTGAACTACAGAACTGTTTTCAAATTAACACTAACACACAATTCTGAGGGTTCATTTGAACCCATGGGAATATCCATGATAAATTGTTTAAATCTCATTGTGATTTTAAATCATTTTTATGAAACATAATCCTGGAAAATAAGGATTTACTATTGTCAGAGACACTTAATCAGCCCTAATTCTTCCTACTTGTCTCCCTTCCCTTCAGACACACACAGGAGAAAAGGAGAAGGTCTGCCCATATTGTGGCCAGAAGTTCGCCAGCAGCGGGACACTGAGGGTCCACATCCGGAGCCACACAGGTAGGGCCTGGGCCTGGGGCCAGACACCCAGACATTAGCTCCTAGCTGGAGGCTGCCTTCCATAGTGCTGTGACGTCCAGTGCCTCACTCTAGACTGGTTTTGAATAACTGAATTTCCCCAAACAAGTAAAATGCCTGCAGTGGAAATAATTTTGTTGATGTTAAGTCGTGATATAGCCGTGGTTGACCCTGTGTGGGGTTGTTTTTTATTTATTTTTTTGTATTGGGGCTTGAACTGGGTTGCTTAATCACTCAGACATACCAACAGCCCTTTTTATTTTTTATTTGAGACAGGGTCTTACTAAGTTGCTGAGGCTGGCCTTGAATTTGCCATCCTCCTGCTCAGCCTCCCAAGCCTCTGGGGTTACAAGTGTGCACCATCCGCACCTGACTTGCCCTGTTTAGGACTCAAAATGAGGGAATAGGGAGTAGATGTCACCTTTTAGCAAAGGCGGAGGGGCTGCTTCTCCACCCCTTCCTGTAACTGTCACCAAATGTGGCCCTTTTAACTTTGAGAAGCCATGGAAGCAGCTCGGATGCCCTGGGCATTTACTGGGTGAGCACTATGTACTGGCTTGCTTCCCAGGGGCCCTCTTCTTTCTGACTGCATCTTGTGCAGTGCCTGCCAAGAAAGTGGGTACCCTGCTAAAGGGTTATTGAGTTACTAAGTGTTTTTGAAGGACCCTGTCTGGATTTTATCTGTCATTGAAAAAGACTTGAAAGCACGCTCTAGACTCTTGACCACCCCTCAGCTCACCCGTCTTCGCGACTGGATGGTATTGCATGGGGAAATCCCCAGGCTGACTATGCTCAAGAAGCTTCCTCCTTAAGGCCATGGGATTTGTTTTTTATTGACCATTATATCCCCAGGACCTGTCGGTGTAGCACAGCGACTGCTGTGAAGGCAGGAATGCCAGCACGCATGTGGCCAAAGAACCAAGTCCGTGATTGCTGGACACGGAGGAGGAGGGACAATGGTGCATGATTTATTATTTTGGATATTTTGTGCCTTAAGCTAATGGACATGTAGTCACTGTAGTATTTGTTGTCTTAGTGGGGCCACTAGATGCTTCTAAATGACACACGTGAGCACCGTGGCTCAGCACTGTGGGATGGCTGTGGCTGTGGGGCTCCGCAAAGCAGAAGAGGCCTTTCTGCCGTGCACTGGTCAAGAGAAAGCACCACATCCAGTGATGAGCTGGACAGGATAGGGGCAGCAGAGGGCCTCATCTAGTCATGTGCTCTGGAAAGCACGTCAATGGCGGCTGCCTGTATGCAGCTTGCAGAGAGCGGGGAGGTCCTGGGCAGACTCTGAGGTCCCTGGGAAGCCCTGCCCTATGCACTGGGCTGTATAGAGCTGTGGTTGAGGGTGCTCGACAGACTGCATGGTGTCACTCCTGCTCACCATTTATGTGTGCAGGAGAGAGTAGGGAATAGGGAGTGCGTGAGGTAGCTGCATGTCAGGGTGACAGGTTCACAGTGTTACCTGGGAACATCCTGATGTGACTGAGTCAGTCTGGTGTGGAGCATTCAATACAGGGATTTGTGTTGCTTAGAACACACAAAGATAGCTTCCAGCACAGAAAGGGTGATGCCAGCCAGCCCTTGGCGTTCAGATGTCCCGAATGTGAGAGTCCTTACGCCCATACTTTATGTATTCATAACAAAGAATGGGTGAACAGTGGGGTGGAGCAAAGCTCTTACAATCATAATGGCTCCTAAAATTTTAATGATTATCTCCCACAGAATTGCAGTAATAAGAGCATTTTTTGAGATTCAAGAATTTTCTCTGATAAAATATTGAATTTTTATGTCACATTTTTTGTTGTCGTACTGTATTTTGTCCCATGTTGTACATAACATAAAGACTTATTCTGAAAGCTAAAGAACACTCACCTATGATTTGATTTATGGTGTGCCTGAATCTGTACCACCTGTTGTGCAGATTGTCCTATTCACATGGCTTCTGATGAAGAGAACAGGGTTCCCTGATGCCAGCAGCCCTGCCGAGCCACGGTGAGCCACACCGCGTTCCAGCACAGATGTGAACAGACACATGCTGAGGCCCGGTGCTCATACAGATAGGCACATACACCCACAGATGACAATGCGTGTGTATGTTGAGATGGGAAGTGAGTGAGGGTGTGTGTGTGTGTGTCCACACAAATAGTCATACAACTAATTGTTGATGTAGCTGTCCACTTGTAACTAGACTTTTCTGTTTAACATCAGGCTCATTTTACTTGCACATTTTACAATCCTTTAATTTATATCTCATGTCACACCTGTTCAGTGGTGACTACCGGGCATTGCTGGGTTAGTGGAAATGGGAAGTGCTAGGCAGTATCAGGGTGACACAGCTGCCTGGCAGCTGGCATCTGACTTCCACACATTCCTGTGTGGGTTTCTTCTCCTGCATGGACAAGTGATGTTTGCTTCCCCTTTACTTGCCTTTTCCTGTCCTAAAAATGATGCACCTCCACGGGCCTTCCCAAGACAACCTGGTTCCTTTGAGGGTCTGGTGAGAGTCATGGGTACCCAGGAGCGCTCAGGCCACATTATGGGAACTAACACTCCAGATGGATTTCGCATGGTAAACACCTAGCCAAAAGAGCACCCACGGGTGTGAGTGCATGTGTGATGTGTAGGTGTGTGTGTCTAGGGCAGGCCAGGTGGACAGGCTGAGAAGAGCCAGCTGCTCCTGCAGTATGGCCCCCCAGCCTGCAGAGTTGGGTCTGCCTGGCTGGGCTGTTCCTTCCCAGCATGTTCAAGGGCTTCTGAAGCTGCTGCTCTGACACCTTCCTGTCCCTCCTGGTTGCCTTTGCTGGAATCTGGATCTTCAAAGCCAGCCAATGAGTAGGAGCTTGGCCAGCCTGACTCTTCTGTGTAGGGACTGCTTCTCATTGGATTGATAATGTTCTATTTTACAGTTGTGAATAGAAAAGCATTAAGACTTCTAAGAGGCATGCATATCTGTAGGTATGTTTCTGAATCTCATTCTAAAATTTATTTGTAGATAGCAAAATTAGAGCTTTGTGGAATGATTATCCTATTAGTAAGACAGTTACTGATACTTGAAACCATTTAGCAAAGGTTGCATCGAGATTTAGCGACTTCCCCGCCCAGATGGCCACCACGCCCCACTCATTGGACCTGGGTGCTCCTATTGTCTGCCCACTTGCACTGGGAGTGCATAGCACTGGCATTGGAGACACTGATGAGGGCACATCTGGCTCCCCTACTTGCTATTTGTGAGCAAGCTGCTTACCTCTCTAAGCCCAGGTTGCCTCGGGGGTTCTTTGTGAGGGGGTGAGTAAAATCCTATCATTATGATACTCAGTGCTGGCTCCTGGTAGACAATTGATTGTGGCAAGCATGGTCCCTAAAATCCTGCTATCACCTGGCACTTGTTAAGACTATGCTTCCCAAGTAAAGTGAATGGCGATCCTTAACACTGGATGGCAGGGTTTGACTTAATTGCATGATTTCTCATATTATTATTTGCTCCTTTTTTTCTTGGGTTTCTTTTTTCTAGCATTACTAAAAATTTTCATTTTTAATATCTTTGCTTTCTTCCAATTTTATTAAAATTTTAAATATTGAACATGTTGAAATTTTTATAACTTAGATTCATAAACATAATCCCAGTTGACTCTTGATAATTTAATATCATGTTTGGCACAATTATAATATTAATGTTTTATTTTCGGAGAAATGCATTTTAGAGGGCTATGTTTCCAATTAAGCCATCTTTATATAAATATGTAAAAGAAACTCAGTTGAAAAATGTATTTGGGGCTGAGATTTGCATCCTGAATTTTGTGTGTCCCTACTAATTTCCTTGTTGAAATTAAACCATGGTGGCCCCCAGGATAACCTTTCTTAAGTTTTGTTTTCCTATCTCTACAGAATTGGTCTTTAGCTTTTGAAATTTGCTTTTCCTTTTGCATCAGGAGAATATATACAATAAAGATTATGGGCAGTACATTTTTATTAATAGAAAGAATCATCCTGTTCCTAGAAGGACTGCTTATAATAGTAGCAAAACAACACTGAGGACAGTCCTATAGAGCCAATGGTGAGGAATTGGCTGAGTGGACTATGGTATGTCCACGTCTACCACATAGATAATAAAAGTGGTATTACAGGGCATGTTAATTAACATGAAAGAAATGAAAAGGTATCAAAACAATAAAACAATGTTATGTTTTGTAATAATAAAGTATTCTTCCATTATGCTCTTACAAATTATAAATCATTAACTATGGTTATTTCTATGTCTTGTAAATATGGATGACTTGAATTCCCTTTATAATTTTGTATGTTTTCGGAATTTCTATAATAACAGTTTCTTATATAGTAGACATATTTAGAGCATATTAACCTATCTTACGATTATGTCGATAACTTATTAAAAGATGCATGCTTAAACATCTTATTCTTAAATGAGGCAGAGAAAAGAGGTGCATATAAAAGCATATACTGGAAATGGGAATGAGAATGAGCAAGCTGACAGGGTCAGCATGAGTGCAGTAAGGAGTTCACTGTGCCATGCTTCCAGTGTTTCCTCCTTTGGAACTTAGACATTGAAGAATTTGGTATTGTTTTATTCTGACAACGACCATGCAGAATCCCTGAAGCACTGAGACTGCGTGGGGTACATCCGTAGCAGGGCCTGGTCCTGAGCCTTCCCTGGCACAGGTCTCCCTGAGCTGGTGGGACATGTGCGAGGTGGCCATGTACCCCTCAGGTGGTGCTGCTCAGAGGGGATGATTCCTTGAAGATGCTGACCATCCTCACCCTCCATCCTTCCCTGGAGTGCTGGGTTTGTTTCCGTGAAAAGGAGCTGCATGGCATTTGCTATTCTTAGGGATTTTTCTGGAGGATTTTTTTTGTTTTGTTTTGAGATTTTGGAAAGTGTATATATTTCTTATAAAGGAAGTATAGAAAATGGATCAGGTTCACCCAGTCACTCTTCACTTGACTAAAAGCTTCTCAAGGGCTTCCCCTTGATTTGTACAAAATTTGGCCTGAAGTTCTCATGAGATGCATCAGTTGCCTCTCCAGTTTATCTTCCAGACCTGCTTACAGAGCTCCTTTTGCTCTTCCAGACTCCGTTTAAGTCTGCTTTGTCCATGATCTGTTTCCTGTCCAGCCCTGGGCCCAGGTGCCCCAGGTTCTCATGCTTTTCTACCTGTTCCTGGCCATGGTGCCCAGCTCAGGGGCTCCAGGCCCCTGTGCCTCTGTCCCCACAGTACTCTTCCCTGTGTTTGTGTCCCCATGCTCTGTAGGAGTCTGTGCTCTTTCTTACCCTAGAACTGTGCCCATTATTTTTGGCACTGGGAGAGCTGCCTGCACTGAGAGAGCTACCTGCATGGAGGAAGCGCCTGGGAATGCTTGCAGAGTAAACAAAAGCCCCTTTCACTTAGAGAACCGCAATCAAACAGGCTGCAGTGCTTTGAGATAGCCAGGAGATCATACATCAAATTTAATTTTTTCATATAATATGTACCAAAATCTGTGGGATTCATTTTGAGAAATACTAACATTAAAGAAGAAAATCTGACCCCCCCCCCAATTTGTGATGCTACCCATTCTTCATCCTGTTGTGTCATTGAGTGGTTGGTTGGACATTATATGACCTAGCTCAATACCCATGCAGCTACGAGGATCCAAGGAAAGGCTGACAGTATTATTTTGCCAACAAGACTTGCTGGGACTGATTTCAGCCTGGAGTGGCTGCATCAAGAGTTCCTCATCAGAAAGAAAGTGGAGGACCCCGGCCCTGACAAGTGCTCCATGGGCTTTTGTGAGCGTCGAGTCTGCTGTGTGAACTGGGACCCCCTGCAGTGGTGCAGTACCTTCATGACCAGGCCTCCAAGCTGAGGGCAGCGCAGGTCAGGCTCCTGCCTTTCCCGAGGGTTGGAGAAGGGACACACTCTCAAAGGTAGCATCTAGACCCATCCCTCATCTTCAAGAGGAGGAAGTCCAGGCTCAGAGAGGCAAATGACCTGAATCAAGGTGAAAAGACCCAAATCCTTTGACTCCAGCTTCTGCTGTACCTGCATGTTCTTTTTTCTGCTCTACGGCTATTACAGTCACCACAAGAGTCATAGAGTCCCCAGTATGAAAGACAAGGAGTGAGATCCTGCCTCTGAGCTTATTTCAGCTGCGAGAGTTTCATGCTCTAGAGCCACCTGGAAGGTGCTTTAGTGCTCTGTTTCTGTTTTTCCCTTAGCAGTCCCAGGGCCATCTGTTCCTGAGTCCTCTGGAGTGGGCAGGAGCATGCAGAGTGAATGTTCACTGGATTTAGTTTTTCAGATCTCTTCTCTATTTCTAGGAAGAGATGAGTGATGGGTGGTTGGACCTTTGATCATGTGGCAATACAAGGGGATTTTCATGGGACATTAACAGTCATTTAATGGTTTTTCCAGAGTACTAGGGTCAGTTTCATTTTGTTTTTATAATATTCAAACTGTCAATAATTTGGGAAGCCAATTCTCTTTTTATGACATCAAATGCCACTTAGTTTTATTGAGGGGAAGGAAATAGTGCGTCCGCTCACATTTGTGCTTACAGTCTGCCTGTTGGTGTCTATCAGTGTTTCTGTCAGGTACAGGAAATGCTGGCCTTGTGCAGCCTCCTTGGTATGAATTTCTTTAGGAGGTCATGGTCATTGGCTCAGGGCTGATGTCTCTTCACTAGCACATGATGATTAGCTGTTGGGTTCCTGCCTTTCTTCTGGTTCAGGGAGGAATCTTCACATTTGTGTCCATATTTTCATCCTTTGCTAACCATGTTTAAGAAGTTTCCTTAGCCCCACTTCCTTCATGGAGTGATTGATTTTTCTCTTATGGCCTTAACAAGCCACCAGTGGTGTCCTTGCTTCACCTCCTTCCCTGTGACCTTCCTCTCCCTCCTCTTCCCTCCACCACCACTCTGAACAGCAAGGGTGGAATCACACCAGCTGGTTTACCAGTAACTTGGCAGTGTTAATTTTCATAACCCTCGTATCTAACCTCTGAGGTCCACTCATTCTTTATAACTTGGTGATTAGAGTAGGGACATGGCAAGCATGCATCTACCTTCATAGGCTTTGAAATTCCACATGCCTGGGCTGGAGTGTAGAGGGGAGGGCATGGCAGGCTCTGCATCTAGCGCTGCGAAGGCACAGCAAAGCAAAAGCATGTGCCCTTGACTTCCAGGGTGACGGGCAGCTGCAAAGTCATCTGTGTCCAGCCTCTCATTTGCACTGATGCCTAGCTGCAGTGAGAGGTCTGCCAAGGGTGGCACAGCATGTGTGTGGTTCACAGACAGCTGAGGGCATTTCTGCTTCTTCCTCATAGGATCCCTGCGCTCTTACTATTACTGAGCTCCCTTCCTTCCATGAAGTTGAAGATACCTTCTCAGTGATGTATCAGCCAGTAGGGAATCAATGTGCTGGCCTGAGAACTGAGGGCTGAGCTTGTAGCCTTTGGCCTGTAGCCTTTCCCCATTCCAGCCATGGAGAAACCCCACGCAGCAGCTCTGTGCACTGTGTCATCACTGTCTATGCACATCCGCACCGTGGACCACAGTGTCAGCTCACAGCCGCCAAAGGTTGCTTCACCTCTTCAAATCCCAGTTCTTACAGCTCAACAGGGGACAGCTATGGTCCCAGCTGCAGGTGCTGTTTGAGAACTTTCCCGTGTGCCCAATGTCCATGTGTGAGGTCACAGGAGCTGCTACTGGTCTGCCTCTGCCCTGCGCCCGTTTCTGCCTGCCATTTGGTCACAGTCGCCTGCACATGCTCATGGTTCACTGTGGGACCCTCTATCCACATGGTTGTCTTGCTTGTCTTTATATGCCCCAGCAGCAGAGTGTGGATCACCAGAACATGATGAGAGTCATCAGCCAGTGGGCTCGGGGGTGTGGGGGCGGTGAGGGGACCCGCAGTGCAGCTGTGGCTGAGTGGAGGTGCTCTTGGGTCTACGTGATTATAGCTCTGTAATTTATCACTGGCTCCCTAAGTCAGATGAGAGGTGGCACTCAGAGGGTCAGCCAACATGGTCCAGCAGTTGCTGGGGGGTCACTGCTTCTGCATCAGGGAGAGCTGGGCTTGTTCAGCAGGGGATCCAAGCTTGCAATGGGAATTGCATGGATTGCTCATAAATTATGAGGGAAATTCTAGCAACTGTTTTTGGGTCTTCAGTGCTCTGGGTCAGAAGTTAATTACTCACCTGGAGTCCCACCGCTGTCGTGGTAATACATCCCGACTGTGCTGGCCTGCTCCCAGGCATATCGCGCCTGCGGATGAGCACGCTCATAAATCACTGTCTGGGGAAATGTTTCTTTCTTTCTTTTTTTTTTTTTTTGTAAATACCTGTGATCGTATTGGAAATAAAGGATCTGGGCTTTCACCCGTTGCTCTTCTTTGTTTTCCAATAATTACTCTGAGGAAATCATGCATTGTTTTCAGAATGTTTGTTCCACAGGAGCTGTGACCAAGGACAACTAACTATAGGACAAGAGTGACATGGCTAATGCACAAATAAGACAATTAACAAATTAATCAAAGGGAACTTAAACTTGCATTCCACATTTCAGTCAGGCAGGCACTGAAGACTTGGCTCTTCTTCTGTGGCTTCCTCTTGCCAGTTCCTCCAGAGCAGCCCCCAGGGCTTCCCTGCAGCCCTGCACTGTGTTCCTCTGGGTTTAGGGGAGCTTATTTCTGGTGCATGCTCTTGATTCTTCCTCTGGTGCTGTTTACACACCGCCCTGCATGTCCTGGCACCCTGGATCTGAGTGCCCATTCAACCCCCAGCTGCCGTGCAGGAAGGTGCTCTGAATGCCAGGTGCAGGCAGACTTCTGGTCTGAAGCTCCTCCAGAGGGAAACTGCTCGGTAAAAGCATTAGTGATTTTCCCACCGAAGCCTGACTCTACAACCAAACCAAATCACTAGCGAGCACACACCTCCCTTGGTGTCATTGCCCCTTGTCCTAGCAGTGGACATGCTCACAGCAGAGGTCTTGTTCTTGGTCAGAACTTTGAGACTTTGGCTGTATTTCCCCCTGCTCTTGGTAAACACTATTCTTTCGGTAGCACGTTTAGGGCCTCCTGAGGTCATCTTGTGCCCTCTGAACAAGTCACAAATGACAGGTGTCTTTTGTACACCTAGGTGGCCAAAGCCAGAGCACCATGATCAGGGTTTCTTTATTTCCTTTTCCTACCTAATTGTAGTTTTAAATTAACTCTTTACCACATTTTTTGCCCTCTATCTCACATTCTTTTGTTTGTTTATTGGTTTAATCAGTAAAATTCAGTTTCATAAGGTGCTGTTTTCACATTGGTGCATGACTTGTCCTTAGGTGAGGGCTGGTTCTTCTAATATCTTCATGATTTTATTGCCTAGAACCATGTTGGTCTTGATGAATCATCTTCACACAGGCATGCATTAAATTGGAGTCTGATTTTTTTCCTGTTGTTTTAGCCCTGCTTGGGTAGGCAGTTGCCCTCATAATGCTTTTTTTTGTTACAGACCGGAGGTGACTGTTTGGGCCAGGCTGGGCAGGTCAGGTGCCCCACATGGCAGCCAGATGTGCTCTTCATTACCACTGGTCTCTCTGGATTCTCTTCCCCAACCTCCTCACAACGGAAGACTTTGAAGTCACTTCCATCTCGACTGCACTGGCTGTGGGAATCTGGAAACACCCCTTCAAGCCCAGTTGGGAGAAACAGAGGTCCAGGACCCTGGAGCCTGAGTTCCACTGCCTCTGGCCTGCCTGCATTCAGTCCCTGGCTTCTCCTGCTGGCCTTGCTGGGGTTCTTCTGCCCTCTTCCTCAGCCCACTGGTCTTTCTTAACTCTGTCTCAGTATTCTCTTGAAAAATTTAATCTATTCCCCACCCCATTCCTAGAGCCCAGGTCTGTAGCTAGTAGATGGCAGGTGCTAAAAAAAAAAAAAAAAAAAAAAATCTGTTAAAAAATGAACAAATTAACTTAATGAAGTATCCACGAGGTGGCACTTTATAGTTACCTATTATAGTTAACATCATGTTTCTTTTTGTTCCTTGATGTGTTTAAAGAAGACAGTGGGTTTAAACCTCTTTTGGTGTCAGAACATAATTTAAAGACTACAACATGCAAAGCCCTCCTCAGTTTTCAGTCAAATGTGGAGTTTGCTGCCCACACAGTGTTCATTAGATCTGATTGCCATGGCCAAGTGTCCTGGGGAATGCCTGAGGTTCTGATGTCTTAATTGCCGTCTAGATGGTAATAGGTCTCAGGCACAGCTAGTGTGACAACATCTGCATTCACATGAGACCTGCTGAACGATGAGACACATGTTCCTCTCCTGCCTCCTGCATTTTCCTGATGAGTGTTGAAAGCCAAAAGAACGCCTGGATGCACCAGCCCCAGGCCTGGTTCGTGCCGCCGGGGACTGGGAGAGGCAGGTCTTTGCCCTTCACTGGGGAAGCTCAACCATTACGAGGGCTCAGCGGTTGCAGTACTTCCCACCTTGGCTCTGGGGCACAGTGGCTCCAGCTCTGACCCCTCCATCTGGCAGCCCACTGTGAGTCCTTTCTGTGCCTGTGTATTTGTTCTGGACTTGGGACATGAGCACCAGGTGGAAGTGTTGTGGCATGGGTTCAATGGCTCCTCCAGTGAGGACTCCCAGCACAGACTGGGATACTGAGGGTTGCCGCTGGCGTGTTATTCCCATTGACATTGGCTTTCAGCTTTTTTCTAATTTTAAGATTCACTGATTTTCTTGCCAGTGAGAATTTGAATATTATGATTAGTCTAAGTGAAATAAAGATAGTGGCATCTAAATCTACCTGAGATATTTAAAAATAGGGCTATGTGGCACCTAGAGGCTATGTTGGGTGAAGTCACACTGAAGGCTACTTCCTGTTCACAGCACAATTCTATGTGTAGATCAAAATGCTTCCAGTATCAGACTCCTACATAGGCATATAATATGTGGATCAGGTGAATGACAGTAATTATCACCTGTGGACTGCACAGGTATCCTTCAGTTTCAGATTGTGGGATAGCAGAAAGCTCTGTTATTGGAGGCCGAAAGAGGCAGGGTCACCCTGCGCATGCTGTGACTGAGGGGTTTCTGAAGGTTAATATGGTCCACCCAAGACTGCCCATATCTGATTTTGTTTGCTAGCTGTTCTGTTGGCCTTTGGAAGGCAAGACCCAATTTAAAGCTATGAGGAGTAGATTGTCTTAGGTCTGCTAGGAAAATCATGAAGTAACTTTATGTAACATACTGCTGTTTTTATCATGTTTTGTGTGTACTCTGGATTTGATTTGTTGATTGATTAAATTATTAATAGGTATATAAGAAGGAAACATTTCAGCATTTAAATTATTCTTCATAATTTATGAAGAAGAGTATTTGAAAGTGTGTGGAATTCTCTGAGGCAGGCGTTACCACCTGGGTGGCTCTTTCTGTCCTCCAGTGCTTGGCTTCTGGGCATAGGAGCCTCCTGGCTGCACCTGCGTGGCCAGAGGTCTTGCAGATGCTGGTGGACTATGTGCAGCTGTTGTGTTTTTGCTATGGTTCTCATCCTTGCGGGGGTGTAAGCCATTGGGGGTGTAAGCCATCGGGAGTGTCAAGGAGGTGAATCTCGTGGCTCAGGAACTGGATGCAGGGGAAGGGTGTAGAAAGGTGTCTTGGAGGGCCAAGTTTCTTTTTATTGCAATGAATTCCAGTTGTGTGTATTTAAATCACACATCGGTGACAGGGCACAACCTGCCGGTCCAGGGTTATAGGGAAGCCAATTAATGCATCCATTTGTTTTTGTTTTTGTGGCAAGAACAGCTACAATCTACTCATTTAGCATGAATCTTGTATACAGAATAATTTTATTACCTTGGGTCTTATTTGATCCACGGATAATCAGGACAGAAGGTGAATGTGTGGGGAATTTGAGTTGATTGTGCAGTATCCAAGTTAGGACTGGGACTCAGCAGAGACCTGGAATACGATAAGTATGGAATATCCCTGCAGGGCTAGCATTAGGTAGTATTTTCCTGGCTGTTTCCAGCCTTGGTTCTACCTTCTAGGTCTTGACTATCATTTGGTCCAGAATTCCCAGGGGCTATCAATCCAGGTTGATTTTCTCTCAGAATATGGAAATGTGGACCATCCGCGCAAGGAGCCTATTCCTATTTGTGCTACTGTTATCACTTAGCTCTTTGCATTTTGGAGTGGTTGTCAGTGGTTTACAGTGCCCAGTGGAAAGGAAGGGTCCTAGGTGTCCCTGCAAAGAGGAGAGACTGGGAAAGGTCACTCTGGGGCCCTGCACTTGGTTCTAGGTGGTGCTACTCTGGAAGCAGCGTGGGAGGCTGCCCTAGGCCTGAGCCACAAGCGTGGCTGCCTGTCTGGTGGTGCAGAGTCTGAGGCGGAGAAGAGGTGCAGGCAGCCCTCTCTCAGGAGCAGTGGCTGGTCAAGCAGTGGATGTTCATGGCTGCCCAGCAAGGGAGCTCCCTGGAGTAATACATCCGTGCCAGCCTGCATCCAGTGGGACCTGTGGGAGAAGAGGGGGAGTAGATACTGGGGGCAGGGGCCTGAGGGGATGGACAGATGGACAGAGCCTTGATTTGCATGATCTTTGAATGTAGGCTGGCATGGTGCCATGTCGGTGTGTTGTTAAATCAAAGACTGTGCTGGTGACTTTAAGCTGTCATCCACTCTAGATCATCAGGCCTTGGGGAGAGCACCTCCAGGCAACTCTGGGGGATCACACCTCACTATAGTCTTGTCCTCACAAAGTAGAATTTTGTGATGTATGTGTATTTGCTTGTCTTAAAAGTGTCCTGGCTGTCTTCTAAATCATAACTTCTGGGCAAGAGGTTCTTGGTTATATCAGAAAGCGAGGTATCCTCTCTGCGTAGTTCAGAGGCCAGTGGTTCTGCTTCATGTAGGTGTTTTACAAAAACCCTGAGATGGATTCATTTACGTGAAACTTTTTAAGCAAAAATAAGAAAACAACTTATTAATGAACTGGTTAAATTCAGGCTCCTGTGGTGGGCAATGGACAGTGCAGCAACAGAACAAATTGACTAACGCCAAGTACTTGTAGTGAGGTCTTGAACTGTGGAGACTTGATTGGGCTGGGATGGTGAAAGGAAGTGCAGTGAGCTCTGCTGGCCTGGCTCTTCCTGAGTGCTGGGGCGCTGGACCTCCCAGAGGCAGCCTGGGTCCTCCTGAGTCCTGGGGTACTGAGCCTCCCAGAGGCAGCCTGGCTCCTCCTGAATGCTGGGGCACTGGGCCTCCCAGAGGCAGCCTGGGTCCTCCTGAGTCCTGGGGCGCTGGACCTCCCAGAGGCAGCCTGGGTCCTCCTGAGTCCTGGGGTACTGGGCCTCCCAGAGGCAGCCTGGGTCCTCCTGAGTCCTGGGGTACTGGGCCTCCCAGAGGCAGCCTGGGTCCTCCTGAGTCCTGGGGTACTGGGCCTCCCAGAGGCAACCTGGGTCCTCCTGAGTCCTGGGGCACTGGACCTCCCAGAGGCAGTCTGGGTCCTCCTGAGTGCTGGAGTGCTTGACCTCCCAGAGGTGGCCTGGCTTATCGTGAGTCCTGAGGCACTGGGCCTCCCAGAGGTGGCTTTGTCTTCTCAGGCTATGTGGGATCCTTCGTGAGGCAGGACAGGGCACTGGGAGTAGGACATGGCATGCTCCGCCCTGACACTGTTCTGACCTGAAGTCTTTCTTTATCCATAGGTGAGCGTCCCTATCAGTGTCCTTACTGTGACAAAGGATTCAGTAAGAACGATGGGCTGAAGATGCACATCCGAACGCACACCAGGGTAAGACTGCTCCTGCCTCACTAACGGCAGCTGTAACATCCATGATGTACAAACCACGCTCACAGTAAAAAGAAAGTGTCCGACTTTATGTAAGAAAAAAGTGCTGCAACTGAAATTGTGTTTATGTTCATGATGGACATTTATAGATAACGTGTTTTTGAAAGGCCAAAGGGGGAAAAATTTCCAGCCCCCAAAATGTCTGATTCTTTGAATTGTGAGTCAGTTTCGGGAGTTATGAGTGACAGACTACCACTAAATAAATCTTTACAGTTTCATACTAGAAAATATGAAGGTTTTTTCTTGCAGAATACTTACAAGTGACAGGACATCCTTGTGAAGACGAGTCTGTCAGCATTTGGCCAGTGAGTAATACTTTCAGGAAAGATATCACCAGTGATCAACGTTGCAGCCTGTGACTGTAGACAGAGCCAGACCAGTTCTCTCAGAATTCAGTGGACTGCCTGGGGTGGAGCATGCCAGTGAGCCTTTTATGCTGTTCTGAATTCTGTTAATTTTCTTTCATGAATTTTTCTGTCCTTGAGCTTAGGCAGTTCAGACTCAATTTAATGAGCAGTGCAGATGGCATTTCCTTGGGACACCATGCAGTGAGACCCAGTGAGATGCCTGGTCTCTGAGACACCCTGTATCCAGAGGGGCTGGATGTACCTGAAGGCTTTAGTTGGTATTTTGATGTAGAATTTGAAAACTTACCAAAAAAAAAAAAAAATTGACCAAAGAATAAAGCTCTTGAATTGTGCAGTGTGGTATAAGCAGAAGGCCGAGGGAGGAGAGTTCCCTCTTTGGGGGTGTGGATGTGAGGCAGAGGAGTCACCATGACCCTGTGAGCTCAGGTCGGGAGGTCCTGCAGATGGAGTCAGGCAGCCATCTTGGAGGGTGACCACGTCTTGCAGTGTTGTGCTAACGTGTGAGACAGGCAGGCATGGATGGAGGGGCCGTGAGGACCTGGGGGGCAGTCTGGCTGTCTTTGGTTTGGAGAGGCTGAGTGGACTGGGGAGTGTGTCTGGTTTACAGCAGGAGAGCAGCATGGTGAGCTTTGTCATAGAACGCTTGCTCTGAGGCTGCTCTCCAGTGAGGACTGAGGGCAGCCCTGGAGACACAGACCCAGCTAGGAGGAATGGGGCCAGGTGAGTGGAAGGGGACCCACACCACATGGCCATAGATTTGAAATTGGGGAGCAGCTATGGGAGTCTCCTTTGAGAACAGTGGTGGCGAGGTTTAAACACGGTACACACAGGTGGTGAGGAGAGGCATCCCCAGGGAACCCGGAAACCTGGCAGGGCCTTAGGGACCTCCACATTCTCCACTGAGAGACAGGAAACACTCGGGGGGTTTAGAGAGAAACCCTGGGAGGGAAGGAGGCTTCACACTGCATAGACTGAATACTTGAGAACTTCAACTAGTTCTGTTTATTTATTTTATTTGTTTAATTAAATATTGTTTTAGTTGTTGATAGACCTTTATTTTATTTATGTATTTATGTACTGAGAATCGAACCCAGTGCCTCACACATGCCAGGCAAGTGCGCTACTACTAAGCCACAGCCCCAACCCCTGTTTATTTATTTTGATAAAGAGATTAAGAACAAATTTGATAACCTTTTTTTTTTTAAAAAATCATTATAATTTTGGAGAAAACTTAATTTTTTTTTTTAAACTTCATGGGTTTCTGTGTTATGGGGGCCAGAGATGTGGCTTCTTGCTGCCTTTGGAAACATCTTAACCTGGGTCTAGATCAGCACATGTCAGTGTTTCTAGGGCCCCCATGTCTGAGGGGAGTTTTCCATGCCTTGCCAGTGGCTCATGTAAGATGAATGGCCTTGGAATAGAACTCTGTTTTATTTGGCTCAGAATATACACCTGCATGAAAGCAGGCCTTATTCTATCACAGTAAGCTGCTTTTCTTTTGTAAATGGGAAAGTGAAACCATTTGAAAAATACCTTCCTTTTAGGGACCTGACATCATTGTCTTGCACCTTTCTTTCCTCCTTTGAGAAAGTTCTGTGTAATGGCCATCACTCCACTTCAGAGTCTACTGTGCTCTTATTCTCTGTATGATCTGTGCTTCTGAGCTAGGGGGCTCTCTTGAGGCCACTAGCAGTCAAGTCTCCAGTCCCTGGTCAGGAGTATTTCTGGCACGCAAGTGCTAGGAAGTAAGGCCTGCTGGGCCAGGCATTCTATAATGAGATGATTGGCCCCTGGGTCTCCACAGCCAGGGTAGGAGGTGGAATTTGAAAATAAAGTGCATTTTATCGTCCTGACACTTTTATTGGGCAAGGTTCTTACCCCATGGGACAAGAGGCTGAAGTCTTATGTGGAACTCGATTCTGTTTCACTGTTGAGGTTAACAGAGTAGAGTTGCATCCATGTGAGGAACTGAACACTACTCTCAAGACCACTGGAAATAGTGAGCTATTAGAGGCTGTTCAGATCCCAGGCACCAACTGTGATTTTTCTGCAGTTTTTTGATGGTCTGTACATTCTCATTCAATATGACTCTGAAGTTCTTAGGGGGACAGGAAGCTAGGATTGCTCACCTAACACATAGTATACATGATAAGCTGGTCTCCAAGACGATGCCATCAACTTCCTCCCTCCTGCATGCATGAGCTGCCCTCTCATCACCACCAAGAGTCTTGTTTTCCCTTCCTGTGCACCTGTGCTGGCCAGAATGCACTTGACCAGGAGAATGCAGCAGAAGTAATATTCTGGACGCTAGGGCAGGCCAGTTGGGAGCCTGACACCTTTTTCTTGTGTTTCTTGGGATCAACCTTACATGCTGTCCAGACCCTAAGTACCATGGAGGGGCCATCTGGGCACTGTACACAGCAGGCCTCAGGAGCTGCCAGCCCTTCAGCTGCCATCTTGAATGTCCAGGCTAGCTGAGCCTTCAGAGGAGGTCTGTGGCCACCAACACACTGTGACCACCAGGAGACTCTACATGAGAACCATTGCAGAGCCCCCCACTACTCTCAAGACCACTGGAAATAGCGAGCTATTATAGACTGTTCAGTTAGTGAACAAAATTGCAACAATGACCAGATATTAAAGACAAAATAATAATGTGTCAAGTTTAGGGGTGGTTTATTGGGTAGTAATAGACAACTCCAGCAAGAACTAAATATTGCACAATGCTAAATAAGTACTATTTTATTTATAGAGTGTGTTTCTATATTTTAAAGTGATGGACATTTCTGGTTAGAAAGTTAAAGCAAGCACTTTGTAAATGTTCCTGAACAAAAGCAAGGTGTTGATCACAACGTGCCATTTACCAATGGTAGTATTTTTTTATTAAGGAAATATTAGTATTATTTTTTAAACATTGTTTAAAAAAATAATACTAACATTGTTTAGAAAGGCATAAATATTCTAGAAAAGATATGAGAAGCCCAGAAATGTGCAAACTTTAAGGCTTTAATCATAATTATGTATTATTTACTCCATAGATCCAAAGTCAGATGGTAGACTTCCTTATGTAACACTGAAATTTTAAAATTATACATTAAGTTAAAATAAGAGCTTTCTTTGGTTTTATTTGATTAACAGGTAACTACTATATGTATTGCAGGAGTATGTGGTGTGATATTTCAACACATGCGTGTGGCGCTCTGTCTTATATTTGGTGTGCTAGGGCTGGCTGACAGGTGGGCGGTGCCCTCCGGCCGTGGCCTGGACCCGTGTGGTTCTTCAAGCTTCTGCCTACCTCTTCCACTTATCACTCTCTTCAGTCGGCATACTGGAGGGAAATAAGTGAAAATGATGTCAGCAGGGGATAAGGTTAAACCCACCTCCTTAGTGGAAGAGGAATTAGGTTCCTTGCGAGCTGAACTACTTCACTATTCAGGAGGACACTTTTTAACTCATGGCTGTCACTGTGTCACTCATGGCATGTTGTTGTGCCAGAACTGTGAGATTGATCTCAAACTGTCCCCTCAGGTCCCTGGATGCAGGATCATTCACGTACCCTGCAGATTGTTACTAAGCCAGCTGTATCAGGACAGTACCAGGTCCTAGATATGCACAGTCGAAAGGGTAGTACACAATGCCTGGGAGTTTCAGGGGCCCCCTGTGGATGGAGCACAGAGTGTGTGGAGGATATAGAAAAAGAGAGATGGGGGGCTTCTGGGGTAAATGGACGACAGACCTTGGGGTCTCTGAATGCTGGAGGATGTCTTTGAGTGCCGACAACCCCTGGAGGGTCGCTGGCCAGAGCAGGTTTTGTAGGTCTGCTCATTGCCATGGCCTGTGCCAGCTTCACTAGTCAGCAGGTGGCTAGGCCAATCTCTCAAGAAATGTTTTGGGGGCTGGGGTTGTAGCTCAATGGCAGAGTACTCACCTAGCATGTGGGAGGGAGGCAGGGGGTTTGACCCTCAGCATCACATGAAAAGATAAATGAATAAAATAAAGGTATTGTGTCCATCTACAACTAAAAAGAAAGGTAATCAAAAAAGAGACTGGAATTCACGGGCCTTAGACTGTCCTCATCCTTCTGGTTGCCAGCTTCCCTGCCCTTGTGGTTTGGGCAGAGATGAGGGTGATTCAGGAGACAACCCAGGTCACTGTCCTTAGAGAGGGTGGGGCTTTGTCAGTGGCCTCCTGCTACCTCCACATGGCCCTCTCCTCCAGTGGCCTCCACCAGTCTCCATGTGGTCCCCCTCCTCTACAGTGACCTCTTTCACTCTCCACGTGGTCCCCCTCCTCTACAGTGACCTCTTTCACTCTCCACATGGTCCCCCTCTTCTTCAGTGACTCTTATAGTCTCCACATGGTCCCCCTCTTCTTAGTGACCTCTGTCACTCTCCACATGGTCCCCCTCTTCTTAGTGACCTCTGTCACTCTCCACATGGTCCCCCTCTTCTTAGTGACCTCTGTCACTCTCCACGTGGTCCCCCTCTTCTTAGTGACCTCTGTCACTCTCCACATGGTCCCCCTCTTCTTAGTGACCTCTGTCACTCTCCACGTGGTCCCCCTCTTCTTAGTGACCTCTGTCACTCTCCACATGGTCCCCCTCTTCTTAGTGACCTCTGTCACTCTCCACGTGGTCCCCCTCTTCTTAGTGACCTCTGTCACTCTCCACATGGTCCCCCTCTTCTTAGTGACCTCTGTCACTCTCCACGTGGTCCCCCTCTTCTTAGTGACCTCTTTCAGTCTCCACGTGGTTCTTTTCTCTAGTGCTTTAGAACCAGAACAAGACACTTGTGACTACAATTGAAAGTCCCCTCATGGGCCCTTCAGACCTGGCAGAAGAGACGGGCATTTTAAGTGGAAAACTTTATCCTGCCCCAGGAGAGAACAGGAGCACTAAGGCAAGGTTACAGAGCTCTCAGGCCTAACCAGACTGAATCCAAGAGTGTCGACCAAGGTGTTGCTGGGGCTTCTCTGCTTATTATCTTTGAGCACCCAAGTGACAGGAAGTGTAGACAGAATTGTGCCTGAAGGGATTATTTGTGGAGTTGTAGGTAAACTGATTTATCTTGCTGTTGTTCTGAACACGGGGATAAAACCAGACCCCTGTGTTGTGAGTTGGAAATGCTCAGGCTTACACATGTTTTGCCTTGATTATCTAAGATAATTTCTTAAGAATTAAAAGCAAAAGGGTTTGTCTTTGTGAGTGCTGTGGCATTTTCCATTTATCTTGCTCAAGGACTTCAAACAGTTGTTGCACACATAGCAAACTCCTGATTAAAGGAACTCTGACTCATGTGGTGTGTCTCCAATTGCAACTCGATGATTGGGAAGAGCACCATCTAGTCCCCGTTGGCGGACTCCGCTTTAGTGAGTTGGCTTCTGTGTTATGTGCTTGTACTGAAGGAATGTTCAGGAGAAGGTTGCAGCCCTCTGGAGCCTGGGGAGGATACAGCACAACAGGGACCATGGTGGGGGTCTTAGGTGTGGTGGGTGCACACAGCAGCCCAGCTCTGCGTGGGAGGAAGGTGTCAGGAAGAAGGAGAGCATGGTGGCCGTGTAGATGACTCAGTAGCCTTCATGTGAATGGGAAGGAAATGGCTGGGCACATAGGGTGCTCCAGGAGGAGGGGAGCAGCCGAGGCCCAGGCAACCCCGCAGCAGAGAGGCAGCTGCAGTGCCATGGCTGGGGGCAGCCAGCACCCCGGAGCTCACACACTGCCTTGACCTTGGAGCTTCACGCTGTGCTCCCCACGCAGCAGGTGCTGACACCCAGTAGCAGGGACAGTCCTGGCAGTTTGTTCAGTCACTCCCCAGGATGACTCGAGCATCTGTGTGTATCCACTGACATGGCATGGGACCCCGTGTTCTAGAGAATACGGTTTGAGAAACGCTGATCTAATCCACCCCACCCACAGCTGCCGCAGTACTTACAACTGAAAACTTTGAACACATGTCACAGTCAGCGCCAACCTGGCAGTGGCTGCTCACTGCCCACGGGAGGGAGCCCAGCGGTGGGTGGAGGTGCGGTGTGTCCTGGCCTGCCAACTCCTGCTTCTGCACCCTGTTCCGACCCAAACATGCAGGCCACACTGGGTTTGGCCTGTGGCTACCACGCATCTTCTCTCAGAGTTGACCACATTTTCCTGAGTCCACTGCCCCATCTGAGGCCTCTTCCCCCACCAACCCCTCCATGGGGGCCAGGGCTCCCCTGCAGCTCGGGCCAGCTGTGCTCTCTGTGCCTTGAGTTGTTGGTGTGTCAGTCACCCCACGCAGCCAGGTTTCCGCCCGCACAACACTGTTAGCCTTTTTTCTTCTCCACCCGTGCAGTCCTGCTGCCCATGATTGTGTCACGTGATTTGGAACCTGCTAGTGTTTATGAATCTTCCCTGTAAAGATGGAGACTTTCTAAATAGCTACTCATAAGTGTTAAAAAGAACAGAGTGTTGCAATCTGGCCTCAGCCACCAGGAGGGGAGGCCAAGTCAGAGGTGTACCCAGACCCACCTGTGGTGGCACCTAGGAAACCCCATGCTAGGCAGGTTCAGGAGCTGTGAGGAGCCGAGCCCTCTGTGCCGACCCAGGAAGATGGAGAGGTGGCAATGAGCCCAGGCAGGCTTTCCCTGTTCTCAGCAGGGGTGGGAGCGAGAAGATGAGCAGTGATTCTAGAGCCCCCTGCTTGTAAGAAATAGCAACTGGGAAGTAAGACAGATGCCCACGCTCAGCAACTCCATCACTTGAACTGTTTCTAGTTTTATATCACATTATTTTTTCACATTACAAAAGTGGCCTTTCAGGTTGAAACTAAGGAATTTGTAAGTAGTTGTTAAGTATTGCTGTCACCTCTGTAAGAAAAAGGTGCAGGGCATGTGTTTGTTGGTCAGCTTTCTGCTGTTGGGACAAAATGCCTGAGATAAACAACTTAAAAGAACAGTTTATTTTGGCTCATGACTTCAGAGGTTTAGACACATGTTCACTTGGCTCAGTCACTGTGGGCCTGAGGTGCGAACATCATAGCAGGGAGCATGTGGTGGGGGGATGCTGCTCACCTCCTGATGGCCTAGCATCATAAGCAGAGGAGGACCCGGGTCCCTGGGCGCCCTCCAAGGGCAACACCCACAAGGGCATACCCAGTGACCTCACTTGCTCCTGCCAGGACCTGCCCCCTAAAGAGCACACCCCTCCCAGTATCACCACAGGCTGGGGACCAAACCTTCAACTGTGGCCTACAAGGATGCTGAGGGACATTGAAGGTCCAAGCCATAACAGGGAACCATTCTAAAATTTCTTAGTAGTTGGTGTCTTATTTTTGGTGCAGTCTGGAGTCAGACTGTCACAGCTGGAAAGCATGCTGGAGGGCATTTGATCCCCTTTCAAAATGAGAGGATTTAAATGAAAATATGCTAATGGCCTGCAGTGGTCAGTTAGGCAGGAATCTTATTCTTTCTTTGAGGTATCCCTCAAATCAATGTGATGACGAAATAAAAGAACCTGAGAAGCTGTTTTAGCCTGAGAACAGGTCTGTCAGGCCTGTTAAAGGTACTGGGGTGCCTGCCTCAGGAAGCAGATGTATGTTCCGGAGCTGCTCAGTAGGCAAACTTGACCTCTGCAGAAGGGTGTGCTATCAAAAGAAACCTGGTGAGCAGGTGCACCTGGGTGGGCAGTCCACCTGATTGTATCCCTGATACAGCGCTGCCCCTGGCTCTGACAGAGGAGTTCAGGGTTACAATGTACACAATTGGCTAATTTTAAAATTGGGGTGGGAAAGAGAAGGGCTTTTGTTAAAATGGCTTCAAATGGGTCTTACATCCCAATTAAGGCTGAATACTGAATTCTGAAAATGGACACTGGACTTTTGTGTTTCTCATGGATCAGTCTCCAGCTGCCTCAGCATTTTGAGTTTTAGTGCTGTTTTAAGTAAAAGTGTTACCTCTTCTAAAAGCATCCCATCATCTTCTTGGGAAGATGCCATGCTCCTGGCTGGAGCTAGGGGCTGCCTGGCTGAGTGACCTGCTGTGTTATTGTGTTTTGTTACCTCAAGACCAAGGTCATTTATAAGTACACAGCTGATTACAAAATGTAGTTATTGAGAACATAGAATTTACTAAACAATTAGGATTCTATATTTCTTATGACTATTGGAACTCGCCTATCTCTTCTATAAAGATGAGAAACCTTATAAATAGATCTTCATTAATGTGGAATTGATAGAGTTTCTAAAAATATATAAAACAAATTAAATCATGTGTCTATTTAATGCTAGATGCAAATAAGCATATTTTAGAACGGATGGCTGTTTATTGGCTATTATATGCATTGTGATAGGAGCTTAGCTGTTCAGTCTTGTCATGAGAGCTTCCCAATAATCAGTGAACTTTGCATAGTATTTTCAGTTTCAAGAATGTAAAATAGACCAGGCGGCTTCCACAGTCTTTGTGTTCAGCTTCCAGTCCTTTAGACAATCTCTGTGAGCTCAGCAAAACTGCATGCATCCTCCAGATCCCTCTGATGCCTGTCCTTGTCTCAAGGTAGCTCAGTGTGGACCACCTTGCCAGACAGTGAGGGGCGGTCCAGAGCTGGTCAGTCAGATCATTGTGTCCCTTTCTTCTTCCGTGTCTGCAGATGAGGCTTCCTAGTCCAGCTTGAGCTGTGCCTGAGGGGGCTGCTGGCACTCACTGTCACATCCTCACTCCAGGCAACAGGAAGGCCCAGGGCAAGGGCTCTGTGGACTCCTGAAGCTCACTGTCACACTCCATACATGAGTTCCTGTTAGTAAAAAGGAGAATGTGGAGACGACTGGTATTTCTCCAGTCCCACCCTAGAGCCTTCTCTCTAGACTTGGGTTGGTTTTGTTCTGTTTCAGCTGGAATGTCCTCCTCTGTTTTCCTGCCTGCTTTTCTATCTAAATAGGATAAAAACAGAGGAAGCCCCATGCTTAGCTGTCCCTTCCCCATCCCCTCTGGCCTCCACAGCCTCACCTTCTCCCTGAAGCACCCACCCTTGGGAAGATGCCGTGCTCCTGGCTGGAGCTAGGGGATGGCTGGCTGCTGGAGCTCACCAGGCACCTGCTGAGCTGACCACAAGGCATTGGCACAGGGCTTCTGGTGGCTGGCATGACAGTCTAACTGCCTGCATTGCCCAGGGTGGTGAGGAAACATCAGGCCTGTATAGGACCCAAACGTGTGGTGAGAACAGCTTCATCCCCCTTGGGCAGCCCTGATGGTACTAATTAATCCAGAGCTTCTAGGATGTCTACATGTCCCCTTTGTGAAGTTGACTACCAAGAGAGTATGTGGAGCACTGAGCAGGTTTAGTTAAAATAAAATTCTATAAATATTTGGCATTGGAGCTGATTGCTCGTTCACCACCACTCTATTATCTTTAGACTGTAATAATATACTTCAGGATTAAAAGGAAAGTACGTGCTGTCTGAAATCTATAAAGAGAGTTTTTCTTTGTTTTTAAGAAAGGCAATATACAATTAATTTTAAAAAGAAATAGGGTCATTATTCTTAGGAAAGTAATACATTTTTTCCATACCATTTTCTTCCTGAAACAATTTTATATTCATCATGCACTCTATTCAGAGAGTTTTAATTACTAAAGTATCATAAGAATCTTGAAATAACTGTCTATTTATATAAAAGTCCCATTAATGGCTTCCAAGAACAATGCCACACTGAGGTTCATACATAATTTCTTTCTTCATAAAGTCACCTAGTTATATTTTCATAATTTGTGAGCCTTTTTCAATTTGGAATTACATTATTTGTTCTCATGCATATTGTGATAATAAGGAGAAGGAAGCAGGTAATGTGATACATAAAACACCTCGCCATGTCAGTGTGTGCCGAGCATTCAGATGAGCCAGATCCTAGGACATGGGGTTAGCCTCCCATGTGACAGGCAAGGGGGTCAGGCCAGGCGCAGGTGGGAGGTTCGTACTGAGCCACGGATGTCCATGCTGCCTCCCCGATGGACCTCTGGCCTCAGTCGGTGGCCTGCGTCTCGAGGAGACGCACAGTTGCAAAATGCTCTGGTTTAAGTGCTGCTGGGGTTTGTGGCAAGGTAATGAGGAAAGCAGTGGCTGAGGGGCAAGGGCCCCGTTGGTTCAGGCCAAAGTACCTTTGGGTGCTTCAATCTGCTCCAGGGCAGAGCCCCTATTCTTGCTGTCCTCATTTTCACCCCAGCAGTGGCTGTAGGGCTTTGACAATGTGGCTGTCCCTTCTCATGATGAGGTGCAGCCTGCCGGAGCCTAGGTTGAATCCTTCTGCTCCATTCCATCCTGACCTCACTGCAGAGAAAACGGCCTCCTCTGGGCCCTGCATCCTGCCCCTGGGCTTCCCTCTTTGGTCCTGACACATGGTGGGACCTTTCCTTGCATCAGCTCTGGCCGCGCCCTCAGGCCCGCTTGCTGCAGTCTCCATCACCTTCCCGCAGCACTCTGTCCAGTCCAAGCACATTCCTGGTGTGTGCTTTCTGTTTAGAGTCTCTCCCCATCAGGGACACATTGGTACTGTGGATGTGACCTCAGTCCTTCCTTAGTGACCTGCGTCTGATGCAGCACAGCTGAGCACTGGGAGGATGCATGTTGGTTGGAGGGACAGTGGAAGGTATGGATTTGCATAAAATTTGTGGATGTTCCATGGTCTGTGGTGCCACAGTGGACATCCACTACAGGAGGAAGTCAGCCACTTTGTGGTTTTATGAGCATGTGGATACCCTCAAACATAGCCACGCATTCCCTGAAATTGCTATTGTGTGGAATCAGCACATGTAGTCTTTGCATTCACACACACACACACACACACACACACACACACACACACGCACACACACATCCCTAATTTAGTTTCCATGTCATTCTGTGTTCAAGGTTGTAAATAATAGAAACCAGGATGGGGAACAACTTACCAAACACCTTTTCATCACTGTGTTATTTATTTATCCTGCAAAGACACATTAGGCAGAGAGTGTTTTCCCATGGTTTTTCTTTCTAAAGCTCTGACTCACAGTGGTTTTGAGGGTGCTGATGGCCTGTGGTCTCCAAGCTGGATTGTGACAGATGAACAGGATGGATTACTGATTTGAGATTTGGTGTTCTGGAAATCATAAAGCAGGAGGAGTGGGGACTGGGAGGCTCTGGGGGCTGGAAACCATATCTGAAGGCTTTTACCCCAGGGTTAGTGGTGGAGCTAGGACAAGTTGTGAGTGACCTAAACCACCCACCAGAGAACCTGTTGTTATCATGACAGAGTCGTCAGAGGTCTCATGTTCCTCAGTGCTGCTTTTCTGCTGCAGCCAAAGGTAGTAGACATTTGAGCAGCTCTTTAAGCTTTCTGGCCCCCTGCAGCTACAGCATGGGATGTGACCAGATCCCAGACATCTCAGCACATCCATGCCAGACAGGCTGGGTCCTGGCCCAATACCAGCACATCAATGGGGCTGATTCCAGCGCTTTCCCCCAACTGGCCTCCACATGCACTGGCTAATTCCACGTAGGTCAAGCTTTGCTGTTGTCCTACTGTGCGTCATATCTGTGCACTGCCCATACACATACCGCCACACACATGCCCTATATGGATCTGGGGGCTACTGTGGGCTGCTGCCTCAGCCGCCTCAGCTGGTCAGTGAGTGCGTGCACTTGGTCTGTGTTAGAGTCAGCGCTGTGCTGAGATGTGATGGGCCTGGCCACTCTGGGCCTGCTACAGGCCTGCCTCTGCAGAGGTAATAAGGGAAGGCACTAAAATCAGCATGTGCTTTTACATGTGGAAGCAGAGTATCATGCCATCGCCCCACCCCCCCACCCCCCAATGACATTCCACAAGGAAAACAGTCCCTAACATGCAGGACAGCATATCACCAGGCAATCAGGCCTCGAGGACTGAATCTGAAGTTGAATGATAAATTCTGTCCCCGTTTTCCAGCTGGCAGGGCACAAGTGGGTTCTCCAACACCTGTCCTGTGAGAGCATCCACTGGTGTTAGGCTGCCAATCTCCAATGTCCCTGTGACAGGTGTGCATTCAAGGCTCCAGAGGACTGCCTGTACCCAGCCCACCTCCACCTGGTCCCTGGGGCTGGCATGTGTTCTCTCTTGTCTGGGGGAAAGTCCCTTGGAGAGATTGACTATGCACTTTGTTGAGAGAGGAAAAATGTGTTTCTCTAAGCCTTTGGGCCTCGCTGTGGCTTAGTTCCTGTAGATATGATAGGGGTGGCAGTACTGAGTCTTGTGCAGGTGTGTTCACTAGGCTGCCTGTACCTGGCTGCCAGTGCCCAAGGTCCCACTGCCCTTCTGGCAGGAGGCGGGCCACAGGGACCCTGTGGGCAGGCTTTTCTTCCATATTCAGTGCTCTGTAAAGGCATGGGACATCTAAACCAAGAAGCAAGCAAAGAAACAACAGGAGGAAATCAGCTCCATGTGCAGAGGAGTACTAGGAGCTGAATGCTGGGTGCCAGGAGGCTCTCTGGCCTGTGGGTTCAATAAGAGCAGGAGACTGCTTCCTTCAGTCCCTTTCTTTACCTCCTAATTCTGACCGTGCTAGGCATTTTCTGTACCCTATGCAGTTCATAAGTGGCTCTCTGGAGCTTGGCTGCCCTTGTTCCCCCACCTCCCCCTGCAGCACCTGCACCCTGACCTGGCCCCCTGGGCACACGAAGCCGGTCTTCCCAGTGGGGGCCTGCGTAGGGGGAAGGCCAATGGAAAGCTGCTGCCTCCCTAGATGGCATGAGTCCTCCTGCAGTGGGATAATAATCAGGGCCAGGGAGGGGAGGCTGTGTCAATATGTGGGGTGCATCTACATGGTGACAGGTGTGTGCTGTCCCTGAATATCCATTATCAGTATCCATTGCAGCAGGCTGTGGTCCTCACCGCAGGTGCCACTGTTTACTACAGAACCCGACTGGGTGCTGCCCGGCTCTGAGGTGCCCCTCCTGGAGTGCTCCACACTGTGGTTTCTCAGGATGCTCTATCATCAGGGTTCCAAAGCCAGGCTGGTCCTGGGCCAATTCAGAGGATTGGTCTCACCTGACATGGTTCTCAAAACAAATCAGCAAGAGGCTGCTTCCTAAGGACCACACTGGGCCCACAACAACCAAACCCGTGGTGAGAAGTCACCACTGCCTACAAAAACTAGGGAAGCTGGGTATGTGCCAAGGTCCTATACATGGCTGCAGGGTGACTGCTCCCAAGGCAGGAACTTGCCGTGCAGAGGCACAAGTGATATTGGGGTGTGCAGTGTCACCAGAGAGGACACAACTTTCACAGACCCTCACCTCTGTGGAAGGGGATCAAGCTCAGATATGCTCACAGAAAAAAGGTAAAGAGTGAGGGTACTGATTTTCTGAATTTATGAGTGCTCTGCAGTTGCCCTAGGAATTTAAAATGCTTGTGATACATTTGGAGAACCAAAATTTCCCTACTATTGCAGCCCCCCTGTTGTATCTTCTTTCTCCTGTTTTCTGGTCTTTCAGATTGACTGGCTTTTTTCAAAACATGTAATGACCTTTGAGCAAGGTGGACTCTGGAGGCTGCTCTGGGGTCCCCACCTGTGTTTTCATCAACTTGGGGCTTGGAGGGCAGATCTGTGCTCCAGCTTCCTGCTGCCCTTGCAGTGAGCCTGGTAGAAGGAGCACCCTGCTGGATACCAGCCTTAGCCGCATGGATGACAACCCCTTCCTGCTGGGCTCCTGCTTTCAAAATCCTGTGGTGGATAAGTACACCGTTTCTTGGAATGAGCTGTCCCATTCCTGAGGCTTTGCATTTACACACTCCTTTCTCTGCAGACCTCTGGGGGAGCCCTATGGTCTTATTCCAGGAAAGACTGCAAGTCTCAGGCTCACTGGTCGTCTTGGAACCAGCAAACTGCACTGGGTCAGCTCTGCGTCTCTGTGATGGGCTAGAGATGCCTCCAGAACGCAGAGCTGGGGGCTGTGGCAGCCCGTCTCCTTTCTTTTCACCCTCACTGGCGCCTCTGAGATCGACAGGGGCAATTGGTATTGGCTGCACACCACATTCTGAATTGTGCAGCAGTGAAAGCTGTGTTCGGTGGACACTGAGCTCCTGCAACGTCCTCTGCCCTGGAGAGCCTGCTGCCCTATGCTGAGCATTTAGCACATTTCTGCCTCAGCGACAGGCTCAGTTATATCATCTGACCATGAGAGTGACCTCTGTTGCTGACGGAGCCCTTGTAGATTGAGTGTGGCATGTAGGTCGGAGTACTAGTTCATGTACAGGAAAAGACCTTTGTACAGGAAGCAGTTAATGTTTCTCATCCTAAGTTTTTCTTGGGTCTTGGCTGGATTAGAAAGCCTAAGCTCCAAATTTGCCAAGAATGTTCTGTGGGCAAATCAGCCTCCTTGCAACTGCAGAGAGAGAGAGAGAGAAGAGGAAGAAAGAGGAAGAGGGAAGGAGAGGGAGTGGCTATTTTTTTTAATTTTGTTTTTAGTTGTCAATGGACCTTTATTTTATTTATTTATATGGTGCTGAGAATCGAACCCAGTGCCTCACACATGCTAGACAAGCCCTCTACCGCTGAGCTACCACCCTAGCCCAGGAGAGGCTATTTAACGTGCGAGACTTTGTCATTATAATTGTTACGATAGAGCGCAACCCATGGGGACAGACGATACATGACCGTAGATCAGGGCAACCAATCAGCACCCTGGGCTCTCAAGCTCCAGCAACTGGTTTTCACAGCTGACTTCCTTCTGTCATTCAGAAACCCAGCATTTTTGTGAAACCCAGCATTTTTGCCTTGGACACTATGTTTGCCTGTCAGTGTGTCAGTGTGTACGTGTGTGCTTTCATCTTTTCTACTGCTCCTCTATATTTTCTTGATATCTATCTTCCTTACATCCCCTTCTCTTTCCCTTGTATCTTCATTATAACTTGCATTGACATTTCAAAACTGGATTCATAATTTTTAAGATGGTGAGTATGACCTTTCCATTATGATGAAATTTTCCATTAGTCTTCGGTAAGTTCTGAAAATGTCTAAGCCGTTGGGATCACGCAGGAGAGAAGCCGTTTCTCTGAAGGTGACGAGGTGGCTGCCCTTTCACTGCCCTTTCACTGGGCCACCGCTCTCTCTCCCACACAGGGAGCACTCCTTTCAGTGTACATCCCTCTTTGTTCTCAGAGCCCTCCCAGCTGACATGTCTGCAGCCTCCTTTATACCCTGCCCCACATGTGCAGGAAACACACTGCTGTGGGGGGTGAGCCCTCCCGTCCCTAGAGCTGCTGTGTGCTTCAATCTTAACAGGCATTCGTGGGCTTAGATTTTCCTTCGTGTGTGGTGCTCAACCTGAGCTACAAGTGTCCCCTGTCTCCTTGTAGGGCCATGAGAGCATGGCATGATGATGGGAAGACATAGGCAGTGGGAAGGTCCCATCCTAACTGAAAGTCCTTAAAGGATAAGAATGAATCAAGGCTCATGTGAGAGGTTCAGAGGGAGGGCTGCCCGCAGTTGGTGAATGCAGTGTCTGCACAAGGCAATCGGCCCTCGTTCCTCACCGTCCCTCGCTCTGCACAGCAGTTCCTCATGCCCCAGCATGTGCGCCGGCAGCCCAAGCAGCTTGCGTATCTGCATCCACAGGTAGGAGAGGCGCCCCCAGACTTACCACAGTGGCGCTCTAAATCTGGCTCTGTGAGGACAGCAAATCCCATTCTCCACTGAGACTGACACCCCAACATGTCTGCCAACTGGAATCCCCTGCATCCATTAAAAACACCAAGCCCAGGCCACATCTCCCACCCTGAATCCTCCTCATGGGGCCCAGTGGCTCCTCACTGGGCTGGGGAGCTCCTGCCTCCAGGCAGAAGGGGAGCACCCTGTGGGCAGGGGTAGAGGAAGGGAGGGCATGGGCAGCATAGCACCCCCACCAGGCCACGGCTTGCGGGGTAGGCATTCTCTTGAACTCTGCCCTCTCTACCTGGGCATACAACCTGGGCATGCTGCTAAACACAGAGTTCTCCATCTGCACAGCCCGAAGGACCACAGCAGCTACAATGTTGCCTAACCACTAACTGAGTCCAGTCTTCAAAGGTGTGCCACACTCTGCGGGGTAGCTAAGCCTGTGGCTGTCCTGACCACACAGTGCGGACAGCAGAATGTGTCAGCAGGGGGCGGGGCAGAGGTCGGTGGGGCACACCCTGGTGATCTTCACTGTCACCCTGTAACGCCTTGCTCCCTCAGACGGGCACGCCCCCCACAGGCTGCCCCAGCACACCTCAGAGCTCCTTGGAGCCTTACACCAGCACCTGGTGGGGGCTTCCTGGGGTGGCCCAGGCCTCTGTGTTCATGATAAAGATTCCCAGATGACTTGAACTTACCAGTGGCTTGAAATCCAGTGGGCTAGAAGTTGGGAGTGTGCGAGAGAGGTTTCTCCCCCATGTTCCTAACAGACTCATTGGAGTCATGGCTACAGCCCCAGCGGAGTGAGCTTTGGAGCTGATTTTGAGTCTTGTTTGTGTGCATTGTGTTCGGTCACCTCAGTGGGGGTGGAGCTCCCTGGCTGCCCAGGATGTCACTTCCACACATTATTCTGTGGGCCTCAGGCCCAAATGGATTGAAGAGGGACCTTGTTTCTGTTCAAAGACTGCATACAACACATTGATACAAAAATCAGTCTGTATGTACTGTACATATTTTTAGTTTTCTATGTGTGGATTGCACAATTCATTTTCCCAGTTTACAGAAAGTCTGTTTTCCATTAGCTGCAATGCAAAGCCAGTTATGGATGTGTCATGTAGCAACCTGCTTTAACTACTCTCCCAGCTGTCGAAGGAGACATGTCCTGTCCCTGAGAGCCATGAATCTAAGGGCATTGTTACTAGGCCATGGGTGTGTGGTCATATGTTGAGAGATCACACTGGCTGCAAAAGTAGGAGGGGGAGGAAACGCCACATGAGAGACCTCTGTGAAAGGGCCTCCTGGTGAGGCTGCCTGGTAGAGGGGGACGCGGGGCCTGTTGTGTGCCACTGGTCACACTGAAGCCTGCAGGAACCACGAGGGCCTGCTGTCCTGCGGCTGCGGGCTTGTCCTCAGCCATGGGTAATAGGACCCTGTGGGGCCACATTTGGCAAACCCTCTAAGTCTTACCTACAATTTTGATGCTCTTTGGAACCCAGACATCGTCTGGTGATCACAAGGCTAGTGTCACTAGAGAAAGTGAAGAATATGAAATGGCACAAGCTTCAGTCTCTGCCACGCTGGGTGCTTAGATCCAGCTGATGTCCGGTCCATGGTCAGGGCCGCCGAGGGGCACAGGGCAGGTGACATCTGGTCCTGTGGCCATGGTGGTCAGGGCCACTGCAGATCACTGCCTGTGGCTTATTCTCAGAGGATCTGCTGTGTATGCAGTTCTATGAGAAGTGAGATGCCAGCCCCCACTGTGCAAATGCCCTGTGGTAGAAGAGGACCAGGACCCTCACTCCACACACAGCCAATAGCCTGGGTGAGTGGGCTTGGAGGGGCCTGGGAACCTGCTCCCCAGGCTGTGGTTTGTGGCTGATGGTTGCCCCCCACTGGAGTACAGGCCTTGCTGTTTACAAAATTCATCTCCCTGGTACCCAACGTGACTCCCCGACGTAGAGAAAGACAAGACCTTGGAAGGGAAAGGCCAGGGCCCTAGTGGGGAGGGGTTACATTTTAGAATAACACAGATAACTTTTTGTAAGGAAATTTCAAATCTACAGAAGCAGAGAGAATGAAATAATGATCCTCAACCAAATCAAGCAAGTACCAGTCCCTTTCTGTTAACCTCCCTGTACACCAGCCATGAGACATGAAGTTTTTATGTACTGCGGGAATGCTGTGTGACTTGAGGTGTCAGAGGCACCAGCAACATCCCTGGTAGGAGGTTTGCTGCAGAATCTCCTCTTCTGGAGGCAGATGGAACCCTGGGTGGCTGTGACCAGGTGGCTTTATTTAGACCAGTGCTGTCCAGCGCAGAGGAAGCCAGGTAGGTGGCTGAGTCCTTGTTTCTGGTCCAGCAGGCCACTGTCACAGCATAGAGCATTGCTGCCAGGCCCCAGCACCTGGGCAGCTTTCTGGGGCTTCCTCTCTACTCTGTTTTATGACAGCCTGGGAGTCTGTCTTCAGCACAGGAACAGCAGCTGCTCTGGGCAGGGCCTGTCTGCTGTCCCCCAGCCTGGACGCATGGCAGCATCTGGGGAGGCTTGGTGGTCACAAGGGTGTAGGGAGGAGTGTGCTGGTGACACCTCCTGGGTGCAGAATGACGTAACTAGCGCCAGGTGGGGCAGCCACCCTATCAGCACGGCCGGGCGGAGGGTTAGTTCCTTGGCGAAGGCTGGGACATTGCAGGTTCACTGACGTGGCCTTGCACCACAGGTCTCTTCTTCATGGGAAAGTAGTGAGATACTGCGCAGCCAGGACGGTCGAGGTTCAGTGAGCATGCCCCAGGGCTTTTACCAGTACGACAGAGCTGGTCAGTCTAAATCTGCCAGTTTCATGTCTACCTGTCTGTAGTGTGTCCAGCAAGGGAGGAACCACTCAGGAGCAACTGAGAAAATAGGAAGAGAGAAATCTGTCAAATTCCTGTTTATTGACAAATATCATGTTTAAGAAATTTACACCAAGTCTATGCTTCGTGAATTTTCAAGAGTTTCTTTTAAATTTAGAGACGGGAAATGGCCATGAGCAGAAGGCCTCCCTGCTCTGGACTCTAACAGTGAACAGCCAGGGCTGCAGATGTTGTAATTGGGAGTACTGAGTGGGAACGGTGTTAGCAGAAGGTGACTTCATGTCCTCCCAGCCTTATAAGAGACTCGCACCTCCACACCTGGCCCTCAGAGTGCCCTCCCCAGGTGGCCTGGGAGTCGGGTTGCCCAAGGACATCGTGGCCTTAAGCAGGACTTGGCTGTTAGAGCTCGAGCCTGGCAGACACAAGCATGTCCCTGGGGCGTGCTCCGAGGATGCAGGGGAACAGTGGCTGCATCCTCAAGCAGACCTGGTTTTCACGCATCAGTCATCAGGGGCTTAAGGGCCCTGCGCACCCTCTGAGGAAGCCTGCTTCCTTCTAACCACAGACCAGTTTTCCTCCCTGAAGTGCGCTGGGATAGGCCACCCCTGTCAGTAAGTGGCACCTAGCTTCCCCGACACCTTCACCTTGCCTTGACTGCACGGGAGAGCTCTTGCTATATTTCTCTTTCTTCTTGTGGATTAGCGTAAAAGCAGCCATAGGAGGTCTTGGAATTATACCTGCTGCCTGTGGCCACTCTGCCCATGGCCGTTTGTGGATGGGTCTTCCAGGAGTCCCTAATGTCCCTCCTGTCCTGGGCAGGCTGCAGGGGTTCTCCCCAGCTAAACTGAGAGGGTTTCTCCAAATTTTATCAAAATATAACTTTGTTTACAGACCCCTCTTAAATGATGTTGAAATATAGTAATTCAGTTGATGCTGGCTTAAAAAAAAAAAAAGAAGTTGCTGTTCTTTTGTATAGATGGCATTAAACCCCAGATTCCTAGCTGCAGGGCACAGAGCCCTGTGAATTTTGCCTTCTGAATGAATTCTGCCAAATGTCATTTGATTAAAGCCAGACTGATTAGACTACTGATTAATTCTGCTGTTGATAGATTACACTGCCTGGCTGATGAATAGATGGCCTCCATTAGCAGTGATTCCCAGTTACAAAGACAAAGGAGAAGCCCTTTGTCAGTTAAGCTGCGTAATCGTTCAGAAACAGCATTAATCATGAGCCATATCATTGTCTAGTTAATCCAGCTAATGAGTTGAAAGGTATAATTTATGCCACGTATTCCGCTCTGAAAGTGTTAGAGATCATTTCCATAATGCCTATTGAAGCAGGTTTGTGCTCCTGTTAAAGGGTTTGTACTAGAGCCAGGTAGAGGAAGAGAAGTACTGGGCTTAGGATGAGACGGATGTGGTGTGTGGTGGTCAGTGTGCGGGGGGCTAGGGGGCCGGGAAACAGTGGTACCCAGACATGCCACATGGTACCAGCTAGCTGTGTGGAACTGTGACAAGCACCTGAGCCGATCCACCCAATCCACCTGTGAGGAAGAGGCATGTTTGGCTCACGGCATCAGGGGCTTGGCCCTTTGCTTTTAGACTGTGGTGAATGAGTACACCATGGGAGGACAGGAAGAGGAAAAGGCCAGGGTCCCAGTCCCCTTCCAGTGCCCTCGCTTTCTCACTCCAGGCCCCACTGCCTCCCAGGAGTGCCTCAGGTTGGGGACTAGGCCTTCACCTCATCGGCCTTTGGGGGACACTTGCCCCGTGTAGCAGTAGTTCTCCAGCGGCATTGTGCCCCTGCACGTGGGCCTGTGAGTCGTCCAGTGTGCCCTTGAGGGCAGCGAAGCTCGGCCTCAGCTCTGCTGTCAGCTTTGTAGGAAGGTGTCAGAGCCTGCCTTGCTTCCTGAGCTTTCTGTCATGCGGTCCATTGCTGTGTCAGCGGCGGACAAGTACTTCACCTACATGGTCCTCAGCGAGCCTGGGCAACCAGAGTCCCAGTCCTCTCACACCTTGCGCACGTGCCCGGGCCCTGCCGCACTGGAGTTGGGCTGAGGAGACTCAGGGACGCGCCAGACAGTGGTGTTCTCACAGGCCCTGAGGAAGGGGCCAGGTGTGAGTGGCGTCTCCCTGGATGGTACCCTGCACCACTCGGCCTTCTCTGCTCTCCGCTGTGCTTTTGGGCTGCCTGTGTTCCCAACGGGCTCATAGGGCCATGAGCAGGACGAGTGAGAAGAGGGCGAGGGTTTCCTTTCTAAGGAAGAACGCATTTACCTCCTCCATCTCGTTCGTACGTTTCTCAGCTTTTGGTGTAAGTGACCTGCAACTGCTCTGCTCTATCAGTTCAGGGCAGCTTCCTGGGGCAGGACTCTCCAGCACTTGCTTTGAATGCCACTCACATGAAGTGGAATTCCTTTCAAAGGTGGGCATGAGAGGCCTTTCCAAGGAGCCTTGTGGACAGTGTGACCAGGATCTCTTAGGACTGCATTCCTTCTTGTGAGATGTTCAGAAAGAATCTCAGCTTCCTGTGAGTCTAGGGACTGCGAAGGGACAGACATTCGAAGGCACACCCAGCTGCCTTCCACAGGACTCCCTGGTCTGAGGACAGCCTTTCTTTCTAGACTAGTGTGGAAAGCTGACCACAAATGCCTCTTGGAGCAAAACTAGGGACTCATGGATTCCAGTGGTTCTGGGTGGAGAGGAGGGGGGCCAGGTGGATTGAGACCTGCTTCCTCCCTGGCCCTCGTCAGCCTTCGGTTCTCAAACTGCAGGAACTGGAGGAGCGTGAATTTCACCCCGTTTTCCCACAAGAACACAAGTAGACACACATTGATGGTGGTCTACCCATGGAGTCTTTTAAAGAGAAGGTAGGCGAGGAAAATGTAAGTGCAGTGACCTGTGACTGCACGGTAGCCTGTCACTGAGGCCATCCTGTGGGTGGCTCTGCTGTTCAGATACGCCAGAGCCCAGTACATCGAGGGCTGTGAGCGCCTTCTGCTGACTCTCTGCCTCTCACCAGCACCTCTGCAGCCTGCAGGGAGCTAGAGTGTGAGACCTGTCTGGGGTGCAGCTGGGCAGCATCACTGAGAGGAGCCACCCTGACCTGGCCGCTCAGTCTTGCTGCTCTGGCTTCTCATCCTGGAGCTGCGCTCACACTCGCCCTTTCAGGGCTGGTCCTGTCAGGTTGCTCTTTGCCCAGCAGCTGCCCTAGGGTGCACGTCTTCAGAATGTTCAGTCTTGCAAACTGTAGGAAGAAGAGCTTTTCTTCTTATGTACTTCATATTAGTGTCTATGTGTTTTAAAATACATGTTTCAGTAAATCACATGGCTGTTAAAAGGACCTTAATGAGCAGTCTCAGAAACTCCAAGTAATTTCTACTCTAAATTCTTAGAACTACATTTTCCTTTTAATGTTTTTAAAAAGCTTTGAAGAATTTGAAGAAATAATCAGTGCAAAGGTAATGCGATAAGGGAAGAGAGGTTGTTTATTCAGACTGGCAGGAGAAGCACTGATGACATCGATTGCTGAGCTGTGAAGAAGAGTGTTCTCCTAACAACTGTGACACTCATTCAAAGTATCCTTTTACATCTTCAAAAGTACACACACTTCCATTTCTGGCCACCTGGCAGATGCTCCATATCCTGGAGAAAAGGCCCTCTGTGGAGCCTCCAGAGATGCTGGGTGAAGTAAGGCCAACAGCTGACATCTGAGCTTGTAAGGGTGTGACCGTGTCCCTAGGTCCCAGCAGCTGGGCACCAGAGAGAATCAGAAGTGAGGAGGTGGGCCAGCAGGTGTGGCCAGGGCAGGTCTTCCTGAGACCTGGTGGTTGAAGGAGTCAGGGAAAGATGGAGCATTGAGCTCAGGCCATGGGACAGTGTGGAATCTCCTTCCACCACAGTGCTGAGACCCTCAAAGGACTGTGCTCAAGGAGATCCCAGGGACTAGTAACCACCCACCTTTGGCAATGGTGGGTGCTTTTAACTAGCTTGGAGTAACTGCTGGCTGGGAGAGCATTCTCCTTGTTTGTAACCACAGACCTTTCCTCAAGTGTGCTCGGAGTTCAGACTTAACATACTTGCCTAGCCACAAGAGTCTCAGGCAGGAAGTACACCTGACAACAGCCTTTGATTGACAGCTTCCTAGAGTGCAAGGCAGGAACACACACACGTGCAGTCTGTGGGGCTAACCTTCCACCTCTGGGCAGGTCACAGGAGTCCAGCAGATAAAGACCACCAAGCATGAGCTCACGATTCCAGAACCACAGAAAAAGGAGCCAGAACAGGAGGAGAGGAAACCACAGGGAACAGAACTAGATGGCCTTAAATTTAGATATGACATTTCAGGTGAAGAAAACTGGCAAACGTCTAGAACATTTTAAAATAAATATGAGTTACATGAGTAAAAAGGTCATGTTGTATCTAAAGATTAAATAGAATTGGAAAAGAAACAAGTGAAACCTTTAGAAATGAAAAATACGGTAACAGCATTGAAAAGCTCAAATGGTCCTGTTAAACCACAGGTTATTAACAGCTGGGAAGAGAATCGGTCAACTGATTGTGAACAAATGTCATAAAGTGCAACACAAAGACCTGGAAGTGGAAAAGAGGAATCAAGAGACAAAGAATAGAATGAGTCTAGTCTATATCTAATCAGAGGTGTCGGCTTTCATTCAAATTTTCTGCCCTGCTTTTATTTATTTATTTTTTGTTTTCTAAGTTTCCCCCATGTATGTTCTTAAATGTTTTAGATCAACCATTTTACCCTGCACGGGTTCAGAGACTATCAACTCTGTTTCTGTCCTTTGTGTGGCTGTCCTTGGTTTTTCATTCAATAGCAAATGAGAAACAGTTGCTTTCAAATAAAACCAAAATTGACCACTAACAGGTCTTTGTAAGTCAGATACATAAGAAAGCAGGAAAACTAGTAAACAGATGTGTGTGTCGCTAGACCTCACTGAAGACGTAAAACAAGATCATCTCTTGGGCAAGAAGACCTTGGCCTGAGCGGGCCTTTGGGAGTGAGGACACCAGGGGGTGGAGCCTCGTGAGTGGGACCAAGGTCTCTCCCTCCACCAAGCCAGGACAGGCAGTCTGCAGCCCCCAAAGGGCCTCACTGGAACCTAGCCGTCCTAGCAACCTGACCATGGACTTAACCTCCAGAACTGCGAGGAGCGCCATTTTCTGTTGATTTGAGCACCCATCTGTAGTAATGTAGCCTGAACTAAGACCTGCATTAAAAACGCAGAAATGCATAAATACTGCTGCACACTGACACCTAAGCTAGGGTCATCCTGTACCATGGTATTTTTCAGCAGGCCGGAAAGCAGGTAAACTTTAGATGGTGTCAAACATACACAGTAAAAACCAAGGACAGCCATGCAAAGGATGGAAACAGAGTTGATAGTCTCTGAACCCATGCAGGGTAAAAGGGTTGATCCAAAACATTTAAGAACATACATGGGGGAAACTTAGAAAACAAATAGGATAAAAGCAGGGCAGAAAGTTAGTGTTAGAGGTACGTTCATGTATATCTGTAGTCACAAAACGTGCCTTCTTAAAACTTTGACCTTTGGATCACAAATCTTGGATTGAAAAATTCTTATGCTGCTTGCAAGAGTCACTTCTTATGCATGAGGATACCAGCTGCTGGAAAGGGAAAGAATGTCTGTCCCAGGCAACAAATGCTAACTTTCCATATTACAACGACATGGATCTAGAGGTGAAGAGGGTGATTCCAGACAAAGATGACTTCAGACACAGGAGGTCCTGCCTCCCATGAGGACAGCACAGATAGCCCTGACCTTGTGAAGGTCCAGCTTAGCAGTGGCACCCAAATGGCCTGCCTCAGTGGAGACTGTGTTGGGAATTGGATTCTGATCTTCTGGGTTTAGGATTTGCAGTGGGTGGGGGGCTCTCTCAGTGTGGTGCACAGCAGCAGGGAGCCTAGCTCCCAGCAGCCCCCAGGCAGCCACATGGTCACAGGGTACTCTGGGCTAAGCCTAGGTGTCGGTCAAGCTAGGCATGTCAGATGCATGTGCAGTTTGTCAGACCATGGCCCATGATAAGTTGGGGAACAACTGAATTATTAAATTCTGCACACTCAAGGACATGTAGCATAAGAAGACCCACAAGCACACACTGGAAGTTGGAGTGTAGGATGGCTCATGAACTTTGTAGTGCTCTCTGCTGTTCCCAGAAGTGTTGGGGTCCCATCCAACACTCTCCCCTTGGAAAAATGCCCTCACCCACGGTATGCACATGTGCAAGATCATTCACACAACATTGTTTGCAAGAGGGAAATGTGGGAAAGATTTAACTGTCCATCAGTGGAGAGTAAGTGAATTGAGATATAGCCATGAAACATGATACCACCTGGCATTAAAAACGAGTTGGGGCAATATATTGTTCAGAAAATTAAAGTGAGGACTGGGAGCTCATAAAGATATTTTGAGAAGAAAATGAAATTTGATTCAAAAGTACACACAAAAAATATAGCATGAATTCTTTCTATACTTTAAAAAGGCAAAATAATAGGCTGTCTTGCTTAGGAACTCATCATACCCAAGTGGTAAAGTATAGAGACAGGCGAACAGTCCACACACCAGGGGGGTGGTCCCATGGCCCTGGAGGGGGAGGTTCTCAGGAAGGGTTGGGGCCCCAACAGCCTACCTGTTTGCTGGTGGGGCACAGGGGTCTGCCTTGCTACTTATATGCTGTTTTCTGGTCTGAAAAAACTTATAATAATGTAAATATAATGTGTTAATATAAGAGGAAATGAAAAGCATATATTTATGCTAGCCTCAATTCAAAAAAGTACTTATGACAATATTTTGAAGGTATAATTGAAAAAACAAAAACAGTAAGTGTCCTTAAATCTAAAATAACATTTTTACTATGCACTGAGTAGCAACCTGCCAGCCATTTAAAGAGAACAATGTCATTTATTTTAGTTCCAGTTCAGACTGAAAAGGTGATCATACAGTCAAGTTCCCAGGATCAAAGATGGTTAAGGAATTTGGACATTTCTTTTTCTCTTCCTTTTGAGATATATGTTTTCCTTAAGAATCTGTATTCAACCATTTTTTTTAAATACTTCATTTTTAAAAGTAATTTAGGTTAAAAAAAGAATATCTTATTAGGAAAAAAATGTCGGGTAACAGAAATTAGAATACGCTAACTAAAGTTGAGTTGTATCTGTATAAACTTACCAAAATTGGGTTCAGGAACACCTTTGAGCTGGTAGTTCAGCACCTAGATCGGAATCCTCGTGCTCTCTTCTCCGGACCCCAGTGCATCTTACAAGCATCCTAGGCCAAAAGGAGTAGCTGGAGTGAGGCAAAAGAGTTGGATCACAAAGGCCACCCCCAGTCCTGCCAGGACAGGATGTGCCGTGCTGCTGGGGACATTTCAGTTGGGGTGGTACCCCCAACCCTGGTGACTGCACCTCCCTGACCCTCTGGTCTCCCCACAGGAGAAGCCCTACAAGTGCTCGGAGTGCAGCAAAGCCTTCAGCCAGAAGCGAGGCTTGGAGGAGCACAAGAGGACACACACGGGAGAGAAGCCTTTCCAGTGTGACGTGAGTGGCTCCCCTTCCCCGTCTCCTGCAAGGCAGGAGCCACGTACCCCACAGCCTGTTGGTATCACCCCTCTGCCTGCCATGCAGCATGGCCTGTGGCTTTGGGTGGGGTGACCCCTGTGATCACACATGGCCCTTGTCTCGCCACGGTTCCCTGTGGCTTCCTAGCAGCAAGTAAACACTGCTCTTCCTTTGGATCTTCCTTCCAGAGTGCCATTCAAGTGCCTGCCACCTTTTTGACCGCTTACTAACATTAAACCAAAGATCTGGTTGATCATGGGTATTATGTACTTTGTTAAATCCAAATGGTGAATTTCTAAAATACATATGAAGCCTCTGTGTTAAATAATGCTGTCTGTAGTTTCTGCTTCTGACCAAATTATGATTCATTGAAATGGAATCATTAACATAGCAGTTTACATGATTTTGAAAGGAAAAAAAGACTGCTGTTCTCAGTATCTGAGCATTGATTAAGTTGTGACAGAGAGGCTTCTTAGCCAGTGAAGTATTTGTCTCAAGAAGTTGACAATTGACAGAGCTGGCACTGGTGTTAAGGAAAGCAAGAGGATGCTTACTTTTGACAAATGTCAAAAAGAGAATTAGTGTAGCTCAATTTTAGGAAGAAACCTCAGAGTTGTGGCATGGGCTAACGCGGCATGGATTCCCTGTAAATTCCAAGAACTGGGGAGCCAGGGGGCACAGTCTGCAGTGAGCAGCCCTGAGAGGACAGGTATGGAAGCAAGACACTGTGCTTGACCTCAGGAAGCTTTGGTGCTAGGGTTGGGCCGGGGTCCTCTCTCCCCAGTCGGCAGAAGGCTGCCTAGGAAAAGGAAGCGCATGCAGAGGGTTCTGTTGTGCATTGGAGCTGCGGTCATGGCCTAGGCATTTCCATAGCTCCACGCCTTGCTGCTTTTTTTGGGAGCATAAAAGGCAGCACCCATTTGAGTGACATAATCGCACAGCAGCGCTGACAGACATGGACCTGGAATTAGATCCTGATGGTGCGTGGACATCTTCCCTCCCTCACGCACTGCCATCTTTTATCTGTCTACGTGGAATACCTTTGCCGAGCATCTAAAAGTGCAGTGTTCTTTTTCATGCTATACTTTCTTCTTGTCTCCTTCTGTCTGTTGACTCCTCTGAGTGCCGAGCTCTCCAGCCCTCATCTGCAGCCCGACTGGTCTGTTGAGTGAAGGTCCACATTTCTGAGAACCTGCTCAGCTTCCCTGGACTGTGCCTGCTCAGCAGAGCATGGGCTGCTGATGCTCCCACAGCTGTCCTCCTAACTGCCACCTGGCAGCCCTGCTTCCCAAGGACACCAGTCCCTCTCTTCTAGGCAGATCCCATGCTGCTGGCTGTGCATGGCACTCCCTCACGCTTCTGATCCCATGCTGGGTGTGCCCACCCAGCCTGCAGCCCTGCCAAGGGGCGTGTGGCTGCAGTTGTGGAGTTGAAGTCCCTGTAACACGTGAGTTTCATAAGGAAGAATTCCAGGGCTGTCAGTTCAGTGATAGCATTGAGAACCATCTCTGGTTCCAAGACATTGTCATAGCACCAGAACAGAGCTGTATGCACAGGGACCGTTACTCCCCAGCCCCGGGCCAGGCAGCCTCCAGTCTGATTTCACCTTATGGGTTTTCCCATTCAGGACTGTTAACGTGAGTTAACACAGTGTGTGTGTGCGCACTGGCTTCTCCCACTCACCAGGTGTCACGAGTTCCCCTTGTGGCTGTGTCAGTGGGTTGTCCCTTCTCCTGGCTAGACGGTGTCCCACTGCATTTGTCCTCCTGCCATGGGCAGGCACATGGGCTGTGTCTGCCTCTGGACTGTTGTGGATAGTGCATTTTCAGTTCTTGGGGACACACCCCTCTCCAGGGTGGAACTGGGAGTCGCAGGGTGGTTCTCTTGCTGTCTGGGGAGCTGCCATGCTTCTCCCACAGAGCTGAACTGTTCACATCCACACATGTGTGCAGGAGGCTCCCTGTTCCACTGCCTGCCCACACTTGCATTTCTGTGTTTTGTTCTTTGATTCTTTGCTTTTTCACTCCTCAGGACTAGCAGTGCTGAGCTTCTGACATGTGCTGTTCGACACACATTTGTGTGTCCTCTCTGGAGAAACGTCTGTCTAGTCCTTGCCGTTGAAAAACTGAATTGCTTACTTTGGTTGTTGTCGACTTCTAAGAGTTTGTTTTAATACATTTTGGATTCTGGACCCTTACCAGATATATGAAATGCAATCATTTTCTCCCATTGTATAGGTTTTCTTTTTACTTTCCTGATAATATTATTGACAATAATATGTTTCCTTGATAATATCCTGACAATAATATATTGTCCAAGTTATACATTTTTCTTTATTTAATAATACTTTTGATGTATGAATCCATTCCTAAATCAAAAGTTATGAAGTTTTTCACCCTTCTGTTCATTTTTTTTCCTCTAAGTTTTATCATGTTGAGTCTTAGATGTAGGTCTTTGGTCCATCTTGAGTTAATGTTTACATATGGCATAAGGCAGGGATCTGGATTTTTCACTCTTTCACCATTGAATATGGTCTTAGCTATAAGTTTCACAAATGCCCGTTGTTATGTGGGGGATGTTTCCATCTCTCTTAGTTTTCTGAATGGTTTTTTGTTTTCAAACAGAAGAAAAAGTGCTGGATTTTGTCAAATGCCCTTCCTGCATCTATCGAAATTGACGTGTTCATTTTTTCCTTTGCTCCATTGGTATAATGTACTTGTTTTTCTTTTTGAACCACTTCTGTAGCCCTGGGATGAATTCCACTTGGTTGTGGTTTAGGATCCTTTTAAGAGGCTGTTAGGCATAGCTTGGGTTTTGTTTGAGAATTTTTGCCTCTAGATTCATAAAGGATCTTGTTCTGTTGTTCACTCTCTTTGTCTGGCTTTGGCATCAGGGTCATGCTCCCTCACAAAATGAGTTAGGTAGTGTTCTCCTTCTCTGAGATTCTTCTCCTTTTCCTCCTCCCCCTCTTTCTGAAAGATTGATATTCTTCTTTAAATGTCTGGTAGAAGTCAAGCACTTAAAGTCTGGGATTTCTCTTTGCTGGGATGTTTTAATTTGACTCAGTCTCTTTATTTGTTATAGGTCTGTTGAGACTTTTCATTTCATCTTGTGTCAGTTTTAGTAATTTATGTGTTTCAAGGAACTTGTGTGTTTTACCTAGGTTACCCAACTTGTTGATGTGCAGTTATTTAAAATACCTTCTTACAATCATTTTTACTTCTCTAGGGTTGGTAGTCATGGCCTAACGTAAGCTCAGCCATGTGCTTCTCAATGATTGCTTCTGACAAACTCTAGGATAAAATCCTCTTAGCGACTTGCCTGAAATATTGTTCTTTGTCATATTTGTTATGCTTCTGTGTACTGCTTCTAGGTATTTCTCCAACCAAAGGCCACCTCTAAATTCCATTTGCCACCCTCAATCCTCTTTTTCTCTCACCCAACACCCAGTCCAGCATTATATTGACAGGCAGTGTTCTTAGGTGAGTTGGAGTCTGAGTGGTGTCACAGCTCCACAGCTGCACTGTAGCTGCCTGGAGCATTGCAGAGGCTGCTCAACAGACCACTCTCCTGTCTTTGCCCATAACGCTCATCTCAAACTTGCCTGTGTCCTCAAACCTAGAACAGTGTCTGCCATACAAGAAGCTGATAAGTAGCCATGTCTTAGTTCAGTGCAAGTCATTGGCCTCCCTGACTCCCATCTCATGCTCTCATTTGCAGACTAAATGATATTCCAATTCAGTCTCCACTTGAACCCTTTGATGAATTCCTACCCCTAACAGGATGTCCTTCCATGTTCTTCTTTGGTCTCCAAGTCCTCCGTGGGTTGTTTCCAGCAGGTTGATTCTCTAACCCTCGGGTGTGATAGGCCATATGTTAACATCCTCAGCCTCTCTGCGTTTCCTCTCTCCCCTCCCTGTCACAGCCCACCCACCCAGAACCTGACACTCATGACCTCCCTCCAGATCCAGTCTTGGCTGCCTCTTCCTTAGAGCTGGACCTCCTCAGTCCAGGCACTGATCCCACTGGCCCCCATGCCTCTCCTGACCGCATGGTCATGGCCCTGCTCCTTAGACTGCAGTCACGAGGTCAAGAAGTGTGTTCTCTGTCATTTTGTTCTCAACCAAAGCGGTGGGCTCATTGTGTGGGATTAAGTATCTGTTAGCTGAAGATGTTCCAATAGGTTTTAATTCCCATCTCTCCAGCTACTTTCTGTTAAAAGTCTTGTTTACTTTACTTTAAAACAATCTAGAGCATAACTGGAGGTTTGGAGGGTTTTCATTCTGTGGCACGTAAGTCAGTATAAGGTCAGAGTGGGTCAGGGTTGAATAAGAGCTACAGTAGAAAGGAGAAAAGGAAGTGTCACTGTTCATCTTGTTCTCACTGTTCTCAGCATGTGTAAACGTCCTTGCATGTGGCTGATTTTTTCAGAGTGTCCTTGGGGGCCTAATACCACATTGAAGCTACTGAAGGCAAAGCTTCTAGTGTCCAGGTAGCTTCACAAGTGTGGCCTCAGGTGCTCCCTACCTGGCTCTCATCCTGCCCTCTGCTGGGCTGCACGCCTATCTCCTATGTGGACTTGGAGGGTGCCTTAATTCATGCCATGACTGGCAGCTGCAGTGACTTGCTTGGCCTCCTTCCATTCCCTGCACCCATGGCCAAGGTGTGAATGTACCTGCAGGGGCCTGTCTCCCACCATGCTGCTGCACCCAGCTCTCCCAGACCTTCTCTATATTGTCAGAGTCATCTCTGTTTTTAAATGGTGGGTAGGGAGAGTGTGGTTCCGCGTGTCTTGGTGAAGCAATAGCCTGCATCACATATGGCCCGGGGACAGGGAGAGTCGAGACATAGCCCCAACATCCTGCATTCTTATCCTGGAAGTCACATCCTGGTTCTGGGGACCTGGGAGTCTGGTTCTTCTCCTGTAGACAGGGATGACAGCATGAACATCTACAGAAAAGACAGATGCTCTGTGAGCCCCAAAAGTGCTATATCTGAGGAGTTGGCAGTTGGCTCCCAGCCACCGTGAGAGCAGTGGCGTGCATTGGGAAGGCAGAGTGGGCAGTGGTCTTGGCCCGCAGCACTCAGGCCCTTGTGGAGCACAACATCCAACAAGTAAATCTGAATGAATATCTCACTACAATCTCATAAAGACTGGAAAAGAGAAGGGAAAGAACTTGGGCTACAAAAGAGTGGTTAGGAAAGAACCCTCTGTGAAAGCAACTCAGTTCCTTAGGAGACGAGGAGTCAGCTCCAGGAAGAGCAACTGGGCAGTGGGTGAGACAGAGGGAGGCTCAGGTGGGAGGGGCACTGGGAGAGGGGGGTAGCTGGCCCAGGAGCAGGAGCAGGTACAGGTGGAGCTGGAGGTGCCAGGCCCCTCAGGAGTGGAAGGAAAGCACTCTGCATCGGATTTCAAAAGAAAGCCTCTGAGAAGTTGTCATCACTTGTTCACTTTGACCCTGGGTTTGGAGAAGGGCCAGAGAAAGAGGACATGGCAGATAGCTTTCCTGTCTTCCTCATGATGGCGAGTTAAGATATACTTACGAACACGTTTATGTCACTTGGAAATACTTTTCACAGATACTTTCTTAATTTGTTCAAAATTATTTCATAGACTTTGGGTATTTTCCTGCCCATAAAAAGTCTGTCTTCCAGGTGGTCACATGAAGCCCACCCTCAGCTGGCTGTGTTCTGCACTTCAAAATAATATTTGCTTTTTTATTATAAAAGATTACTTTTTAATATCATAAAAGTGGGAAAATATGGAAGCAAATGAGAACAATAAGACAATCCCATTTCTAGCTGATGTCAGCTGGTTAATTTTGTCAATCTCTTGACATTTCTCTTCATGATTATTTGTACTGATGCAGTTGTACTCTTTATTTCCGTCTTATATATAAAATCACATTGATTATAATATCCATTTCTTCCCTCTGCTTTCTCTTGCCTCTAAACCTTTTTGAAAGTATGATTCTTCTTTGGCAGCTGGAAGACAGTCCCTTCTGATTGTATCCAAGTGAGCACCCCCATTAACTGTGGCTCGTGTTTGTCCTTTGTGCATGAGCCTGCATCAGCGCCCTGTGGATGACGCCTTAACTAGAGGTACCAGGTGGCATGCCTGGTTCTGGGAGGCCTCTGACCCTCCAGGACCTGGAGGACTCTGCTCAGCAGTGACCACTCCCCAGGGCCTCCCATACATCCTGTCCTCCCTTTGGACACGTGTTTGTGTGGGGTGTGACTCTGGGAAGCATGGGTCTCCAGTGCAGGACCTATTGGAGGCTGCCCTTTCTGCTAATCTCAGTCCTTCCACAGGGTCTGACTCCTTCCCTGCCATCACAGTTCCTGTGTCTTGTAGTCTCCGTGCTCGATGCTCGATGTTTCAGGTCCCTCCTCCTTCCCCTGCCTCCACTGTGACACCTTGCTGTGTTCTCCAGTGACTGTGAAGGTGCATAGTCTGTGTCCGACTGTGATCCCAGAACTCATGCTGGTCAGCTGTTGCAGGAGGAATGCGTCCTCTCCTGAGCCTGGTCTGGGAGTCACCTGTTGCAAAGCCACGTGCCTACTCCAAGGTGTTTCTCCTCTTTCAACAGCTACATCCTCCTTCAAATCCCACCTGCAGTGGCTTTTGGCTCCCTCCTGGTGACACAGGCTATTCTGTCCAAGCTACTGATGATGCTCCTTGTTAGAGAAGAAGGAAGAAAAAAAGGCACTGACATTTATTTAGTGTTCACAACATAACACCAATTTGCATAGCTTATTTTATTTAATTTTAAAATCCTGTGAGGTAACCACCATGTCGTCCTTTTGCAGGGGAAGGAGGCAGAGTTAAAAGGGATAGTCTGTCTGTGCTGACCTCCTTAGTAAGTGACGAGCGAGAAGACCCCAGTGGTCATTCCACGAGTATGTATGAATGCCATCACTGTGGCCCTTGCCTTACACTCTGGATGCTGAGTGGCAGAACATAGAGACCCTGCCCTCATGCCACCGAGACTAGAGGGTGAGATGCTCAAGGAACAGTGGGCAGTGCTGTGTAGAAGTCACGTGAGCAGACCCAAGGGTCCAGACCAGATGGCAGGTTTTGCTTCAAGCTCGGTGCTCAGGGCAGGCTTCCCTGGAGGGCCAGGGACCTGAAGCTCCTGTACCTCCCACCACACCACTGCATGGCATCTGGTGGCTGCCCTCCCACCTGCCCAGTGTACACTCACTGTTCCAGTGCCTTCTCGCCTTGCTGTCCAGTGCCAGCTCTCCTAGAGTGCCACACAGCTCTTCTCTGGCACCGCATTTCTTTGTTTTCACATGTGTAAGCATGCTTCAGTGTAGAACAGATGGACTGTGAGGACACTTGTGTGAGTGGGGTTTTTGTGAATGATTCCACACTGGGAATTCCATTTCGTTTCCTATTATAACTTCGGCAACAGTGCTCCACGTGTTCTGTGCTAACGTAGTTCATCGTTAGGCTGCTCAGTGTACACTGAGCCGGGTGGCACCATGCAGGGCTCATGTGGAGCACACTGTGGCATTCCCCAAACAAAGCCTGCGTCACAAGAAAGAAGGAAGTGGAGGAGGGGCTGAGCACCCTCACCATACTCCCTGTGAAGTTCACCACTGGCTTCACAAGAGGGGCCTCCCAGAAGGTCACCCAGAGAGGGCGTCTGGTGCCGATTGGGAGGCAAGGCTGGGCCATTCAGAGAAAGCCACCTAGACCATAGGGCCTGGTGCTCTGGAGGCTTCCTGGGCTTCCACCATGGTAAGGAAGCTCTCCTCACCAGGGACTTGCTCTCTGCAGTGTTTAAATCCAGCTGTTGGTGCGATGGGGTGGTCATGGCACAAAGGATGCTGCCACACCCGCTCTGCAGTGGCTGTTAATTCAGAAACCAGTAAGGGGCAATGGGGGACTGAGAAAAGACAAACACATAAGAGAGAAAGCTGGGAGCAAGTGGGACAGTGTCCTCTGATGGAGCAGCAGTGATCCAGAGCTGGCTTAGCACGTTTAATACATAGGTTTTATCAAGAGGTTATTTGCGGTAAAGTTTCTGCAAAGCAGGCGATCTGAAGGATGCAGCACTGGCAAGACTTTAGGATCATCTTGTTAAGCTCAGAATTCTCTATCCCTGGGAGCTGTGCCTGAGCTCAAGGTCCAGGCTGATATAGCTCTGTACCTTTTTACAGACGTCCTCAGGCTGGGCGTCACCGTAGCAACTGGGCAATCTTGACCTGCACCTTGGCACAGGAAGTTCCCAACACAAACGCAGCCACGAGGCAGTCAGAGACCATGATTCAAGTCACCACTCTCCACTGGACATGAGTAAATGCAATATCCCTGGGGACAGTAATGAATTTCTTAGTCCATTAGTTAGGTGTTAAATTCCTGTGAGTGCATACTGGATAGCAGGAATTTGCATAAAGTCTATTGTGAGAATGACAGTTGAGGCTTCTCAGTAAGGTGTGACTGGTGTCTCTGGGTCTCTTCTAGGTCTGTGACTTGGCTTTCAGCCTGAAGAAGATGCTGATTCGACACAAGATGACCCACAATCCCCACCGTCCTCTGGCAGAGTGCCAGTTCTGCCACAAGAAGTTTACGAGGAACGACTACCTCAAGGTGCACAGGGACCATGTCCACGGAGTGGCCGACAGCTAGATGGCTGTGCAGGGGGCCTTTTAGAAGGTGCCTGGAGAGCCCAGTCTTGCCTCTCACGCAGCGTGACGGAGGTGGCCAGAAGTGGCTGTGCTCTCAGAGCTCTTATTCTCCCACCTTTGGAGTTTGCAGATGCATATGTAAAATATATCAAAAGTATTGTATTTTCCACAAGTGGTACAAATGGAGGGGAAGAAACCTCTGTAGCCTGCAGAATACTGCTGTGCTCTGTCTCGTAAAGTTGCAAAGACGAGTTAGGGTGTTCTGACTCTTTCTGTAAGGAAGATTGTTAGCATTTCCAGCTGCTGGGCCTCTTTGTTGTTTGTGTGTGTTTATCTTTGTGCACACTGTCAGTACTGGCTAGAGCACTGTTCTTACTAATTTAGATAGAAATCAAGGTCCCCTGCTCTTTCTTTGAAGAAAGAAAGACTAAGCATTTTCCAAGTCTCCAAGATGATGGCAGATGGATGCTTGCTCTTTTAAGAAACAGACCAAGAGTTTGTTATTTAACACTTCACACAGAAAATGAGTTTAAAATAAAGAGCTATTCGATAATGAAAGCCTCTATTAAATCGTTGCTCATTTTAGAGAATTCTCAGGCAACAAATTTCCACTCATCATTTAGATACAGAAATTTATGGTCTGAATAATTTTATAAAAAGATCATTGCAAAAGTAGCCATGAACTTTTAAATATTCCTCAAGCTGCCCCTCCTGAGTCTGCACTGCTTGTCTTTAGAAATCAGTGATATGCAGATGTGCATAACTGAAATAGACATGGCCTGGCCCCTGCACAGTTGGTGGCCTGCAGCTGGTGGTGCCAGCAGCCCTCTGCCTGTCGTCCCAAGGCACAGCACAGGCATGTGCAGGCCCAGCCAGCCTCAGAGCATGAGTTCATCTTGCAAAAGACATTTTCCAGAATTCTGGCAGAAGGTGACTCCGAAACACTCTTGAGTCACCTTCTATCAACTTATATAATTAGGGATCCAGAATAAAAAGTGCTGGCCTGGCAGTTGCTAGGACTGGGTGGGACTTGTGCATGGGGGAAATCCAGCAGGGCACAGTGGCTCCTGCCAGGCTCCGTCCAGGGAGCACTGGACAGCAGCATATCCAACAGCTTACCTGGGAGAGCACGGTGCAGCCTTACAATGGTGTCAGAAAAGCCTGAGCCACCCAGGACCAGAGGAAACTGGGGAAAGGCCCAAATCATGAGCCTCTGTTTGGGACCACTGCAAAGAGAGAAAGTGCAGTTCATCTTAAGGAAGTTACAAGGTCCTGATGGGTTCAGGCTGTCTGCTGACACAGGGCTGGACTTTGGAAATCTGTCTAGAATTATATTCATGCCCAGTTACAATTTTAAAATGAAACATAAAAATTCAATATAGACATTTAAAACCTGTAAAATACTAAATTTTAAATTTATCAGAGATAGCTTTAAAAAAGATAAACCTTAGAATTATAATTTAGAATACGTCTAAGTATGGTTACTTGGAGTACTTTGTATCTGAAATTACAGACTATATTTTGTAAAAATAAACTTGGCCTGTTTCTCTCTCTGTCCTCTGTTTCCATGGTGTGTCTTCAGCTCTGTAGCATGTTCAGTGATGATGGTGGGTGCTCGTGTCATCTACCTGTGAACCCGGTCATGTGCATTGTGAAACATGCCCCACATGGGCATGGCCTTCTCTATAATCACTCGCCCTGATTATGTGGCGAGTGTGAGACTGGAAAGGAGGCCACACGATAATCTGTGTAATCTCAGTGAGTGTCACAGTCTGCAGGACTGCGGGGGAGCTGCCTGAAGTAGGGGTGCTGCCTGCTGTTCCAGAGCAGGCCAAGAGGAGTGCCCAACCCCTCTGCTGCCCCCTGGAGAGCACGCGGGTCTTTGGGGCAAAGTGGGGGCTGCTGATCACTGTCCACTCTTCAGAGAACTGAGACCCACATGTCTTTACAAGACTATCTGTATGCTGTGACCCTCTGTCCAGAAGACAATTGTTGTTGATCTGGTCAAATCTATTACCATTTGTGTTCTTTTAAATGGCTCTCCAATAACATAAAGAGAGCTTTTTAGACTTCATTGGTGAGTTTAAAACATAAGTAGTCGGGAACAAACATGCAGACTGCAGGCACCCGTTTTGAAGGTTCTCCTCTCCTTTCCTGCTCTGAGAGCTTTGGCTCAGAAGAGCCTTGGGAGAAAGCCAGATTCTCAGGTGCCGGTGACATGGTGGTCACGTGGTTCTGAGAGGTCTTCACCTATGTGGCAGAGCCCTACCCTTTGCTGTCTGTGCCATTTGGGATGTTTGTACACCTTGGATTTCTTATTTTACAGTCGCAGGCGTAAATTTTCCTTTCTTTCTCCTGTTGGTCGTTGCTGGCTGTGGTTAATGGTGCCCAGTGGTCACGGATGATTCGCTCCTGGGGTTGTGAGGATGCTTAAAACACTTTTAAGAAACGTGTACCTCACAGCTGTGTGTGTGCGTCTGGAGGGCAGCCCTGGTGTGTGCTCCTCTGGGCCGTGCATAATTTGCTCAACTCTCTTCTTTCCTGTGCAGCCGACTCCTTGGCTGGGCGTGAACATGGACCCCAGAGGGCCTCCAGCCCTGGCTGTGCTGTGTGTTGGCAACCATGGGCTGTGCTCTCTCGGAGCTACATGGGAGGCATAGGTACTGGAAAGACCACCAGCACTTTTCACCAGCCTGAGCACCGTAACTCGCACAGTTACATAAGAAGTGCCAGGTGGACATTCCCAAAGCTGCCTTGAAAGAAGGAGGTGTGCTTGCCATCGCCCCAGCTCCTGCCCCCAAGTTCCCACGCCTTGGCATTTCTGGGTCTGCAGAGGTCCCTGATGTTGAGCCAAGCTGGTCCAAGGTACCTTTGCCTTGCTCCTGGACTTACCCAGAACAACGCATGAAAAGCAGCATCACTGAGAATCAGAAACCCAGTGTACAGCAGCATCTCAGCAAAATCACCCGACGCTCAGGAGAGCAGGTCATGGTGGTGGAAGCTGTAGCCACTGTCTTAGATAGAAGCTGCAGCCACTGTCTTAGTTGCCACTTTTCTGAAAATGGCACGTCAACATTTCAGTGTTCTCAGTCTCGTGAAGTTTCCCTTATGCAAAAAACACACAAACAAAAATAAAGTAAAAACCCTGAAATGCTGTTCATCTCTAAGTGGTGGAGTTGGAACAGATGAGTGCATGTAACCTCGACCTCTCAGAGCAGCTGAGGCAGGGGTTGTTTGGGGCCGACGTGCAGTTCCGGCTAGTTGGGGCTTGAGACAGGAGTCTCCCAGGTGGTTCATTTGCTTCACGACAGAATAAAAGGTCCTGTGCTATAGCAACTCTGGAGCCTGCAGCCTGGTCCACGTGCAGGTTCTGTAGATTCCCTAGGCCATGGAGTAGTACAGAACAGACATACCATCTTGCACTAAAGGGCACTGCTGATAAGTGCCCACGTTCCTCATCCACCTTCAAAGCAGTGCATGGCACATGCTGAAGTGAATGTTCATGTTTACTTGCAAAACAGATAGTATTTACTTACCTAGAGTAAAACAATTTAACTACCTAAATATTCAGTAGCATATTTTGCTTCTTAATTATGCAAACATTCAGGCAAATTTTTATTTGTGTACCCAAGCATATAGCATGGCAGCAAGAAATGACTCCAACATTGTAAATATGTCAATAACTCAAGTGCTTTACAGGAAAGAATGCAGAACTCCTGAAGCCTGATGGCACTAGTCAATGCACAAGTTCACATGGATGTTGCTGACCTTGATAAGAAAATGTGCAGACTTCCTGGAATTAATTGACATAGAAAGTTCAGAAGAACAACCATTTGTCTCTGAAAATACTGTAAAAATTAAAAGAATCCCAGTGAACAATGAATTCTTGAATTATGTCCTTCTTTCACTTATGTATTTGATATTCTAATGAGACCATGTAATGAGTTTTTTTTTTTTTTTAAGTTCATTTGCCTGGTGTCTTTTACTTAAGATTTGGGTGATGTACTTTTTTATCTTCATCTCCTGTGACAATATGAAAACTTCAGGTGTGTTTTTAGGAAACAACTCATGGGTCCTCATTTTGTGTCTTGGGTGGCAGTGCTGAGCTGGGTATGCTTTGCTCTGATGGTGACCCTCCCTCCCTTCTCAGGCTCTTGCAGCCTGGTTTGGAGGGCAGTCAGTGCTCTAAGGGAAATGTGTCACTTCACACCTTGCCCTGGAGCTCCATCAGCTCTGACGTGGGTCTCACAGGCCTGGCGTGCAAACAAGCTGTGGGTCGGCTTGGCCGACAGAGGGACAGAGGGAGCCATGGGTGCTGCTGGCAAGGCCTCTCACGGGATCTCCTGGGCTTGGTGTGAAGGGACAAGTGTCGCTGCTGTGAGCGGGATGTCGAGACTGGGATTAGTGTTGGGGTGATACTCCCCTGTGTGTTCCTTAATATTTGGTAAAGCCACCTATGGAAGAGGAAGGACATTGACTCAAACCCTATTTTCTTCTCTTTTCTGGAGTAAATATGAGCATCTCGATGGCTGAAATCAAATTTTGTGAAATGGAAGGAAACCATATGCTTCCTGTGCTATGTGGGAATGTGAAGAAGAGTGAGGTGGAGAGCTGGCCAGTTAACTGATGGAGCACTTTTATGTAATTGGAAAACTAATGAGTCTTCTTGGTGCAATATTACATGTAGTAATTAAGAATTCAAAAAAAGTATGGAAATTAACCAGTCTTTACTTTTGGTTTAAATATAGTCTTACTGAAGAATTAAAAGTCCTCCCTAGACTACACTTTCTGATCAGAAGGGTCTCCATGTAAGTGCCACCATGGATCCTCTTTACTTGACAGATACGGTGCACAGCTTCCTAGAAGACACCATAGAGCTATGCCAAGTGAGCCCTCAGTGTCCCTATCAGCCCTACCTCACCCCCTACCGAGACCCCCATGCACCTGCATCCTTACCTCCCCTCTACGGTTGACCCCCTATGTTGGAGCCTCACCTTACACCCTGCAGTTGACCCCCCATATGGTTGGATCTGTACTTCACCCCCTACGGTTGACCCCCTATGTTTGGATCTGTGCCCCACCCTCTACGATTGACCCCCTATGTTTGAATCTGTACCCCACCCCCTACAATTGACCCCCCTGTGGTTGAAGTATCACCTTACACCCTACAGTTGACCCTCTACGGTTGGATCTTTACTTCACACCCTACAGTTGACCCCTCATATGGTTAGATCTTTACCTCACCCACTATGGTTGACCCCCTATGGTTGGATCTCTACACCCTATGGTTGACCCCCCATGTGGTTGGATCTTTACCTCACCCACTATGGTTGACCCCCTAGGGTTGGATATCTACACCCTACGGTTGACCCCCCATATGGTTGGATCTTTACCTCACACCCTACAGTTGACCCCCAGAGAGTTGAACCTTACCTCACACCCTACATGTGGCTTCACCTCCCATGGTTTCAGGGACTCATAGTCACTGGACTTTGTAATACCAAGTGGAAAACCCAAGGAATAAGCAACTCATTGGTTTAAAATTGCTTGCCTTCTGGAATTAATTGGCATAATTATAATAATATAATTATAGTAATGTTGTGGTACTCTGCACTGTCCCGCCCAGGACATGACATCCCTTTCTCCAGCGTAGCCACGGTCAGTCACTTAGAGCCACCTGGGCTCTAAGATTGTTGGGCAGCACAGAACCTAGGTTCCAGTAACCCTTATTTTCCCTACAATGGCCCAGAGCACAGAGTGTGATGTTGTCAATTCAGTGTGCCCAAGAGAAGTCACAGTTCTCCAAGTGAACTGAACAGGGACGGGAAGCACCCTGAAGTCGCCGATACCCTCGTGGGAACGAGAACTGCATGCCTGGGGTCTGGAGCATGTTCCCCACAGCTGAGGGTGGCTTCCTGTGTACAGAGTGGACTCACAGTGACTGAAGACCTGAATGGAACCCCAGGGCAGTGAGGCCTGCAGGAACAGAAGGGGGAAGCTTTACAACACTGGGTGTGGCAGCGCTTTCTCCATGTGACACCAGGCAGCAGAAGCAAACAGTGTTCTTCTAGAAATATATAAGCTTAAGTTAAAATTTCAAGAACATTGCAATTGCTGGCTGTGGTGGCACATACCTGTAAGCTCAGTGGCTACGGAGGCTGAGACAAGAGGATCACAAGATCAAAGCCAGCCTCAGCAACTTGGTGAGGCCCTAAGCAACTTAGCAAGACCCTGCCAAAATAAAAAGTACTGGAGGTGTGGCTCAGTGGTTAAGCACCCCTAGGTTCAATCCCCATACCCCGCCCCAAAAAAAAGTGAATATTGCAAATTAAGAATTCAAAAGATTTTCCCAGGGCTTATAGGCATAGTCTTGATTTTGCGTGTGTGTGTGTGTGTGTGTGTGTGTATGTGTATGTGTGTGTGTGTAAATGAAATAAATGGAAAATGGTGACTTTCTAAATATCTGACATATTCAGTACTTCTTTAAAGAAATGGTCTATAACTTACATGTAAGAACATATGGTTCTTACTTATATTAATTTTCATAGTTAATGACCACATTAAAGCTGGTGTTCAATTAGACCACACTTAGCTGAGTTAATAGTGTACATACTGTTTCCAACTTTGACCGAAATTGTTGAATTTGAGATGTGTGTCAACAGGGTTAACAGAGACAAATCTTCAAATATTATTTAAATATTGAATACATAGCATATTTTCAATCTCTTATCTACATATGTATATATGTTATAAAATTATATAAAATTAACACTTTAAGCTTGTTTTATGTATTATTTGCTATAACTGCATCACATATTGTATGAGAGTTGAAAATAAACATATAAAGTTGGGATGAACAGTACATTACCAAGTTTCATGTTTTGTCAGACATGATATAATCAATTGCAGATGTAAAATAGCCTGTATACTTCTGCTTTTTAAAAATATTTTGTTTATTTAGTTGTAGTTGGAGACAATGTCTTTATTTTATTTTTATGTGGTGCTGAGGATTGAACCCAGGGCCTCGCACATGCTACCACTGAGCCACAACCCCGGCCCTACTTCCGCTTTCTTAAACTTCCTAAGAAAGCTGTTTAACAAGGTACAGTGTAGCAAATCACTGACAATTTAGTTGTAAAGTATACTTTAGCTGATCCCCACAGCAATGGAAGTCTGCAGTTTTCTTACTTGGACGGGATTGAGGAAAGAGGCAGGGAGAAGGTCAAAGAAAGGAAGTGCCTGGATCACCCATGGCTTTGTAAAGATGGTGGCCTGTGACATCACCTATTAGTGGGATGATGTCAGCCTCCATAACAGTGAAGTGGAGGATGGTATCTGATCACCAAATTCTTTACAAGAAATAAACCAGTACATGCCTATACCTCTGCAAAGGATGCCTGATATGGAACCGGAGTTCAAGAAATGACCTTGCCCTAGCGTGTTGGCAGCAGAAGAGCTCAGGTAAGCCACTTACAAGGAAAGGTTCACTGTGGCTGCTGGCTTCGGAGGTTCCGTCCATGGCCTATGGATGTGTTGCTTTAGGGCCTGTAACAAGGCAGGACATCACGGAGCAGCAGATAGCTCAAAGCTGCTCACCTCATGGGGACTGGGAAGCAAATGAGAAAGAGAAGAGGATCTGGGTCCCAGGGTCCCTTCAAGACAAGTCCTAAAGACCTGGCTTCCTCCCATCAGGCCCCACCCCATTCAGGGCATGCCTCCACTTCCTCCCATAGGGCCCCACCTCCTGAAGGGCACAGCGCCAGTGACCTCACTTCCTCCCACCAGGCCCCACCCCCTGAAGGACACAGCGCCAGTGACCTCACTTCCTCCCATAGGGCCCCACATCCTGAAGGGCTTGCCTCCCAGTGACCTCACCTTTTCCCACCAGGCCCCATCCCCTGAAAGTTCCACCCCTCCTGGGAGCACCAGGCTGGGGACCAGGCCTTCCATATGTGGGCCCTTGGGGACTTTAAAGGCTTCTCTAAGGCCCTCATCATTCTGTATCTGCTGTTGAGAAACCTCGGCCACTCCCCGTCACTCCAACTTCAAGCAAAGCTGTCACAAGCCAAATTTGGGTTTTAATTTCCAGACCGTTGACATAGTCACGTTGATAGAAGCATCTCCTTTGGGAATGTTTTTGAAAATTCTTAAACACTATGCCTAATACATATTTCATTTATGATATATTAAATAAACATTAATAACTTCAACATATTTAACACATTTTAACAATGATACTTATTCTTTTAATTCAACATTTTAAAATGTTCTGGTAATTTATTTTTTATGGTATTCAAACTTACATTTTACTCTTTAAAATTTAATCTAGAGCTGAAGATGTAGCTCAGTGGTACAGCATGTGCCTAGCAAATTTTGAGGCCCAGGACTTAAAATTAACAAGTTAATCAAAAACTTAATCTTATCAATAATCAAGCTTGATTTTTATATAACTTCAGCTGTCTACCTCTTCATTAACAAAATATAGTAGTAGCATCCAAATGTTTAAAATAAGGGGAAAACCTTATATTATTCATATTTCAAATGATAAAACTCACTTAAAATGAAATTCTGCTATAAGTACCCAAAACTGGTTTTTAATAATTTAATTCCCTTGAAAATTATGAATTCAAGCAAGTATGTACACATGAACACAAACACATCTTTCCTGTTTAGACACATTGTAAGAAAAGGCAGGAATGCTCTGAGAAAATCGAAAATATGTAATTCACTCATTATGGCTGAAATAAGCTGGTACTTTGAAGGAAAAAAAGGTCAAATGATATACTGAGATGAAAACAAGTTCAAATTTTTGAAAAATAACAGAGCAGAACATTTTTTTATTCATATAATAATTCTTGGGGATAGTTTAGGCTTTCTGTTTGCCCTGTAGAAAGTCCAATATTATGATATTTCATAATGTAGGCTATTTAATAATACAGGATACTTCTTAATACAGAACCAATAAAATTTGTAGAGAAATTACTGCAAAGACAGATCCTGAAATGCACTGGGAAAAGAAGATTAATGCTTTGATTGTTTCCATTTTATTCACTTGTAATGAGCTCTGTGCCACACAAGGGTGATACTTTGAGTGACTGCAGTGTGTTGGACAGGTGGACCGACACACTGGACACACCACAGACATGGTGCACTCGTGAGAAAGGCCCCTGTGTTCGGACCAGCAGAGTAGGAGGGCAGGTTGGCACCTCTGGGAATGCTGGTTCCTCGTGTCCTCCTTGGTCTTGCTGTCGGTAGAGGCTCCAGGAGCATGGATTTGCTTCCCTGTCAAATTGGACGTGTTCCTGCAGCAGGCCACAATGTGCCGTCCTTCCTTGCTGACCTCCTGGGGTGTCTGAATGATTAAACACCTCACCTTCCTCTAGCAGGAAAGCACCTCCTGGGAAATGAACGGTGCGTGCACCTGATATCTCTGTTGTTTATTATTGTGATGGTGTGGGATGGAATCTTCTAGACCAAGTTGCCTGACCTTAGCTTCTCTCTCCACACCCTCCTGTGGTAGACTGTGACACATGACTCCCATGCTCCTGGTACATGAGTGAGCGAGACCAGAAAGAACCTCCCTCCCTGCCGCAGTCCGGCTGCAGCAAAATAACTGGGGGGTGACGAACAACTTGTGTAGATTGATACAGCAGGAGTGGGAGCCGTTTACTGTAGGACAGGAGGGGTATTTATACATTCCACACAGCTTATCTTAATTAGCATAAACTAGATACAGCAGTCAACCAATAAGAAACCTCCACACTTAATGGCTCGCTGGCCTTACTTCACAAACCACTCCCTCTGGCATTTTGCCAGGCGCCATCCAGACTTGTTTATAGACGCTAACACCTCCCCACCTATAGAATCATGGAAAGCACTTCATCATGATTACCTATAACTCCCACATTGGGGTGAGTTATTACAAAGTAAGAGACACATAGAGCACATAGTACATAGGAAGAGGTTTCTACCTTAACAAAATCCTGAAATATATGCTGCTGGCTTTGGGAACAGCCATCAAGTATAAGCTGGAAAACATCATGAAGCAATTTGCATGACTTTCCTACAGTAAAATGAAAGATAGAAATAGCACATAATGAAGTTGTGGGCTTAGCCAAAGCTTTTCCAAAGGCTGGAGTGGCTGTCGATTTCGCATAGCTGTGCAGGATGAAGAATGGGAGTCAGGATGGAACTTGGGAAGCAATGTTTAACTCCTCCAAAAATGTAGAAAAAAATAAAGATAGTTCAGGCCTCGGTGGGTTGAGGAGAATTGACAGTCCCAATCTCTCCAGCCAACAGATTCTGAAATAGGAAAGCACAGGGAAGTTAGATGAGGGCTGTGGTCTGTAGAAGCCCTGATTGGGACTTGGGGAGGTTGAAGGCGGTCCTAGAGACCTGCCATCCCAGTGAACAAATGTATTCTGGAATGCTAGGGGTGTGTCCACAACATCCCATGCAGAGAAGGAAACCTGGCTCACAGAGAGTCGTTCAAGTGGCAACTGGAGCACAGAGTAAGCCCTGCTTAGAGTCATTAGGTACCCCTGCACATCTGCATGGAGTAAAAGGGGCCTAGGCAGTACAAAATGAGCACACGTTGGAGGATGTTCCTTGAGCAGTACGAACATGGGAAAACTGGTCAGCTCTTTGAGTCATGCAGATGGGTCACTTCCTAAGAAAGAGGGAGGCTCTCTCTGCAGAAGGAGTAAGGAGAGAGCCTCTGCTATGGAGCAGAATGGGCTCTGCTCACGGCAAGTTCTGGGGCTTTGATGGAAGCTCTGGAAGTACCAGTCCTGCTGGGTTCCAGAATTTCTGTGGGCCTATGTGCCTCTTCTCCCACCTCCACTGGTTGACTGAGTAGGAACTGTTTTATTTCTCTGCAGGATGTCTTAGATTACCTATTTTTTTTTAAGAGAGAGAAGAGAGAATGTTTTTAATATTTATTTTTCAGTTTTCGGTGGACACAACATCTTTTTTTTTTTTTTTTATGTGGTGCTGAGGATCAAACCCAGCGCCCCGCGCATGCCAGGCAAGCGCGTTACTGCTTGAGCCACATCCCCAGCCCGATTACCTGTTTTATCTCAGGTGAATCTGCACAGTTGGTGGGTTTTGAGTACTGGTCAACTGGACAACTCACATCTGACTTCTGTGTGTAGTTGTCCAAACTGTTTTTCATAACATTTTAAAGATGGTGATGGTTATACTTTCTGCTCTACTTATTATATGGGTTTGGTCTTGTTTTCTTATCAGTCTTGATAGAGGGTCATCAATTTTATTGATCTTTCCAGAGAGCCACCTTTTGGCTTTCCTAGTGCTGGGCTGAGGCTTTCTGTGTTCTGTGTCATCGAGTTCTGTACTTGGGTTTATTATTTCCTTTCTTCTGCTGCTTTGGGCTTTTTGTTCTTTCTCTGCTTTTTTACAGTAAATGTTTCAGTTATTGACTTGCGGCTTTGTTTTCTAATATGTAAACATTAATGCTGTCAGTTTCCCTCTGAATAATGCTACGTGGCATCCCACAAAGGTTAGTATATTGTGCTTTTTATTCAGTTCAAAATGTTTCCTAATTTTCTTGGAGACTCTCTCTTTAGCTGAATCATTCAGTGTATTGTTTAATTTTTAAGTCTGGCTGAATGTCTCAAGGGGGCAAAATTGTGACATATACAGTTGACAGGAGAAATAAAGAATGTCCACGTGCTTCTGCCCCTTTCAATGCTTTATTCATTCAAATTACTCAGTACAATTTCACTCTATAGGTTCTTAATCAAGAAAATGACAATCCTCAATTGATTATGTCTATTGCTAGGCACTGCAATAGACATAATCAATTCACACCAAAAAATTCTAGATTAATTAATTCACAGCAAACAATTCTAGATTAATTCTAAGCACTGCAAAACACTTAATTATGAGAGGCTAATGACAGACATTTACTCTGCATGCTAAGTTAAAAAGTCTCAAGCCTTAGGCTTTAAGTCCAGCAGATGCTCACTCACTCAGACCACAGTGGCCAGGTCCGGAACCAAGGCTAACTTTTCCTGGTATAGAGTGGACTTCCAGTTGAGGAGAGTGTCTCAGGGAGAAGTTTCGGCTCTCACCAAGGTCCAGACCAGGCGGTAGAGTCTGAGGGCAGTGAGGATCGTGCAGAGGCTCAGGAACGATGACAAGTGATGTGATATCAGGTCCTCATCCTTGTTTCAGCTGGCTGAATCCCTGTTCATCAGCTCTATTATTTATACTAAATTTGGGGGCTTTCTGACTTTTCAATCCTTATCAGTCTCCACTGGATTTCTCAGTGACATCATTTACCATGGGGTCAGAAACATCTGGTTGGTGGTCTCCACCCTGCTCTTCTTGCCTTTCCCTCTTATCAGGTGAGGACAGCCTGCCAGGGGCTTCACTCTGTTATCAGGGAGAGCGGAAGTGACTTGTTTGAGTCTACACTGGAGGGATCTGTGGGTGTGCCTGGTGAAACTACAGGTTTTGAACTGGAGTTTTTAAAATGGAGTTGCTTAGACTCAGGCCTAAGGCCATCCTCACACTGAGGGTCTTGCAATCTTTCTGTTGTTGATTGCTTGTTTAACTCACTATATGGCCAGGGGAGTACTTTATATGAGTCCACTTTTTTTAAACCTTCACACGGCTTCTTTTGCGATCCAGGTGTGCTCTTGAAGACAGTATCATGAGCACTTGGATAGACCGTGAATTCTGTGGTTGGGCACTGTGCTCCTAGAGAGTCTCACAGGTTTCTTCAGGGAGACTGTGGTTGGGCACTGTTCTCCTAGAGAGTCTCACACATGTCTTCAGGTACTCTGTGGTTGGGCACTGTTCTCCTAGAGAGTCTCACACATGTCTTCAGGTACTCTGTGGTTGGGCACTGTGCTCCTAGAGAGTCTCACAGGTTTCTTCAGGGAGACTGTGGTTGGGCACTGTTCTCCTAGAGAGTCTCACAAGTTTCTTCAGGGAGACTGTGGTTGGGCACTGTGCTCCTAGAAAGTCTCACAGGTTTCTCCAGGGGCTCTGTGGTTGGGCACTGTTCTCCTAGAGAGTCTCACACATGTCTTCAGGTACTCTGTGGTTGGGCTCTGTGCTCCTAGAGAGTCTCACAGGTTTCTTCAGGGACTCTGTGGTTGGGCTCTGTGCTCCTAGAGAGTCTCACAGGTTTCTTCAGGGACTCTGTGGTTGGGCTCTGTGCTCCTAGAGAGTCTCACAGGTTTCTTCAGGGACTCTGTGGTTGGGCTCTGTGCTCCTAGAGAGTCTCACAGGGTTCTTCAGGGAGACTGTGGTTGGGCTCCTGGAGCAGCTCATGGTGTCTTCAGGGTGTGGGGCCAGCGTTTGGCTGTTCAGACCGGAGGTCGGGTCACATCCCACAGGTACGTCCACTTCCCAGGCCGCGCTGCTCAGCGGCCGCCCAGGTGTCCCTCCAGTTCTTGAGAACCAGCTGAGGACAGGACACGGGCCCTCACTCAGTGTTGTCCTGGCTGTTGGCCTCGCAGTGGCGACGGCAGGGTGTGGAGGCCGGATGTGGACAGAGCGGGCACTGCGTCTGGAAGCAGGACTCCCCCTGGACCCAGTGTTTGTCCCAGGCCTCCAACGATGGACGAGGCCCCGCACACCTGTCGAGGGGACCTCGCTGCCTCGGCCCCCTGACTGCACCTGCAGACTGCATCGACAACCCCCCTGGGGCCGCAGGTGACCGGGTTTGATGACGTGACAGAGCACGATGGCTAGGCCGGTCGACGCAGAGGAGTGAACATTGCCCTCGCTGACCTGCCCCGGCCGGCCAGCAGCGGGCATTGGTGACCGCCGGCACAGAGGCGCCTGCTGGGAGCTGCCCTGTCCTGCAGAGGAGTCCAGGCTTCATGTGGAGACTCCCCTGCCTTGGCGAGTCCAGCCCCTGCGCTCCAGCAGGAGCCGCTCCAGACTGCCCCACAGGGCGCCAGGCGCGGTTTCCAGCAGTGTCGCCCACCAGCAGATGAAGTCCAGTCATCTGGGCTTTGCTGAGGACTGCGAATTTAAGTGAGAATGCTTATCTTAACACATTCTTTAAGATTATTCCCAGCTGAATATGAAAGGCTTTGTCCTCTGCATCACAAAGGTGGCCCCTGGGCCTGGGCACAGGATGCAGTATGTCAGCCAGTTGTGCACCTGTGTGCCTGCAGTACACTTCCCTCGGAGTGTCCTCTTTAAGTAGCCATTTTCCCAGGGTTTTATCCTTGGAAAATGTTGACGGTCTCAACATGAGTTTCACTGCCATATTACACACCAAGAACCAAGGGTTTAAAAGTATCTTAAAAACAACTCTAAAGCTCCAGCCTAAATTATTTTTAAAATCATTTCCATGTGCAATATAATAATAGGTTTTAAAACTTGTGAGAATTTTGGTAAGGAGAATTTACTACTCAAAGCTTAAAGAAGTGGGTTTCACTTAGAAAGTTCCAGTTACTAAAGTCACAACTTTTGATTTATTGAGCATTTTATTGGTAAAGAGAAAAGGCTATTTAAGAAATCATGGCTTCTAATCTTGAGATTCCACAGAAAATGCAGCTTACAAGTTCTAGAGCAAAGTGCACCTCTGAGCACCTTCCTGTGGCACAGTTGTGCTGTTGTGACCTGTTTTCAAAGGAAACTTTCAGCATTCGCCTCATCAACATCTCTTATAGTCCAATCCCCTGGAAGGTGGACATAGGTCCATCTTCTTGATATTCCATTTTGCAGGTGTTGTACTTCTTAAGTAATGGTTGCTTCATTACCGTGGACTACTCTAAAGGGCATTTGGAAATGAAGTTGGAAGTTTTGGGGATAACCTGCACTTTTAAGACATCAAGAAATCTGGCCGGTCAGGCAGACCTGGAGGTTTTGCCTGGTTAGTACAACTGTGGTGTGTGGTGTTGACTTACCTCCCATCTGGGATGGCATTAAACTGAGGAAATAGAACATACTTACAGGCTTGTCACACGGCTTTTCCTCTGTTTGCTTCTATATACCACAGAAATGGTATAGCTCAGATGAAAGTTAAACTAGGGTACTTTACTCCAGTCCATCGTACTCTTCCAGTGTAAATTAGGTGTGTCTATCAGATACAAGTGCATAAGCATATTACTGATCATGTTTTTGTCCTGTGTTGGCAGTAGAAAGACCAGTGTCAGATTGTCCAGAACACGCTGAATCTATCTGGATGCCACTGGATGGAGCTCAGTTAGCTTTGTGGATGGAACTCAACCAACCCACTGTAGGGAAGTCCCCAGGGAGGGAGGACAGAATGTGGCACAGAGGCATCCTGAAACCAGACTCTGACATTCCTGGAGTCTGGAGGCAGATGCTTGGTTGACTCGTGCTCTGTAGGTTCTAGGAAGCAGCCTAAGTAGTGACAGCAGATTGCTAACAGACAGAGCAAGCCTGTGTGTCCTCAAGCAGACTGGCAGATAGTTGGCTTTGTGGGATTGTGGTGCCTCATGAAAGAACCAGGATGTGGAGGTAAGGTTCAGGGATGGAGTACCAGCAGCTAGGGCAGGAGGGGCTGGCTGGAGGTTATACAGACCATGTCCTGCTGAACACCATGGGACCAGCAGTTTGTGTCTCAGGTTCAACAGAAGTCTTACAGACGACAGTCTGCGTGCCACCACTAGCTAGTGTGGCATGGGACACAGTCTCGGGACTTGCTCATACTGAGAACCTACACATGTGGAGACCACCGTGTCTGAACTTTTCTTCAGAACGTGCAGTGATCAGATGTGGTAGATACTGCATTTGCTGCAGCAGCCACCTGCCAGCAGTGATGCTCTTGACATCGGGAGGCTCAGAGGTTGCCATCTGAATTCTTCAGGAGGCTTGACCTCTGTCAAGGTCAACGGCACTGTGAAAATCTTCACCCGATGAAGCCCGCACCACTCACTATTGCCGCCCAGGCCTCACAGGCTGCTCCCCACTCTCCCCTGCCTCTTCTGAATATGCTCTCTGTGGTCGGCCAGCTCCCCTGGAGCTTCCCATTCCCCTGAGTGTGTGTTACACCTTCCAGCCTGGCTGATACGTGTCTCAAATGGTGGGTGTTTGGGGTCTCCCAGTCCACAAACCTCAGTCGTGAGGTGGGATTGGGCTAGGAATTCAAAGTTGGTTTAATTTGAAAATCACCCAGTCATTTACCATATTAGCAACTTAAAAGAAAAGATGTATATGATTATCTTAGTAGACACAGATAAAGCATTTGACAAAACTCAACATCACATCACACTTTCTGGTAGAGCATAAGCAAACGTCTGTAGCTGACTTTTCATGGTAGAATATAGGGTGAGAGGACACTTGCTCTTACACTTAAGTTCTCAGCCTTTTGTTGCAGATGTAGGTCTAGTCAGTGGCACTCACAGATAGCCCGATCACCTCCATGAGAAATCTAACTGAATGTACAAAACACAGCTCACTAGAAAATGAGTAGGCCATGGTGGTCCGATACAAGGTCACCATAAAAAACCAATTGCATTTTCATACCATAGAAATGCAAATTAAACTACAAGACCTTTTAAAATGCCCTTAAGAGCTGGAGATGTGGCTCAGTGGTAGCAGGGCCAAGACCCTGGGTTCAATCCCCAGCACCACAAAAAATAAATAGATAAGTAAATAAACAAAAATGTAACAGTGTTAAAAACACCAACTGTTTTGGGATAATTGTAATTAATGAAGCACAAGATTTGAAACCTGAAAAACATTTGAGGAAAAATTTTAAAGTTGTAAATAAAGAAGATATATGCTTTATTATGGCTTGGAAGACTCAGTATTGCAAAAATGTAAGTTTTTATCAAATTGATATATATATATATATTCAATGAAATCCACACAAAGATTTCAGCAGTCCTTTGTTTTTAAAGAAATTGCCAAGTGGATCCTTAAATTCATACAGAAATACAAAGCGTCAAGAACAGCCAAAACAAGGTTGAATAAAAGGAAGGCCTAGTGTTCCCTGGCTTCACGCTCCAGTAGTTCTGACGAGGGTCTTAGACAGCGAGATCAAAGGAGAGCAAACTGGGAGTCCAGAAGCAGACCCACTAGTGGAGCGATGCTGATTTTGAGTAGAGGTGCAGGGCAAGTTCAGGGAGGACAGGGCTGAAGAGGATGACTGGGCGTCCACCTGTGGCCACGTGGATGGATGTCTCAGACGCACAGGCTGCACAGGACATCTAGGCATCCACCTGAAGTCCATGCAGATCCAGGAGTGCTGTACTGGTGACTGAGAGGCCATCAGCAGCATCATATCTTTAAATATTTTTAAGAAATGGTGAGCGACTCTTGGAAAAAACAAAGATTTAAACCAAACAAAAAAGCAGTCATTTCTCAAAATGGCAGCTGTGGTCCTGAAAAAGTCAGTATACATTCAAATTATGCAAAATTATTTATACTTAGAATATCAAATGAAATTAGGTTCCAGGCTGGGATAATTAAATAGTGGCTCCTTCAAAATGTAATTCAATGAGGACTTGTTGAGGAATTGAATGGCAACGGGATTCTGACCTTAACCTCTCAGTGCATGCCTTCTACTTTTGTAAATGTTGCTGGAGGCTATGGCAGAAAAGGATGAGATGCTTCAAACTTGACTCACTTACTCAGGGATGTGTTATTCTGGGAAATTCAGCTGAATTCCCAAAGCTCTCCAGCCTTATCTTTCCTCTAAGGCACAAGCTGCAGAGGAGAAGTGATGGGGCTGCTGAGCCATAGCTCTGGGTACATGGCTCCCTGCAGGGAACCTGCCCTCTCCTCTGCAGGGAGACGCCATTCTCTCTTCCTCTCAGAGACAGCACTTTGGAAACAGCAGTGCACTCCTGAAGGCTGAGTGGTAGACACTGTGGACTATGACATGGTGGTTTTCCTTGTAGAAAGCCTGGCCACATGTGGTCACATGTGGTCCAGGCCTGTCCTCAGTCTTCTCCTGCTGTGAGCCCAGGATCAGTTGCAGTTGTTCATCTGCCTGTGGCAGGAAGTCAGTCAGAATCTTTAAAACTCAGTGTGGTTTAAATAAGATTCCTCTGGAATACCAGCTGTCAAATGCATAGTAACTATACTTATTTTGATTATCTTCTGCTCAATCCTGAGAAAGTTTTAAGGACTAATGTCTGTATTTCTTTACCATTTCATTGCTTATGTTAAATTCAATCAAAGAAAATGGTCAGAAATTCTGAGTAATAATTTTTATTCTTGAGGAGTACACTTGTTGCATCTTCTTGGGGTCCATCAATTTTGAAAGCACCAAAAACACCTAGTAAAACCCCAAGCCTCACCACAGTGTGAGATCACACACCTGGAGGCCCAGGGCCCTTGTGCCCAGACGTGCAGCTGGGCCACAGGAAGCATTGAGGCAGGGCTGCAAAGCATTTATCTTTATTTTTTATAAACCTTCCATTTCCAAAAAGGATGTAGGTGAGTTAAAGTGGGTTTCATTTGTGGAATGTTTGCTAGAGGTTAAAGAGTACTGCATGACTGCGAACCTCATAGGGTGTTTCCTTGTCTCTAAAGGAAAGTAAGGAGAAAAGCTCATTCAAAGTCCCGGGATTCTCCCTGTGTCAGTTTCTCACATCCCCATTTGTGACACCGGGTGGTCACAAGTCCTTCTCTTTAGAGGTAAGCAGGAAGTGAGGGGCTCGGCAGTACACAGCCCAGCAGCTGGAAGGTCTCCACACCCACGTTCCTGAAGAGAAGGGCTTCCTTCTTGCCGCCTGCTTCAGGGCTCACTCTTCACCAGGTTCTGCTTCTGCTATTGGCCTGTGTCTCCATGTCTCCCTGCTGCTCCCCCCACAGTGAGACCCTCACCTGTGATGGCAGGGCATGAAGTGGACCTGTTGGCCAACCCTGCACACAGTGGATGGAAACAGAGGTGACACAGGCATGCACAAGTTGGGTCTGTCCAGGTGATCACAGCTCACAGCTGACAGTGGGGTCAGTAGGAATGAGCCTCTGAGAAGCAATGTGGGAGGCAGCACCCGGGAGAGCCTGCCCACACCACCAGGCAGGGTGGAGATCCTGCCCCTCTGGCTGCTCACCCTGCAGTGGTGTCCCCAGTGCAGCACATGCAGCCTCCAGCCAAAGGCCAGAGCCCAGTTCATCCGCAGCTACTTCTGCAGAGGGCTTGTTAGCTTGGAACTATTCCTTCAATATGACAAGAATTTTGTGTCTCAGGTAGTTAAAGAAGGTACATCCAGAAAGTGCCTTCTGTCCTGGAGAGAGTGTGGGACATTTGGGAAGTCACTGTTGGGTGAGGAGTTAAGAGACCCGCAGAGCGTGGGAACAGGCCTTGGCCTGCTCTATCCTCTGTCATACCATGATTTTATTCATCAAAACTGTTTGAAGGTTCCAAAGTTTTCTGAACACAGTGGGGAATTATTTATTATTATTCCCATGATATCATTTTTAAGGAAAGAAAAAGAAAAAAAAATCCTAAGTCTTATATTATAATGGATTTGCTAAAGCACAATTTAAAAGGACATTTATTTGCTATGTAATTTTGACAAAAAAAATCCTATTGTTTTCTTCTCTTTAATATTCAGGGTCTAGTTATTGTTACAATAATTGGTAACAAACATGCCTATAAATAAATAAAATTTTATATAAAATGAAAGTAGCTCCACGTTATGTCTTTGTAATAGATCAGGAAAAACTAAATACTTTTCTCAAGTTAGGAAGATCAAATTGTTATAATTCATGAAGCAAAATTTCCATGTACTCATTTATCATAACAATATAGATATTCACTCATTTATGTATAAAATATATGTATGTTATACAAGCACACTTAGAAAAATGGGTAAACACACACACATTTTAAAATATGACATATAAGACTATATAAAGTGAGGTATAGATGTCCTCTTTCACCACTTTATTCAACATCATCCTTGAAACTCTAACCAGAGCAACTAGATAAAAGAAAGAAATTAAAGGGATACAAATAGGTAAAGAAGAACTAAAACTATCACTATTTGCTGATTACATCATTCTATATCTACAAGATCCAAAAAATTCCACCAGAAAACTTCTAGAACTAATAAATGAATTCAGCAAAGTAGCAGGATATAAAATCAACACCCATAAATCAAACACATTCCTATACATCACAGTATTTGCTTCTCTGAGTCTCACACCTGATTCTGCTTCTGATGACATGAAACATTCTTCATGAGACACATGGTATCATAGCAAATTAACATGTCATACACATCCTAACGTATATAAAAGGGTGAATGTTAAAGGAGTACAGTACTGAAGTTATAATTTATTACCTATATTGGATGACAGCAGAAGTCAATTCTGATTTCAAGGAGTCTCCATACTTTGGGTGTGGCCACCACCTCAGATCTAATTGGATCATTACTGTTCCCATCTTGCACTGTGGTTGACAGAGCCGTAACTGCAGGAATGGAGTCAGACATTCTGCCTTTCACGTCAGCTGCTTTGGCCTGCACTGCTGATATGGTCAGTCCATGATTTCCTGACAGAGGTTTCACTGGCACGTGTTTATTTTATAGTCATCAGAACTAGAAATAACCTTCCCACTATCCTAAGCAAAATGCATGACATGTGATCAGAGTTCTGGTAAGGCTAGCCATGGTCAGCCCACCACAGAGTGAAGTGTGACCCATGACCTCCTGGTCCTCTTATTCAGCCCCCTACAGTGTGTAGCAACACTGGACAACAGAGGGGACCCATGACCCCTGGTCTGGCCCCTTGAGTGGAGCTGCTGAATCCACTAAAGGAGAAGTTAGGAAAACTACCCCATTCACAATAGCCTCAAAAAAAAAAAAAAACACCTGGGAATCAATCTAACAAAAGAGGTGAAAGACCTCTACAATGAAAACTACAGAACACTAAGGAAAGAAATTGAAGACAACCTCAGAGACGGAAAGATCTGCCATGCTCCTGGATAGGCAGAATTAATAGTGTCATATTACCAAAAGCATTATACAGATTTAATGAAATTCCTATTAAAATCCCCATGACATTCTTCATAGACATAGAAAAAGCAATCATAAAAATTGTTTGGAAAAATTAAGAGATCCAGAATAGCTAAAGCAATCCTTGACAAGAAAAGTAAAGCAGGAGGCATCACAATACCTGACCTTCAACTGTACTACAGAGCTATAGTAACAAAAACAGCATGGTATTGTTACCAAAATAGCCTTGTAGACCAATGGTACAGAATAGAGGACTCAGAGACAAACTCAGATAAATACGGTTATCTCATACTAGACAAAAGAGCCAAAAACATTCACTGGAGATAGCATATTCAACAAATGGTGCTGGCAAAACTGGAAATCCATATGTAGCAAAATGAAATTAAACCTCTATCTCTCACCCTGCACAAAAGTCAACTCAAAGTGGATCAAAGGCTTAGGCACTAGAATAGAGACCCTGTGTCTAATAGAAGAAAAAATAGGCCCAAATCTTCACCACATCAGCCTAGGATCTGACTTCCTTAATAAGACTCCCAAAGCATAAGAAGTAAAATCAAGAATCAGTAAATGGGATGGATTCAAATTAAAAAGCTTCTTCTCAGCAAAGGAAACAAATGAGGAACGAGCCTACAGATTGGGAGAAAATCTTTACCATATGCACCTCCAATAAAGCATTAATCTCTAGGATATATAAAGAACTAAAAAAAACTCAACACACAATAAATAAATAAATAAATAACACACCAATAAATGGGCTAAGAAACTGAGCAGACACTTCACAGAAAAAGAAATGCAATTGATCAACAAATATATGAAAAAGTATTCATCATCTTAGCAATTAGAGAAATGCAAATCAAAACTACTCCAAGATTTCATTCTACTCCTGTCAAAATGGCAATCATCAAGAATACAGGAAACAATAAATGTTGGCGAGGATGTGGGGGAAAAGGCACACTCATACATTGCTGGTGGGTCTGCAAATTGGTGCAACCACTAAGGAAAGCAGTGTGGAGATTCCTCAGAAAATTGGGAATGGAGCCCATTTGACCCAGCTATCCCATTCCTTGGTTTTAGGACTTAAAATCAGCATACTACAGTGACGCAGTCTCATCAATGTTTATAGCAGCTCAATTCACAATAGCTAGACTATGGAACCAACCTAGGTGTCCCTCAATAGATGAATGAATAAAGAAAATGTGGTGTATATACTCAATGGAATATTATTCAGCTTTAAAGAAGAGTAAAATTATGGCATTTGCCAGTACATGGTTGGAGTTGGGTAATATCATGCTAAGAGAAATAAGCCAATCCCATAAAACCAAAGACGGAATGTTTTCTCCACTATGCAGATGCTAATTCACAATAAGGCAGGGGGCACCATAGAAGAATAGCATTACCTTAGATTAGGTAGAGGGAAGTGATGGGAGGGGAGGGGAGGGGAAGGGAGGTGGGATAGGAAAGATAGTAGAATGAAACAGACATTATTACTGTGTGTATATATGTGACTACATGACCAGTATGATTCTGCAACATGTACCCTCAGAAAAATGAGAAATTATACCTCCATCTATGTATGATATATCAAAGTGCATAAATGCATTGTACGGTCATTATAACTAATTAAAACAAATAAAAAAAATTTAAAAAGACTATATGAAGTGGTCAGAACTGCAAATTGTGACAAGAACTTTGAAGGGGCTGACTGTTGTGTTACGCATGGTAACAAAGTAGCCTGCAAGTTACCAGTGGTGCTGGCAGAGGACCCAGTATTCCGGGGCCAGAAACAACAGACAGCTGATTGCCTTTGGCAAGAGCAAGGCAGAGCATCATCGTTGCTGCACTGGTTTCTGGACCCTGAGTCCTGTGGCACAATGTGAAGAAACCAGACCTAATACCTGCACTCATACTAGGTTGTGTTAGGAAGAGGAACCCCAAGCTTGGGGAGCCCAGATCTTTTAATATATGCAGTATGTCCACCTGCCCTGGCTCTGGCAGGAGACACCCTTGGTTTGTACTGGACAGTAGTCCCACCTGCCCTTTACCTCGAGGAAGCCCTGTTTCTGTCTCCCCTGCTGCTTCGCTAACATGTTTGACAAGGTACTACAGAGAAAGGAGCCAGTGCCTCTGTCCTGAGACATGAAGGACAGGAGCCTTGTCTCCCAGCACCTCCAGGAGATTTTACTCTCAGCGTTTGGTTTGGGAAGAGGCACGTGGTTCAGAGTTTGAAGATCATCTGCCTTTGATCCTCTACTGGTGGAGCAGAACTCTAAGGCATGCCTACGATGTGGACTTCCCATAGCACATTTCCTGGGCAGTATGTGTTTTGCACTCAGAGGTCACCCTGACACCTTGGACGCTAGGGAGCTGTTAGGCTGGGCATGTGTCCCCATCACCTGCCCCTGGGAGCTGTTCTGTCAGCCTGGCTGTGGGCCCTGCAGCAGGCTGTGTAATGGAGCATTAAACACCAACAATCTGGCTCGCGTGAGGACTTCATCTCTTTAAGCTCCACAGGGATCTGGGCAAGCATCAAAATCAGCTCACCAAATGTGACTCGGGCCGTCTGTGTAGTCAGGAAAAGCCCGGAATGCCAGCGAGAGCACATGCAGCTGGGGAGCATCTGTCTTCAAACCGCATGTTGAGATACCCCCTCTAGGGCAGCAATATGGGGGCCAACAGGCAGACCCCACCAGGCTGCATCAGCCAACGAAAACCACACGGAAACAGCATTTATGAAGAGCCCACATTCAACAGATTCACATAGGGCTTTGACCTACAGGGAAGAATTTCAGTTTACATGATAGTTCTGAGATTTTTTTAAAATATCTTTTCACTGAATTATGTATCAACTTGGGATTTGCATGCCTTGGGGCATAACTTTTGTTTTCAGTTCCTATGGTCTCTGAATAAGGCTCAGAGTCCACTGAAGAAAGCATAAGTTGTGGACAGTTCAGACTTTAAATCCCAATTCTAGGCAAGTTGCCTATTCTTTCAGAACCTACCCCTTTCATCTATAAGCACAGATAATTATATATGTCCTATAGGAAGATTATGAAGTTTTAAAGAAAGAGCACATTTTAAATACTTAGTGTGCCAGAGCATGGCACATGCTTGTAATCTCAGCCACTCGGGAGGCTGGGGTGGGGAGATTGCAACTTTGAGGCCAGCCTCAGTAACTTAGTGAGACCTTAACTCCAAATAAAAAGGGTTGGGGATGTAGCTCAGTGGTAGAGCACCCATGGGTTTAATTTTTATTTGGAGACCTTAACTCCAAATAAAAAGGGTTGGGGATGTAGCTCAGTGGTAGAGCACCCATGGGTTTAATTCCCAATTGGTGTGTGGGTGGGGAACACTTAGTGTATGGTACTCAAGGTAGCTCATGGAGTGGCCCAGTGCCCAAGGCTTGCCTTTTGTTTGAGCTTTGGGCACTAATTCTGTGTAGCTGCAGGATTTTCTATCATGAGCCTTGCCAGATCAACACTCAGGCTGCCGACTTCAGATTGAGCTGGGAAACAATGGCTGAGGAAATTGCCAGCCTCCTTGCTCTTCTGAAGCCATAAACTCCCATGGCCAGATCTGTGCAAGGGAGTGTGGGGAGAAGTCATTTGAGAAGAGCTGCATCAGCCTCTGGTAGGAGACACACAGAGACAATGTGCTGATCAGCCCCAATCTAGAGGGATCCCTGGTGTCAGATATACTCCATCAGCTGCAAAGATGTGTGCATGCGTGTGATTAGCATCGGCGTTTTCATGTAGATACAATTACCATAAGCCCTGTGGATGAAGTCATGTTTCTAGGCCACATTTTCTGCCCACATTCACAGTATAAACTAAGCAGTGCTAAGTATTGGGGTTTACTTCATCAGCACAGGCTCTTCTTTCTCTGAAAACACTGAGCCAGCTCTGGCTCTTTTCTGGGTGAACAGGATTTATAAACTCTTCTTGTATGATCCATGCTGCCTTCAACTTTAAAAATGTGGCTTTGTTTGCACAATTAGTGTTCTTTGCATTTTATTTTAAATCCTCATGTGGGAAAAGTAAGCTTAGAAACAGCTTGTTGGAGTGTTTTTTAAAGATGCATTAGTGAGTCAAGTGTGTCGGTGTGAGCTCACATGGAACACAGTGAGCTCCCATTAGCCAAGTACAAGACCCTGAGTGCATGCCATGGTACAAGAAGGTGTTCTATCATGTCATTCTAAATGTCACAACATCCAATTTATCTTTGCTTAATTATGATGGTCAAGTATTTAAAGAAATGACATGATTTCATCTATGTACATTGATATTTCTTCAATACCTATCTCTAAAGATAGAATTAAGATGATTATGGTCCTAATTTACCCTTTACTTGTCAGTGAGATAGAATAATTCAGCTACAAATTGGAAGAATCTGTGCAGAACGACTCTGAGTTCCCAAGAGCTGTGTCTGGCGCACCACCCAGTGCAGAGTGAGTGCTGAGGGATCACTGCTGGGCCCCTCCTTCCCTAAGGCTGGGCGGCTCTCCAGGCCCTAGGGTTACTGTAAGGTCCACTCCTAGAGCTCTTCATAACAGAAGGCATAAGATGATGATGAGTGAGCAGCCAGCCCACTGATATAAAATGCTCTGTAGAGAAAGAAAGAAAATACAGCTTTGTCTCACGCCTTGGGCCTTTGGGGACTAATCGTAAACATGAACATTTTAGGATGAGTATATATATATTTTTTGAAGTAATCAAATGAAAAAGTAGCTGTTTTGAGGTTTATTTTCCTTTGCCACTCAAACAGTATATACTAAAACCTTGTCCAGAGTGTACTGTATTCCAATTCAAAGCCACCTGTCTTCTCCCAAGTCAGCAGCAGGATGCTGGAGACATCTACAGACCTGTGATTGGCTCCAGTCTGCTGTGAGTTGAGAAATTAAATTCCAGCATTTTGGGATTTAAGCACAAACTGAGTCATGCTTTGAAGGGTCTCATGACTGAGAGTCATGAGCCTGAGGCTGGTGAAGGAGTGGAGCCCAAAATGGAATTTTGTTATGATATTGGAAGTACCAGAAGGTAGGCCTGGTCTGTGTCCACTAAGCACACGATCTGCCACGCTAGCTTGGTCTCTCCCCTGCTGGCGACCCAGAGGTGCCCCTGATCTGCCCTTCCTTTTCTTCTGTCACTCTCTGAGCTTTGCTACCTCTTAGCCAGCTGCACGTGCACGGATGTGTGTGTGTGCCTGTGTGTGTCAGGTGTGTGTTTAGGTGGGTGTGCAGTGAACTGTTGGGAGGTAGTTGTTCATCCATTAAGGTATTGAGACTCGCCATTCCATTCCGAGTTCTTGTACTGGGTACAGGAGATCTTTTATCTGTCCTAAAAGTGGTGGGTGGCACATGCATGTTAGGGGTGGACAATTGCTTCTCGGGAAGGCTGGAATCAGTGCTCTGAGTCCTGCTGGTGTCAGGAACGTGAACAGTGGGGCATGGTGAAGGAGGCAGGGCGTCCCGCATACCTGGTGTGGCTCTACAGGAGGCAAGTGGCCTGGGTAACAGCCACCCATGTCTCTGTGGGTGTCAACTGAGAACCAAGTGACTAGAGACAAAGGAGCCTGCCCCTGGAGTCACAGTGACAGACTAGACCCTGAGGTAGCAGATGGCCAACTGAGGGGACTGGTTTTATTTATAGACAGTGAAGCCAAATTACTTTATTTTATAGGGTTACTTTAAGACAGCCCAACATTTAGATGAATAAAGTGCTTTAAAAAGCCAAGGTCATTGTCAGTGGTCACTTGGAATATGGCTATCCCAGCTCACAGGGTTATGTCTAAAACTTCTCACTGTTACTTTTCTGATCAATGCCTGTACCTTCAGGGAAAAGAATGCAGAGTGGCAGAGGCATGGGCATCCCCAACCTCGAAAGTCTAGATAGTTATAAGGCTCTGACATCTTTTCCCATCTCTTTCACAGACATAACTGTGGAATGCTAATTGTTCTTTTAAGTGGCTAGTACTTCTGAATTTTTAGAAATCAGAAATCCAGAATCTGCATTTATTTTTCTTATTTTAAACACTTCTTGGGCCAAGCAGAATTATCTCTGGGCTGCGACTGTCAGCTGATGACCGTCTGATGAAGGACTACAAGCTGAAAGGGATGATAAGACACATACACTCTGCCTGGCCACCCAAACTCCCATTGGTCATAAAGAGCCACCAGGGAAACCTTGGAAGCTGTGCCCAGGACCAGGCCATGGAGGCCCAATGGAGCTTCATCTTAGACTAACCAGCTCAGCAGTCAACAGGGGTCATGTGGCCACTCAGCTGCAAGTACTAGGGTGGTTGCTTTGAGGGTCCAGCTTCCTGCAGCTCCCTCTGAGGAGCAGACCAGCTGGTGTGTTCTGTGTGGGCACTGGCACCTAGAAAGCACTCAGATCTGTTAGCGACCTCAGTGGTCCTGCAGCGTGCAGGGTGTCTGCAGACACCACGGTGCACCTGAGTGTCTGCTGGAGACCAAGATGAGGGAGTGGCCGTGTGGGGGTGTCACGCCGTTTAGAGTCAACACATTGGCTCCACTGGGTGGGCAGCCGGAGGCTGGGCCAGGATCAGACAAGACTGTGTGTGATCCAGGGTGATGCTGGGCCTAGCAGCGAGCGGGTGGGGAACTGCCACTGACCTATTTGCTGTTTTCCTTCCCTCCGTCTGGCTAAGAAACATGCGCTGAGTTTCTCTCTGATGGTTTCTTCTTGCGGGCTCTGAATTTTGAAAGACGCACTCCTTCCTGCACACAGGAGGAAAGCTATGAAGTGCTGTCTCTGTTGGTGCCTACAGTGTAGTGGTAGTGCGGACCCTGCACTCACTGAGCGCTCTGATGTGTCGGGGAAATAGCCTCACCCCACAGAAAGAGCTCTCCGTATTTAGCATCTGTTAATTCCGTCTTTACTCTCCGCGGCCTTCCTGATCATGCAGAAACTGTACAAGAGGCCTGCTCAAGTCTGGCGTCGTCTCCGACTGCCTTTCCTTTAGGCAAATATCTAGTGTATTGGACTGAGCCTTGTTAGCTCTGAAACTCTCAGATTCAGGGGCTGGGGATGTGGCTTAGTGGTGGAGCCCTTGCCTAGCTTGTGTGAGGTCCTGCATTCATGCCCAGCACTGAAAAAAAAATTAGATTCTAGGATTTTGTGTTTTTACAAAAAGTGATAAAAAATCAAGATCACTACATTTAGTGCTGGATATGATGGCCCCTACCTGTCATCCCAGCAGCTGAGGCAGGAGGATTATGACTTCAAAGCCAGCCGCAGCAACTTAGCAAGGCCCTAAGCAACTCATGGAGGCCCTGTCTCTTAATAAAATACAAAAAAGGCTGGGGATGTGGCTCAGTGGTTAAGTACCCCTGAGTTCAATCAGTATATTTAAAGTGTCCAGTTAACCACTTAATCATCATCTTATAATCTTTAGTCAGATCACCTATCCTATGAAGCAGTGAATTATTTAATGTTGCTGTGTAAGGCGGTGGACTTTGTCAGCTAACTGCTCTGGACTAGTCTGTGGATGTAGTTTGGTGTCAGGGCAAGGCCAAGTGCTGTTCATGCAGCAGTACCCCAGCTCGAAAAGCAAGGAGACTGACCCGCGGTACGAGGATCCTGAAGGAAACACAGTGTGAGTGCGGTCCAGAGAGCATGCTTCCTTTAGGAAGCCAACACGCCCGTTTCTGATGGGATGTCTTCTCCTTTTAGCCAACGGCCTAGTCCTGGCACGAGACTCGGTATCAGTGATGTTAGGCATTGCTACATTAAAACACCACAGCCTTTATCTCATCTTTTTCTGGATCTTTGTAAAGAATCAAGAATTTAATGATCAATGTCTGAAATAATTTCAAAATCTACCCCTTTTTGGTGCAAGATCACTCATCACTACATACATGTGACTTGTACTGTTAGTTTCACTGACTCCCAGGAGTTGAGCACTTTCCAAAGGCAGTGGCCCCTGAGCAACCCCTGGAAGTCATTTGCTGCTGCCTTCTGTGGGAGATCCGAGGCCAGCGACGACTCCTGAGGGGAGACTGAGGGGACAAAGGCAGAGCCGCCTGGAGAGGGGTCTCTCTGTCTCTGCCTGTAGCCTCCCATCCTCTTTGTCCAGCTCCTCTCCCTCTTGCAAGAACCGCGGTGGTTACAGTAGCCGCCATCTGGTAATGGAAGGAGTCTCCCGTGGCAAGATCCTTCTGTGATCTCTTCTGCAGGTTTGATCTTGCCTTTAGGGCCAGGCTTTCACAGGGCACGGGGATTAGATTGTGGCCGTCTCTCAGGACCCGTATTCAGCCTACTGCAGTGGGTGGCATCTCGTGTGGTTTTCAGAAAGCTTCTTAACCCTCTCATAGAGTACCACCCCACACTCGGAAGGTCACCAAGGACATTCCTGCCAGCAGCCCCCTGGAGCCCTGAGCTGGCGGCCAGCACAGACTGTCGGCTGTGTGGGGGGCGTCTTGGCTGCCCAGCCCAGCTAAGCTTCCCGATAACTGTCGTCAGCCCACATCTGACTTGCACTGTGTTCTTAGTGGGATTACAGGGATTAATCCTAGTGAAGTGCTTTGAACACAGCATGACTTTTATGCTGGTTCATAAAAAGAGACCCAACTCTGCCTGCTCCTCTTGGCCAGATTCTACGGCCACAGAGCCCACGTGGCAAGACCACACGAAGAAGTTGTGCGTCATTGCTCCAGCTGACAGCATCGGCTCTGACATGGGACCAGGACGCTCGCACACAATTCCCCTTCCAGTCACCCCAGCAGGCAAGACGTTCCAGCCCCAACCCCACGGCAGCCACCCAGACGCGCCCAGTTCCAACTGCTGCCCTCAGCAACTAGGAGCCCAGTGACACAGCCCTTAGTCCTCTGAGTTGGGAGGCGGCTTTTTACAAGTCAGTAGTTAGTGTCACATGGAGAGTAAACACAGGAAGTCAATCTACAGTATTTCTTCTCCATCAACGATTTCTCCATCCACAAAAAATAGTTAAAAATTACTGGGAAAGTCAATATACATTGTTGAATGTGTGTGTAGATCCCGTGCCCTCTTTGCTTTGTCACTGAATGCTACAGTGTTGAATACGTATGGCATTAATCACCAAGCGCCCTGTCAGCTGTAGATGTGGGGACACACTTTGCCACAAAGGTGTCACAGTCATTTTTTGGGTGCCTGACCATGACATCAGCTAGGGTTATGGCCGTGGCTCTCAACGTACAGAGACACACGACTTACTGGTTGCCCTTCCTCCACTAAGTTTCACACGGAGAAAAGTCCTGTTCTTGTCAGTCAGAATCTGACTTCCTATGAGCATCCCACTGGGGCTGGAGACCTGTGGGGTACTGAGGAGCCGCCGGGAGCGGCCGTCAGAGCTCTGTCTCTCTTTCCTTGGACGCACATACGCACTAGAATCGTTTCTCTCGGCATCGTCATAGCTTTCCTCCCTGTTTCTTTCCGAGCTTTGGAAAGTGGAGGAAACAGGGGCTTAATCTTGATGGTGCTTCTCTTGGCTCCCTCAGCCTCTCCTGAGCCTCCTCAGCCTCTCCTGAGCCTCCTCAGCAGCTGTGCAGAAGCTCTCTGCTATTGGCACACCAGGGCTCCCTGGGATCCATCCGCACAGCAGCCCACTGCAGGCCACGGCCCAGCGTGGGGCTCCCTGCCTCTGCCAGACTGGATGCTGCTGTTTAGGAGAACGTGGTGGCCAGGTGCTCGGGAGGGTCAGGGCTAGGTTGTGTGACGACCAGGACGGGCTTGTACAGCATCCGCTGGGGCCATCACTGTCATTCCGCCAGGTGAGTGATTCTAGGTTGTGCAATATTATGCACTTTGTAATACGAATAAGGACAGTAGATCTTATCAGGCTTATTCAATGTTGCTTTGTCCATAATTGCCTTTGTGTGCTTAAAAACCACACTGACATATGTGTGAGTGACAAAAATCCAACTCAGAAGACAAGTAATTATTTGTCAGGAAATATAAGTATTGTCACAAGATTTTCATAAGTACATAAACACTTAATTGTCCCATCCTTCCTAAGGCACCGTCACATGTTACGCTTTTCCAATATCTGGGACGGATTCACTCATATCAGTGGAGAGAACGGGCAGAGGACAGAAAGAGAGGCACCATCCCCAAAGAAGCCCTGGCCAATGCCAAAATGCAGGCCACAGCACTGGGCACCCTGTGGGTAGGAGCATTCTGAGCACACTAGACATGTTCTTAGCTAAGCAGAGTGCTCGCTCATATCAGAAAGAGGAAACGACACTGTCAAGAAATAGCACACGGAAAGATTTTCAGTGGCTCATAACAGTGAACTGGCTTTCCAATCTTGAAGAAAGTGCATGATTTAAGCACACACAGATGCTCCGATTGTGGATTCTCACCACCAGCTTTGCCCCTTGGCTGCCAGTGAACACCACAGGCCAGGTGGCTGGAGCAGCAGAACGCGTCTCTCAGCCTCTGGAGGCTGTGCTCAGGCACCCGCTGTGGGACTCTGGTGGGCCCTCCCGGGCTGGCCATGTCCTCATGTGGGGAGAGGGACTGAGCTCGGTCTCTTGCTCTTCCTGTAAGAACACTGTTAATCCTAGGGTCACTTCCTAGTGACCTCATCTAACCCTGAGTCCTCCCAGGGCCCCACCCCATCAAGGTGGTGGTCAGGCTCCACACCTGAGTGGGGGAGACAGCAACATGCAGTCTGTAACGACTACCTGTCCCCTTTTCATATGTGCAGAGTGAACACTTGGCCCTCCAGCTCACCTCCCATTTAATCTATACACAGTGTCCACTGGGGACTAGACAGTGACCCAGAGCTCTGTGCTTCAGACATGGAAAAACCAAGTGCAGAACAAGTACGTTTCAGTCCTAAAGGGTCAACTAGGGCGAGGGACAGGACTGTGTGCTGTGTCCTGCTTTCTGATTCGGGCTGTCTTTAGACACTGAAGGTGATGCTGTCTTCCACCTGGGAGGGCGGCACCATACCTCCACCTTTGACAGAGGTCAGCGCCCTTGCCGACTCATCGGCATGGCACCTGTGGGTAGTATGGGATTGGCTGGAGGCAGACACTTGCCAGCGTGGGCATGGGCCTCCCTGTGGCCTGGCCCATGTGTGCTCTCCCACAGCACCGGCTCAGTTTCTGGTCCGTGCTTGCCTCTCCAGACTTCAGAGTCACCTTGCTGTTGAGGAAATGGCCTAGCAACTGGTTGTCGTCCAAGTCACCCAAGGCTTCGTGTTAAGGTGCCAGCGAATCTGTTCCTCAAAGGTGAGTGGATGCTCTCTGCCAGCAGAGCCAGCTGACGGGCGCTGTGCACATGCTGGCACTGGTTTTAATACCTGGCTTATAGGGTAATACCAGCCCAGCCTCCCTCTCTCCCTCTACCCCCCCTGTCAAGGCCTAGTCATTGCAACAAGTGTTGATCTGGAGCTCATCAACCACAAACGAGCACCAGAACTAAGCGGAGCACTGCGCTCGTTTCTCCACCAGAGACAGGCAACGCACTGTGGTTGTCACCCAAGATCTTGCAGGGTTGGCTCAACAAGGGTGCAGCTGGGAAGAGGGTCCCAAGTCCCATTTGTTGAACACCTCACTTCCCTCTTCTCTGGAAGATCTTAGTTGTTTAGCTTTTAAAAATAAAAATGGCAATTTAAAAATGTATCTGGGCAGAGGAGAAATACTTTAGAATTGACATTCAATCCAATGAAGTTTCACTTTCTTCGAATAACAATTGTAATATCCAAATGAGGGGCCGTGACAGGTGCCATCTGAAGAGCACTGCATAAGGAGGACCATGTTCCTGGGAACCTCATGGTTGTCTTCTTCCTTATCTGGTGGATTTTGTGTGGGGGTGCCTCTCCTGGACTGTGGAATGTCATGCTCTACCTGTAGGAGTCCATGAAAGCGTGGCCACATGTTGGAGCTAATTGTGATGTGAATACTGACGTTTGCTCTCTAGGACAAGACATGAATACGTCTTGCTCAAATGCACCATCATCACCGTCACAGCCCCCTGATATGTCTTATTGACAGACGTCATTCAAAGTGCAAGGACAGTGATGCCATCTGTACATGCAATGCCTCCAGAAGTCCAGTTTGCTCAGTTTCTGACTTTGTGTAATAGAATCCTACTCGAGTTTTCTTTCAGATCGCCTCTTCTCAGCATCATGTTTGTCAGACTGAGCCAGGTGATGGCATGAGGCCGAGGCCCGTTTCTCACGGCCACTCAGTTTTGTTTTACATGAATACGCCATAACATGTCATGCGTTTGAACTCTGATGCAAGCTGGGCTGTTTCTGCTCTGGGATGTCTTGAACAATGATGCTTTCAACAGTTTTGCATGTGTGTCTGGGGGGAATGTCTATGTCTGTCTAGAGCAGTGATTTTCAAATTTCTGTGTGGGAATCACTTGGAGAGCTTATTTAAACACCAACTGCTGGGTCCTGGCTCCACAGTCTGGGTGGGGCCTGAGCACCAGTGTCTCTAACAGTGGCAGGTCAGCTGCATTCCACCGAGTGGAGCACTTCACCAATGCAGCCCAGCTAGAGGGGCAGGACACAGACAACTCCTAACAAGAGCATCTGCCATGTTACCATGTAGAGTGGGGGGACCTCTCAGTACTTGTCATTATCGGCCAGCTCGCACGGTGAGGAAATTGCTCCCCTTTGCTCCTTATGGAATGAAAGGATTTAAGTTGGATCTTGAAGTATGCACAGGAGTTTGTCATGCAGACAAGAGGAGGAAAATCATTTGATCAAGTGGAAAGCATTTCCAAGGTGCTGGTGGTGATAGGTCTTCCTGTATGGTCAAGCGCTCAAGGGCTGTTGGCCAGAAATGGGTGTGAAGAGGCAGTCTGGGCTCCATTTCAGGGATTTTGTCCTATAATCACAAGCAGTCTTAATGTCATGATTTTAATGGCTGAATCAGCTAGCCACCAGAGTATGTTGCAGAAAGTTCTCCGTGGGGGGTGAGATGGTGGGTAAGGCAGGTGAGGTGCCGGAGCCTGGCTGGAGCCACGCAGAGAGAATGAGCCAAGGGAGCAGCTCAGGAACCTGAGGGAGCTGCCAGCAAGACCCGAGCTGTCAGGGCTGGCCTGTTCACCACCACGGCAGAGGACACAATTGGAGGACAATTGGGGTAAAGAGTAGCAAGTTTAGGTTTGGACACAGAGGTTGAGCATAGCAGTATCTGGAGAACAGAAATTTAGGAGACGGTCCGCTGGTTGAGCATGTGGGTCAGTGGACATGATCGACACCACTCTTGACAAGCACACTGGAGAATTTTACATCACAGTGGCCTCTCCTGAACTTTCATTTCAATATTAAAAACCTTGTATCTTAAATTCTTTCTGTAATTAGAATGCGATGTACAGATTGCAAAGTCAGAGGCAGGATTCTCAAATATGAATGTGCCTCTGAGTCACAGCTTGGAATGCAGAGTCCAACCCCGCTGGTCTGGGGGCTGAAATTCTGCACTTTACTGAGTTGCCAGATATTGCCTATGTGCTGGTGTGTGGATCCTACTCTGAGTAGTGAGTTTACGGACGCATTCTCAGATCATTTGAATAGAGCCATGCCACCTCTTGTCCATAACAGATGGTTGCTGTCTAAGTTTGAAGAAACCACACGATTAGTGTACCCCTTTAAAAATGTCCTATATTTTAATAAGAGGCATGTACATATCATGCCATACTGATTGACAATCGGGACTCTTGCTCCCTATCCAACAGCCACAAGAGCCAAGCATGGCTTCCCTGAGATGGGCCAGGCTGTGTGTCCACATGTGCTGGCCCTTTAACCCAGCAGTTGTCGCTGAGCATGCCCAGGGCTCAGGAAGCTGCAGATGAGTGCTTAAACAGTCAGTCATCAAGGCCAAGGCTGACACTGAGGCTGGCACAGCCCGGCCCACAGCTATTCCACATGTAATTGTCTTAGCAAACTGGGGACTATAAATCTTCTTTCACATATTTGCTTTTTAGAATATGAAACAGACTTAAGAACAAAAAAGAACTAAATCTGTAAATTTATGAAAGAATTAAGAACCCTCTCACTTATTGTGTTTACATCGTAACAGGATTAGACTTTTAAAATGATGTATTGTCTCATTAAACTTATGACGAATGGAAGTTCACAAATGCAAATATAATATATTGTAGATGTAAAACACGAGTTCTTAAACCAGCATATAATAATTTAGGGACATATGCATTACTGACAACATTTGAAATACAATTGCAGAGTGAATAAGTATCTTTTATACATCTAAATAAGAGCTTGCTTCCTCATTCAAACAGTCCTTATTGGTTTTCAGTGACAAGCTTGTTCTGGGCATGGAGGACATTCTACCCATGAAGGAAGATGATGGGTGTGTCCGCGTCCCTTAGTTCACGTTTAACTCTGGGACACAGGCAAGTCATCCAGTACGGCACAGGATATGAGTGGTAGGTCCCATGAGGAAGAAGCAGGCAGAAGTGCTGAGGGGCTCACGGAAGACTCACAGAACAGGGCGAGGTGTGCTTCTGGAGAGTCACCTTTTACCCCAGTTCAGAGACATTCGAAGGCCTCATTTAGGATGTGATCCAGGTGAGGGTGTTAGCGGTGCCTGATGATGCAGCAGTGGAAGGGGTGGGACCTTCAGTCCTGCACCAGGGGCACGTGGGTGGATGGTCTGGCCTTTCTTGGTTGCTTTTTGTGAATTGAGGTTTAAAAAGTGGGTACAGAAAATGATCGATCCCACCTGTCCATTCTCTCATGCATAGTAACTCACTTTTTAAATGTATGCAAGAGCAGATAAAACTACTCATTTAGCATGGATTCCCACATGCAATATGAATTTATTACCTGTGGTCCTCATTTTGTATATTAGACCTCTATACTCATACCTCCCACAAGTCTCTGATTTGTGACTGCTGACCAGCATCTCCCTGCTCCTCCCCCACTCCACACCCAGGACCCCATTTCCCATTGTCTTGTTCTCTATTGCTATTGAGTGTTGTATTCAGGTTTCATGCGTCAGTCATAATACAACGTTTTGTTTCTGTGTCTTGCTCTTTTTCACATGGTGTAATGTCCTCCATACTCATTTATGCTGTGGCAAACAACAAGTTCTGGATCTTTTTAAGGCTGAATCACATTCCATTGAACATTTTTACTATTGCTCCTTTTACCTATTCATGGACTCAAGTTTTCATATCTTGACTTGTAAATAATGCTGCAATGAATGAGTGCAGGTATCTTTACAAGATGATGATTTCATTTCCTTTGGGTATGTACCCAGAACAGGGATTCCTGAGTCTTATGGTGGTTCTATCTATAATTTCTTTAGAAACCTCTACATTGTTTTCCATAATGGACAGTGTACAAAAGTTCTCTTTTGTCCACATCCTCACCAACATTTGTTATCATTGACTTCCTGATGAGTGTGAGGAGGTCATTTTTCAAAGTGATTTTGATTCATATTTCTCTAATGATTAATGATGGTAAATAACTTTTAATATACCTATTGGCTATTTTTTGGAGAAATTTGTATTCATATCTTTTGCTTACTTTTTAATCACATTGATTTCCCACCACTGAATTGTGTAAGTTCTTTACAATCTTGAATACTCACCCTTTATCAGATATTATGGTTCAGTATGATGTGCCCCCTCCAAGCTCCTGTGTTAATGCAGGAGGTGAGAGGGGGAGATTGAGAGCCATAATATAATCAGTGGATTAATCCACCCATGGTTTAATGATTTGAAAGGACTGCTATCCTGGATGGTAACTGTAGGCGGTGGGGGTGCGCACTGGAGGAGGTGTGTCCCTGGTGGCATGCCTTTGAGGATGACGGCTTGACCCCAGCATCTCCCTCTCTCTCTGATCCCAGCAGCTTCCCTCCTCCGTGCTCTTCTATGACGATGCTTTGCCTTGCCTCGGGCAGAGCAATGGAGTTGGTTGACCATGGATTGAGACTTCTGAAGCCATGAGCTCCAGATAAACTTTCCCTTCTCTCGTTGTTCTGGTCAGGTGTTTTTGTCACATTAAATACTTGGCTTGCAGACATTTTCCCCAGTGGGTAGATAGCCATTGCACTTTGTTGATAGTTTCCTTAGCTGTTCTGAAGCTTTTGACTTTGATGTCTTCCCAGGTTTCTGTTTTTGCTTTTGTAGTCTGACCTGATCAGAGGTGAAGGCCTGCAGGGATGCTTTGGTCACCTAGGAGCCCTCTGGGACAGTCTGGGGAGGGTACTGTGCTACCAGACACTGGTCCCATTTAGGTCTGACCTCCAGGCTGCAGGGAGGGAGCCAAAAAATCACTGCTGATGTCAGTGTCCAGGAGCTTTTCTCTAAACTTTTTTCTTAGAGTTTTATAATCTTTGTTTTTAGAGTTAAGTCTTCTATTCGCTGTGCATTGATTTTTGTATATGGTGCAAGATAAGGGTTCAATTTTATTGTTTTTGCACACAAAGGTTCAGTTTTCTAAGTCCTAGTCATTGGAGGTGCTGCCCTTGCCTTGTGTACTCAGGTGCCCTTGTCAGAACTTAGATGACCGTGTATGTAGGGTTTCTGGACCTCGTAGGTATGGTTTTATGACAGTGCGTCATTCTAATCACTGTAGCTTTATCACATAATTTAAAATCAGGAAGCATGAAGTCTCTACGTTTTCTTTCTTGGATTTTTTTGGGGGGCAGGGGGCTATTTGCAGTCTCTTATGGTTCCATAAAATTTTAGCATTGTTTTCTCTATTTCTGTGAAGAATTCCATTGGAATTTTGGTAGGGATTATGTTGAGTCTGTATATCACTTTGGGGACTATGAACATTTTAACAATATCAAGTATTCCAATGAGCCCAGAATGCCTTCCCATTAGTATGTCTTCAGTATCTTTCATTGAAATTTTATATTTTCAGCATAAGATCTTTCATTTCCTTAAATTTATCCTTAAATATTTTAATTATTCATTTATTATATATTATTATAAATGAGATTGTTTGGTTTTCCGTGAGGTTTCTACATTTATATAAACATGCTACTGACTTTTGTGTGTTGATTTTTTATCCTGAAAATTTGCTAAATTAATTTAATAGTTCTAACAGTGTGTGTGTGTGTGTGTGTGTGTGTGTGTGTGAGAGAGAGAGAGAGAGAGAGAGAGAGAGAGAGAGAGAGATTGAGGGCGTGCGAGAGATCTTTGTAGGTTTTCACAGTTAGCATGATGTCAGACACTGCATCCTGCCTGATATGGATGCCTTTATTTTCTTTTCTTGTCTTACTGCTCCTCCTAGTTCCAGTTTGATGATGAATAGGAATGGTAAGAATGCATATTTGCCTTCTACCAGATCTTAGCAGAAAAGCATTTTCCATTGATTGTAATATAAGTGTGTGTTTTTAATATAGCCTTTATTGTGTTGAGAAACTTTAGTTCTGTTCCTAAACTGATAAGAAAGGATTTCTGATATTTTTCAAGTGCTGTTTCTGTGTCAAATGAGATAATCATTTCATTCTGTTAATGTAATGTATTGCATTGATTGGTTTACATGTGTCAAAATAGTCATGTGCCATGGAATAATTCCACTTGGTCTTGATATATATATATATATATATATTCATTGTGAAGTTATTACCCAAAGTAGGCTCATTAACATATAAATCATCTCACATAGTTGATTTTTTTGGTAAGAATAGCTAACAAATCTCCTTAAGAAGATCTTAAGCATAAAATTATTGACATTAAGTATAGACACCATGTTGTACATAAGGTCTCCAGAGTCTATTAATTTTGTAATTGAAATTTTGTATCTTCTGACCAGTGTTTTCCCACTCTCCACCCCCAGATTCCAGGTCACTGTTCTTCTGTTCTTTGAGTTCCAGATTTTAAATTTCGCATACAAATGAGGTCATGCAGTATTTGTTTTTCTGTGTCTGACTCATTTAAGTTAGCATAATGTTCCCTAGGTTCATCACTATTGTTGCAAAAGAAGGAATTTTCTTATTTTTTTTTTCAGGCTGACAAATATTTTATTTTATTCTATATGCTACAATTTCTTTATCCATTATTTGTGGATTTAGGTAGTTTCCATACCTTGGCTATAGTAAATAATGCTGTGATGAACAAAGTAGTACAAATATTATTTTAAGATAATTTTATTTTTCTTGGCTATAGAATTGGGAATGTTGAATCATGGGCTACTTCTATTTTAAAATTTTTGAGGAATCTTTGCACTGTGTTTCATAATGGCTACACCAATCTACCTTCCTCTAACAGTGTATAAATTTTCTCTTTTCTGCACATTCTTATCAGCACTTGTTATCTTGTGACTTTTTAATTAAAATCAGCCTAATGGATGTGAGGTGGTATTTCATTACAGTTTTCATTTACACTTTCCTGGTGATTAGTGAGAGTGAACACTTTTTCATATAACCATTGCCCATGTCTTGTTTAGAAAAATGTCCATTCAGGTCCTTTGTCCATTTTTAAATTGCCCACTTTTTGCTATTGAGTTGTATGAAATTAAAATGTATTTTGAATGTTAACCCCTTATCAAATATATGATTTTGATTTTCCAATATTTCCTCCTATTATGTAGATTGTATTTTCATTTTTTGTTTCCTTTGTTATACAAAACCTTTTTTAATTTCATGTAGTCCTACTTGTTGATTTTTGTTTTCTTGGCTGTGCTTTTGGCATTATACCCAAGAAATCATTGTCAAGACCAATATATTTTCTGCTAGTGGTTTTATGATTTCAGGCCTTATATTGAAATTTTCAATTCACTTTGGGTTGGTTTTTATGTATGGTGTTAGATATGGGTCAAATTTCTTTCTTTCTTTCTTTCTTTCTTTCTTTCTTTCTTTCTTTCTTTCTTTCTTTCTTTCCTTTTCTTTTCTTTTGGAAAGTGGAGAGTCAGTTTCCAATGCATATATTAAAGAGGCTATCTTTCCCCACTGTGCATTCTGGGCACATTGGTGGAAGTCCCATATGCTGGTATCTCACAGTTTTGATTACTATTACAGTTTTGTAATATAATTTGAAATCAGACAGTGTGATGTCTCCAGCTTTGCTCTTCTTGTTCAAGATTGCTTTAACTATTAGTAGTTTTTGTGGTTCCATTGGAAGCTTAGGGTATTTTTTCTACTTTTGTAAGAAAATGTCATTGAAAGTTTGATAGGGATTGCATTAAATGTACCAGTATATCTGGAAAGTATTGACATTTTGACAATATTACTTTTCCAATACATGATCATAGGATGTCTTTCCATTTCTTTGGACCTTTTTCAATTTCTTTCATTGATATTTTATAGTTTTCAGTGTGCAGATGTTTTATCTTATTTTGTTTTAATCTTCATTGTGATGGTGAGAATCAGAGAATTCGAAGAGTTCAGCTTCAAAATTTTAAAGTCAGTTCAGATTAAGATGGCGTGTCTCCTGCGTGTCCTGATGCTACCTATTTCAGCTTGCCACTGAAGTAACTTTGAGAGTGATGAGATCTCACTGGAGTCATAATGCACCCATGGCCTGAGTCCGAAAATGTCCATTAAACAATTAATTAAAAGATTCTGGAAACCCTGTCATTTTCTCAGTGTCTGTCTCTTAGCTCAGAAATGCAAAGGTCACACCACCCAGTGGAGTGAGAAGCCCCTCTGCAGGGTGTGCACTGCTTTCCAAGTGGGCCAGGCGTGGCGTCCTTTGTCCTGTACCCTGGCTCCACGCGTCTGTCCTCCTACATTCAGTGAGCCAGAATTTGGCACCAGGATCAGAGGTGAAGGCCTTCAGGGATGCTTCGGTCACCTAGGAGCCCTCTGGAACAGCCTGGGGAGGGTACTGTGCTACCAGATACTGGTCCCTTTTAGGGTCTGACCACCAGGCTGCAGGGAGGGAGCCGACTTTGATGCGGGACAGCAGGGCTGTGAGGGTGGGGCAGCTGGCAGGCAGCAGAGATGTAGCCAGTCGCCCCGCACAGCAGCCTGCACAAGGGAACCGTGTTCTGTGCACATTCCAAACAAAATCACATTCTGAAACTCGTCAGTAGTGAGAAGCAAAGGAAATGTTAAAATCTGCTTCATCCTCTGGGTAGGGGGATGGAGGACAGGAGACAGAAAGCTATGGGAGAAAGTGCAGCTCGGAGACCGATGCTTAAGAGGGCGAGAGCACCCGGGCACTGCCCTCCTCCTTCCCAGTGTGGTCAGTGCGGCCGTCAGGGGGATGACAGGGTGGATAGGCAGAGGATGGGAGTCACGTCCAGGAACTAAATGTGGAAAGAGCAGAAATAATGTCTGTGGTACAGGAAGACTAGAAACTGAAGGTGAAAAATAGCAAGAGCAGGAAACTGCTTTAGTAAGAGCCAAGTTTTATAAAGTATGCTGAAATGTTCTTAGAATGTTTAAAGATGTAACCAGAATAATTTAAAATTTGTCATTGATCATTTAATTCCAGGAAAAGATAAGCCAAAAATAATATGGCCCATCTAAAAATAATTAGGAAATAAACACAGGAATGTGGTTTGTGTGTTAATGAACCATCTGTCTGGTAGGAGACAGACTTAAAGCAACATTGTCACACACGGGGATAATTGCCACCAGACAATTACCAGCTGGATGTGATAGAGAAGTTGGGGTAGAAAATCTGAAAAGGTGGCACCTACGCTGTCTGGAAATACGTGAAGGGACTCTAACTGAGGAGGCTCCTCCGCAGAGCACAGAGGTATCCAGGTGCAGAGCATTAGGAAGCAGTAAGGGGTCTGGTTGGCCCAAGGGAAGACACGAGGGAAATGTGTCTAGAAAGTGAGTCGAAAGAATAGAGAAGGAACATATTTCCCCTGGGATGTGAACAGCTATATATGTTCTGTATTTAACTTGTCTGGAGATGCGTTGGGGATTAGCCATTTTGATTTTAGGAAATCAAGTATAAAATAACTTTGACCACTCCCATGAGTCTGTGTTCCAATGTTTTTTATTATTCTTTCCCATTTTATTCCCCCAGTATATTTTAAGGATGGACTACTCATTGCTTCTCGAAAGGTGTATGAAGACACCATCCACTTGGAGTTAGAGCAACCTGGCCTCCAGTCCACATTCCTAGACACTGACCTTGCTCAGGATACTGCACTCAGGTAAAGCAGGCTGGGCAACGGCCTGTGGCTGTGTTGATTCTTGAACCGGTTTCACTCTGGGGAAGATAGCCTTGTGCTTTGAGTATGCATTTTGATTTGGGCCCATGTGATCTAGCATTGGGCCTGGAATACAGAGCACAAGTTAGTCCCATGATCTATGTGTGTGTGTGTGTGTGTGTGTGTGTGTGTGTGTGTGTGTTTTACATTGGCAACCATAGGTCTTTTCTAGTGGTGGACATTCTGGAAATATGCATCCTATTTTAAATTAAGGCAACTGGACAAAGAGGCCTCATGTGCAGGCTGAGGGCAGACTGTAGGCAGAATGCCAGGATTGCACCTTGGCTTGGGACCACGTGGCCTCGCCTGTCCTCCGTGAGTGTGGTGGAGCAGAGATTGGCTCCCCGTGAGGAGCCATGCACGTTGGCACGCCGGGTGAGGCGCTGACCAGCGGTGCTGGGAAACACTAGCACTTGCCGTTTCTCAGATGCAGCTCACGTTTGAGCTCCTTGTGGTTGGTTAAGTCTGTAGACAGGAGGAGAGAATTTGCTGTATCTGATTACAAGCAGGAGTGCATCTTCCATCAAAACTCACACGTGACACATTGTGATCAGTTGTACCCCAAATTTCTGAAGTTAAAAGAGAGGAGAGTCAAGTGCCTGTGAGCCTGAAAGCCACCCTAAGTACAGCACACCACGCCCAGAAGGAACAGGTGTTGACACGCTCGCTCGCTCCCCGGTCCACAGAACAGCGCAGGCATCCAGGCTGCAGGCAGTGCGTCCTGTTCTCTATGGGCTTACGGCCCTGCCCTGCACATACGAGGGCTCATACCTAACAGACTCTTGGCTCGTCACTATTAGTGGCCGTTTTCAAGCCCTCCCCAAGGTATTTCCGGAAGGCTCCTTAGTGTCCTTAGAGCAGCTGTGGGAACAGGACTGTGTGGCCTGCTGCTGTGATCTGCATGGGCAGCGGTCACACTGCTGGCCACACCACCCTCGTGGAGGTCCACACGCACATTCCACTGTGAGGTCCACAAGCACATTCCTTGCAGGAGAAGCTCTCCCTAGGGTCTGGCTTTCTATAGCTCCTGGAATTTATTGTTTTTGGTACAAGAGAAGCCACAAGTCCTGACCCCGCCCGATGTGGGTGAGTTATTTAACACAGTAGTGCCAGTGTTTCTGTTTCTCACGGCCAACTTGGGCTGCGTCCAGGCTTTGTCTCTCTGCTCAGCAGGATGATGGGCTGATGCCTGGTGAAAGTTTTGGTTTCCAGGTGTAAAAATTCCACATCTTTTATTGAAATTAGATTAGTGGCTATATTCTTCTCATAGTCTTGTTTTTAAATCCATTTTTTTTTCTCAGCTTGATGTTGTTTCTCAGTATGACAAATATTCTGTACTCTGGTATGTAACTTGGGAATTCTTTGATTTAATTAGCCTGAAATCTTTGATACCATTTAATTTTGACTTCAGGGACAGACACAAGAGAAACTTATAACATATTTTTCCATCAAAAATCTAGTATTGTCCTAAAGTAGCATATTAGTAGCTACACAGATAGGCCTCATGGGGTTTTTTTTTCAACTTCTACATTTCCAAATTAGTTTCAATATTGAAATTAAATGCTCTTTTAGAGTAAATTTATAACACAAAGTAAGTGTCAATACTATAACCAAAATGTCTAATTCTAATTCAGGTGAAGCAGTGACAGTTCTCATTAGTGGTATTTATTTCTTATTTGTACAATTTTTAAATGGCAGGACTCATAAAATAAACAATATACAACTGGGGGCTGGGGGGTGAGGGAGCCGCCTGTGGCAGAGAAGGACCAGCCCTGTCTGGGGACGGGGTGGCTAGCTTGGAGAATCCAGAGCTGTTTCTTGTTTCAGATTCCTGGTTTCTTCAAAGTGAAGAGGTTCAGTGTGGAAAGTCACTGGAAGAGGACAGACAGCATCCTTTTACAGAAGTGATTAAAATATTCTTCGCTTTGTATTCAGTGGATGTGATCCTGGTCGGTCGAACTTCCCGAGGCCGGTGGACCTGGGTTTACTTCTAGGACTAACTGTACTCGTGTAGGTACTCCCAGACTTCAGGTGCTTCAGTGGCTGGCCAGTGTGTCTGTGCTCTCCAGATGACAGTCACCTGTCATGCGTCTTCAAGGAACACAAATGTGGTGCAGATGCCATCACTCAAAGCCCGGGCGGAAGTCGGCACTCCACGTGGCAGGTGGGCGGCCTGTGCAGCCTGCATGTGGAGTGGGATGTCATGGTGACCATAGCTGCTGGAAGAGCAGGAAGGAGGTGCCCAAGGCCACCGGGTGGAGGAGAGACTGGGGAGAGGGTGGACCCACACAAAGCACAGTGCTCCAAGTCTCGTTTGAAAGTCCATCTGCAACTTACACCAGGAAATCGGATTGAAAGGGCTCAAAAATCTAAGTTGCCTTTTATCACAAATCCAGAGTTTCAGGATAATGTTTATTTTTTTCTACACCAAAGGGAATAATAGAAGTTTTATACCTTAAAAGGAGGAACAAAGTCTTGAATATTTGCCCTGAAAATAGAGCAGCAGAGCAGCACCAGGAGAGCCAGTTGGGCCGAGGAGCAGGGGCGTGGCGCTGGGAAGCTGCACCCCATGGGGTCCACAGGCTCCAGACAGGTGCCACCCTGGCACCCCACCTCAGCGTCCTCTCGCTTGGAGGAGACACCTCTCAACAGTGAGCAACAGACTTCCTTCTCCTTTTGAGAGCTAGCTTGGCCACTCCAAGGGCAAACAGGGTCGTGGCTGTCCCGCACCAGCCTCTCCAGCGTTTGCAGGGACCCCAGAGGGGAACCTCAAGGTGAACTGCTGAGAATCCGGCCCTTTTAACCAGCCTACCATGTGTGTGGAAATCAGAGAGGAGTGAGATTCTACAATGAGTTAAATTCTTTGAGTCCTGCCTACACATTTAGCTATCACTTAAGTGGGCTTAATGGGCTACACTTAGGCTTCTTTTTTAATATTTGTTTTTTAGTTGTAGTTGGGCACAATACCTTTATTTTATTTATGTACTTTAATGTGGTGCTGAGGATGAACCCAGGGCCTCGCATGTGGTAGGTGGGGGCTCTACCGCTGAGCCCCAGCCCAGCCCTAGGCTTCTTACAGTCAGGGAAATCATGGGAAGTCTTAATTGTGCAGCAGCTCCTTCATTCAGCCTGGCTACGGCACCTGGAGACGACAGCAGGCCTTCTGCACGTGTGAATCTGGAGATGAGATGAAGCCTGTGGTCACCGCTCATGAGACGTGGAAGGTGGAGGCCTCATGGTGGATTTATGGCAGTGAAGAAGCAGCAGAAGCAGGGACTTGGTGTGAGAGGTGGTCACCCAGTGGACAGCTGGGCAGCAGCATGGACTGTGGGCCAGTAGATTAGAAGGTGCAGCTGCATGAAGCACCCCAAGGGGTGGCTACTGTGACTTCACATGGAAGCAAAACTGAGTTCACGTAACCTGCCTCAGGAGCACAGTGATTCAGCCCACGTCTTACCTGAGCTCCTCCCAATAGTACACAGACTCTCCTGTCCCTGTCAGGGACAAGCAGGAGACACCTAGGAGGCAGAGGGATGTGGCTCAGAGCCTCAAGAGGGCAGTGTGTTTTGCAGTAATCAATAGGTGACAATTAATTTACGCAGTCACTGGATCCCCTCGAGTGTGGGCAGAGAAGGGGCAGACAGTGAGGGACACCGTGGAGTGGACAACAAGCAGCCAACACCTCCCATGATTTGGGGTGGTTCCTGTGCTCTCAGCTGATTTCTCCTCTGTCCCTCACTTGTCACCTGTGTCTCCCACAGAGTTCCTGCTGTGTCCCTGCAGCATTCCCTGGTGCTTGCCACCAGAACTCGCTGCAAGGATAGCCAGGGTTGGAGGCTTGGCCTGGGCTGCAGTGGTGAGTCCTGGGTCGGAGGAACCTCTGCCACCTGGTGGTTAGAGGCTGTGACCTTCAGATCCTTTACCCCTGTGTTGTCAGGAGATGGTGCTTCCCTGCTTAGGGCTGCGTGCTTTCAGCCATGTAGCTGCTCTACATTCGCTGCCACTGGTCGCTGCAGGCACAAAGAACAGCCACACTGTTTCCAGCTCAGAAGTTCTGTGTTTTCATGACTCCTTACTCTCTAGAATTTTGGTTCATTATTCTATAACCGCTTAACTATTACGATGTTAAAATTTAGACATAGTTGTACTCCTAACCAAAAATCAAGTAGACAAACAGAAGGGCCCGATTCACTCCATATGGTATGACTTAAGAGCCTCCAACCATGGGCTGGGCATGAGGCTCAATGGGAGCACGCTTGCCTAGCATGTAAGAGGCACTGGGTTCGATTCTCAGCACTGCATATAAATAAATAAATAAATAAATAAATAAATAAATAAATAAATAAATAAATAATATAGCCCATCAACAACTAAAACAATATTTTAAGAAAGAGACTCCAACCTGGCGCACACAGACCATCATTTTGTATTTCACTTTGGGTTCAGTAGTCAATGCATTGCATGATACATGGGCTTGTGGTAGATGATTGCAGCCAGCTGCGGCCAGTGTGAGTGTTCTGAGCCATTTAGGGAAGGCCAGGCAGTGCCCAGGAGTTGGGTGGGCTGGGGGTACCAGGTGCACTTTCAACCTGATATTGTCGATGGCTGGTGGGTTATCTATGTGGCCCATGGTAAGCTGAGGGCCACTTGTAATAGCATGTTACTATGATTTTAAATTACTGGATATAGCTGTGCCAAGTCATTAAAAATAAGACTTGTCTGCTCAGTGAGATTTCCAGGACAAATGAGAGAATAGGTGGCTGGAGGGAAGTCTCTTCACTGGGACACACCTAGCAGTGCAGAGGGCTCCCTTACCTCCCGGGGAAGGAGAGCTGAACTCCAGGACTCACCTGGGCTGCTCTGATCCTGCACCACACAGAATGGGATGGTGTGCCCACCTTGAAGGAATGCATTTCCACTATCTGGAGAGGGGAGGGGACAAGTTGCTTGACTTGGGTGCAGTGGGTACTTGCTTCATCCATGGACGGCACCTGGCTAGGGCATCTCTGTGGCACTCCTGGGCAGCCAGCTCTGTGTGGGATTCCCATGCGGGGTGAGCCTGCTCCTCTCCTCCCCTTTGTGGCAAGAGACGGAGTGCCCAGTGTGCATGGTGGGCACCAGGCGGAGCTGCCTGGCCTGGAGGAGGGGCACTCTGTCTGCCCCCTAGGCTGCCTCTGGTCTACTTTGGATGTGGCAGGCTGCTCTCCAGCACGTGGTGCCTGCTTGGGGCTGCCCAGGACGGACTGCAGTGAGGTAGCCCTCAGCAGTGCTCACGGGACAGTGATTGCAGCCTGAGACCGGGTGCTGGTAAGGAGGAAAGAGAAGGGGGTTTTCCTGCTGGGGATTTTGTATATTTTTCTGTCTCTTAGATTTTATCCCTTAAAATGCAATTGTGAAAAGCAGGTGTTGAGTAGAGCAGAGTCTTGAAAGTGCTCATCACTGCACAGTGGCTTGGCACCCGGGGGACAGGACAGAGAAGCCAAAGAGAGCTTTGCTATGCCTGCCGTAGAGCCACCGCCCTTGAACTGACACATGTGGTCTCTGAATTTAGTCCAGTCTATTTATTGATGAAGGAAATCATGAACTGCCAATTAAAGTGGTTTTCTTTTATAAATCAATTATGTTTATTTTGATGACGAGAATCAGACAAAAACACCAACAATTAAATTTCTGCCCTAAGTATCACAAAATGAAAACAAAGTTTCTCTTAAACACTTACTGAGATGCCAACCTTGCCTCCAGCAGCAGTGTGCACTGTTCTGCAGGCTGGCAACTCATAGTCCAGGGCCAGCTTAGCTGAAGTCACACACAGCTTGGTGGGGCCTGGAAGTGCCCAGCACCAACCACAGCCCAGGCTCTCCACCAGCAGCATTCGAATTGTGGAGAGCTCAAACTGTTGCTTTATGGCAATAATATTGACACCACCTGTATTTCCTGATGTTGTTTGTGCAAGACAGAGAACTCATTACATTGACTTTATATTGAAGAAATAAATTTGAAAAGAAAGATTCTGTTCCAGCGGAGGCTGGTGTTCATACTGGTTCCTTGAGTGCCAGGCAGCTCATCAGTCACAGATACATTAACATGTTACTCATGAGTTTCTGGCGTTTACTAGGAGGTAAATAAAAAGAAGTTCTTTGTCTAGATGTCATATGATATTTTAATGACACAGTCTGATAATCATTTCTACTCAGAAAATTATAGCAGTTGTATTTACTTTCACCACAGTAATAAATAAGCAAACTTCCATCTTACATGCAATCTTTTCTCAGTTTGTTACTTTATGAAAATTGCTTAGAAAGTGAATTAGGACTGTGTGAAGGACAGCCAGCACGCATTTCCAGGACCAGCGCACAGCTGGGGTGCTCGATGGAAAAGCTGCAGGTTGGAGGGTGGCTGGATTCGGCGGTGCATCCTGCAGAGCCAGCCCAGTCCTCCTGGAGGAGGACCACCTCCGGGCCCACAAGTCATCTTAAATTTGTGCACTGAGCCGTGAAGCGTATTTGAGGGCTATTTGTATCCTAATTTTAGCAATACTGGGTCGGCCATTTGCATAAAGCATAACTACCACGATAGTGCCTCCTTCCAGCCTGTTCACGGCTGATGCGCCACCCTACGGAGCAGCGGGCTCCTTGTTCTGTGGAGCCAGTCCTGTGCAGCCACAGCCGCTGCCCAGTATGACCCACCGAGATACAGTTCCAGGCTAACTGAGCACAAGCCTTTTGGCTGCTTCCCTGTGCCAGGGAAAAGAGAGAGGGCCAAGAGTCTCCCTGTGATAAGAGACGCTGGGCATGGGCAGAGGAAGGAGGGCGCACAACAGAGCAAGGGGGACCCCAGGTGTGTGGGCTCATTTCACAAACAACCCCATGCGTTTCCTAGACGTCCATTCTTTGGAACAGCTGAGTTAAACCACGGTCAGTCCTATACGTAAAGCCAATGTGCACATACACAGAAAGTCTCCATAAGATTTCATGCAGCTTCTAGTCTCCCAAGGCCTCAGGTTAAGAACTCCTGCTAGGATGGAGGAGGCAGCAATTACAGCAGAAAGAAGATGAGGGTCATTATGTCAACCTAGTGTGATCTTTAGGAGGAAAAGAAAACTGGGTCATAATCAGAGGAAGAGGAATGTGGTACAGGTAAAGCCAAGCAATGGACGGAAGTAGGGACGGCAGGACGTAATGTGAGAACTGTGGAGAGACTGTCTGGAAGATGTGTGATGTCGTGGGGAATTGAAGTGTATCCAAAACTGTCCAGAGGACCTGGACCCGGTGGTCTGCGGCGGGTTTGATGTGTGGCCCTATGTGGAAAGCTACATAGCATGGCAACTTCTAAACAATTACTCTAAAGGAGTGAACTCTGCTTGAAGGTCCTTGGCAGACTCTCGGCCGGCTCTCGGCCAGGGGTGCTGGTGTTGCTGATCAAGCGGGGAGCAGGGGTGTGGATGAGATGGAGTGGAAGGGAGGGGCACCCCATGGCAGGAGAAGACCTGGCGTTTAGCCTGCGAGGGCAGTGTGCCTAAGCCAGGGTGAGAGGACTACTGTATGTGTCCTTCAGCCTTTCCACCTAGAGGGGGTCATGGTCAGAGGGTGGGGGAGTATGTGGTCATGTCCTGATGTTGACTCCTGGCATGACCTGGTTGGGGTTGACGATGATATTTGTGAAGTCGAGTGTGTTTTGTGTGCACAGACCTCTTTACCCAGCCCAGACAAGGACTGCAGGGAGGAGCGCGTGACCCATAGGACTCCTTCGACTCTAGATGTTTAGGCATGTCCATCAGGCACTTCCACGTCCACCAGTGTCACCAATTTCCTGAAATAGAAGAGCAGCCGTTCTCCCAGGCATATCTTGACAGTTGTGTGTTCCACCAGCAGTTGGGAGTGAGCAATCTTAATCAACTTTAAAAAAGCAAAACCATACTTATTCACTCTGTGTGCTGTGTGGAAACTCACTACAGCAGCCCTAGCCACAGACAGTCTCTAGGAAGCAGCTGTGGTTTCCAGACAGCATTTGAGGTGTTTCAGTACATTCTGCGTCTTGGCACAGTGAGCCTGCTCCAAGTTCTCTGAGCCTGGCTGTCTCCTGTCCCAATGATAACCTTACTTTGGCAGATGAGAACAACTGGGAACACGAGTAGATGAAAGAGAGGTGGTTCCTGTGGTCTGGGCAGTGCCTCATGCCTTCTGCTGGACAGGTTCTCGCAGAATGAGGCTGAGGCTGGAAGCTCCACAGGGGATCTGGTTCTAACCCTGCTGGAGCAAACACCTAGTTCCTCTCTCCCCTTCATGGGAGTCCAGGGTCCCACTGTGCCACTTTTTCTGAAGTGGAGAGAAGGTAGTGTTAATCAAAAGTAGAGTACATACTCCTGTCTCTTTGAAGCTGAGGTGCATCTTGCATGTTTTATAGGACATTGCTCATGCACACTCAGTTCATGCTTCTTGTCCAAAATTCCCTGGATAATTGTCCTGTAACATTTTAAGTAAGAAAGGATTGTATGATCACAATTGCAGCAAAGTTATTTCAGAGGGTGGAGCTCATAGCATGAGGTCCTTCAATTTAGGTGGTGGGTAAAATGTGGGACAGAGTAACATGAATTCAGAGTAGAACAAGAGATGCAAGTCTCCTCTCTCTCGCACCACCTGGCTTTGCCGAGTGTCTGAAGAAGATTGAAAGTAGGTGTTTAGTGGCAGCTGTTACTCGATACATATAATGATTTTTGAAAGTGCTCTGATTGAATGACGATATTAGTTTTCTAATAAGGAGTCTTTACACTTCTTTTTATCTTATGTAACTTTGTAAGAGGAAAACCTCACACTCCTAAAACAGCTTGTTTCAGTTGCCACATCTCAAACGCAGACACAGTGGGAGGACCGCTGGGTCCACACACAGCTGCGAGGCGTGTGCTTTCTGAATGCTTATTGTGCCCCAGTGCAATACGAACATATGCTTTTAAAAACAACTTCTGAACAATTAGCTATCTAAATGGTAATACAAAACATTATATAAAATGTTTCCAATCAAGCTTATACTGATTTCTTTTTAAATTTATTAAGCATTTTGATTGAAGTAACACAACTCACAACCCTACCACTCGATGTCCATCTAATTTCCCAGGAGAGACTAGATTCTGTGCCTCATGTATTTTGCATATAGTTCACATATAATTGAAGAGGAGCATGGTTCATGGAACCTTGCAGACTCTCTTCGCCCACTATCTGCAATGGATGTAGACACTGCACTAGTTGGAAGTCTTGGGACCCAATGCCTGTGTCTCTCCTGACCTACAAATTTGTATCTTGAAACCCTAACCCAAAATGGCAGCATTAGTAGGAGGAGCCTTGGGAGGGAATCGAGTGTCCCAGAGGTCTGCAGAGTGGGCCCATGGTGGGATCAGTGTGCTTAGAGGGAAAAGAGACAGTCTGTCTTCCTCAGCCTCTGAGCATAAGGGAGATGCCTCGTCTGCATGAGGGCCAAGAGTGCCTGAAGTCAGACCTGCTGCACCTTGACCTGGCACTTTCTGCCTCTGAGCTGGGAAAATCACATGCTTGTTCTATAGGCCACAAGCCCATGTGTCTCTGTCACACACCTGAAACAGGAATCTTCTTCAAAAAGAAGCAGAGTGGGGTGTCCTGAGGCTGCCATGGAAGGTAGCTCATTATTCAAGGGGTGCCTTGTTCGAACTCTCCAGGGAGAGGAATTCTGAATCAGCTGTTTCCCAGGCACTGCTGTCACCTGCAGCCTAACCTATTTCTGATATCAGCAATGTACAGCCCACGTGTCCTCATTTCATCCAGGTGCAGCCCTCCTGCTGCGGCAAGGACATGAGGCCTTAGACATGGAGGGCCGAGGCTCCAGCAGCCTGGGGAAGCGCCAGTGTGCGGAGTTCCAGGCTGGCAGCCTGGAGCAGGGGTGCTGCCCTCCCTGCGGCGGTCTGCGGCGGGTTTGATGTGTGGCCCTATGCAGAAAGCTACATAGCATGGCATAAATGGCAACTCCACAGGGGCCTGAGCTTTGTTGGTGGCACTGATGTGACAACACACCTAGGTGGGAACAGAGCAGCCCTCAGCCAGTTGTCTTGACAGATGTGAGCTGAGAGGGGGGACTTCAGAGCACATGAGTTCATTGTCCTGCTGGGGACGCTGTGCTGGAGGGACGGCTCTCCTGGAGAGGCCCCCCCCGTGCAGGTGTCCCTGGTGGAGCTCCATTAAGGCCTGCTCCTTTCCAGGTAGTACGTGCAGGTGTCTTAGAGGAAGTGGGGAAGTCCTCTCCACCTAGAACATTTATGTGTCAATCTCGGATGACATGGAACCTCCGTCAACTAAGAGCTACAGACTTCAAAAACTAGTGGTGAAACAAAATTCCATTTTCTGTTTTAGAGAACCCTTTTTTTTTTTTTTTTTTTGGCACTGGAAATTGAACCCAGGGGAACTTTACCACCAGTTACATCCCCAGTCCTTTTTAAAAATTTTTTTCTTTTGAGACAAGTGACCTAGAATTTGCAATCTTCCTGCCTCAGCCTCCCAAGTAGCTGGGAATACAAGCCTGACTAGGTTTAGAATATATTTGAAAATGTCTCTATGCAAATTAAAAAAGAAATAAAACAATGCAGTGTATCAGTTACAGCATAAATTATTTTGGAATTTGGGTTTTTACATGGAATCTAAAAATTTTTTAAACTTAAAAATACAATTTTTTTAACTAAAGAATAATAAAGAAAATCTTTGGTGTGTCAATCTTAAACTCACAGAGGGGCATTTTGTGTTTCTTCAAACATTCAATAGGATTCATTTACTTACTTGTATATTTATTTGGTACCAGGGATTGAACCAGGGGGCACTTAACCACTGAGCCACATCCCCAGCCCTTTTTTTATTTTTTATTTTGAGACAGGGTCTTGCTAAGTTGCTAAGGGCCTTGCTAAATTGCTGAGGCTGGCTTTGAACTTGCAATCCTCCTGCCTCAGCCTCCTGAGTCATTGTGTTTACAGGTGTGTGCCACTGCACCCGGCTCAATAAGATTTTTAAAAATGTTTCTATTGGCTGCATTTTGGAAGATGGTACATAAATATAAAACCATTAATGGACCTGGAAGACATTCTATTCAGTGAAATAAGCCAGGAATCTAAAAAGGACCAACTCAAAGGAAGCAGAATAGAGTGGACTCCCAGGATCTGGAGAATGGGGTGTGACTGGGCGGCCAGGTCAAGGGGAGGGGGAAGTTTCCCAGATCCCTGTCCAACACTGTGATACAGCTAATAGCAATGTGTGCTACGCTTGGAAAGTGCTGAGTGGACTGTAAGTGTTCTACACACACCACACACGCACACACACACACACACACAATGTTGTGCACATGCTGATTAACTTGATCTCGCAACTGTGTGCACTGTGTGCAGACATCAAACTATAGCACTGACATATATTATGTGTGTGTGTATAAACACACACACACACACATATAAATAAAAGTTAGACGACTTCTGTTCTTATTCATGAGGAAGTGACAGAAACCAGCTGCTCTCACCTTACTCTTAGTGGTAAAGTAGATTACGTGGACAGAGGTTTTTCAGAGTTTGGTTAGTGGTCGGTTCGGACAGTCGCTGCCAAGAGAAGAGAAATAAGAGGTGAGCCCTTTCGACGGAGCTTCCAGCCCCAAGGGCTTCATCCCCAGGTGAGGATGGGGGCCATGCTTCCAGGAGGAGGGATGGACCCTGAGGCTAAGGTGGCTGGTCCAGCTGAGCCTGGTGCCAGGAGGAAAGGAGCTGTGCAGAGGGAGCTCTGAGGATCTGCAGCCCGGTCCCTGATTCTTTGGCTCTGGACTGACGGGTAGAGGAGGAGCAAGCTGCAGGGCGTGGGCTCCTTGCACAACAGCCTCCGTGCTGGGCCTCCCCACCATGCAGATGCTCTCAACACACACAGCTCTGACACCCCAGCCCTCTCCTCACAGAGAAGAAGTGGCTCTCTGTGGCTCTGACACCAGGCACCGGCCTCCCCAGGTGCCAGCTGATGTCCTCCTTAGCCAGCACAAGCTCTGAATGCCCACTGTCTCCCCATGTGCAGGAGTGGACATCTGACCCTGATGCAGGTCCACACTTGTGTCTGTGGCACCTTTTCAATCCTGAGCTGGTGACAAGGGACTCTGAGCCTCTGAGGCTGCTCTCTCCAGCACCCCTGCAGCTGGCCAGCGCAGATGTGCACCTCCCAACCCTGGAACTGGGTGACATGTCAGGCATGTGGCAAAGGGGACTGAGGCTGCTGATCGGCCGGCCTTGACCGGGGGGATTACCTGGGCTGGTGTGCTTGAAGATGGGAGGGGCTCTGGGAGCTGGCAGGTGAGGAGTGGATTCCTATGCGGGGGAGCAGCCTGCCGCTCTTCCCCAGTTTAGCCCAGTGGGGCCCAGGGGACTTCTGGACTCCAGAACCATGAGACGAATCATCTAGTCGGGATAAGCTGGGAGGTGGTGATGGCTCGTGTGGCAGCCGGGTAAAGCTAAGCCTGCTTTCTCTGCCCCAGTTAATGGGACCGGGCTGTTCCAGAAGGGGAGGAGGAGAGAGGCCGGCGCTGTGGTTCACGTGGCTTGGGATGATGTCATAGCTCAAGCAGGCATCTCGGTGTGGGAAGGCCATGCGGGAACTCTGGGGGCGTAGGGGCTGCAGGCTTGCTCAGGACACACTTGAGCCTCGGCCAGGCCAGGGCGCCCTGGGGCATCTGCACTACCACCGCTGCTCTCCGTCTTCAGCGTGGACAGCGTCCTCAGCTGTCCAGAGGGAAGCGCCTCCACGGCCACCTGGAGTCCTCAGCACACAGAGTCCTGCAGGTTGGCAAGGCCGTTGGAATCAGCGTGCTCAGTGCTTGCGAGCAGCCCTGTCCACTTTAAGGTCAGCTCTGGAGGCCCAGGGATGGAAAGGACTCTGGGCTGGGGCTGGTGAGTCATCAGGACTGGAGGAAGTGGAAGTGCCTTGCCCCTGAGACCAGGGCGCCTGCTCCTCTGTGAGCTCCTGGGAGAGTCCACCACCTTCCTCTTACAGACCCCTTCCTGTGGCGGCCCGTGGCTCTGACGTGTGCGAGTGCTCTGGCACTTGAGACGTGTGCTCCCTGACGTCTTGGGCCAAGCTGCGGAGCACAAACGGGGCTCCCGAGAGGAGCCTGGGTTTCGCCCTCACCCCCCATCCCGTGGCTCAGGGCCCCCTCTCCCCAGCTTAGCAGAGGGTGCGGAGTGTTTGTGTCCTCCAATTCCACGGAAGGAAGAGAAGCTCATCTTGCAATGGAAACACACGGCCACCCTGTGGCTTTTCCATTAGGAGACGACTGAAGGGCAGTTGGATTCACCCTGACTGCAGCGGAGCGGAGCGCCTCAACGCGGTGATAAAGAGAGTCACAGGATGCTCATTGTCACACATCGTCCCAGCAGCTCCCTCCAGAACTTCAGGGAACGTGTTTAAAATCACCAATTTGCTTTCCGGTGTTCTTTTTGGGGAAATTTATGTGTATTTTAAAACATGTAACCAGAGATATTGAAAAACGTGTTTTAACTGATAAAGAATTGCTAAGTACAAAGGAACTTATTCCTGCTTTCCCTCAATGTGTAAAAAAAAAATTAAATCCCTAATAGAGTTCCAGGAACATTTGGGACAGGAACGTTGTTTTTCAAAGGAAAGTGAACTGGGCGGTGATGGAGGGAGGGAGCGGTAGCAGAGTCCTGTTTGGTGATTGGCACCTAATAGTGGTCTTGTCACGGGCCATTTCTGTGTCCAGACTGTGCATGATGTCCTCTTGTGCCCGATTAGGAACTGAGGAACTGTACCTTCTGATTGAAAGAGAAATGGAATAGAAACACATATCTTTTTACCCCAGTTAGTTTTTAAGCAATTTCACAGAAATGGGAACGCTGGCGACCTGTTTCCCCAGCTTCTCATCATCAGGGTGCCAACTGGGGCCTCCACTTCCTGCCGGCACCGGGGGATCTCGGCCTGGAGAGTCCCCGCAGCCCACAGCCCTGCATGGTGAGGCCGACTTGCCTGGAATTGCCCAAGAGCCCAGTTCAAACAATGCGTTTCTAACAGGAAAGGATTTTTAAATTTACAAGGAGAAGGGTAATAATGGGCCAACGCAGAGTCTAACTTACTTTTCTTCATATTCCTTGAGGAATTAGACTAAAACCAGAAGACAAGTCAGTCACTAGGGAGTTGGAGCAGAGAGGATGAGGTGACAGCTGGGGGTGTCAGCAAGCCCCTTCCCAGAGCCACCCACTCCAGGGACGTGTGTCAGGGCAGGACAACCTGCTGCTGTCTGCAGGGGAGGCTGAGCTGGGGAGGCCCCCATGTGGGCCTGGCTGGCCTCACCCTGCCTCTCCTCTGGACGGTCAGGTGATAACACCCGGAGCACTTTATCACGACAAGTTCCCAAGGCAGCAAGATGTCTGGTGTCCCAGTAACACCAGAAGGCTCCCACCTCAGTGTTCCACCAGTGACCTGCGCTTTGCTTTATTGTGTCTGTCCACATATCTATGCCTCTGTTGGTTTTGTTTTATATGACACTTAATTTTAAACTGATAGTAAAAACATAGAAGTCAGACATAGCAACTGGCTAATGAGACCTTTGTGCACGTGTCGTGTTTGAATCAGGTTAAACACGTCTGTCTCCACAGTCGTTTTGGTAAAACTTCCTAGGTCCTTTCTCCCAGCTTCTGGAGTGAGCCATACGCCACTGCTCCCCAGGGTCACCTCCCGTGTACAGCAGCTCCCTAGCCCTCCTGGCTCCCATTGGATGTACCCTACCCCACGATGGCCTGCCCCGCTCTCCCTCCCTGCCTCCCCATCTCCAGTGACCACCATTCTACTCTCAACTTCTGCAAGAGATCATCTTTGTTGGATTCCAAACACAAATGAAGTCAGGCAGTACTTCTCTCTGTGCTTGCTCATCTCACCTATCACAGTGATTCCAGTTGGAGCCACGTTGTGTGAATGAGATTTCATTTTTTACGGCTGAATAGAATTCCACTGGGTGTGTGACCAGGTTTCCTTTGTGCATTCATTAGCTGACGGGCACATAGGCTACTTCCGTTCCTTGGCTCTGTGGACAGTGCTGCAATGAACAGGATGTGCAGATGTCTCTTTGACATACTGATTTTTTTCCTGCTGGGTCCCATGGTGGGTCTGTGTTTAATGTTTGAGGAGCCTCCATAATGGTGTGCTGATTCAGATGCCCACCCATGGGGTGCAGGGGTTCCCTTTTCTTCACATCCCCCAGCTCTGGTTATTTTCAGGGTTGCTGAACCAGCCATTCTTACCAGGTGTCTGGAGGTGACTTCTCCTGTGGGTTTGGCTGGATTTCCCTGTTGACTGCTGACCCCGGAGCCTCACCAGCATGCTTTCCCAAAGCCCTCGCTGTCTTCGTGCTCTGAGACACAGAATCCTCTCAATCATTGGTTTTCTTAAATATTTCCTGTTTTCTTAAATATTTCCCCAATTTGTAAGGAAATCCCGAGGACTCTATTTTTTTAAGGCAGATGCATCTTTGCAAGAACAATGCAAGGTAGACACGGCTGTCTCCATTTTCACAGGTGGAGAAACAGACCCGGGGTTTGAGGAGCTACCCAGTCACAGGGTTGCTTTGGCATCGTGCTCCCAGTGCATTTGTGGCCCACAGGTGACTTGTTTAGATGGAAGCTCATGGAGGTGTCCGGGAGAAGTCACTATTTAAAGGCGCTTCCATGGACAGACGGATTCCATAAGTGGTGACAGGAGGTGATGACTTGCTGTTTTAGGTTGAAAAAGGCAAGTACAAGTGGAGAAGGCTCAGAGAGCAGTTGTGAATGGTGCGGGTGTGCAGCTGGAGGAGGAGCAACTGCTGTCCCATGGCACCGTCATCATAGTTCCATGACTAGGGCTGACAACAGTTCACTAAATACCCCAAAATAGCCAGGAGAGAGGACTTTGTGTGTCCCAGCACAAGGTCAGGCTTCCTGTCTCAGGTGGCCAGTCTGCCTGTTGCACAGGTACCTCACGCTGCCACACCACGTGCAACACTGGCAGGGTTCTGTCAGACACATCCCAGACAGGCCCTTTCCCACGCCCACCCGGCCAGCGCCCAGGTGACCCACCGACTTCTCCCACATTCCTCCTCCAGGCTTTCCCGAGCTTTCCCCGCTGTGTGGGTCCTCAGTGCTGCAGCCAGCGCGACCCCTTCCAGGATCAGCTGAGCCCGGTCACTGCGTGTGAAGGGCCTTGCACCTTCCCTGGAAAAGCCAGGCAGCTGCATGGGGTTCTGCGTGGTCCCTGTTACCTGACCAGTGTCCTTCCCGTGCTCCACCCTCACTGCCTGCGCAGCAGTCTGCGTGCTGGGCCTTGAGAGCCAGAGGCAGGCCCTGGCCCTGGACCATGGCCCCTGGCCCTGGGCCCTGCACTCTGACCTGCCCCTTTGCCTCGAGCCTGCCTGTGCACCCCCAGCCTGTCCCTGCACCCCAGGCTGCCCCTGCACCCCGGCCTGCCCCTGCAGTCCACCATGCCCCTGCCGTCCAGCCTGCCCCTGCGCTGTGGCCTGCCCCGCCCCTTCCCACTCTCTTCTTCTAGAAACACGCAGAAGTGCCTCAGGGTCTTCAAGTGTTTGCTGCAGCGTTCCCTCTGATTGTGATCCCCCAAAGCTCTTTTTCAATTTTTAATTTTTTTTAGTTGTAGATGGACACAATACCCCACTCTATTTATTTATTTATTCATTTTTATGTGGTGCTGAGGACTGAACCCGGTGCATCACACACACAAGGCAGGCGCTCTGCCGCTGGGCTACAGCCCCAGGCCTGTCCCAAAGGTCTTTGACCCTACAACCACACACACTTTCAGGTCCAGGCACTCCTGACCCCGCAACCTGAATTAATGAATCTTTTAATGGCAGTTTTCTCCTGCTAGTTTGCCGTTAACTGATCATCTGCTGTGTGCCTCTGGTTGGAGGAGGAGCCCTGTTGTTGGTTGCTAAGGGGACAGTGGGGCCTGGCACAGGGCAGGTGGTCTCTGTGGATTTGCTGAATACCACAACTCGGGCACTCAGCGGACAGTTCCACTGCGTGTCTGCTTTGAGAGAAGTGAGGGCAGAGGAGGCTACATTGGAACTCAGTAGTCCTGGCCCAGGTTCCGACCTAGTGTTCCTGGCCATCCAGGATGGACGGTCTCCAGGCCTGAACTTCAGCACATCCTCACACCTCTGGTGCCCCATGCTGTCAACACTGGTGACATTCAGAGTGACCTGTGCTGGAAACTACAGCAACATCCTCAATGCCACCCTCTCCCGGTCCTTCCAACCAGGATCCCACGACCTTCAGCACTGTGCACTCCTAAGGTGCTCCACGTCTGTGCACATTTCTGCACTTCCACGCCACCCGCCACACCCTGCGCCCGCCTGTCGGCCCGCCTTCCCTCCTTCTTTCCTTCCTTCCTGGTCTTGCGGCCTCCACCCCAGTCCTTGTCCATGTGGCGGCTGTTAGGGTTCCCTTCAACACTGCAGTCCTGAGCTCCAGGCCTCAGAGTTGCATCTTGCTTGGCAATCGCAGCTCTGGAGAGGCAACCAGGTTAGATGAGGTCACTGTGGTGGGCCACCCCAGTAAGTCTGGGGTCTTGCAGAAGGACACTCTGGACACAGACACACGGCTGGGAAGACAGCGAGGAGAGAGGGTGCAGACAGCCGTCTGCAATCAGGGAGCAGCCTCAGGGCCCTCAGCCACAATCGACACTGCCAGTAGCTTCTGCTGAACTTCCAGCCTCTGGAACTGCCGGAAAACATGCTTTCATCTTTTAAGCCATTCAGTCTGTGACACTTCATTATGGTAGCACTAGAAAGCTGAGATGGCAGCCAATAACTTCTTAAAATGCATTTAAAAATCTTTATTTCATAACTACTCTTGGTGGTTACCAAAGCCCAAAGGCCCTGTTGCTCCTGTGGTCCTCAGCACCCCGGGGCTCGCTCCGGCTGCCTCCCTCCTCCTCCCTTTCCTTGCTGCCTGGTGAACAGACTGTTGCTATGGACCTGAGCCGCTCTTCCAACCGCAGCTTTCCCCTGCACCACACCCGGCGGCGAACTAGATCAGTGCCTGAGCTCGCATCTTGCTTCATACATCGAAGGATCAAGCTCTTTTATTCACCAGACTTTCTCCTGTCACCTGCCACCACCAGATCCCTGACAGTAGCGGATTCTCGTGGGTTTGTTTGCAGAAAACGAAGTCATTTATAGAAGAAACCCCAGATGAAGTGTTCCAAGACATCGCCAGTAAGTCAGAATTTAAGATGAGGGTCAGAAGCAATGAGTAGCCAATCCTAGTTCCCTAGAGCAGAGCACGCCACAGAGCTGGAATGATGCACCGTCCAGGTTAAAATGCCAGCCCGCCACCCCTGCCCGCCCTCCCCGCGCAATGCCCTGCACTCGGCCATCTGTGTTCCTGGACGCCGCGTCTTCTGTGCGAAAGTGTCCTCCTCACGACCCCAGCCACATCCAGATATCTCAGGTGCCTCCAGCTCATGGCTTCTTCCCCTGGACAAGGGGACACTGAGTACTGGCTAGCTGTCCATCACCCCTTAGGCGAATGCTGGTGGACAGTCACCAGGAGCCATGACTGTGACCGGGGAGGAAGGTGTGGTGGTGGGGTAGGAAGGGCCTGCTTCAGAAGGCTGGACGTTCATGGAGGAGGCAGGAGACGACCCCCAGCTCCCACACGGTCCCTGACTCCACCCTCGTGGGCCCACAGGCTGAAGGATGTGCCGGGGAGAAGAGCCTGCGTTCAGAGTGAGGGGAGGACCTTCTAGACGAGTCTGAATTCAGGATTCATTAGGATGAAAGCCGTGTTCAAACTCCCAGGACCGGGAGCTCCCAGGAAGGGAAGCCGAGTGGCCCTGTGGAGGGGCAGAGGAGGGTGCTGAGGCCAGGCTCTCAGGGAGCCCAGTGCTGAGCCTGGGGAGCAGGACGGGGTGAGTGTGCTCTGCAGAGGGAAGTCCGAGGCCGTTTCCCAGGCCGCTGGGACGGTCTGCCGTCTCACAGGACTGGACATCTGGGCACAATACAGACAGGAAGTTGGGATTTAGGTTTAAGGACCTCGGGGTCAGAGTTACCTCGACAAAGGCCCCTTTCACGATGATAGGGTGGAAACTGGACTCAAGTTGGCTGAGGGGTGAACCAAAGGAAAGGCACAGACGGCGCCTTGCAGAGCCCGGCTACGAAGGGGGGAGGCCCGGGGTGGAGCTCCCCAGAGCCTACACGGCACTCGCCGTCCACCCGCAGGACCCACAGTCTCACGCCCTGGTGTACCAGAAACAGTTCCCCACACCGGTGCCACCCGTCTCAGGGGATAGGCTCAGCCGCTTTCCTCTGGCTCTCTGCAGAAGGGCTGGGCACTCAGCATGGTGCGATGGCCATGCTGGGCCAGTGTCCTCAGCCCCAGGAGGCCTGGCTCCTTTTCCTCCTCAGGGAGGCTGGTGACATTCCCCTGATTCTCTGAGATAATCCCACAAATTGCTTTTTTTTTTACTTAAACTTCCACAAGCAGATTATCTTATTTAAACCCAAAGGACCTTAACTAATGCGATTTCCTCATTATGACTACGAAGTAGATCAGGCTTCAGAGCCCGAGGTCCCTAAGGCCAGAAAGGCCCAGCTCAGCCAGGAGGTCACCCAGGAAGCCAGGGCCAGGCCAGGACTCACCTGGCAGCCCCCGGCCACTGTGGGCACATGCGGGGGTCCAGCCAGCTGGCTTCTGAGGCAGAAGTGCAGGGCCAACCCACAAGAGCAGCAGTATGCGCCTTCAGGTGGAAGAGCCGGGTGGAGAGCCGGTTCTGCAGAGCCAGGCCCAGGTTTCAGCCAGGCTGGCATGGCCACGCAAACCCTCCGGACCTCCCTGCTGTGTCCCGGGGCTTCTGAGGACTCCGGAGGGCACTCGTGCCAAGGGTGAGGGTGGCTTTCCTCTTTGCTAGCTGAGCACCCACGTGCTTCCAGATGTCACAGAGGGATTTGGCTTTGAGAGGAGTGTATGCAGAGTCCAGGGGATGCCCAGGACTCCTCCAGACTCTTCCTGAAAGGCCTTTGGGATCTGACTGCCCGGGAGCAAGGACAGGCATGGATTCCCTCCACGCGGCTGGTGGCTGGCGGTAAAACCCAGCAGACCTGCAGAGGTGCTCCTCCGGGTCTCACCTGAGCTTTGCCAGTCAAACCTTCATGACTCTACTCCACCCTGAATGGTCATCAAGAAGTTAAAAACGGCTGAACTAGAATGTGAATGCTTTCAAGACTTTCAGGATCCAATAGAGTCAACTAAGGGGATAGGCCAGCCAACACCTGTGACTTGGCAACACACGTTTTGAAGCAGGTGATCTTACTTGCCACTCTAGTGTAAATTGAATATTTGTCTAATTTAAATAGGAACCGGCCAATGACCAGCACCCACATCTGAATGACAGAGGAGCAGGGGGTGGGGCGGAGAAGGACTGTCAGCAGGGTCAAGGGTTAGGTCAGGATGATGCTCTAACACTCTTCCTTTGAACCTTTCACTGAGCACTTGAAATGTGGCCAGTCAGCACAAGTTCTGGCCCTTTCTCAAGGGAGGCCCCGTCCATCTTGCCCCTGCTGCTGCCCTCCGCACGGCCCCCACCTAGGTCCAGCAGTAGCTCTGCACTTGATGGGATTGGAAAACAAGTGTTAATCACATTCAAATGTGATCCCACTGCAGACTTCACGCTGGTAGTGAAGCAGATGGATTCTAGAAGGGTCCGGCCAGAGGCTCCCCACCTGGATGGTGTGGGCGATGGGCACCTACTCCCACAGGTGTTTGTATGTGTCTTTTCCCACCTGAAGTTGGTGCGCAGCATAGCCCAGAAAGGAACAGGAGTGTGATTTCAGAGTGCGCGTCCTGCAGCCGCCTTAGGTGGGTGGAGCTCCCTTCCCAGGAGCAAACTGTCGGACACCTGGAACCTTACAGCTGCCCTGGTCATGAACAGCACAGATTTCAGATGGTCCTGGTCCTGGTCCCTGTGCCTCCCTGTGACCCGGCAGAACCCTACCCAGCTCCTGCCCAGCTAATAATCAGGTCCGTTTTCCTGAGAGTCGTGGCACTGTGAGGACAGTGACTGTCTGGTTCCCGTCGCACGTATTCCCACATCCAGGAACCCGTTGGGGACACGGGACCCCTTTCCTCAAAGAGTCACAAGGAAGCAAGACTGGCTTGGAGCCCAAGGGGAGACCTGAAGCCAGGAAGAGAAGGTGAGAGGGCATGGAGGAGACCGCAGGGAGCAGCCCAGGTTCACAAGACTCCCCAGTGGTGACGGGGACTTGCTCCCAGAGCTCCACTCCAGCTGGAGTCGCCCTGAAGACCGAGTTTCCCTTTCTCCTGTACATGCAGCTCCAAGAGGGTCTCCACTGTTTTCTACTGCCAAGTGAGGGGACCTTTCTCCTGTTTCCACAGACGGGAGACAATGTTCGGTGCAAAGAAAAATGAAGCCTTGGGCGCTCTGGAAGCCGCCAGGATGTTCCAGGCGCGTGCACTGCAGTGAGTCACGCTCTGCCGCTTTCCCAGCTGGCCCGCTAGCACGTCCATGTGTGTTCAATGGCTGGCTGATGTCATTTAGCCACGGGGAAAGGACAGGTGTGCTCATTGCCATTGCAGCGGTGCAAAATGATAAATCATAGTTAGACTTGCATTAATTCCTTCTTAGAAGATGTCTCAGAATAAACGGGGGGAGAAAATAAATATGTCGCAGCGTGGTGCCTAACTCTATCACGAATCGCTGAGGCCTGAGTCGGAGGTTGTGCGTCTTTCCTTCTACAGGGAGCCTGGACCAGACCGTGCCATGGGGTCCAAGAGGGTTCCCGCAGTGCTCGGGGGCACCCACAGCATCAGAGATGGGAGATACCTGACCTCTGTCGGGGCAGGGATCGCCAAGATGTGTTCTGTGCCATGAAGCCAAAACATCACGCGACACACAACTGCTAAAGGGACTTCAGGAGACCCAATTCCCTTAGATCAATGGAGACTTTGGGAAGGGCTGGAGCGCGTCAGTTCCATCCAAATGCCACTGTAAGGGAAGGAGATGCTGTAGCCGCCGAGCTGATCCTGAGGACTCCCTCCAGTGAATGGCACTCCTGTCTCTGTGGCCAGTGGTGGTGTCCTCACTAGTAATGGTCACATCTATGCCTGCACTTCCCTGCCCGGGTGGAGTGACCGGAGTGCCTTGGCAGTCAGGGCTTCACAGCTGGACGCTCACCACCTGCTGCTCGCCCCTGCGCAGGCTGCCATCTCTCTGCCATCAGCTCAGTTCCTTCCCCAGTTGCTCTGTGGCCTCTGCTCTTTGGCCATGCCCGTAAGCTTCCTGGGGACTCAGGAGGCCCTGCCTGACCTTTGGCCTGGGCTGGCAGGTTGCGGCAGACCCAGTCTAGGTGAAGGGCAGGCTGGGCTTTAAGGGGAGTGGGACGGGCGGCAGGGCTGTTACACCTCTCCCAGGTCCCCGCGCCAGGCTCCCCAGCTGGTCCCCTGCACCTGTGACACACTCTGTGCTGCGTGCTCAGCATACACAAAGGGAAGTTCATTGCAGCAGGCCACAAAAGTAGCTCCCAAGGTCGCTGTGAAGGTATTTTCACAGGCATTCCGATTCATTTCGACTTAGACATAGAGTTGTGGTGGCCACACCCATGATCCCGTGACTCAGGAGGTTGAGGACAGCCTCAGCAACTTGTGAGATCCTGTGAGGGCAAGAGATGAAGGTGAATTTTCTCACACTCTGACCACGTGACTTAAATCTTTGAGGTGAAATTTAAAAAGACTGAATTTTTAAACATTTTCATATGAAAATCTTCCCTCCAGATTACTGCTTGAAAAGCATCGCCCAAAACTTAGTAATTTAGAAGGGGGTGGTGAGCGAAGGCCCTCGTTTGGCTCGGCCGACTCAGCGCCTGCTGAGATTGTCACAGTGCGTCCCTTCTGTCAACTCTCACTGCCACGGTTTAACTCAGGGAGTGGCTGCTTGCTTGGGACCTGCATTTCCACTTGTCACCGATCCCGTGGTCTCCCCATCACTGCTCCCAGAGGGCTCCCTGCAGAGATCGGGCCTCCTCTTGCCCCGCAGCCCAGCGCCTGCACGTCTCCTCCCTGAGTCTCCTGATGAAGCTGACTCCTGGGCCTGGCCTGAGCCCCTCTGTACCTGGCTCCCGGTCCCCCCACAGCATCAGGCCTCGCCAGGCTCTCTTCCCTCCTCCAGCTGCTCCCGAACGCTTGTCCCTCCTGGCCGTGCTGCGCTCGCTGGCCCTGGGGCTTTCTCCAGCCGGTAGGTCTCTGTCCTCAGAAGGATGACCCCGAGAGACGACCTGTGAGTCTTGGCGTTCCTTGTCATTCCAGAGTGGTGCCATCTCCAAGTCTGTTCCACCTTTCCATCTCCCAGGGAAATGAGGCAGCTTGTGCTTGGGAGAGCATGGAGTCTGAGGTGGGCAAGGGGGCTGGGGACACCCGCCATTTTTTAGCCGCGTGGGTTCTAGCCGCTCGATTTCTATGCCCCCAGGATCTTGGGAAGAGGTGGGATGTGGCCTGCAGAATGTTGTGCAATGCCTACGTCACGGGGATTCGAGCCACTCCCCTCACCAGCCCCTGCCTGAGTAGCTTGTGTCTGCCCTGGGTTAGGATGACGCATTCTTGGAGTACACCGTCCTCACACCAAGGCGGCCAGCGTCCACCTCCGACCCCCGGCCTTGCTGACGTCTGCACTGGTGGTGTGGACGCATCCCGAGTGCTGCTCACATTTGTGCCACAGGACTGTGTCTGAAAACGAAACGGAGGCCAGAGAAGCTTTCTGCATCTCGGGGGCAGCAGGGTTGAAGAGCGAGGAGGAACCTGAGCTCGCAGAAGACATGCTGCGTAAGTGTTCACAGAGCCCCCAGAGGGCCCTGGCCACGTCCCTCCATGGCCTCAGCCCAGTCGGGAGCCACAGAGCAGGGGTCCTTGCCCCCAGCCTGGTTTTAAGGTGAGCAAGTAAAGACGGAAGACAAAGCTTACTTCACTGACCGGAGCTCACATAGGTCATTGCCAGAAAAAGCTGTCACCACCTGCAGAACCACACATTCAACATGCACCTGCAAGGCACATCTTGGTTAAGAAAGGAACGCTGTGTCATGGCGAGAACTGCTCCGGAGAAGACACAGACCTTACGAGGTACCTTTGATGGAGAAGAAGAGCAAAACAAAATATCTAGAGTCAGGACTGGTGTTCTCCACTACATCATCACCAAGATGGACCAGGGGTACTTACTGAGAGCCTGCTGTGTCCAGGCAGCGCCAGAGTGGGAAAGGAGGCCCTGGAGGAAGGCTTCGTCCTCTCCCGCGCCCTGTTCTACTGGTGGACACAGACAAGACGCTAGCAGACAATAACGGACACGACAGTTGAAGGCTCTAAGAAGCATGAGATCAAGGTGCTTCCTGGGGAGCTGCCCCTAAAGCTGATTCCCACAGGAGCCAGCCACAGCACTATGGGGAGAGGGTGCCTCCTACACATCTGTGGGCTCGGAATTGGAGCCACTACCCTGTGTGGTCACCATGGACAGGCCGCCAGTGTGCTGGACACTGCTGAGCATGGAGCCGGTGGACTGTGCTGAGCTAAGAGACAGACTGGCCAGTTTCGCAGGCCTGGTAAGAAGACAGGGTTTATTTGGGGTGAAAAGACAAAAATATTTCAAAGAGAGAAGTGATGTGGGTTTTCATTGTCAAGAGCTCACACTTGCTCGGTGCAGAGCAAGGGCAGAAGTGGGTGGCCAAGGAGAGAATGCAGGACTGGACAGAGAGGAGTGGGTGGGGGGCGCTCTCGAGGGAGCCCACAGGTACCCACAGGGGGTCTGCCGGGGGCTGCAGGGCAGGGTGTTTGCTGGCATGTGCGATAGATGGGCTCGCCTTCCCTGAGGCCAAGGGGTCCAGGGGTGTACCCCTGAGGGGCAAGAGCATGCTCAGCCAAGGCCACACAGGGTCAGAAGGGTGTGGACCACCCAGGGTGAGGGACAGGCAGGCAGGTAGGTGCTGCAGCAGGCCGAGAAGAGTGGACACGCAGGAACATTTGAGGGCCTGTGGGGCCAGAGGGCCAGAGGGGTCCTGCAGCCCACGGCAAGAGGGTCAGAGAGCCGCGGGGGTGCCGAGCCTGGGGGTGCTGAGCCTGGGGGTGCCAAGCTGCGAGGCCAGCAGGCCGAGCCCTTCCATGAGGGCATGTGCAGGAGAGGAGGAGCCCCAGCCTACTCGCCCACCCGCTGTTGACAGGGTTCTGCCCCGAGGTCGGCTGTGGCCCCTGAGAACAGGGCCCTGGGGCAGTTGTGAATGTGTGACGCTGTGGTGGCCAGGAGACGGAAATGGAGATTGGAGACTCGCTTCTTCTCAAAGGACTCCAGAAGAGTAAAAGTTGATTTCTCACTGGAAACTGCTCCCAGGTCGGAGCCAGAGGCACTGCTTGCTGCGGCCCTGAATGTTGAATTGAGAATCGGAATGAGAATGCTACCGCCAGGACTTCTCTGCACCTGGGGTGATTCTGAATGACCCTTTACCTGGGGCCACCCCGGGAAAGGCGGCCGGAGCTGACTCAAACTGCTAACACTTTTGCCAAAGCGTTCGTTTCTGGCAGGACCTGTGCTCTGTGAGCTTACGGCAAAGCTTCTGGAGCGTGAGCTGCAAAAGCAACAGAAAGTCAGAGCCCATCGCTCTCGGGGCACCCAGAGTTCTCGGTGCAGGTCGCAGGTCGAGGTGGGATGGTAGTTAAGCTGAGGCACACGATGGCTGATCGTCTGTCTGGGGTTGAAGAGCCAACTCCAGCCAAGGTGGAGGGACGCCTGACTTCTCATGTTGTGCTGTAAACACCCCTCAGCCCCATGATTAAAACACAATTGCTACCATATGGGAGTCCAGGGACTCAAGATCCTCAGCCTGAGCCCTTGAGTCTACTTTATGAGTGTTTTCCGTTGATCAGGCCCCTGCAAAGGACAAACCCCTTTATCTTTAAATAGATTTGGTTGTAAAAATCAGCATGTCCCCTTGCAAGGTTGCTGGCACTGACACTGCTCCTGCTGACAGGCAGGATGTCTTCCTCAGGCCACAGGCAGGTGACACTGCTAGTGCACGTGGCCTCCTGCCGGGTGCTGGGAGCTCTCCTGCATGGGCCCAGGTGCTGAGCCAGGGCTGGACTGGGAGAGTTGCGCACTCGCGGGCTGGTGGGCAGGTTCACTGCAGAGAACTGAACAATGAAACTCACACTCAAAATCCTAAATGCAAACCCCAGTGGTTGGCTGGACCGGTTTCCCCTCTGGGTGGTGAAGAGCTGGGCTTTGTTGTCTGGGGAAAGACCCTGAAAGGAGTGAGCTGTGACAGGAGGGGTCAGCTCAGGCTGCAATGGGACAGTCTGCACAGCAGAGCGGCCTTGCTTGACAGGGCTGAGGATGGACGTGCAAGGCCAGGCCCTGGCAGGGCTGGTTCCCAGGGAGGCTGCCACAGGGGTCAGTTCCATGCCTCTGCCCTGGCTTCTCGTGTCCACAGCCATCTCTGGCCTTTGTGGCTGGTAGACGTGTCACCAAGAGACACGTCAAGTGCATAGACTGCCCCTGTGTCATGTCAGGGAGGTTTGTCCTGGGTCAACAGGAAGGGACCCGATGACAAGGCCTTTTAATATAGTCATGTCAGCGCATACCTCTCCATCGTACCAGGACAGTGTGATTTGCTTTGGATTGAATTTGAGGCAAGCTAACTGCAGTCTGAGCAGATGAGTCCTATGTCATGTTTAGGAAACACACATCATCAAATGCCACTCCCCGGACTTCAACTCCAGGTGAAAAAAAATATTTTTTTTACTTATTATAATGTAAGAATCCTTCTGATTCCTTTGCATTTGTCTCCGAAGCTATGATTAATTTAAATCCCAGCTCCTCAATTAAAATACGCCATCTCTTAGCAAATAGCCACTCTTGTATGAAGTTTGAAATTTCCTGAAACAGGCCGGGAGGCCCGGAGCCCCAGTCCTGGTGTGCGCCCTCTAGAACCCTGACCTCAGAAGGGCCTGAGCAGGAGCCAGTGAGGCTCAGACTCCAGTCTCTTCATGTTCAGAGGGATTTGTGCAAGATTATCCTGGTAAAAGAAAACTGGAGAGATGAGATTTCCATAACCTCAAAATCAAGTCTTCTGTTTATTTAGTTTATCTTAGATCATTTGTCTGGGCTTATGGGGCCATTTATGATTATAAGGCAGACATTCAGAAGCTGACTGCTGCGTTTATGCGGAAACGTCTTTTCTCTGGCACAGAACCCACCACTATTATGCTACACTTTTTTGCCAAGATGGATGAGGGAAGGAAAGTCACAATCTCATTAACTCTGTTTTTTCTTATTATAAGGTAATGACTTTAGAAAATGAAACTCTGAGTATTGTATTTCGTGTTAATTCTGGGATATAAATCACTTACATTAATAGATTTAAAGCTCACTTGAAACTATCTCAGAGGACGAAGGGCCGATGGCCCAGTAAACTGTAAAATGTGCTAAAAGCAATAAATCCTGCTCCCTGAACTCAAAGGGCATGGGATTCTCACGTCCAGCAATCTCGGAATGACGGACCAGGCAAGCCTGTAACGTCCAGCAGAGTGACGGGGCGCACCTGTCATTGCAAGTTTTGAGACAGAACCGTGAACACCTGCAGACAGCTGTGTCTCCTGCCAGCACGTGGACCCTGCTCAGCAGCCTGAAGCCACCCAGAGCCACCGCGCAGGACAGCTGCACACCGTGCAGTGGAGCGCCTTGTTCCAGTGAGGTCGTTCAGGGGAAAATCGTGTGGGCTGAGACACAGTACTAAACTCCCTTTAGTGCTGTGAAGGCCACTGGCCCCTGGTTCTCATCTGTACACCCAACATGTCAAAGTCCAGTCGGCAGAAGGACATGAAGGATTATATGAAAGACCCCAAACAACCTGTCTTATGGCTTTTTATTAACATGGTTTAAAATATGCTCTAAGTTTTATTCACATCTCCTTAAGAGGAAAGACTGCCGCCGTAAGTGGGAGTCGTCCAGTCTTACAGTCTCGCTTTGGTCATTTGTCCTGATCATCATTCCTCATCCAAAGCCACAACAGCACAGACTCTAACGCTCACATCAAGGTGGTTCACAGAAGTGACAGTGGGGAGCAAGTCCTTGCTGCGACCTTGGCGAGCGACCTTGGTGAGCGACCTTGGTGAGCGACCTTGGTGAGCGTGCTGTCCCCAGAGCGAGGAGCCAGGGGCCCTGAGCATCTGGAACCACTCACCGTTTGGAGCGCACCCAGCACACGGCGCCGCGTCTTGGTATTTACACAACAGAGAAAGCTCCTTAGAGAACAGGCTTTTTTGTTCATTTAAGTCCACCTTATTCTAGAAATGATTGATTCTTAGAGATTTGACGTTCTTGAAGAATTTATTTCTCTTTATTTCTGTCTGACTCTCCATGATTGAGAGAACCACACTCCAAAAAGCAGTTTCATATTCTGGTCACCTTGACAACTCCATGCCCTCATTGTATCTTGACAGGAACTATTTAATCTTCAAACTTATAATTTTCATTGAAATTGCTCCCTTTGAAATGACTAACTAGTAAAAAAATTACAATTTATTAATTCATTATTAGGTCCAGTATTGAATAAACCATTTAGTATTTTTTCTTACCTAATTGGTGACATATGGCATCAAATTGAATTTTAAATGGTTTTTCATGTGTTAATTTCTAAAAAGAGGATCTGGAATTATGAGGTGAATTTAATAAATTGTAATTTTGTTGAGAAATTATGGGAACCAATTAAATAACCTAAAAGTAGCAGTTTTCTTGCATGAATGAGTTTGTCAAAATGAACCCAAATACTATGTATGATGCCATTGCTCTAATAAAAAATAAAAATAAAAATTTTTTTAAAATTTTACTTAAAATTAATGAGTATGGTACCTGAACATCAAACATTATTGCTCAAATTAAATCAAAAGCAAAACACTTATGAGAATTAGAATCGTTTTACATTGATGTTGACAAAGCTAAACAATCGTTCATTTTCTCTACATTTCTGTCTTGATGGAGGCCGGGGCTGACCGGGACAGAAGCGCACTAGCCTTTCCTTCCACACTGGTGCTCTGGTCTCCTACAGGCCGGACCCAGCGGACAGGCTCCAGAGCCCAGTCCTGCTCTGATGGAGACGGCCTGGGCTGGGCTTCTGGGATTGCTGACGGAAGCTCAAGCTCGCGGGGTGGGGAGAGGATGTCCAGCTCAGGACATGAGAGACGACTGGCCCTGTGTCTACAGGCCGCGCTCACCAACAGCGAGCAGCCCATGCTGTTGCCTACAGAGAAGGCCAAGAGGAATCGTCTCCAACTGACCCACCCATGGCCAGCAAAGCCAAGGCGTCAGTTGCCCTTCAGTGTTCTGGAAATGGTTTCCGGTTTCTCAGTCGCCTCCCAACTTTCATTGTGGAACTTTTGATAAGTTAGCGTTGAATTTGATTTTTAAGTATGATTTTTTTCCTTGTCAACAACTTGTCCGAAATCAGACCATTATGTTCCTTTGGCAGGTTTTGAAGCAGGCAGTTGTCATCTGCAGAAAATCACCCGCAATATTAACTCTGCAGCTGGGCGTAATCGCCAGTAAGCGGTCCAGCAGGCAGAGGGCAGGGGGCGCGTGGGCCGATGGCGACCCCATCCTGGTGCGGTTGCTGCTGCGCCCGCGCTCCAGGCCTTCGTGGATACTGAGATGACACTGAAGGAGTAAAGGTTTTTCTTTTTGAATGTAGCATCTCCACAGAAGTTTTCAAATGCACTCTGGTAACTTATTGAAACAATATGCTTTTGGATGAAGTTGAAAATGGCTACCAAAAACCAATCTTAGATTTCTTGAAAAGTTTGAAAAGTAGGATTTCTGTCTCCCACCAAAATAAATGACTCTCTTTCTGCTTAGTGCTCCCCTGCTGCAACCCACAGCTGTGGTCTGCAGATGAATTTCTCATCATGTTCAGTCATAATAGGTGTAAAAAAACTAATTTTGGGCAATTTGTCACTGGAGAAAAGGAAAATGGTTTATATTAATAAAAGGAACCTTGAGATACTTCCCGCATGTTCTGCAGACCTCGGAGTTGTGTGACACTCTGCTCACAGTGGTGTGAGCTCGTCCAGGTGCAGCTCAGGGGACCAAAGACTGCGCTGCCGGGGGTCCTCAGAGAAGTGCTCTGGGGACGCCATACCCAGGGCCTGAGCCCGACTCGGAGGTGGAGGCTGGGGTCCTCTGTGGGCAGCTCTCCCTGTGGAGGTGCCGCAGCACAAAGCTCGGGTGTCCCAGCGCTGTGGTCCCCTGCAGTGTGTGCTGCACAGAGTGACATGGTGACTTATGCAGGAATGCCTAGGAGCTGCTTCCATGAGCAATGTCCAACACAGAGCACGGGGGCTTTGAGCAGTGGGCAAAAGTCAGCAGCTTTGGCGGGTCCCTGCAGCATGGCGGAACCGTCTTTCTCTTGACACACTGGGTTGGACGGACGCACTCCCAGAGCCTCTGGATTGTTAGTTTTATATCGGAGTCTCTTAAAACAATGCTAGAGTCCGTGAGATCTGATGGTGGGGTAGCAGGATGTGAAGTCTGTCGCTAAGTTCCCGGGGCAGCCCTTGCCCAGCGGGCACAGGGCTCTTGTTCAGGCCCCAGTGAAAGAAGGAGGGATTGACGCGTGAGTTCAGGTAGACGCGCTTCTTGGTTCTCCAGCAGGAGGCGCACTGGAGACCCACCTGGTATTCTGGGTGCAGAGCAGCCCTGGACTCTCGAGCCCTGAGCCCTGCGTGTGGAATCCTGTTCTCCCCCTGTCTGCAGTGAACATTTTAGCACAGGGAGCAGGGTGCGCGCGCGGCTGCGGAGAGGGCCACAGGGTACGTAGCCCTGCATGGGAAGCAGACGCGCTTCTGAAGATAGATGGTGGCTAGCTACGAGGAAACAGCTCTCATTCTGATTTTTGTAAGTTAGTCTCTCCACTCCCACAGCCTGCGTGTGAATCTACCACACAGGCACATGGCGAGTGCAGCAGGGAATCCGAGTGTGCGCACCCGTTTTTATCAGTCAGTGAAGTTTCCTCCTTTTAAGTGTCGCCTGTACTCATCCTGCATCAGGACCGAGTGAACAGGGAGTCCCACTCACATCATAGAAAGGAAGAGTGCCCGGCTTCCTGACCACACCCCCTGGGCCTGGAAGCCTGTTCCCCACCGTCCCCCAGTGGCACACGGCCCCCCGCCGCCCTGGAGGCTCCTTCTGAGCAGCACTCCACCAGCCCTTCCTCCTCTCACCTGGCCTGGGCCGGGGAGCACTGTGGGGGTCTGTGAAGAGCGGAGGACTCAGAGGTTTTCCTGTGAGACCCTGACTGCAGCAGAGGTCGAGGGTCTCTGGAGGTCAGTCCTCCCAGGGTGTTCCCCCGAAATCTGCAAATGCTGGCCGGCACCCAGATCTGGCATCGGACAGTGGACTGACCGTGGAGGGCGAAGCCTGCATGACGGGTGCACAGTGGACACCTGGCCCTGCCTCCAGGACGGCCTGGAGTCTCCAAGCTCATGGTGCAGTCTGCCCTCCTCCTGGGGCGTCCCAAGGGCAGCTCCCTGGGGAGGCCCCTGCTGAGCAGGGTGGTGCCTGGGAGCTGTGTGCAGGGGCCCTTCCTGACGTGCCTGCTACCTTGCCCCACCCAGTGCTGGACTCCACCAAATTTACTCTTATTCCCCGAGTTCCTCATTTCTCAAATTTGAATAAATCTGGAGGCAGGCGAGTTGAAAAAAGATAAAGATATATGGAACCAACTTAGGTGCTCATCAGCAGATGGATGAATAAAGAAGATATGGTTTATATACACTGTGGAGTATTACTCGGCCATAAAGAAGAATGAGTTTTTGTCATTTGCTGGTAAAAGGATGGATCTGGAGACTATCGTACTTAGTGAAGTAAGCCAATCCCTCAAACCAAAGGGCAAAAGTCCTCTCTGATATATGGGTACTAACTCACAATGACAGGAGAGGCAGGAATAGCTGTTCAGTGAATCAGACAAAGGGGAGTGAAGGGAAGGGAGGGGGAATAGGAAGGGACACATCCGACTCAGCTTCCCCGTGTGCATATGCGCGTGGACCCCCGTGGACCTCAACACGGTGCATCCAAAGACTGGGGGCCTAATTAGAGTAGGACGGACTCCATGTTTGTATGAATATGCAGAATAGGCTCTGCTGCCACGCATATCTTAAAAGAACAATTAAAAATTTAAAAAACGAAAACAAATAGACGCAGGACTGTGTGGGGGCTGAAAGGGAGGGAGGAAGTGGCTTGGCAAACGTGGCTTCCAGTCACAGAGGGGCAGAGGCAAACCAAGATCACGGGTGGTAGCACCCACTAACCCCAGCTGAGTGCCAGACGCTGGTGACAGTGACACCAACCTCAGGAATATCGTCCAGAAAATCACTGCCAACAGGACAGGGCAGGGCCGTTGCCTGAGCCACTGAGAACCAGAGCTCCCAGGGTCTGCGAGAAAGGGGCCCAAGTCCTCCCCCTCTGCCATCTGTGTGGCACTTGGTGGCACTTGGGGACGTGAGTTTCAGTCCAAAACTCAGGAAGCCCGCAGTGCGTGTGGGGATCTTCCTCTCAGGACCAGAGGAGCAGGGCGCCTTCTGCTGCGCCGGCCAGTGCCTTCCCTCCCTCCGTCGGTCCCACCCTGACCTGAAGGGAAGAGTCTGGTCCTGTCCACGGTCCCTTCGGTCTGTCCCTCCCTTTGGTCTTTTCCACTTTGAGTTTGAAGCGAGGCCCACAAACCACCTCACTGTCCCAATCGTCGGCTGGAGGTGCGCAGGCCGCCTGGCCGCGGCTGGGACCGGAGCTGGAGGGTCAGACCTCCCAGTGATTCATGGAGGAGCCTCGGCTTGGGGGTGACTCGACTCGGGGACAGCGGGGCTCCGGAGGAGGGGCTGCAGGTCACCTGCAGGCTCCAGGTGACGAGGGCGACTGAGACGGTGGCAGGGCCAGTTTGGGGGCGAACGCGTGGGGGTGTCGGAGAAGGTGAGGACAGGGACGCGGACGGCTGGCTTGTGGCCAAGGGCTGAGGGCTGGAGGGCCTGACGCGACTCGCTGGTCCTGAGGTTCCTCTCGATGCCGTGATGGAGTGACTCTGGTGAAAACCAGAGGCCTCTAGAAATGGAGCTGTCACTTTGGAGGACAGTCTGTCAGTTCTCAGGGAAACTGTCACCGCATGACCTGCAGTCCCCACGGGTGTGTCCTCCTGAGAGGAGGGAGGATGAGCAGCCGTGTCACCCGCGAGCTGCCCACGGAGGGAGAGCAGAGGCCGTGCCACACCCGCAGGACAGAGGACGAGCTGGGCTCCACACAGCAGGCTGGCCTCGGGCAGTCAAGACGCCAGCCAGAGGCACAGCCCCGTTCCTGAGAAATGTCCAGAGGCAGCAGTTCCAAGAGATGGACAGGAGAGCGTCAGTGTGGACAGGCTCTGGGCGGGGTGGGGGGACGGGTGACACCTCAGGCCGTCACCTACTGGGATGATGAGAGAGGACAACAGCTGCATCGCTCTGTGAGGACTTTACCTATCTGAATATCACCACGTCACGCTCTGGAGAGGCACGGCCCGGGGAGAAGCAGCCTGGAGGGAGGGTGGCAGGGAGACCCCCGCAGCAGAGCCCCCTGCAGCAGAACTTAGGCTGCTCCTGGCAGAGTTCCACGGCCCTGCGCCCTGAGGCCCAGGACGGGGTGTGGTTCTCCTGCAGTTTGCTGCATTGTGTGGGCAGGTGGAGAGTGTGCTGTCTGCCAGGAAGGACACGGGGAGAGGTCACCCTGCGCATGCTGCTGGTCTGCACAGCCTGAGCGCCCAGGGCAGGGGACATCCACGAGCCTCCACGGAGTGCTGGGACACTAGAAGACACGATGCTCCCCTTAGAAGAGGCCGGGGGTGAAATGACGCGTGGTAGAGCCAGCGTTCTTGGACTTGAGGGAAAGGCGGCCATGGTGGGCTGTCTCTAAACTGAGTCCCAGAAGTGATGCAGGGGGAGGTCGTGGGGACACGGTGGAGACAGGGACCAGCTCACACCCACGGGCAGGAAGTGGAGAGGAATCCAGACTGTGACTGTGTCATTCAGAAATGGGAACTCGCAGGGAATCTGGAGGACGTCTGGGGAGACATGTGAAACTAACAAACTTCCGTCTGGGCTTCAGAGGGAAGCCCAGAGGCCCAGGGACACTCCAGGGCAATCGGGAGGAAGGTGACCCCAGGGCCCAGGCCCTGAGCCACAGCCAAGCATGTCGATGGGGACAGATAAAGGCCCACCGCGGGGCGGACAGGCAGTTTTGTCAGCAGGCGAAGGCAAGACGTCAAGATGAACAGGAATTCTCACTAGCGCCGCAGAGGACACAAGTCAGAAGGAACCGCCTCCAAACCAAGAGACTCTTCTGTTCCCTCTTGGCTTATCACACTTCACAGTTGTACCGGAGGCCGGGCTCCCTCGGACCACCCCATGCGTGCGGGTCCTTCTCTGGGTCAGCCCTGTGCCCCTCCTCCCTCCCTCCCTCTCTCTGCACTCACTGGCCTCCCTTTCACTCGCTTACTCGTTTATCTGCGATTGGCGCTCTGTGCTGCGCAAAGTGAATTCACTGAGTCACCGTGCACGTGCACGTGCTCACAGGGCGACTCGGCTGAGACCCTTCCACTTTCCACCTCTTTCCCTCTCTCCTCCCTCCCTCCCTCCCTCCCTCCCTCCTGCGCCACTCATCTCCCCTGTGTCTCCACCATATTCGGACCCCCACCTTTCCCCTTGTCTTCTCTAGCTCCCGAACGTGACCCCTAACCGCTGAGCCTGGCTTATCTCACTCAACATGTTCTCTGGCTCCATCCATCGGGACCAAAGGTCACGATCCCGTTCCTCCTGATGGCTCAGCAGGACTCTGTGGGTAGGTATGCCACATTTTCTCTATCCATTGACAGTCACCTGCTGGTTCTGTACCTTGGCACTGTGAATTGTGCTCCTATCAACACTGAGGTGGCTATATATACAACAACTATATATATATAATAACAAGGAGTGCAATAGCGGGTCATACAATGGTTCCCATCCCTGGTTCTGTGAGAAGTCTCCACACTACTGTCCCAAGTGGCTGTAGTGACCTGCAATCTCAGCAGTGCATGCGTGTGCCTTTTCCCCACATCCTCACCACCACTTATTATTTGTGATCTTGATGGCTGCCATTCTGACTGGAGTGAGACGGAATCTCAGTGTGGTTTTGATGTGCATTTCCCTGATGGCTGGGGATGTTGGACATTTTCACATATTTCTTGGCCATTTGTGTTTCTTCTTTTAAGAAGTGTCTGTTTAGTTCTTTTGTCCATTTATTGATGGAATTATTTGGTTTTTTGAGTTATTTATATATTCTAGATATTAATCTCCTCTCATAGGAGTAGCTGGCCAAGATTTTCTGCTATTCAAAGAAGCTCTTTTGAAGAGAATCCTAAAATTACTTCTAGAACAATGTTCAGAGTGAAAAAGCTTCCTCTTGGGTAAACTTCAGCCGATCCTCGCGAGTGTCATTAGCCGATCCTCGCGAGTGTCATTAGCTGATCCTCGCGAGTGTCATTAGCTGCAGGTCTAGACGCGTCCTTCTCTGAGGTCAGAACAAAGCTTCCTCACTTCTGTGGTTTGCCCGTCTGTCCGTGCCGTGAAACAGGGCACTCTCTCAACAACAGAGCTACCGTGGCCACTCCAGTCAATTCTCAACCTCTTTTTCCTTTTGCTCAGTATGGGGGTACCATACTGAACCCCAGTATTGAACCTGGGGCCTGGAGCAGGCTGGGCCAGCACTCCAGGCCTGGACTACCTCCCCAGCCCTTTTCATTTATAAATGTTGAGGCAGGGTCTCACTCAGTTGCCAAGCCTGGCCTCCACCTTGGGATCCTCCTGCCTCATGTCCCCGTCTTGTCGCTGGGATCACAGGTGTGCCCCTCGGGCCCGGCATCTGCTCAGGTTTCTGTTGTCCTATATGAACCTGGCCTACCTGACTGTCACATTTGAATCCTGCAGTCTGAATGATTCGTGTTCAACTTCATTTGCTAAACGTAGTGGTTTTAAAGATGTGTGCACACTGCTGACCTGTGGCTTCATGACGGTCACGTGCTCGGCCAGGGGGAGACTCAGGTTGACCGTCCTCTCTGAAGGATCTTAGGGTGGTTCTCTAATTGGACTCTTTTTTGGAAACACCCTCCAAGTCCACTTTTGTGGGTCTTATTTTTCATGGACCCGTGGCCTCCTTTCCCTGGTGAAGACTTAGGAGTGTGATTGCTGGTTACAGGAAAGGCGGAGGTTTTTCCAAAGGGCTTTTTGCGTTTTTTCAGAAATGGATTGGAGCTCCATCTCCTGCACACAGTCCCCCGCGGGTTATCTTGCCGGACTGTCGTGATGCTATACCATTTTACACAAGATGACAAGGACCTTCCACGCTAAAACCAAGTCGCTCACGTGTCTTCCCTGATGACTGAGGAGATGGCCGGCAGATGGGCAGTCCTGGTGACCTGCAGGGCTTCTGGGACGGAGTGTGTCGGGCCATGCCGAGTGGGATCTCTGACGGGGATTCTCCTGACACTTGCATCATGTCATGTGGTGGCTCTTCAGGAATGACCTAAACTGTGGCTGAATCCCGTAGGTGAGGAATGGAGACCCAGAGGACTCCCGCGTGCCACTTCATTTGGTGCCAGTTCTGGAAGCAGCGGCCAGTTGGGCATGCATGGCGGGCTCTCCCAAGGGTCTGGCTCAGCAGAGCCCACCCCAGGTTTCCTCTTTGCAGCTGCCTTTCTGTAGCTCTTCAGCATGTCACAGGATGAAGCTGTATTTACTTCTAATCAGCAACAAGGGCATCTCGGACTCACCATCGCTGTGTGTGTGGTGGTCCAGCAGGGCCGCTCTGATTCGGTGAAGAGTTAACAAACAGCCGGGTTTTCCACCAGGAGACCGAGATCTCTGATGAGGCTGTAAACCTTGGTCTACGTGTTCCATGAACTGTGATCAAACCAAGATGGCGCACTTCAAAATCTGCTTTAAAACCAAGTGATGGGTCTGGGCCCAGAGGGAGGGAGCAGAGCAGGCAGTGGATGTGGAAGTCGATCTGCTCAATGAATCTTGTAGCACAGCTGCTTAAGAAAAGTGGCTCTGTCCTTGTGCACCTGACCCTTGGCTTCACCATTCTCTGTCTTTATTTGTGTGTGAAGCAGTGGACAACCTAGCTCACACTGCCAATGCTCGGCCAGTGGCCAGCTGCTGACCCCCAGGAGAAAAGCTGAGCCAGCGAACCAGACTCCAGCAAGGAGGATGCCTGCAGCCATCTGGGGCAGAGAAGGTGCTTTCTGGTTCACACTCTTCTCCGCACCAGATTGCAATGTCCTCCCACTCAGAAAGGAAGGAACAAAGGCGCCATCAACAAAGCCTGCATCTGCAGCACTTGCCCTCTGGGCGGGGAGCTGGTGGCTGGGAGGGCAGCTGTGGAGAGCAGCACACAGGCCTGTCTAGGAGAGGCAGGCGCTGGGCTCCATGTGCAGATGGGACTGAGCTTATCCTAGGGGGTGCGTGGACTCAGGGACGAAGATCATAATGAAGGAGAGAGTGTGCGCACGAACTCTTCTGAGAGCACAAACCCACGAGAGGGTGCACCCAGCTTGGAAGGAGGGGTCGCCCAAACTCAGTGACGCCCTGGCTTTTGGGTACTTTCAGTGTGCACAAAAACATCCATAAAGTGGGAGGTGGGAAAGTCAGGGTCTCTCCAGGGGGAGGAAAACCTTTCCCCCGTTCACGTTAAGCACATTTCTAAGATTACAAAGTTGTGAAGTATGACTTTTGCATGTTTGATTGCAGATTTCTCTGGTGTATTTTTCTAAATGGTGAGAATGGTTTTGATGGAGACATGGTTTGCCAAGCCTCCTGGCCAGCCCTCATGGAGCCACCAGGAACAGGAGCACCTGCCGTGGTGGCACAGAGCCAGCTGCACCCAGGGACTGGAGGAACACAGACTCGCCTCCCTGGGCTGTCCCTGTGGACATTCGTGATCCCTGTGCAGCTCTAGCTGGTGGCCATAGGGCCCTGCCTCCCCAGAATGTAGCAAGGAGCCCTGGGATGCCTGGTGTGCCTGGGGGCCCTGCATGGCCTGGGGAGGGGACCCGAGCCACAGCAGCTTGGGGCCACACGTTTTGTCCATCTTGGATGACTTCCAAGACGGTCAGGCCTCGTCTCCCTGGGATCCCCCTGGCTGCACGGAGAGGAGTGCTGCGCGGAAGGCACTCGGGTCCCTGTGAAGACTGGCAGAGAGACCCCTGCGTGTTCTCCCCTGGGCACCCCCACGATGACAGAGAGCAGGGAACGGAGTCCTGAGTGCAAGGAGCCTGCTGTTGATCCTGGCGGAGGAGGACGGGCTGGGGGACGTCTTCCTTGAGTGGTGGAGTCGCTGGTGTGAGGCAGACACAGCCCTTCCATCAGGGTCCACTCATGTCCCTGGGGGATCCTCACAGATGGGCCAGCGGGAGGACCCATGGCAGTGAGTGCCCTAGTCCAAGCTCTTGGTCCCCTTTCTCGGTCCCCTTAAAAGTCCAGACATCTAGGGGCAGAAGAGACTCTCTGGACTGGAGAAGAAGGAAAATAGGCAGAGGTCTGCTGCCCCGGCCCTGGAAGGCCATCTGGAACACCAGGCTCTCGGGGCTGGTCTGGGTCTGCGCACTGGGCCAAAGGCACCGGCTCTGTGGCGGGAGTGTTTCCCACAGGGTCGCAGGTGCTCCCAGTGGAGCATGGCGCCCGCCCGCTCCCTGGGCCCACAGGCTCTCTTTGCCGCTGTCCTCACACACCCTGTAACAACCGGAAGCCTCCCTGCGGGTGGCTCTTGGTGCAGACGCCTAGAGCCCCTCAGGGAATCTACAGGGCTCTCACCTGGTCCCCCGCTGTGACTCTGGTGCCCACCAGGTGCCAGGCTTCTCCCTTGGGATGGGCAGGCGGCCCGATGACATGCAACCTGTCCTCACAGCCGGGTGGGGACATCCCGAGGCCACCTCAGTGCGGGGGTGAAGTATGGAAGTCTGGAGATGAGACATGAAGACGTGCGAGTGTAATGGGATGCAAGGTCAGGAAGGCTGGGAGGTGCCGCCATCCGCAGTGCAGCCTGGGAAACGAGCGGCCGGTGAGCTCAGAGCTTCTGGCGGTGCCCTGGCTGCGTCACGTGGCGGGAACTGGTGAGAGCTCGGGGCAGTGCAGGACAAAAGCCAGCCGGGAAGGGGCGCATAGGACGAGCCGCAGTCACGTGTGGTCTGAGGGAAGTCTCTGCACCTCCTTTTCCCTCCAGTAACCAGAGGAAGCACATTTCCCCTAAAATATAGACATGAAGAACTGGGAGGAAAGGCCGGAACCCGAGCAGCCTTCACTCGGGAGAAAACTGTTTCTGCTCAAACCGTTCTCTCCCTGATCATATTCCAAGCTTCTGGAGAGCCGAGGAACACAGTCTCTCCCTGTGGAGAGAGCAGAATTGTTGATGGCGACAGTCAAGTGGGCTGAATCCTCTTTAATGCTTGTGTGTGGCAAGGAGACACCAGAAACACGTCCTGTCCTCGCTGAGAGCTGACTGCCCTGCCCAGACCACGGCCCAGTGGGGACTTCCCGACAGCGGCCTGTGTTGGTCTGTAGCTCTGGCGGCCGGGCCGGGTCTCAGGTCTGTCTTGGGCAGATGGCTGACCACAGCTGTTATTCCGGGGCACTGGAAAGCAGACGTACATTTTGTTTTCCCAAGGACATGCAGCAAGAGAGGTCACTGGAGAAGCCACAGCTCCCATGTGTAAAGGACCCATCACCCAGCCAGGGGGGCGGGTCACCAGGCCACTCCTACAAAGCCCCATGCCTACCTGCTGTGCCTGGAGAGACGCTGGCAGATCCCATGAGGGGAAATCAGGGAATATTCCAACCCCTGGACGTCTCTGGGTCTCTGTTCAAACTAGTTTTGCTGTAGACAGATTTGTTGGCTATGATGCCCAAAGTGCTCAATAAGTGAGAATTAATATTTGCCTGGAGCTGACGGACATAATTTTCACTTAATTCTGCCTCTCTGTTTATCAAGTTTTAATGAAATTTATTCAAAACACAGGGAGTCAAAGTTTATCTAAAATAATGTTGATTTTCAAACTTAAATCAAGTAAGTTGGTTTCTAGACAAGTTATGTATTGGGTACAAAATCCTTTCTTACTACTATATCCCCTTAGTTTTGCAAAGACATTCTATGTTTGCCATAGTGGAAAAAATGAAATTATACATAAAAACTATTAAAGCAATCATTAAGGATCTTTGCAAATTCTTCTTCATATATGAATATACTGTTGAATAGATACTTAATATTTACTAAACAAACACAGACTTTTCCATGCCTTTTTCTCTTTTACTGTAAAAAGTATGATGTTTTTATAAATACACGTACCCGTGGAACTCACTATTTATACCACCTGCTTAGCTCTCACTGTTCTTAGTAGGAATCACATGCCTAATTCACACGATGGTTTCTAAGACTTTCCAGTTGGAAGCGCCTAATGGACTATAGTGGACACTGATGTTCAAGGTGATGGAGAAAGATCTTCTTAAAGACTGTGGCTGGTTTTGTATCAAATTCTAAAACACAAAAAGGCAAGATTCCAATTTCAGTATCTTATACAACTGAAAAAAAATTGATCCAGTTCCTGGTTTTGGAATTCGGGGACCTTCCTGTGGGTATGCTGACCAAAGGCTGCTTCTGCTGCATCGGGACATTGCTGAGGGACAGTGTCTTCAGCCTGCAGGAAGCTGTCTTTGTTCTGTATTTACAGAGGGCCGCTAAGCCACCTCTGCACAGGCTTTCATGGGAGTCTGTGTGAGGGCTGTGTTTGGCGGGTGCTGCAGAGTGCTCCTGGCTGGCGCAGGGGGCTAGAGGGCCTCACGAGGGAACCGTGTGTGTAGCTGACCTGATGCTCTCCTGGAGCAGCAGTGGCCACTCTGGCCACGTGCACTGTTGCATCCCTTCCAGGGGAGAGGCCCAACTCACAGAGTTTTATTTTGCAGTGGATCCTGTGATCACAAGATCCCAGTTATCCCACACCAAAAGAAGCAGATGTGTCATTTTTTACACTCAGGATATTTTTGATTTTACTTGAAATGTCATATCAATTGGGGAAATAAATGGGAAGAGTCTGATTCCCTTTTTAAAATAAAGACTTTCTGAAGGCAGGAATTAGGGATATGGGAAGGGCAATGGTTGAGTGCGGAGCCGCCCTGTGCTGGCCCCAGGCTCAGGCCCTGCCTCCCAGGCGGGGGCCAGACTGCTCCAGGTGGGGGCCAGGCTGCTCCAGGTGGGTGCCCCCGGCTGCTGAGATTCCCAGTGCTCCCAGGAGCCAGAGCCCAGGGAGCCCGGCGCCGGGCTTGCCCTCCTGTCCCCGGCCGTGGATCTTGCTCCTGAGCCGTCCTGGGGCTGCCTTTCCTTTCCCTGGTAAGCAGCCTCATCTGACAGAGGGGGAATGTGTTTCTGATTTAGTCACATCTGAAAGGAATTTTTCCTGGAAGAAAGATTATGTCTATACCCTGCAAAACATTAGGCTTCTCTGTCTTCCAGATCTCTGGTTATTTTATTTAAATGTGAAAAGTTAGGATTTTGTCTTTAGACCTGAGAAAAAATCCCTTGAGGTCATAGAGGGGGAAAAATCCCAAACCCACAAAATCAAACAAATAAGTGGGGGAAAAATATAGATCCTAAAAAAGTAAAGTGGGCATGGAAATAACAGTGAGATCGGTTCCACCCCTGAGCCTCGCGTTCTGCCAGCAGCTGTTCTCAGTGAGAAGGTAGGGTTGCAAGACTCAGGGCAGAGTCTCGGGGCCAAGAGCAAGCCCGGCCAGGGCTGCTGGGAGCTCTGGGTGCTCCTGCAGGCGAGGACTCCTGCAGCTCCCATTGACGTGGCCGCTTCACTCTCCCTCCTCGTCAGAACTGTGCTCACAGGTGATGAACGCACCCGGGTACGGGAGCCAGCGCTTCAGGAGGCTGGTGCCATGTCAGCGGATGTGCTTTCTCCGGAGAAGACAATGCTTTCCATGGTGTTTTGATGGATATTTGTCAAGTTCTGTGGTCTTGATTTATTCAAGACTCCACTACATTTACATAAAATGTCAATTATTATACGAAATAATTAAGTTGACATTTCCTGGTAGAGGGAAAATTTGCATGTGACTGATGGAAAAATGGAGTCTGAGGTCAGGGACGACCACTGAGCTCTACAGCAGAGCCAAGGCCCCCGCTCCAGCAAGCAGTCAGGTGCAGGGAGAGACTCGGCATCCCAGGGTGTCAGAGACACTGTGTCTCTAAGAACGGTTTCTAAAAGACAGAAATGAACAGTTCAGAGGAGATGTGCTTGGTTTCCCAAACATGGCAAGAGGAAAACTACGCACTGGTCTTAGGATCCGTGAAGCTGAAAGGAGAAGGGAGGGTCGGAGGACGGAGGCAGCACAGAAACAGGAAGAAGTGGAAAGCCTGGAAGAGCCCCGATCGCAAGTGCGGTCAGTGCACCTTGTGCCCACTGCGATTCAGCACCTGGAAATAGCCAGCGTTTTTGTCCCCGAGTTTTTAATAAGTGCTTTACAGTCATCATTGTGCATTGTCAAAACGGCCTCTGTGAGAGGGGCTGTTTTAATCTGCTCTGCACAGGAGGAAAGGCACACCCAGGATTGTGCCCCTAGTGCTTAGCAGAGTGTGCGTGAGAGACGGATCTGATGGCCGCTCTTGGGAAAAGTAGATGGGTCTTTCCCTCACAGAAGGACAGTGTCGGTGAGGCTGAGGTGGGGGCCACATGCCCATGCTTGGCACCCGCCTGGTGCCCTGTGTGCCCTGCCCTGAAGCAGTGCCCACACCCCACTGCCCTGTGGATCAGTCTTGAGAGCCGTGTCTCTGGGCGGTCCCAGTGACGAGCATGAGGCCCCTGCACAGACCACCCATGGATTGGCAGGTCCTAGCCCACTGTGCCTTGCCCTAGGACCCAAGTCAGTAGACAGTCGGAGGGAAGAAAAGGGACCAGATGTTCCAGCTACCAAAGAAAAATCAGCATCTCTGAAGCCTCCTCTGGCCTGAGAGTCCATGTGAGAACTTTGTGGAGGACAGGGCCCTTCTGTCCTCCTGTCCGGCTCCCCTTGGGAGGGTTGGTTGGGTTGGGAGGGCGAGGTGAGCGCAGGCTCTGCTCTCTCCCAGCCTCCGTCTGCCCACAGAGGCTCTGTGGTCCTGCAGCCTGCCTCAGCCACACAGGGGCCAGCTGCCTGCAGGGTGTCTGTCTAGGCAGAGGAGCGGGTCCTGGCCCAGGTTGCAGCATTAGTGAGCCCACTCAGCTGACTCTCCCTGGGTGGTTCCTGTGTGTTTCAGCCAGTTCTAAATCAAGGAGATGTGAAAAGCTACGTTTATTGCCCCTCCGAAATCCTAAAAAAGCCAACACTAGCATACTCACTGTTGAATAAATGGGCTAATCAGCGTCCTTCTCATACTGAGGGCCTATGCATGTCTATGCACGTCTATTTATGCATTAGCTTTCGTCTGCTAGAAGATAAAATGGAAAGGGTCTCATTCAAAATGGCAATAAAATGTAAAAGACCTAGAAATGATCCCCAAATGGAATGTATGCAAAGTAGCCAAGTGTATGCAATGAGCCATAGACATCAGGAAGAGCTAAAAAGTCTCCGTTTTCGTCCATCATCATCTTCCTGCACCCAGCAGTTCCAGAATGACCAGGCAGCGGCCCCCGCAGCACCGGGCGCGAGTTCATGCTGTCAGGTCACATCCCTGTCCTGTCTCTGGGCTTTAGTGGCTCTTTTTTCACAGCAGCAGATTCTTCAGCCTCTTTCTTCCATGCCTCTGGCTTCTGTGCCTCAGGCGTTTCTTCCCTGCAGTGTCTGGAGGCTTCCTTGCTTTTCTTTGTGGGAGGGCCCTGTTTCTTTCGCCCGTCCCCAGGAGCCGGGAACAGGTCCGCTGGCCCTCTGCTTGGGAGGCAGGCACCCCCGCCCCCTCTCCCCAGGTGAGATGCTCCTCCAGAGTGTCCCCACATCCTGGACGATTTGGCCTTTTCTGGGTTTGGAAACTCTTCCACGGTTTGCCTGTCTCACCACTGCACCTTGGGGTTTTAGTGGCTTTAGTCTAGGTGTGAGGCACAGAGGGACAGGCCTGCCCCTGCCCACAGTGAGCTCTTCAGCAGCATTCCTTCTCATTGCACTGTTAGCGAGTCCCCGGGCTGGCTGTCCTGGGCTGTGATTGATAGCACGCGTGTGCATCCTCCCTGAAGCTGGCGCGCTCTGTGCCGCCTGCCCAGCCTTTTCCCTCACCAGGACTCCCCTTTCCCTCTCAGCAGTGGATTGGTTTCCTGTAGTGGTTTGTCCTTTTCTTAAGTTTAGAACTAGCTGTGAATGGAATTGCTTTCACAAATGAAGTCTTCTCTTTCATTGTCTCGTAACTGGCTCGTATTTTCATATGCAAAAGCTATTGCTTTAAAATTCTTTAAATTGGAGACAGGGTCTGGCTAAGTTACCCAGGTTTCCTGGACCGTGTGACCCTCCTGCCTCAGGCTCCTGAGTGGCTAGGAGGCCCAACTGTGCCCGCCTAGGGGTACAGATTTTTATAAGTAGAAATTAAAACCTGTGATTTGATTAAACTCTCCTTGTTCTACGGCAATTTTCACACATTCTCTAAGACTGCATGTATAATCCACATGGACAAATAAAAACAGGTTTTTCCAATTCTGTGGCTACCGTGCTCAGCTTATCCGTCCCAGTTCAGCCAACAGCCTTAAATCCCGAGGGCCTGGAAAGTCCCTGGGCTTCTTCCTGCCCTTCCTGTGAGAACCTCGATCCTTCACCAGTAGGAAGAGAATGGCTTGGGGCCTAAGGCACGTGTGTCTGTGTGGCTATTTAAAATGTATACACCGATAGCTTTTTAAAATTGACACATAATTACCTGATAAAATTCATCTTTTCAAAGTTTATAACCTGATGTTTTTAGTATCTTCACGTGGTTATACAGTTACCACCATTGTCTAATTCCAGAACGTTCCAGCATAAAAAGAAATCCAGTATGTTATCAGCAGTCACTCCCCAAGCCCACACACCCCATCCCTAGCAACAAGAGCAATATGGAACTAACAGGCAATCATAGGAAAGTCTCAGAATATAACACTAATTTACAAATGTCAATTGCTTTCTATACATGAGTCATGAATAATTAAGATTTAAAGTTTCAAATAAAATATCACTTATGATAACACTAAACCCGGGAAATAGGTGAAATATGTACAGTATCTACATACAGAAAACTGCAAAACTCTACTGAAAAAAATCCAAGAATATCCAAATTAATAGAGAAGCGTTTTGTGTCATGGATTGGGAGACTAAATATTGTTAAGTTGCCATTTCTACCCAACTTGATATAAGATTCAACATCTCATCCAAGATCCCAGCAAACTGTATAATTGACAGACTGGTCTTAAAGCTCACATTAAGGATAAAAGACCCATAATAGCAGCCTGATACTAAAGAATGACCACAAAGCTGAGGATTCACACCCCTGGATTCAGGGCCTGCTATAGAGCTTCAATAATCAAAATCGAAGAAAAGAATGGACCCCGACCCAGGGACACAGGGAAAGCTCAGAAATGGGCCAGATAAGTACGGTCAATTAATCTTGGACAAAGCAGCCAGGGCGGTTCAGTGGGGGAAGGGGGTCTTTAACCAATGGTCCTGGAATAATCAGGAGTTTCCCATGTCAAAGGAGAGGAGAGGAGAGGAAGGGAGGAAGAAAAGAGAAGAAAGACAGGCTCAAAGACGCGGGACAGACAAGGCCCCGTCTCTCCAAAATCCAGCTCCAAGTGTTCACAGACCTAGAGGTAAAGCGCAGAGCTGGGGAACCCTGGGGAGAGGGTGGGGGACCCCCGTGGCGTTGTCAGTGAGCTTTAGGACAGTACAGAGGCAAGAGGCGCAGGGGACTAACCCAGGAAGCGGAAGGAGCTTCCTCGCCACAAGGGTGCTGTTCAGAGGAGAGAGGACAGACAGGCAGAAGGAGCAGTCTCAGGAACCCGACCTGATAAAGGCAGGTCTGCCAAGCACACAGAGAGCCCGGGAGCTCGGCCACCAAGAGAGCCTGCTCCAAACAGGGGACAAAAGGCGTGACAGATGCCAGCCAAGAAGACAAGCAGATAAGGACATGGAGGTGCTCAGCATGATTTGTCCTGAGAGCACTGAGCCTTGAGCTGATGGCGGGCTGCTGCTGCACACCCACGGAACCTAGTGGGCAGCCAAGAGCCAAACCCAGCCACGCCGCCGGGCAAGACTGACCCCCAGGGCACAGCCAGTTCCACACTCTGCTCCCCGCACCCCAAGCTCAAGAAATGTCACCTTAGGTGTTACGCAGCAGCAAGCAGTCATTGCCTACTCAGCAGATCTGAACTGTGAGCACAGAAGAAACCCGCATGCAGGTGTTTATGTCACTTCCAACAGCCACACTGGAGGCAGACGGCGGGTGGGAGAGCAGTCCTCAGCGCGGCCACACAGGCCGCAGACGGGTGGACGAGCCCACGGCCTACAGGGAACTCGGGCAAATCCCAGTGCATGCTGCTGAGTGACAGGAGCCAGCCCCAAGGTGGCCTGCTGGGTGACTCCAGGGCTGAACCACACAGGGCCGGCAGCCCGCAGAGAGGCGGAGAGTGGGGGTCAGCATCCAGGGAGAGCAGCAGTCTGTGGGTGGGCCACAGGGTGTTCCATCAGTGAGGCCGTCTCCTGTGCTGCTGTAATGCCGGCCGCACGAGCAGCTCGCCACACACCGTGAGGGAAAGGGGACACCCGCACACATTTGGAGCATCTGAAAGGGCACTGGACTCCGGGCCATCTCTGAGAGAAGGGGCGGTCCTGAGTAAGTTTGGAAATGAAGACTCTTCACAGTATCTCTGTGGTTTTCTCCTGTAGTTTTTGATGAACCTACCATGGATGAGCTCAGCCTGAGACCTCAGGCCTGTGCTCAGGGAACTCCAGAGCCCAGAGGCAGGTGAAGACGGATGCCCAGGCCCAGAATTCACTCTCCTCCACCTCTGACCTCTGACCAGGGGCACTGGCAGTGCCACCCACATAGGGAGGAATATTCATGTCCCCCTGTCTCCTGGGAGCATGCTCAGGCCCACAGGGGACACAGCAAAGCCACTCTCTGGGGCCTCGAGTCTGTGCAACTTGATGCACAAAAGTGACGTTACGTGTCTTTAAACAAATCAGCTGCACTGCTGCAGGCGATGCCATCATCTTGGCTCTCAGAGTTTCACTGAGTACCAGTGGTCCCACACCCTCAGCCCCTTCGCCCTGTTGGAGTCAGGCTACTTTAGCTGCACTCAGGGGGCAGTGCAAAGAGCCTGCCCAGCCAGCCGGGCTCACGGGTTGAAGTCTCACCCTCTGATACAACATCAGGACGAGCTTTCTTTTATGTGCAAAATATTTTTGAGATGGCTCAATGCCAGTCTCCAGAAAGAGAGAAGGACACCAGAAACAAGAACATACATATTTCAAAAATGTATCTAATCATGTTATTTAAGTGCACTTAAAAGGCAACCTGCAGCATCACCGTCAAAAGATAGACGGAGCAAGAGCATTTGGTGTGTGTGTGTGTGTGTGTGTGTGTGTGTGTGCGCCCACACCCTTCTTTCCATGGAGAAGGTACTGGGGAAGAGAAAGCCTCTATTCTAAGCAGTGAGCCTCAGAGACCCTCGGAGTTACAGATTTTGCAATTTTTAACTCTCAGGAGGAAGCAGCCCAATCCCCACCCCCCTGCCACCCCCAGCCCTGCCTGGGATGGACCCAGTGGTCGTCATCAGTGTGGAATGGAAATTGGTCTCTTAGCTTCCAACTGTCTCTGCAAGGTGACATGGTGGCAAACGGTGTGTGACTCACCATGTTCTGCCGGTTGTTTGACCTTCAGATGGATTTGGAGGAAGACTACAAATGATTTTAGAAGAATGAAGAGGTCTGAGGGGAATGAGTCAGGGTGCCGCAGTCGGCTGGGCACAATGCAGAAACCAACTTTATGTTCAGAACACACACACTGCCCACAGGAGCTCTTCAGGAAGTCCCTCAGAGCCCAACTGCCACCACCAGCTTCCCACAAGCCTCTCAACCCCCCACTCCTCCCGCCCTTGAGGCTGATTGGCTGGGTCGCGTGGGCAGAGCCAAAAGAGGCCCCAATGAGCAGCTCCGTGGTCTGAAAGGGTGGGGAAACAGCCCAATGAGCATCACCGCAGAGAAGCCAATCCGCTGGCAGCTGGAAGTTTGCTGGGGCCGCTGTGAGCCAATCAATCAGCTGGAAGTTTGCTGGGCCCCTTCGGCTGTGGCTCTGCACAGTCCCTGTCTCCGGGTGCTCAGGGGAATCCTGCTAGACTCACCCTGTCTAGAGGTTCTTCATCAAGACCCACAACACCCCCGCACACCTTGGGGTGCAGGTTCAGATGGCCCTGCACGGGGCCTGGCAGAAGCCATCTTGGACTCCTGCACTCTCTGCATCTCAGTGATGCCGTCTGATGCCCAAAACTCGGTCCTGCATCCATCCAAATAACAAGGACAAGGTCTTGAAAAAAAGGACCGGGAAGCTTTTTTGATTTGCTGGCAAACAGGGAGGGTAGTGGACTGTGTGGGAGACGGGCAGCACTCCAGGACCAAGCTCTAGTGTGGTCATCAGTGGCTCCAGTTAGCCTCCAGTGATGGTCAAGAGGTGGTCACTGCTCAGACTCATGGCACCTGCTCCTCGTGGTCAGTGAGTGGAAGGACAGATAACCCAGACTAGGACAGTCTAACTAACATTGTCTCCCCCACTGTTGGGGTGGGGAGGGGGGAGAAAAGCCAGAAGGGAAAGAAAGGGGAAAGGTCAGCGTCACAATCAGCCCTCTGCAATTAAGCCTGAAGTGACCCCAGGACATGTTCAGTCCTCAGGCCAAAATTCTTGGTGTCTCTTGGTCTCTGTCTTGCAAACCTGTCCTGTCTGCTACAAAAGTCTGCCAAAAGCCAAGTGCCAATGTCTCGGCTTGGCACAGAATCACGAGCCACCACACAGCTTTGTAGGTTCAAACAGCAATTCTTTATTCCCGATCTCACACCAGCCTCCACACGCGTTCAGGGGCAATTCCAATATGTCCAATCCCAAATCCTACTCCACGAGGCTTTTTTCAAATCCCATTTGAATCTCACGAGAACTCAACGGGAACAAGCAGCAGGAACACCCTAATCCCAGCAGCCATAATCTTCAACCTCAACTTCCCTAAAACCCATATTCTTAAACCGGGAAACGCCTTAAACCGGGAACACCCTAAACCCAAGGACCGGGATACTTCCTCAAACCTGCAGGATACTTCCTCAAACCTGGATCCACCCTCGATCACCTTGAGTAGGGTCATCTTACTAAAGCATACATGCAATGTCCCATCGAATGTCCTAAGCAGCATGGGGTACGCTGGCAAGGAGATTTTGATGCGTCATACCTACTTGGTAATGGCCCTCAGCAAAAGTCCACGGTTAGAATTGGTCTGAAGGGTCCCCTCCTTCTGTCTGCCTCCTACTCCTGCAGAGGAGGCTGCTCAGTGTGAATCACCCAGTTCCTGGGCTCGCAGCTGAGACGGCTGTCACCTCCTTCAGAGGACAGGAAGATCGGTGACCTTGAGGGCCTGGGCTTCTGTGTCCCTGATTACTGCCCTCTTCCACTCTCCAGGGGCTCAGTCACTCCCCTCCTGGTGCGTCCAGCCCCCAGTTCCCACAGGGGGCCCCTGGGAGTGCCAGGGAAGGGCCGCCACGCACAGCAGGAATTCCTGTGTAAGCCAGCTGCCCCGCGGGCTGCCCGGGGTCTGTCTCTGGGGTCCCGCTCCCAGCATTAGCTGCCAAACACGCCCTCCAGGGACGCCCCCTTCCTCACCTTCCTCCTTGTCCGGCCTCTGTCCCCACACTGTCCTGAGCAACAGTCATGAGGGCTGCCTTCCTCCAAGGAGAACACCCGGGCCTCCTCAGCTGGGCTCCCTCTCTGCTCTCCCCCATGCCTGTCCCCGCTCACTGCCCACAGTGGCTGCTCATCCAGGGAGCACGGAGGGCCATGGACCCCACACCCCCTTCAGTAAGTCCCCCCACCACCCTCTTGCCCTTGAGTCATCCTGCTTCCTTTCTCCCAAATCAACTCTGTTACCCATTACTCAATCATAATCTAACAGATTAACGTGTGCGTGCCCATGTGTGCGTGAACGTGCAGGTAGGTATGCACGCATGCGAATGTGTGATGTGTGTGAATGTGTGTATGCATGAGTGTGTGTGTGTGTGTGTGTGTGCATGGGATCTGTGACCTGCTTGTTGAGTTTCTCTTCTCCTGCTGCAGCACAACTTCTCTGAGCCACGGGGGGTACGTCTGTCTTGTTCACTCCTTGGCCCAGGGTGGCGCAGGGTGGCCCAGGGTGGCCTAGGGTGGCCCAGGGTGGCCTGTGCTTTGCTCTGTGCAGACCCAGCAACCTCACAACACCTTGAGGTCTCACTGTGTTGGAGACGTGGGACTTCCAAACAGGCAGAGCAGAGAGGACAGCTGAACACCCCAGCCTTCAAGGACACTCTGGGGGGCCATGCTGGGAGGGCTTCCCTGGCCCTACTAAGAGCTCATCTAGTTCAAGGTCATTTGAAAGGCCAAGCTGATTTCCAGTAACAACTGCTGACCAGAAAAAAAGGGCTGTGCTTGGGATGTCCCTGGGTCTTGGGAGGATTTTTTAGACTTTTTTATTTGTCCTAATTAGTTACGCAGGACAGTAGAATGGACTTGGACACATCATACATAAGTGGCATGTAACTTCTCATCCTTCTGGTTGTACATGATGGAGAATCACATGGGTTGTGTGATAGATGCACATAGGGTGATAGTGTCCGGTTCATCCTACTATCCTTCTGACCCCCACGCCCTTGCGAGCTGGAAATGTCACTCGTGGTTAGGGAGTTCCTCCTGGGTGGACGTTGGGGTCACTTGCCTTTGCCATGTTGGTGTTCTCTGGCCTGCTCCTCTGCGGCTCTTCTGCATCACCCTTCACAGGGAAAGTGTTGGAAGTGCTGAAGCGACTCTGGCTTATTCCAAGTCCACGTCTGATCATGAGGCATGTAAAGGTTGTGGGTTTCTCGGGAGGCTGTTTGCATTGCAGCACTCTCTGGGTTTTAGAATCAGACAATCACTGTGGCCCATTCCTAGTGCACAGTGCCTACAGTGCCACCCTGTCTTTACCTCTCGAGTTCACAAGTACTCGGTTGCCAATAATAAAATGCTCGGTGATCATGATAGCCAGGCCAGCCAGCATGCAGCCGTGAGCATTCCATTCATTTCTGATGAAAACATGAATTGCCACAAAATCTCTTCACACATTGTCATCTCTCTTCAACCTATTTAAATACTTGGACCATTCAACTCAATAATTTCAAATAAATGATCAGAAAGGGCTAGCTCCTCATGATGTGCAAAACGGCAAGTGGTCAAAATGGCCAGCCCAACACTTGATGTCCCATGTTGGAGGCGAAGCCACAGTCAGCCAGGATAGGGTCTGGGAGCACGTTCAATCCTCCTGCGATCCCAGTGGCTCCAGGGCTGAGGCAGGAGGATTGTGAATTCCAAGCCAGCCTCAGCAAAAGAGGTGCTAAGCAACTCAGTTTAAAAAATCACAAAATAGGGCTGGGGATGTGGCTCAGTGGTGGAGTGTCCGGAGTTCAATCCCTGGGACCCAAACAGAACAAAACAACAAAAGACTCCGTGGCGTGCCTTACCCTTTCCCGCCCTCCTCTTTTATACCCTCTGTGTTAGTGCTTCTCTGGGCCAGCTGGGGCGGCTCTGTTCACAGGGGCCTGGTAAGAGGACACCCACGTCACCGGCCGGCTGTTTGGAGCCCTCTTTTCTGAGCCCTTGTTCTGCCTCTCAGGATCCTCGAGGTGACTGCCCCAGGACGATTAAAGATGGATTTCAGAGGTGATTCTGCCAACCTTCACAGGAGGAACTCAAGGGCCGCTCGAGGGCTGGCCTCCGTTTTCCTGCATGGGGTCAGGGCGGAGGCCGGGCCCAGGACCTGGCTCACTGGGCCTGCCCACCCTGCCGCAGGGGACATCCAGCCTCTGCAGCAGAGGAGCAGTCTGCCCCGGGTGGGCTCAGCGGCCACAGGCAGCAGAACCCGCCGGGCCCAGGGAGAAGCCCAACACAAGAGCCGGGCTAGACGAGCAGCCAATTGCAGACTTGGTGGGCAGCAGGTGGGCACAGGCAGGGGTGTCTGGGGCAGGTGGTCAGGCAGCAGTGCTTCTGGGCAGTGCCAGGAATGATGCCTACCAAGGGCCAGAAGAGCTGGACGCCAGGTGTGTGCCAAGGGGACACTGGCTCTGTGGAGAGGCCAGGAGACCAGCTCAGTCAGGTCTCGGTGGGGGAGGCCTTATGATGGGGCATCGTCCCCAAACCAGGCTGACTTTGCGCCAGAGCACTGATTACTCCCTGAGGTTCCTCTGACTCCTATCCAAAACCCTGATTCTTCCTAGTCTAGATGACAACAAGTGTCGATGTGAGCCAGGTGGCCCCTCTGGGGTGAGAAAGGACGCCGACGCTGGGTGCTGGCCTTGCTGGCCACTCCATTACTGCCTTTGGTCAAGAGAGTCGGTCCACAGGATGACCGCTCCCAAACAGGAGAGGTCTGTGGGGTGACAGAAGACCGCGGGGTGTGTCCTCACCTGTCTCTGGTGATACTGGCCTGAATTAAGCTTGTTCAGCTTAACATAGAATTTTAAATGGGCTCACCCACGTGGGGTGTCAAGTGCCACCGTTTTAATGGCTGAACCAGCCCCAGTGTGTGCATGCCGAGGTCCCGATGTGAACAGAGGGGAGGGTTTTATTTGGTGATATTTCCAGAATTCCCAGGAAGTGCCGCACTTTCTGGCAAGGGATTAGGAAAGCACCGTCCTGTAGGAGGAGAGAGGTGGGCCAGACATGCCGGTCACCAAGCGGGAACGGGGAAGTCTTGCGGAGCAAGGAGAGGGCCAGGGGGTGCCTGCCCCTGCATCCTGGAGGAGAAGCGGCCTGCCACAGAGCACCTGCCGGGCTAGGCACGCACTCCTGTCATCCAGGAGACAAAGGGCCCACCTCAAGGTCAGGGGGCACCTTTCATCTGTCAGAAAACATGGAATCTGGGCCACGGAAACCTAGCTGGGCCACGGAGCATCGAGCATCACCGCCTTGCACAGGGACGGCTGGGCTGCCACTTCAAGTGGGCGCAGAGGCCCTGATCCAAGCCCTACCCTCATAACATTCCTCAAACTAAAGACATTTCAGGCTCATGGTCTTATAAAAATAAAGGAAAAGCAAAATCAACCTGTGTCTGCTGCTGCTTTTAAACGCCATTTGTCACCGCTGTGGGCAGCTGTGGCTGAGATGATGCTAACCCACCTAACGCAGCCGGGGAAAGGGCCTGCGAACGCAGGGAAAGCTCCGTCGCCCGGCCTCCTGCTCCAGCCTCCAGCCCCCAGGTCCCCAGCAGCCCCTCTGCAGGGCCTACAGGAAGGAGGCCGCCCTTCTCACCTGCCACAGGCTCAGCTGCGGGAAGGGATGGAGCACGCCCTGGCCCAGACTTCTCGCACATCCCCTCTGCGGCCAAGGGTACAAGCCTCAGCCAAAGCAAACGCACGCTGTGCTCCTGTGTTGACTCAAGTGTGAAGCCAGGTCCCATGTGATGGAAAGTGACAGGCACTAGAGTCTGTGAAACCAAGAAGGAGGCAGGAGACGGAAGTGGGATGAGCACTGGATGCTAGGAACAAGGCAGGAGAGGTGGGAAATCCGCGGGTTCTCACGCTCTTCAGGAAATGCTTTAATTCTCTTTTCCTTCTACATCGCATTACAGGAAGACTTAGTTTTGCCCAATAAGAAGCAAAGCAGAAAAATCATTTTTGAAATTGAAGAAACAAATGTTCTGCAAATGCATTATCTTTCTTTTATTTAAAATATAACTGGATATACAGCTATTTTTTTCTAAATGTAAACGACTACTTATCTCGGATGTAGTTTGAGAATACCTATGCCTCAGAAAGGAAAGGAGATAAAAAGATGTGGAGGCGACTCATGATCCTGCCCCAGATGAGGCCCTGACAAGCATTTTGCATCTATTTTTCCAAATGTCCTTCGCTGGGCTCTGGGAACCATCAACAGGGGGCTCTCTGCAGCCCGTGTCCCCTAGAACAGTCTGTGATGGCCACCGCTCCGACCTCTCATCACGGTGAACCCGCATTTTAAAGGCTTTGTGATATCACACAGTAGGAACGTCCCGTAGGTGAAGAGGCGGGAGGACGAGAAGGACAGAGTGTGGCCTGGACTGAGGACTGACAGAGCAGTGGCCCAGCTGAGGCTGAGACGGCGTCCTGGACTGGGCTGCCGGCTGGGCTTGTGGTCATGAAGGTCTTGGAGCTAGTGTAACATGAGTGTTCAACTGGTGTCGATTGAAGCTTCAAAGGGTCATTCAGGCTACTCTACGGGACAGGGAGGCTACCCAAAAAGACCTGTCGACAGTATATGCAAAAGAAGGGTACGTGGGGTCAGGTGTGGCAGGGCCCGTGGAGGAGTGGGTGTCTGGGTGAGCTCGGGCCACACTACCTGGAATTGCTGGGGGCCCGGAGATGGGTCTGAGGGAAAGGAAGGAGAGAAAGATGATGCACTTAGGTAACTCGGTCCATGGTGGCGTGATTCACTGAGAGGAGAGACCTGGAAAGAACACCTTCTGAGGGTGCACGTGAACCTACCGGGGAGGTTAAAAGACGGGCCTCGACGGGCAGTGTGCATGCCTGTCACACCAGCACTTCGGAGGCTGAGGCAGGAGGATATGACTTCAAAGGCAGCTCAGCCATTGGAACCTAGTGAGGCCCTAAGTGACTTAACAACACCTTGTCCCAAAAGGAAAATTGAAAGGGGGCCTGGGCACACGAATCAGTGGTAGAGAGCCCGGGGTTTAATCCCCAGCACCAAACAAACAAACCAAAACTGGGCTTGGGCCTCAGTGGTTCCAATTTGGAGGGAAATTACAGTCAAGCTGAACGAGTTCTCCCAGGGAGAGGATGTTAGGTCTGTAAACAAGTCAGGATGGCGCCTGGCATTTTGCAGAAGGAGTGGTTTATGAAGTAACGCCAGCGAGCCATTAAGTGTGGAGATTCCTTACTGGTTGACTGCTGTATCTAGTTTATGTTAATTAGATAAGCTGTGTGGAATGTATATATACCCCTCCTGTCCTACAATAAGCGGCTCCCACTCCTGCTGTATCAATCTACACAAGTTGTTCATCACCCCCCTGTTAGTTTGCTGCAGACGGACTGCGGCAAGAGGATGTAAAGCCAAAAAAACTCAAAACGAGCCACAGGGCATCCCAGAATTTATGTCTGAGAGGGAGAAGAAAGAGACCCAAGAGGACATGAAGAAAGAGGAGCCAGGGGACAGGGAGAAGCAGCCCAGATGGGGAAGGCAGACGAGGGAGAAGAGAGTGGTCCACAGGGAGACAGGACAGGTCTTCATGGGCCTGCGCCCAAACCAGGTTCAGACCAGAAAGACCCTAACCTGACCTGCCCGGACCCTGACCTTGACCTTATCTCTAACCCTAACCCAAACCCTAAGCCTCACCACCCTCACCTGAGCCCTCACCTTAATCCTAACCCTGACCTGCCCCAGCCCTAACCTTGACCCTACTGCACCCCTAAGCCTCACCACCGTCACCTGAGCCCTAACCCTGACCTGCCCCAGCCCTGACCTTGACCCTACTGCACCCCTAAGGCTAACCACCCTCAACTGAGCCCTAACCCTGACCTACCTGAAGCAGGTGAGGAGCGAGTGGGAAACTTCTGGCATCAGGGTACAATCACGAAGGTGAATTCCTTCTGTGTGGAACACATTTGAAATCTGTGTGTGACATATTTTAATAAGACATTGAGTGGCGGAGGGACGGGGACATAGGGGACTTCTCAGAGGCCAGAAACGGTGGGACCTATTCCAGGCAGGTGCTCTGGGGCTTCACCCCCTGGGGAGCTTCGGGGCTCCAGTGAGCCGTTTTACTCCTTTGTAGACGTGTCCTGTGTGGTGGGTCCCCTGGCCCTGGTGGTGTCTCTCACCCTCAAATCCCCACCCTCCTGGCCAGGCACCTCTAGGCAGGTGCCATGCCCACACCTGCGGGCTTCCCAAGCAAAAGGCCGTAGGGTGCCTGGTGCAAAGTGGAGACTCAGAGCGAAGCAGAGCAGTCTGAGGTCACAGGTGTGCACGGAGGTCGTGGAGAGCGCCTGTGCGTGAGACCTTCAAACCTCAGCACTGGGGGAAGTGCAGAGCCTGGAGATGTGGGAGGAGCCCACTGGTGTGGCCTGGAGGCTTGTATCAGGGGGCACGTGGCTCAGCTAGAATCTCACATAAATCAAAGAGCACATGAAAGGAGGCGCGATGTCCCAACAGACGTAGAAGACGACGGCTCACACTCAACTTAGAGCTCCCCGAGCGTTAGCCAGGCCCCGAGTTGTGAGCCCCATCGCATTTCCCAGCATTCCTTGCAGCTGGGCATGGCCAGGTGACGAGTTCCTGCCAACGGACTGAGAGCAGAAGCCCTGCCAGTCGCCTGTGCTGAGCAGCAGGGTCCTGTTCCGCCCTCTCTCCCGGAGCAGCTGTTCCAGCCAGACCCACCATTTGTCCAGACGGGATTCTTAGCTCACCCCAGAATAAGCACCGCTCCTGGTGCAGCCCTCTGCACCCCTCCTGATGCTCTGTCTCCTCGTGCACCCCTCCTGATGTTCTGTCTCCTCGTGCACCCCTCCTGATGCTCTGTCTCCTCGTGCACCCCTCCTGATGCTGTCTCCTCGTGCACCCCTCCTGATGCTGTCTCCTCGTGCACCCCTCCTGATGCTCTGTCTCCTCGTGCACCCCTCCTGATGCTGTCTCCTCGTGCACCCCTCCTGATGCTCTGTCTCCTCGTGCACCCCTCCTGATGCTCTGTCTCCTCGTGCACCCCTCCTGATGCTCTGTCTCCTCGTGCACCCCTCCTGATGCTCTGTCTCCTCGTGCACCCCTCCTGATGCTGTCTCCTCGTGCACCCCTCCTGATGCTCTGTCTCCTCGTGCACCCCTCCTGATGCTCTGTCTCCTCGTGCACCCCTCCTGATGCTCTGTCTCCTCGTGCACCCCTCCTGATGCTGTCTCCTCGTGCACCCCTCCTGATGCTCTGTCTCCTCGTGCACCCCTCCTGATGCTCTGTCTCCTCGTGCACCCCTCCTGATGCTCTGTCTCCTCGTGCACCCCTCCTGATGCTCTGTCTCCTCGTGCACCCCTCCTGATGCTGTCTCCTCGTGCACCCCTCCTGATGCTCTGTCTCCTCGTGCACCCCTCCTGATGCTCTGTCTCCTCGTGCACCCCTCCTGATGCTCTGTCTCCTCGTGCACCCCTCCTGATGCTCTGTCTCCTCGTGCACCCCTCCTGATGCTCTGTCTCCTCGTGCACCCCTCCTGATGCTCTGTCTCCTCGTGCACCCCTCCTGATGCTCTGTCTCCTCGTGCACCCCTCCTGATGCTCTGTCTCCTCGTGCACCCCTCCTGATGCTCTGTCTCCTCGTGCACCCCTCCTGATGTTCTGTCTCCTCGTGCACCCCTCCTGATGCTCTGTCTCCTCGTGCACCCCTCCTGATGCTGTCTCCTCGTGCACCTCTCCTGATGCTCTGTCTCCTCGTGCACCCCTCCTGATGCTCTGTCTCCTCGTGCACCCCTCCTGATGCTGTCTCCTCGTGCACCCCTCCTGATGCTCTGTCTCCTCGTGCACCCCTCCTGATGCTGTCTCCTCGTGCACCCCTCCTGATGCTCTGTCTCCTCGTGCACCCCTCCTGATGCTCTGTCTCCTCGTGCACCCCTCCTGATGCTCTGTCTCCTCGTGCACCCCTCCTGATGCTCTGTCTCCTCGTGCACCCCTCCTGATGCTCTGTCTCCTCGTGCACCCCTCCTGATGCTCTGTCTCCTCGTGCACCCCTCCTGATGCTCTGTCTCCTCGTGCACCCCTCCTGATGCTCTGTCTCCTCGTGCACCCCTCCTGATGCTCTGTCTCCTCGTGCACCCCTCCTGATGCTCTGTCTCCTCGTGCACCCCTCCTGATGCTCTGTCTCCTCGTGCACCCCTCCTGATGCTCTGTCTCCTCGTGCACCCCTCCTGATGCTGTCTCCTCGTGCACCCCTCCTGATGCTCTGTCTCCTCGTGCACCCTTCCTGATGCTCTGTCTCCTCGTGCACCCCTCCTGATGCTCTGTCTCCTGGCGTTTCTTACCCGTATTCCAAGTTTCGCCAGCAGTTTTACTCCTTCATGCTCACATTCCTTTAAGACCCCATTTAAAGTTGTGTACAAAGTACTTGGAACTACACGTTTGATGGCCGTATACTTGGTTTCCTGTCCCTGCTGCTGTCTAAGACGGTGGCAGTTGTGGCAGACTCTTACCAAGCCAAGAGTCAAGGTATGATTTTGAAACTCTGAGTCCATTTAAACCCTCATGTTACACTTGATTGAGGAGAACTCACATTTGTCTTTCTGGTGGAAGAAAACTAGCCCCCAGCCCTTGCATGCCAGAGCTGGAATGTCAGAACCCAGAAGTGTTTTGCTGAGTTTTCCTGAAGTGGTTCTTACATTTATAACATGCGGCACACAGTTGATATAAATCTTCTATTTCTTGGCATTTCTAGACTAAATTATAAGGAGATCCTGTTTCAGTTCAGGATAGACTTTCATAAATGTTTCAGAATTTGTACATAAAAAAAGATGAAGTGCTTCCCTATTTCTAGAATCAATTAAGCAAAATAGTTACTAAAAGCGATGTGACCATTGATCAATTTCTTTAAAAACTCTGTATCTGATCTGCTCCTTGGCAAAGGTTCTGAACTAGATGACTGCTAAGGTTCTCCCAGTTATGAAAGCCCCTTCATTTCTCCTTTAAAACTGCTTTGTCATCAGAAGTACTTTTAGAAAAGATATAGGGTTGGAATGTTTACGCCCAGGAACGCTAGAACCATCCAGGCTGGAGGCCTCAGAGCAGGGCTGGGGGCCGTGGGGCTTGAGGGACCTCAGGTGGCGAGGTGCCCCCAGGTGGGGGAGAGCCCACCGGGCTGCATGGAACCTTGCAGGACAGGAGGGACAGGGGGGCCTCAGTGGTCAGTGGGGAGGCTGGGAAGCAGCAGGAGCCCGAGCAGGGAGCAGCCCTGCGTCCACTCAGCACCTGGGACGGGAGGGACTGTAGTGACGGCATGAGGACTGTGTCACTGAAGGAAAGGGAGTGGATAAGGTCATGTGCCCGGCCTGTGGCGCACCCCATGGGCACAGAGCTTCCAAGCTGGGGGCCTCTGGAGTGACCAGGAGCACCGGCAGGTGCTGTGGGGCTTCAGGAAGGCAGCGCAGCGCCCCTTGACATGGCCAGGAAGTGCGCCCTGTCCTCACCCTCCCGGAGGCCTGCACTCAGAAGTAGCTGAGCAACGCAGTGTGGGTCAGGCACCTGAGGCCTCCCGTTCCAGGCAGCAGGGGACAGTCCAGCTCGGTGCACTCACACTGTGGCAGTTTTCAACAGAGAAACCCGTTGCTGCTTGGTGGGTGCCGCAGCCTGCGTGACACAACCATGTGCTTCCCATGGCTTCCTACACAGGACTGGGGACGCCTGGGCTCTGCAGAGTGGACAGACCAAACTGATCAGGTTGGAGGTGAAGACACGTGTCCCCTCCCCACCCAACCCCACTCTGATGGGCCAGGCTGGCCCCCTTCCCCGCGTGCTCCTCAGTGCCGGCAGGGCCACCACCCAGCGGTTCAAGCCTGCCCTGCATGGACTTGCTCTGTGGTTCTCCTAGAGGACAGGCCAGCAGGCTTCTTTCCACACGGCACAGTCCAGTCTCCCGCAGCCAGGGTTTCCATCCAAAGGCGTCCTTCCAGGGGTTCGTATGAGATGTGAGAAATAGAAAGTCCCACGGTCCCTTTTCAGAATCCAGTATTTAGCTTTAAATGTGACAGTACCAGGGATGTAAGACACACAGCTGCAGAGTGTGACCTAGAGTGGTCACCAGCAGTAACTCACACAACAGCACCCTGGCCTGTGAAGGTAGCACACTCAAAGCCCATGCACCTGGGTAGCCCTTGACAAACAGGAGGCAGAGGAGGGGCCAGCGCAACAGCACAGACAGAAGTCCCTCTGTTAAGTAACTGAAGCCGGCCACGGTGGCACACGCCGGAAATCCCAGTGGCTCAGGAGGCTGAGGCAGCAGGATCCCAAGTTCAAAGCCAGCCTCAGCAACTTATCAAGGCCCTAAGAACTTAGTCAGACTCTGTCTCTAAAAAATAAAGAGGGCTGGGGATGTGGCTCGGTGGTTACACGCTTCTTGGTTCAATTCCTAGTAGCAGAAAATTAAAAAAAGAAGTCAGAACTGCATACAGGCCCAAATGCACTCAGCCAGGAAAGTCTTCCAGCCTCGAGAGAACACAGGGAGGCAGAGAGCATTAGTGCATTTCTTTAAATAATTCCACAAGAGACAGTAAAACGTAGGCAAAGCCTGGGGAGACCGCATACCCTGCAAGGCTCAGGCAGTGAGGGACCTGGGCAGGGACCTTGCACACTGGGGGAGCAGACACTGATTTGTGACTGATCTGGGTGTGCCTGCTCACCCAGACACCGGATCCTGAAGACCCTCCATAAGTCCCCTGTACCTGGTCCATTCTTTGAGTTTGGGCAGGAGAGTGTTTTTCTCACAAGATAAATGCATTCTGGGAATGGTGTAGCCCCAACCTGAGAGACTCCGGCCTCTGTGTCAAGTGTGTGGGGGTTGCCAAGCATCTTAACGCAGACCCTCTCCGCTGTTCAGGAAACCTGTTAAGAAGGGGTCTTCTGGGCATGTTTCTGGAGTAGTCTCCCACACTCCCACACTCAGTCCTGGCTCCGTCTTGAATGGTCCTCGATGGGTTGCTCGGGACCAGGGAGAGTGAGCTATCGGGCAGCAGGGAAGGAGCTCCTCACCCATCTCCGAGTCGAGAGCACACGAGTGCTTCTGCTTCTCCGCCCTTCCAGACAGCCCTGGCGTGGAGACCTAGCAGATTTCCCAGCTCTGTTTAGTTTGGAGCCTTTCCTGCTCTAGAATTGCCAGGTACTGTTGTCTGAAAAATCTTTGAACCTGAACTGAGCCAGAAAATCATGGCTCTGGAAGCTGAGTTGAGATGGAGGAACTCGTTCAATAGACGCTGGCCGTGAGCCGACAGCACCATCAGCAAGCGCAAGGCCCCGTGGGCCATCTTCGCCAGCAGAAAATCCTCCTGGGCTGCAAGCTCAAAATCGCAAATTATAAGCAGAACTTTTGAATGAAAATGGCTCAAATAATTCTATAAACAAAGGATGAAAAACAACAACGGTGTCTTACACTGTATGACACCTGGCATCTTTCTGCAGCATTTATATTGACATTTCTATGTACCGCCAGGACAGGTGTGCGCTATGGCTTTGAGCTACGTGGGTTTTTCTGATTTGAGTCTTGTGATCTATGTACCCAGACCACCAAGGGCTTTCCTGGTTCAACTTTTTTTTTTCTTTCAAGAAACTTCAGAAATTTCAAACAATAAATAAATCGTCCTATAGTAAAGTGGAATCACAGCAATAAGAAGTGGCTTCTAATATACCATTCTTACTGTCATCTCCTTATTGATATTTCATTTAGTAGCTGAGCCCTGTGTTCAGGCCAGGACCAGCTGAGGGATCCTGCTGCTTAGGAAGCCCCACAGTGCCCCAGCGGGGGGACAACCCAGGTGTTGTTGTGCAGGGAGTCGCGTGGGGGGCACTAGTTACCCCTCCAAGGGAGCAGCTCTGCAGGACATGGGACAGGGCTGAGGACTGGGTGAGGCAGAGCTGCCAGCTCCCTCCAAATGCATCACCCAGTGGAGCCACTCTTCTTCTGTGGGACAGCAACCTACAAGGCAGAGGAGGAGCTCGGGGACCCTTTGCCCCTCCTCCTCCCAGAGGGGCTGTGCATGCCCAGCCCGGGAGGGGAGCCGCCCTGTGTGACGAGATGCATGTTTGTTTACCCTCGCCCAGTTCACTCTGCCCCACTAATGGAACAGTGAGTTCCTATCGATCAGTTTCCACAATCACATAGAACTCAGTCCCGAAGCCTAGAGGGGGACCCAGCTTCCGCTGCCGACATTCTGAAACGAGGCCTCCCAGAGCGGCCGGGGGAAGTGGCACAGCCCGTGCGGTTCACTACCATCTACCCACTGTTTCCCCAGGAACAGGAACTGCACCAAGAAAGTCATCCTTATTTTTTTAACCTTGTGGTTTAGCCAAGGAACGGACTCTAATTCCCTAATGGCCTTTGGGCTGCAGTGGGCTACAGCGTGGAGTGTCCCCAGCTTGCCTGACCAATGTCTGTGTGTCAAAGGTTACAAAGCCGGGATCACTCTCCAGAGGAGTGACTTTTGTTCCGGATAGAACCTGCAGCCCAACCTGCCTACAAACTTGCAGATTATTCTTTAGTCATGTGCATATTTAATATTATGAAATAAGCTTCCTATAGGCTATTGATTAGGTCTCATGCGAACGTCACCATGGGGACTCACATGGGGGACCACGTCCTTGGATGACTTACAGGACAGCATGATACAGTGTATTTGAAAGGCACATCAGGTGCTTACCTTTCAATAGAAAAATAGTTTTTATGTTGTCTCAGATATTTTCCTGAATAAAACTAATTTGCCAAGTAAGCCGAAGCAACCCCTTGTCACTCGATACCAGGATGCAACGCATGTTTTCTATATTCTACTCCAGACACTTGCATGTCTGATGTGTTACTTTATGGCTATGATGAAGAAGCAAAGATTGATCAATATACAAACATTCATTTTATTCCTCAATTCTAGTAATGAATAAACATAAAATAAAATTAAGAAAACAATTCATTCACAATGTCATCTAAGAAAATTTAAGAATAAATGTTACAAAGTAAGTGCAATCTGAAGAACTTCAAGAACTGGAACACCCAACAAGGCGAAGATATCAATTCTACCAAAACTGGTCGACAAGTTAGGCAAGACCCTTTCAAAAGCCCAGCGAGGTTCCTGTTGCCTTGTTGTTAAGGTGAACAAGTGAATCCTTGTTCCAGAAATCAATAGGACCTAGAATAGCTACATATTTGGAAAAAGAAGTACAAAGTCGGAGGGTCCACAGTGCTGACTTGGCTCACCACCGTGCACAGTTCCTAAGGGAGTAAGACCCTGGGCACCCACAGGGTGCTCTGGACCCTCTTCTCTTTGTAGCTACATGTGGCTCCCACTGCCCTGTGGAAAGGTTCCTGCCGTGACACCGGCTGAGTCAGTCAGGGTCACTCCAGGTGAACTGGACTGGCTACCCATAACCACCCAGAGACAGAAGGTGCCTTTCCTGGGGTTCAGTGATGGCTCCTCGACTTCAGTTTCACGCCTAAAACCCTCCTATTTATCGGGGAGAAAGACATTCAAGAAAGTCTCACCCAAATAAGGCAAGGGGTTGGGTTTCGGGGGTTGCTTGGTGATGTTTTGTGGTCAACAGATGGACTGACGTCTGGGAAGGCCACACCCATCTCAGGTGCTGTGTGGGGTCATGGCAGAGGGAGTGAAAAGGACACGTAGGTCCCCGGCCCAGTCAGAGCAGCAACTCAGTCCCGTCCCCTGTGCGCTCAAACGCGCCGGGCTCACACACAGCACGGCTGGCTGGAGGCAGTTACCCTTTTCTGTGAGTCTAAAGTTACTCCAGGATTCAGAAGCAGGCCACACAGCACAGTGTGTGATGCCACACGTCACCTTGTGATGCCACACGTGTCACCTATTGATGCCACACGTCACCTTGCTTCCCCCTGCGGGCCTCGGGACTGGACCTGAGCAGCTGGCACCGCAGCTTGTTCATGCTGCTGCCAAGGGGGAGGGGCGACGCCCGGGCAGAGGGAGGCACGTGGGCGGGTTCTAAGTGTTGAGGGCTACATGCACTAAAAGGGCGGAAGGAACATGGCGAGCAGCTAGCTGTATGGTAGGAAAGCTTGCCGCCTGCTGGAAATGCAAGATCACGTGGAAGATACGGATCTCTAAAGTCAACACCAAAAGAAGCAGGAGTAGTCATAGGGTAAAGAAATCAAATATGTTCAAAGATTTCTTTCAAAGAAAATCCCAGGTCTGAGTGATTTTCTGGGTAAACTCACTCAAACTTGAAGTAGAAACACTATCAATTTTGAAGAAACTCAGAAAATAGAAGAGGGTGCGTGTAACTTCAGCTAGTTTTATGAGTGGGCCATAGCAACATACCAAAGAAGACTTTGCAAATAAAAGAATTATGACCAAGGAGCCTCATAAACATAGAAACAAAAAATTTAACCTAATATCAGCAACCAAACACAGCAATATATAAAGAGAGAATTCACCACGAACAAGCAGGGGACGCCAACAAGTAGCAGTGTGCTCATGTTGGGGCTTTTCATAATCTTAACTGTATACGCACATCCTGGGGATTGAGCCCAGGAGCGCTTAGCCACTGTGCCACATCCCAGCCACCCCCCCTTTTTGAGACAGGGTCTTACTAAGTTGCTTTGAACTTGGGATCCGCCTGCCTCCGCCTCCTGAGCAGCTGGGATGTAGGCGTGCCCCTTCTGCACCTGGCCCAGCTGGTTTTCTGAAACTGTATCCATATACACGTTGTCCTCATCTGCGTTCTTTTGCTTGAACTGAACACCAGAGACTGGGCAGTTTATAAAGAGTAAAGATACAGTCGGCTGCCAGTTCAGAAGGCCAGGAAGCCCCAGGCTTCTGGTGAGGTCCTTCTGTCCATGGTGGACTCTGCAGAGCCCTGAGCAGCACAGGGCATCTCACCTGGGAAGAGCCATGCAGGAAAGGGACACAGCGTCTTGACAACACAGACGCTCGTTTCAAGATAACCCAGGAACCAGCGCTGTAGCCCATGTCTGTCCAACTTCCTGACGTAATCCAGGTGGGAGCTCCTGCCCACGATCAGCTGGCCCCATTGTCTTCCTGAGCCAGGCAGCACATAATGGCCAGAGGGTGTGTAGATAAAAGACTGACCTGAGTAAGAAAGGGAGAGGAACCAGAAGGTCCACGATCCTCCACGGGCCTGCCCAGTGATCTGTAGACCTCCTCCTGCAGAGCCAGCTCCCAGAGGTCCTGCCACCCCAACAGACCATCCCATGTCCCCTCCACGGGCCTGCCCAGTGATCTGCAGACCTCCTCCTGCAGAGCCTGCTCCCAGAGGTCCTGCCACCCCAACAGACCATCCCATGTCCCCTCCACGGGCCTGCCCAGTGATCTGCAGACGTCCTCCTGCAGAGCCAGCTCCCAGAGGTCTTGCCACCCCGACAGACCATCCCATGTCCCCTCCACGGGCCTGCCCAGTGATCTGCAGACCTCCTCCTGCAGAGCCTGCTCCCAGAGGTCCTGCCACCCCGACAGACCATCTGGAGGCCCAAGCCTTTTACACATGAGCCTCTGGGCCATGTGCAGCCCCAGTGATTCAGGACTGCGAGGGAGGACTGCTCTGCTCAGGAGGGCAGGGCCTCTGAAGAGGCTGTCCTGGTTCCATGTCCTAACGGCTCACCGTGGGGATTAACGGTTGACATGGGTTCTGGTGGGGACATTGAAACCACAGTATACACATATAACTTTGATGATATACTCCATCAAAACATCAGTATCATCACGTGAAAGTTGTTATCACGCACTTCTGTGGGACAGTATTGTCTGACATACAAGCAGAGATGAATGCATATGTATTCCTGCTTAAATGAAACGCAGAGTCTGATACGTTAACATCTAATAGTGGTCACCTGTGGGTAAGTTTCTTGTGTCTTACAGCTTCTGAATTTTTAATAATGGACACGAATCACTTTTTTTAAAGTCAGAGCAAATACCCAGTAAGACTAGTTTTAAAATGAAGCATCTATCAAAACAAAAATAGATCCAAAAAAAAAAAAAAACTTGACGAGGTCCAAAGCCTTTTTCCACGTCTTGTATGCTTCTAAATCTCTTTTACACACTCACACCCTTCTCTGGTTGGAGCTCAGTTCCTGTCCACAGGAAGCAAAGGTGAGTGCTGTGCCCTGGGCAGAACCTCAAGAGGCCACAGCCTCAGGGCCTGAGCCCCGTGCTGCGGGGAGACCCACACAGACGTCCACTGCGCCTGGCGGACAGGAAGAGCCCAGGCTGGCAGGGGAGCCAGCAGTGGCCACCGGCAGCAGCTATGGAGAGCTCAGAGGCAGCTGCAGAAGTTCCTCTTGGGCTGTGCTGAGAACTGACAGCCGCGTGGACAGCTGACCCTCCACAGGACTCCGGGTCCACAGGGATGACGCTTAGTAGGACTCTAGTTCCCAGAGGCCAATCTCAGTAGGACTCCCAGTCCCTGGGCTGACCCCCAGTAGGACTCCCAGTCACAGGGTCTGTTTATGTTCCTGTCAGATGGTTGGGGAGTTGAAGGGCACAGACTGTGACCCTGGACCCACCTGGCCATGTGCTGGGAGGGCCATGGCCCGTGTTTGGGAGCGGTCAGTGAAGGGCGTTTTCCAGGTGCTCACACGGAGCTGCCAGCCTCCTGTGACCACCGCAGACGCCTGTCGTGGCCATGTCCTGTTTCCGTCTCCTCCTGGCGCTGTCCAGGCAGTCAGCAGCAGAGGTCCACAGGAGGGGCTCAGAGGGGCAGCGGGCCCAGTGGAGGGCAGCAGGCCCTGCAGAGCCGACCGCAGAGCTGGGAGGCGGAGGGTCAGACCCAGGAGGCCATGTTTCCTGGACCCTGCCCAGGATGACTCTGGGACCGACAAACTCTCTGATGACCGTTTCTGGAGCCGGAGAAGCACCCGGCCCCTCTGTAGCTCCAGACTTAAAGGCTCTGGGCGCCGGGAGTGGAGCAGCCTGCTGCGTGGCCCAGCGAGGGCGTCACCTCGTTTCCACGCAGTTTGGGCTGAGCCATGTTAACTCAGAGGACATCAAGTCGCATTTCGGCCAGCAACGTCCGGCTCCACAGGTCCTCGCACTGTCCCTGTAGACCGTCTCTGACCACTGGTTGGCCACTTGCCGCGGTGCTCCCGCACACGCTGCCCTCCACCGCGGGAGCCGTCGGCCTGACCTCACCCGCGTCGTCAGTTTTCTCGTTTTTAGGTAACAGGCGATTCCCAGGGCCACGTCCTTTCTTCTCCCCTCGATTACTGAGAACTGGGATCAACTGTGGTGCTTTTACTTTAAAAACACCGACGGTGACAGGCGGAGGTCTAATGGCCTTCACTGTCCCGCTGCCCCCCGTGCAAGAGAGCGCGTGGGGTTCTGAGGCTCGGACACGTCCACGTGTCTATTTTTAGACATTATTTCATTGAAATATTTTTTCATGATAAATAATGAGCGCTGTTCTTTCTCCCCGGTCTGGGCTCCAAACTTGAGGGAAAGTCGCAAAACGGCCAGCCCTTGCCACAGTGACTTGCCTCCTTGGTGACAGAGCACAGGCTCTTCTGCTCCCTGCCTGCTGAGGCTCCAGGTTGGGCGCACTGGGCTTCTTCCGCGTTCTCAATACCCTGTCCGCCACGGCCTTCGGCGCTCGCCGTCCCACGCCTTCCCGGTCAGCTTCAACTCTTTCCCCCGTCCACACATCCGCAGGGAGCCAGCCCAATCAGGGCCCACTCTGCCCCTGCTGGGCTTGCTCTCTGTAGTCCTGCTGCCATGATTTAAAATCACATGCTTCAAGTATCATTTGTATTGTGTCTCCTTCCCTTGGCTTGCAAAGCCCAGACAGGCAGGTCTTGTGTCTGGTCCTGCTCACCACGGGGCCTGCAGGGCCTAGTAAACAGCCTGACACTCAGCGGCTGCCCGTGTTGTGCGGGGGCCCCTTCTGCTGGGCAGGGTGGACACAGCAGTGCAGGCCTTTCACACAGGGCTCACAGGTCTGTGAATGCTGAGAACCAGGCCAGTGCACACTGGAACTCTGGAGGGACTGCCCTGTGGGAATCTGGTCTGGTGGACGCACTGGGAGTGTCCTCTGAAGAGGAGGCCTGGGCTCCTGCTGCTTGCTGAGAGCGAGGGCCTGAGACCTGGCAGTCCTCTGAAGAGGCCTGGGCCCCGTCTCCCTGCTGCTCCTCCTCCCCGGCCGTGCTGCGGGCTCCGGGCCACAGACCTTCCTTTCTCCTGAGTGGCATCCACACCAAGACTCCCTGCTCACTGTCCCCCAGTTCTCTGTCCTTAGCTCTCTCCTGGTGCTCGCCTTTCATGGGAATTTCCACTGAGAATCGACTTCTCTCTTTTCTCAGCAGCAGAGCATCCTTCCTCTCCAGACTCTCCCTGGAATAGCCCCCTCTGTGAGGGACGCAGAGCGCAGGGCAACATTCCGGGGGCCTGAGAAGATGATTCCGAGGTGGTAAGGTTAGGTCACAGTGGAGAAGAAGAGCCTCAGACAAGCAAACACACATGTTCCCACGCGGCGGGCGGCGAGGGCTGCGTCCTTCCAAACACTCCCGACCTGCAGTGACCCGCACTTACTGAGTTTATGTTGGTTGGAATTCGAGGCAAGTGATATTTTAGATTTAGTCTTCTCTGCCTTCGGTGACAATTCTCCTGGAAGTTTCCCAGTTTATGGCTTCACTTTCTAAAGTAACCAAAGGGAAAACATCAAAGCATAGAATTGTCCCGGGAAGCTTTCAAAGCCACAGAAATGTCTCCACATCCTGGGAAGCACAGACGGCGGGGACTCCAACCTGCAACGAAACCCGAAGGTCCTAAAGCGTCTTGTAAAGGAACAATCACGCGGCTCAAAGCCCGTCCTTGGCCTTGCAGTTCTCAGTGCCCGCTGGACACACACGGCTGCTGCTGCTGTGACCTCCTGCTGCCAGTGAACGTGAGCTGGCTGTGATTAGGGTGACGTGACCTGGCTTCCTGAGATAGCATTTGAGGACTTCATGGACCACCGTCCTTAACCTCATCTTCATTGTCTCAATTTTGAAATAGAAAACATGATGAAAAGCATTCTATGCCCATTGCATTGACACTGAAATATGATTGCTCCCGCATCCGATGAACCTTTGACAAACCTTCCCAAGTTCACCCATCTGATCAGCAAGGAATCCACACTTTCCGCCTTGGAGCTTCACCATGAACCTTGAGTTGTGGTTCATGATGATGTACACTGACGTGAGACACCGATTTGAAAAGTCGTGTGAAGGTAACTGGTTTCCTTAGAGAATTTCCTCTCCACTCATCATTAGTCTGCACTCCTATGTTCCCATTCCTAAAAGACACATGTATTGATATCTCACTCCTCGGCTCCTTCCTGGCGCTCTGACTTGACCTGATATCATCACGAGGGCCATGGAGCGCAGCGCGGGCGTTCTCACTGACTGGCAGCTCTGGGTCCAGACAGTCCGCGTAGGACGGACAGAACCAGGGCCTTCGGACATGCACGAGTGAGTATAGGAAGAGCTGCCCCTTTCAAAACACCTGCACTGAGGGAATGTCACAAGCACTGGGCAGGAACAACCTCAGCAGCTGCAGATGAGTGGACGCCTCAGAGGACCAAGATGGCCAGGCCAGCGCTCCCAAGGGACTCCTGTGAGGACCAGGATGGCCAGGCCAGCGCTCCCAAGGGACTCCTGTGAGGACCAGGATGGCCAGGCCAGCGCTCCCAAGGGACTCCTGTGAGGACCAGGATGGCCAGGCCAGCTCTCCCAAGGGACTCCTGTGAGGACCAGGATGGCCAGGCCAGCGCTCCCAAGGGGTGAGGGCTCGGATGACCCCTGGGTCCCAGCACCACCTCACTCCTCCACACTGGCTCCTGGTGTGTCCCCGCCAACACAAATCTCTTGATGTTAACCAGGTTCCGCAGACGCTTCTGCACAGGCCTCTCTGGAGCCCCAGCTCGTGGCTGTGGTGCCTGGCAGATAGTGCCGCCCACCCACTCTTCCTGGTGCCTGCACAGCTTTCCTTCCAGCGAGATTGACGGGGAAGAAAGGAGCACTCTCTGAGGCTAGAGGAGCTGTAAGATGCTCTCTCCCTTAAAGAGGCAAAAAATCCAAAACAAGTCAGTTGGTAGTTCCCGAAGACAGATCAGCTGGCAGGCCAGCGTCCCAGGATCAGACACGAGGAGGCTTCTTAAACAAGCACAGGAGCAGGCAGCAAGGATGAGGGGAAGAGAAGCAGAGAGCAGACGAGGGCCTTCCGCTCCGAGCTAGGACCTGCCCAAGGAGTCCCCTGGAGGGGAACCCCCTGACTCCCCAGTGGGTACAAAACTTCTGGGGGTCCTGGGGCCTGCACACACCAGCCTGACCCGGTTCTTGCACATCTATGACTTCAGGCCACCTCAGGGTGGGGAAGAGAAAGAGGAGGGGAGGGGCCCAGGTCCCACCGTCCCCTCAGCGCCCTCCCCCTGACCTGAGACCCCCATCACCTGGAGACTCCTCCACTTCCTGAAGTGCAGGCTGGGGACCCAGCCCGAATGCATGGGCCTCGGGGACATGTGGTCCCAGCCCCAGCAGCTGGCTTTCGTGCAGTGGACAGGAGGACCACAGGCGATGGCCAGATGGAAACTGTTGTCCTCCCTTGTTTATGCTCCGTAAGCCCGGGTCCAGCCGTCTCCAGTGTGGACGACAGATGTCTATGTCAGTTGTGGAGACCATGTTCTTCCTTGTCAGGGTCTTGTTCCTCTTCATAAAACTGCTGTTATTAACTGAATCATCATTTTCATGCACACTGACTCAGAACATAAATAAACATCCAAGGACATCACCTCTCGTTCCCATAGCAACAAATTAAAGACAAAGACCGTCCCTTGAGCGTGTCCTTCCTGATGCACAGGCTCCTGTCAGCACACAGTTCTTGGTCTCTCCTGAGGAGGGCGAGCGCCCGTCCGCCACCGCTGGGAAGCCTGTTGGTTCTGCACCCACGGGTTTGGGCAGGAGTGGAGGAGGCCGAGTTTCAAGGTGGGTTCTGGGTTTGGATCTGGGGTTTTGGCTGTCTGGCAGCTGTGAGTGAGCACTGGAGGGTTCTGAGTGCAGGAGTCACACGGTGCTCGCAGGAAATGCTCCGGGGGTTTGCAGGTGTGGTGTGCAGGTGACAGAGGGACGTCAGGTCACCCTGCAGCCACCGCCCTAGGGTCCAGGTGTTCTCTTCCCAACTCCAGGTCTGGGTGAGAGGTCACGTTAACAAATCCATGACACGTTCAAATTCAACTTTTATTGGTGGCCAGGAATGTGATGGAAACCAAACTTAACACAAACTCCTCTTGTGGGAATTCAGGCATTTCTAGCCTGATTTATTTGGGTGGCTCCTTTTCTTCCTACTGACCTTGCTGGGAGATATTTTTGGGAGACTTGGAAGGGAATACTGCTTCTAAAAGAAATCCTAGTGCCACGTCCAAGAAGATCACAGACAAGTCCACAACTGAGCTGTTAAAGGGTGGGCCCTCAGGACCAGGGTCAGGCCCTGTTCGTCTGCTCCCAGGCCTGCTACATGGGAAGTGGGCAAGAGGGGTGCAGCCTGAGCAGGCAGAGGGCCATGCTGTCTCCTGGCCCTGGGCACTGATTCTGCACTGTGCATCGCAGGCCTTCAGTACCACACAGGGCAGTGTTGACCACGCGGCTGGGACTCAAGGTGCACGGCGCACTGAGACTGAAGCCATCATCCCTGTCACCCGTGATGCTCAGCTGCGTGGGGATCCACTGAGTGCTTTTTATTTTTTCCATGCAACACGCTGTTTAGTAAACTCTTTACAGAATTACTTGAAGGGATGATGTCTGCTTTATATCGTGACCTTTTATTGTTTGGGGGACACTAAATGCTTTCCACACAGAAGAAAACACTAGTGACCGTTGGCAGGTCAGCAGGATTCGATCATCCCTGACATGAAACGGGAAAATGCACCATCACTGTGTGTCATGGATCCATGGCTGGAAGCCCCGGAGCAGCCTGCCAGCAGGAGCCCTTGTTTCAAGAGCCTCAGTGAGATGCAGAGCCACCTTGTGAGGCTCCTGCGAAAGCTGACAGTAAAACCCGAGAGCATGCAGCCTCCACCTGCAGGGAACCAGGTTGGAGGCCTTTCATCCAATCTGACCAAATCACTGGGGTGGCCCACTGGGTTCCGTTGCGCCAGGAAGGATTCACCCTTCCTGCCTCTGAAATGCCGCTGGTCCTCCTCCGGGTGGCCCCTCTTGCTCGCTCAGCAGTGCACGTGGCAGTGGCCGTGCTGGACGGTGACACCGGGTACCGGGCCTCCTCGCAGGAAGAGGTTGGCCCACGTGGTGCCGTCTCCAGCTCCGCCTCTGCAGCTCCGCTCCCCTCTGGCTCTGTGTGTGCCCCAGAGTCCAGGAGAAGGGTGCCTGCATGTCCGGGCAGCATTTGTTTTCATGGGAAGCTCTTCCTCCCTTCCCACGTCCTCCCCAGCCCCTCGTCCTCTCCCCATCCCCCTGCCTCTCCTCCCGCAGTCCTCCTCTCTCCACTTCTCCTTCCTCCTCCTCCTTCTGTGACTTTCAGGACACTGTGCACCTGAGAGGTGTGCACCCAGCCTCCTGAGAGGTGCGGAATGCAGGTAGACGCCTGTCACTCCTCTGCCTGAAGCCCTCGGTGGCTCCTGCTCCCCCAGGAGCCCAGGGGTTTTGCAATGTTCTGAAGGGATGCCCTTTTCTGGGAGGTTCCTAGGATTCGCTCTTCTCCTTCAAGTGTTTCTTAGAGATCTCGTTGTTTCCAGGAGGATCTCGACTGGCCACTCTATTTAATAATGTAGCCCATTAATGATCCTTCATCTCCTCTGTTTCAGGTTTTCCTAACTTTAGCCAAGATTTAACCTGCTGGACATGCACTTCATTACTGCATTCACTCTCTGTGTCCTGAGCTGCAGCGCGATTCTATGAGGCCAATATTCGAATTAATGAGGGCATTCACACTGACCTCATAAGGCACTGGAAATGGTATCCAATGTTTTCCCCAGTTGAGAAGCATTGCAGAGATCACCTGCCCAGGTGTTGTGCTCTGTCCACCCCACACACCTGCATTCACCAGTGGTCATCCAGGTATAATTCTGCTTTCTGCATTGTATTTCTTGTATGCTTATTTTAGCTTAACTTCACAAAATTGTCCCCACTACAGGATATCTCAACACCCATCATGAAGAGACTACAAAAATGTAGACCCTTTGGATGTAAAAGCTATAAATTATGTGCTATTCAGTATGTGAGAACCAAGAATCAGGAGCTGCGCTTGTCCCCTGGTAGGCGGCATAGGGATCATCGCCCTGTGCATGTGTTCAGATGCATGTGTGCACACAAAACTGGGTCAAATTTAGTAAAAGGAACATCTACCCAGAGCTCACACAAAAGAAATTGAATTTTTTTTCCATTTCCCGTGTCTCTTCGAGGGTAACTAAAGTTAATTCTTGAATTTTTAATAAGAGATTGTAATGACAGGATCTGTAATTCCCTTTCTTCTCTTCTACACAACCCTTATCAAGTCTCTTGGTTTCAATTATCACCTCTATTTGTATAATTCCCCAATCTATTTTTCAGTCTTGACCGCTCTCATGAACTCCAGTCTCACATTTCTAATTGCTGCAGGGTGTTTCCATCAGGGAGTCAGCGACTCCACAGACCCCGGCCCCAGCGCACCCGCCTCCTCCATTACCAGGGAAGAGGAAGGGCTCCGTTTAGCCGTCCGTGTCTGGTTGGACCACCAGGCCTTCCTCTCCTCTCCAGACATTTGTAAGTGGCTGTGGGTTTCCCCTGGGCCCGGATGCCCTCCGAGTTCCACCTTCATCTCCACCTTCCATGGCCACATATGATAAGCACTAATATTCTGTCTTTTCATCTTTGCCCTCTTAACCACCTCCTGAGATTCATTAATCCAATTTGTTTTAAATAAAATGCATGACTTTATTCATGCTATACTTTGGTCAGAATTATAAAACATTATTCTTGGAAAAGTTCCCAATTCTATGGGAAAATTAAAAAAATATTTCCAGCCTTATCCCTTTTTAATTTTAAGCAAAAATTTGTTCCAGCCTGTAAGTTAATTCACACCATTCTCCAAACATGTCTAGTCACTTCCCATCTTGCATTATGCTGTGGTTTGGGTGTGACTTGATGTCCCCCAGTGTCCCTGTGGTCCTCAGGGTGGCACTGTTGGGAATGAGGGGGTGTGGGGAGATGGGCCTAGTGCAGGTCCTTAGTCCCCTGGGCCTGCCCTGGAAGGTAGCTCCCCCGGGACTCCGGGTGTTAAACCAGAGTTTGGCTCCACCCAGGTCTTGTCCTGCTGGTGGTCACCATGCTGGGCTAGGGCTCTCCATGCAGCTGAGAGCTGAGCCAGGGAGGCACCAGGCCCTGCAGCCTCCAAGCTGAGAGCTACGTCTCTGTTTCACAAAGAGCCTGTATTAGACAGTTTGTTACAGGGAGGAAAGCCAGCATACATTTCTTCTCTCATCAGCTGCCCAAGTCCCAGCCTAACCTTCAGGCTAGGCTGAAATTTCATTTCTGCAGTGAATTCCCCCGAGGACCCTGACCCGTGATGACGTGGCACTCTCAGGGTGTCTGGGATAGTCTTGGGTCTGTGCAGTGGGTCCTCCACCTGACATTTCGCATATCTGCAAAACAAGAGTAGGGTCACGCAATGTCTTATATTCACGACCATGCAAAATCAGACAAGCATACCACATGTCACATTTACATAACTGGCCTGCAGTTGACTGTTTCTTAACTATTTCTTGTGGCCATTGAACAATTTAATCTCCCAACAAGTTCATTAGAGAGACTGGGAGACCGTGATTATGCTTCTCTTAGCACCACAGTTCTACAACCAGAAAGGTTTTGATGAGTCCAACCTCAGGTCTATCTGCCACCAGACAGGATCCTCGATAAGACCAGGCGCAGGTCACCAGGGAATGTGCTCCTCCAGGATGTCCCGTCTGCAGGGGGGCCACCCTCCAAGGTCTTCTCAGGGTGCCTCTCCCGAGGCCCACTCAGGAGAACAGCCCAGTCAAGTTCTCCGGGCAGCAAGCCTGGTGTGGGAAGCAGTGCTTCCTCTCCTCCACAACCTCTTTCCCCCCTCCCCTTCCCTATCCCCCTTTCTTCTACACACATCTTGCCCTGCAGGACCGTCGGGGGCTGTGGGCACTGCCACACTGTCAGCCAGTGCTCGTGCGCAGTTCTGAGAGGCCCGTTCTCTGAATGCTCTGGCCTGAGCGGGAGCTGCCCACGAGGCGGGGGTCCAGCAGCAAGAGGAGCTGTCCTGGTCCAGGTCTGCTAGAGCACGGAGCCCAGGTCTGTGCAAGCAGAGGCCAAGGGCTGGGAGGGGTCACTCAGCCCGGGGAAGGCTGCCAGGGCTCTGAGACAGGCAGCCAGGAGGACCTCAGAAGGGGCAGGAGTCAGAGAGGAGTCAAGAGGAGGCACAGGGGCGCAGCCGGATAGCGGACTGGCACAGGCGGAAGCCGCTGGCTGCAGCGAGACCCGATGCAGGCAGGACATCAGCCCCAGGCCATGCCCCTGGACACCACCCACTCCCGATGCCCACTCCTCTTATGACCCACGTCCACAACAGGCGTTGCGTGCCCTTCCGCAGGAGGGCCTGCATTTCCCCGGGCGCCGTCCCCTGCTCCTGAAAGCCAGGGCCTCAACTGGTGCCTTCTCCCTCAGAGCCCAGCAGTTGCATCCAGAGCTGTCGCCATTGGGGGCTTTCCTTACAAACTGTTTTCTACTTAAAAAGTAGCACAGAGTGGAGAGGAGCAAACGGAGTCTGCCCCATCTGGAGGAGAGGCTGCTCCGGGTGTGAGAGGCTGAATGTGTGCCGAAAAAGACCACCAGACCCTGGGATGGAGAACAGTTTTCTGCCTTAAATTCGGGACTCAGGAGAGGCACAATTGCATGCCATCGCAGTTCCTGAAAGGCCGAGAGGAGGAAGGGGATGATGTGCTCAGTGCAGACGTAGCTCTGTTTTAATTTTTGGAAATTCTCCTCCAGACGGTAAAACAGTGTCGGTGACATCACGGAAAGCTGCCCTTTGACCTTTCTCTGATCCTTTCCACATGGCCTCTAAAACCTGTGATGAACACTCTTCCTCTGTGCAGAGAATCTGTTTGCAGAGTGCTGTCTGGGCAGAAAGGAAAGGAGGAGAAGGTTTCAAGAGAGCCTGGGGCAGCCTTCTTAGGTGGACTCCCGGTGCCTGTGCCTCGGAAGGTACTTCTGCATGTTGGAAGTTTGCTGAGCGACTCTGACCCAGAAATTTTCGTATTTTAAAACTGGCGGAGGCTGGGGATGTGGCACAGTGGTGAGAGCTTGCCTAGCATGCACAAAGTCCTGGGTTCAGTTCCCGGCACACACCATAAAAAAGAACACTTCAGATAAAACTTGTGGGAGGAAACTTATGTGGACCGTCTCTGAAACACGGTGATCATGAGAAGCCCCCCCACACTGACTCAGGAGGTCTCCAGGGAGGACCAGGGCAGTTTCAGGTCTGCATGGTGAAGCGGACTCTTAATCTTTCTGGTTGCAACTACAGGTCCTGCTTCCTATTGTGTCCCTAACCTGACCCATTGCTCCTGACACTTTAGGACAAGGGCAGTTTTACAGTCTGGCTGAGCTGCTAAATTGGCACTGAGTTTCAAAAGTAAAGAAAATGTCACTTCATTTTCCTCTCTGAGATCAAGAATCTGAAACACTGTGGATGTGTTATGTGTGTATGCATCTGTGAAGGAAAATATTCAGTATTTATTTGTTTCCAACTTGCTTCTGCGGGAAGCAGTGGAGACACCCCGTCTTATTAATGTGTTGTTGATGTCCGTGGTAAACCCAGACTCGACAGTGGCCAACACCCCACCTGCCAGCAGCAGCAGCACCACAGAGGTTCCACGTGGAGGCCGGAGCTCTCCACCTGCTTGGCAGGACTCCCTTTCTGTTTACAAGCAGAAGATGCCTTTCCCCTGGCCGGAAGGACAGCACTCAGGCCAGCCTGCAGCCCCAGCTCCTCCTGCTGTGCTCACAGAGAGCCCAGGCCAAGCCCTCCAGTCAGCGGCCGCACAGCACCGAGGGTATGGGCAGAGTTGAGCTGGCTCAGGGGCGATCTCTGCTGGGGTCCCTGGGGGAGCGGAGCTGCTCTACACGCCCCAGGTTGAGCCTGAGGAAGCACCATTCCTCCCAGTGAGAAGACAAAAAATGTTTTATTTGATTTTTAAATATACAAAACTTTGGGGAATAAATTAAATAGTAAAATATGTTCACAACAAAACAGATTTTGGTAATTATATTTATATAAGAAAATACATGTGTGCACTGATTTCAGTTTTACGCCCACACCCCTGTGTGTGGGACCTACAATGACATGAGTCTGCCAGTTGCCTGTGTTCCCAGGTCCCCCTCCATGACACTTTGGAAGCTGGCTCAGAGTCGGGGTGTTGGAGCTGGGCTGGGTGTGCTCATGTGGCTCGCAGCTGCTTCTGCGTGGAGCTGATGTTTCTCAGGAAGTTTCACGAGCTGGCAAGTGCAGAGCTGAGATTCCGCCCGTCTGACTCAGAGGCTGATAACCTGACACCCCACCGCTTTGGCAGTCCATCACAGGCTGCTTATTTTAGTAGATAAATACTGTGTATATTGAGATATAATTTGAAGTTTTAATCTATATACATTGCAGAAAGAGTCAATCGAACTCACCACTTCTCCATATTAGTTTGCTGTTGTAGCTGTGACAATGGTTAAACCTGCTCTGTGGGATTTGGGGTTCAAGGCATGATGATGACTGTGGTCACGAGGCAGTGGGCAGACTGCTAAGCTATTCCTTTGCCAGCATCGCCCACCACCCCGGACTTTTATTGACCACCTTTCATTCTCTGCTTCTGTGGACGGCGGGATGGACTCTGGGGATCCCCATAGAAGTGAATCTGGTCTCTGGGCGCCTGGCGGCTGCACAGAGCAAAATATCTTCCAGCTCCACTCTTGTTACCGCTGCAGGATCGCCTCCCTCCCAGAGCCAGCTGTAGGGGCCACAGGCTTTCGTCCTCAAACCAAAAGGCAGACTTGCTACCCTTAGGCCTGTCCATGTTCGACCCTCCTTGCCTCCACCTGCTGCCCGCTCTGCCCAGCTGGCCGCTCGTGGCTGCCCTGCTGCACAAGACACTCGGCGGCGGAGACTTGCCTTCCGTGCAGAGGAGCTCTGTGCTCCTGCTCGCCCGTCCTTGACGCGGCTCCTCCTGTCCCGTCTACAGTGCTGTTTGCTGTAGTTCCAGACTTAACACGGAACGTGGATATTGACACAAATAAGACAGAACTTTGAAGTTTCACAGGGCCATCTATTGATAAGGTTTTAAGAGTGACTTACTGTACTTGAAAATTTAAAATGTCCTGATTGCTTACTCGATGTGCAGGAACTTTGAAGGACACCTTCCTGATAGGTTGACAATGCTGAAGATTCATCTGTCACTAGCCAGAAAGAGTTGCGATGATGTAAGACACTTTCTAGACTATCGACAATAAAAATAAAATTCTGACACATCAGGCATAGGGTTCTTGAATATTCTCTCAACAGAAATCGCAACATCATTATTATGAAGAAATAAACAAGGAGTATACAGGTGAAATGGCAGGAAATAATATCACATAGAACTGTTGGGAAATTAATGAAAATCTTTTTAAATGTTTTTTTTAAATTTTTGTCAGCTTCTAAAAATGTGTCATTGATGGTGACGTCTTCTGTCATGCTAAGCCCACATTGACCCTGTATCTGAACTCATGTTAACAATGCTAAGGATTTATTTCTTAAGACATTTGAAATTGTATAAGATTCAGACTCCCCAAAATTTAGATGAGTCCTTGGGTGGCTATGATTCTACCCACATGCAGAAGGAACAGACGGCGCACACGCTGCCAGATGGGTAGCTTTCCTGGGCGACTCGGCCAGCGCTGGCCAGCAGCACGACTCTGGGTCTGCACTGGACACCAGCCGCCCAGGCCTGTCCACCTGGACTGCACTCAGGTCTCCAGGGAGCGTGAAAATAAAACATGGTCACCTGGCCTCGTCCTGCTCGGCAAGAGCACCAGCTCCTGAGCCTTGAACCTGGGCAGGCTGTCAATGCCCCAGGTCTGAGAGCCGCGTGTGCCGCGTCCTGCCCACAACCCTGGTGGCTTTGTGACAGGGCCGCAGGGCTCAAAGCAGGTGTGCTCGGAGGCAGTGGGACTGCGGGAGGCTCTGCCAACACACTCAAGGGTTTTGTGTCCCAGTGGTCCCTGACCTCACAGCCGGCATCACTGAAGATGCCCGTGAAGCTCAGCTCCACCCACGTTACAGGCCAGCCTCGTTCTGAGAAGCCCAAGGAGGCAGAGATCCACGTCCCAGCTGTAGAGCAACTGTCACCTGTCACCCATGTGCTCTCCACGCCCGTCTTCAAGTGCAACCCGTCACACAGCTCAACTTGAGCAGAGGACCTTTAGGTGACAGAATTGTCACCTAACGTCCACTTCTTCAGTAAACTTCTTACCTTTAACATTCCTCAAACTATTCCATGTGCCATCTATGGGACTCCATGCACAAACAGGCTCATGTGCTGGGACTCAGAGACGACTCGTCCTCAGGGCATGTGTCATTCTTCTTGTGTATTCTTGGACATCAAAGATCAGAGTTGATCTTAGACTGGAGGGTAAGCCAAATATTGTAAACAGGTGGCAGAAAACTAGTGATAATGCTGGAAAATCCTGAGATAAAACATGGAGGCTAACAGGTGTGTTCACCCTGTGTGTGGCCCAGGGGCTGCTCCTGGCTGGGCGAGGTGCCCATCTCGGACGCCACTAGAAATCATGTAGCTTTGGACGTACACATGCTGATATCTGGTGCTGCTCCTAACACCAACACAAAACCCAGAAACCTGGGGGAGAGCCTTCCTGCCACAGCATTTCCAACCAAGTGGGCACCTGGCTTGTGGCACCTGTCAGGGTGGGGGCTGCCACCGAGCTTGCATGTGGCTGTGACCTTTCCTGTCACTGGTGGGCAGGGCGCCATGCTCTGGTCTGGAGCGCACGAGGTGTCTCGCGGCCCCTCGCTGCAGTGCCGGGGCAGGACTGACACCTGTCAGGGAGCTGCTGCCCAGAGCCTGCCTGCTCCAGCCCTCTCTCTGCCACCGTGAGGTGCCTGGCCTCGTGTTTCACTGGCACGTGCCAGGTCATCGGGCACAGCGGCCATGTGTTAGGGATGCACCCCTCTGGAGGCAGGCGAGCCAGGGAAGTGCTCTGGTGCTCAAGTGCAGCCCAGCCTGAGCGCCCCGCACCTGCAGAGGATGCCCCCTACTCACGTCCCGTCTGCAGAGCCAGACTGAGGACCCCTCACTCGTCACCACTGTTCTCTAGCTGGCCCGGTGGAGACACTGACCTCCGCTCAGAGGGCACGGAGGAGGCACGGAGGAGGCTGGGGAGACTCCAAGGTGAGACCCATGATGAGCCCTGGGAGCACAGCTGACAGACGTCATTCACTCACGTCACTGGGAGACTCACTGGGCCTGTGCCACCTACTCACGTCACTTTGATGGAGTCAAAGGAAAAAATCTGACTTTGTTTCTGTTTCCAGGACATTGCTATAGGCTTTAATCAATTGATTAAACGTTATGATGTTAGTTTGCATTGTTTTTCGACCTCGGAAAAACAGGCTAGAAACAGGCGAATGCCTGGTTCTCAGGGCAGAGTAGTTGGTGGGTGGTCACCATCACAGGGCAGAGGCTGAGTCAAAAGCCAATGTGTAGTGAATCCAGCTTCTTTACCAAGTGACCAGCGAGAGGGGCAGGATTCACAAAGAAGGCAGGATGTCAGAGAAAGTGTGCATGGGACCAGGGCAAGGGCAGTGGACGGACCCAAGCCCAGGGGAGAGCACTTCGGTCCAGACCTCGCCAGCCCGCCAGGCCTGTCCGTGGGGCTCCTGGGCGTCAGGGAGGATGCGCTGTCCCACACAGCCTTCCTGGGCTGGGAACGGCCGTCAGGCAGTGGTTCCCAGCGGTTCCCTGTGACCTGGGCCCCTCTGCAGCCTGTCTTCCTGCACAGGATCCCACACGCCCCGTTCCTCACACTGACCAGATGGGTCCTAAAAATCAGGCTGATGACGTTGATCCCTGATTTAAAATGAAGGGCTCTTTCCTATCATACAGTTCAAACCCCGCACGTGACCCCAAGGTCCTCTCGTGGTCTGCACAGCCTCCCAGCCTGGCCTCCCACACACTCCCCACCTCGGGCTCTGTGACCCAGGTCTGCGCACCTGTCACGCCTGCGGAGCAGCCGACCCCCTGGTATGCCCGGGTCTCCTGCAGCTGCGTCCCTGACGGTGCCCCGGGACTGGAGAGGGGATTTCTCACTCACTGGACGGTTCCCCTTTCCCATGGTCGCATCTTCCCCATCTTTAGGAAGGGACATAGGCACCCAGGAAATAATACTAAGAAGTGAGCAAGCATGAACTGCTTCTGTTATTGTTGTACAATATGGTCTAATTTGAGGAATTTTGTCTCTGAGACTGAAGAGTTGAAGTGGAGTCAATCCATCAGTCATAAGTACATTTTCTTGGGGGGTTGCACCCCAACATTCTACTTCGACATGATTCCTGTCGGGTGCATTTTCCTTTAGGCAGAGTCTCAGCTGCCTACATTTCCTGGGACGGATATGCTCTTAAGAGCCTTTCCTAATTGAGCAATTGATTAATTAGCACTTTCCTAGCTTCACCAGGGAGTGAGAATTTAGAGGGTATTACTGTGCTAATCAGCTCACACCTTTCCTATTTTAAACTGTTTTCAATTTGGGGAATACAAATCCCTGAGACAAGAGAAAATAAGTTTGAAATCTTCTGCTCCAAGCCAAATGCAAAGTAGGTCACCCACCGGCTGCTGCTGGCCGACCTGTGCTGAGCAAGAGGCGCTCCTCTGTTTCAGGCCCGAGGAGCACTAGCGCTCGAGGGGGACGGAGCCTGCTTCTTCGTTCCCTGATCCTCTCTCCCCAGGGACTCGATTCACCTGTGCCTGGTGAGGAGCCTCCCAGCGGGATTTCTGCTCTGGCGGGTCCTTTTGGCCTTGGTCTTGGGGTGCCTCTCTCCGAGAGTCCCTGAAGAATCATCACCCCCAGGTTCCAGAGGAGTTGCCAGGGCTGAAGGGAGGCTGAGGAGAGGAGGCTGGGCATGGGAGGCTGGCGAGACCTCCACCAGCAGGTAGGAGCAGAGAGAGGAGAGTGCCTGCAGCTATGTCTTCCTCGGGGTCCTGTGACCCCCCAGGCTTTGGCCACATTCAAGCCAACCCTGGGAAAGGGGAACTCACTTGCAGGACCCAGGTGTGGACCCCTGGGCCGGGGGTCGACAGCGATGGAGAGTGTGTAGGTGGGGCTGTGGGGTGAGCAGGCTGCCCACAGACGGCCATGCAGGAGAGGCGTCTTGGCGTGAGGAGCTCTAAGGTGCCAGGGGCCAGGGCAGCACCCGCCGCAGGACCCTGCCGGGAGACCTGCCCTGAGCGAGCGTGCCTTGTGCACAGCAGGTCCCTGAGGCTCCGCAGACGCCCACCCTGGGGGATGGGCTCACCGGGAGCCAGGCCACGGGGCAGAGAAGCCTGCTGCCGCCGGCCTTTGTCGCCTTTGTAACAAGCTGAGGTGGCGGCCAGGGCCACGCTGAGCTGTGGCCATCTGTGGCACTGAGAGAGAGCAAGGCTTCGCCACAGAGCTTGACCGCACCTCGGAAAGGTCTGGAAGGTCTGCGGATCTACACGAAGCTGACCCCGAGCACTTTAAAATGGAGAGATCTGAAGTGCTCAGGGCGTCTGTGGCCCAGGGCGACTGAGAGAGACAGACACGGAGGACGTGCGCTGGGTGGGAGTTCCCCTGTGTTTCATGTGGCTGCGTGACGACCATTTTAAAAGGAAACGCATTCTCTAGAATGTCCTTTTAAAAGAAATACTAAGTCGTGGTTTATATTTAATCTGTCACTTTTTGTTATAAAATAGTTATTCAATTTATTAACTTGAGGTAAGCTGAAATATCTAATAATCACAGGCATATGTAACTTTCTTAGTCGTCTCCTCCTCCTCCTCCTCCTCCTCCTCCTTCTGCAAAAACCAGTGTTTGGAAAAAAGCAGGCCCAGGAAGGTCGATGCTGTGCCCCTGTGTGCTCTGTCATGCTGTACGCATGTCACTTTACCCCGGACACTGGAAGTGGACGTTGGGCTGTGGTGTTGGCAGCATCAGTCACAAAAGGAGTGAGGTCACATCTCTGCACACAGGACAGAGCATTGGCCCAGTGCAGTGCCATGCCTGTGGTCCCAGCAACTTGGGAGACTGAGGCAGGAGGATCTCAATTTCCAGGCCAGCCTCAGCAACTTAGGGAGACCCTGCCTCACAATAAAGATGAACGGGCCGGGATGTGGGTGAGCACCCCTGAATTCAACCCCAGTTCCCCCCAAAAAAGAAATCCTATTGGGGCCAAGAGCTGGAGGACCTACTCGTGCCCTGTGACGTGGGGAAGACTGTCCCCAGGAGTCAGGGTGTGGGTTTCCCACGTACTTTGAACAGCCGCTGAGTCCAGAGGCTGAAAAGGGCCATTGGAAGTGGTAGTCTCAGGAGAAGGCCGGTGTTCTGATGCCCCAGGACACTGTCACTGTCCATGATCCCACTTGGCAGAGGCCACCAGAGGAAGCTTTGTCTCTGACTGTTCCTTCCTGTCCCAGGAGCTGGCCAGCGTGGCAGTCGCTGTGCCTGGGGTGGAGACCTCACGGTGGCTGCTTGTGGCCTTGTGGATCTCTGTGACCGCCAATGTGTCCCTGCGGGTTTTGAAGCTGACTTTCTGACCTGTCTACCCGTCTCTCCTGGGTGGGGTCAGCACGGGGCCGTCTTCAGAGCTCACTCAACCCTGAGTGATCAGGCGTGAATCCGGGTTCAAATGCTCAAGAAGACATGAGCTGCTTGGCGTCTCGTGGCCCTGGGTCCCCGTAGACCCTGCCCAGGCAGCGCTCCCTTCCCCGGTGCCTACTCCACATGGACCCGCACAGCCACCACCAGCTGTCAAGACACAGACGTCCTCTGCTCCGCTCTGGAAAGAAGCCTGGGCCTCGGCTGACGTTGGCACGGTGAGGACCGGGCGTGAGGCGGCGGGTGGCCTGTGCTGGCCCCGTTGGGGCTGGCGCCTCTGCTCTGCCCACCTCCTCCCCTAGCGGTTCTCGACACAGACACCTTGTGAACCGGGGCTTCCTTCCCTGCGGAAGTGGTGGTGGACGCAGCCCACTCTCCAGGAGATGGTCAGGCCCGTGCTTCTCAGAGGGGGACGGTGGCTTCTGGGGCACTGGCACCTCTGGGACGTCCCGGCTGCCTGGCCTGGGGACGGAGGCTGCTGTTGGCTCCTGGCTGAGATGCTAGATGGTCAGCCGCCATGGAGGACGGCCCCAGGGAAGGCGCGTCCTGCCCCAATACTTTGATTTTGTTCAAAGCGGCAACTGTGGAAAGCCCTGGAAGGTGGAGGCAGACCAGCGGGTAGACCAGAAGTCTCTCCACCGTGGGACTGCACAGAAGGAAGGAATCAAGGCACCGTCCACAGGGGACGTCGGGATCCAGTGGGGACTTGTCCTCTTGCCGTCTACTCAGACAGTGTTCTGTGGCGCTTTTCTCCTTCAGCTTCTCAGGACCTGGGCTGAAGGGCCCTGAGGCTTTCCAGGCAGTCAGCGGCTGAGATGGGCTGGGGCCCGGGCAGCTCCCCGTCCCCTCCTCCTGTCCAGCCTGAAGTTGCTCAGTAGCTCCCCCTGCTGGGTTCTGCTGTCCTTGCCCGCATGACTCGCGGCCTGACGGTGACAACCTTCTTTCCTTGGAGGGTCTGGCAACGGGAAGGCTCAGCTCCAGGGCAGACCTGTGGGCAGGAAGCTGGGTGCAGTGTGTGTGGCTGGTGCCCACCGGCCCTGCTGAGGGTGGCTGAAGTCAGTCCTGCGAGGTCAGCACGCCAACGCAGGTGGACGTGAGGGCCAGCGGCTCAGCTGGCCATTCTGCAGCAAGCCTTCGTCTGCCCGTTGTTTTCTCCATTTCTCCACCAGCAGGTAGGACTCTCTTTACCTGTTGACCATCTCCACGAAGCCGTCCTTCCGAATACCGCTTGGTTCTTGATATCACATGCCTGGGAGGTGTCAGGGTCAAGGTTTCTCTCTGAACTTTCTCAGGGACTTATCCACGCCCTCGAGGCTCAGCCGGGAGACTTCTTTCCATCCGGAGTCCTCCTCATCCTCCCCTGCCTGGCCCCCTGGCTGGCACCTAACTCCTCCAACCCCACGTGTGGACAAGAGGAAGCGTGGGCTTTGCTCCCCTCCCCCTCTCCACGCCTGGCACCCTGCACCACCCTGCAGCTCCCGGTCCCTGGGGTCCCTGAGTCCTCGGGGCTCTGCTGATACAGGCACGTCCCCGTCCTCTCTCTGCTGCTGTTACTCCCCAAGCCCCAGGTCCTCTGCGCCCCTCTCCCACCCGCTCTTAATTCACCTTCCCTGTGATCCTTGTGTGTCTTCGGTGACCACACCGAGGAGAGCATTCACATCAGGATCCAGGCCAGGGCCCTCTGACTTCAGTCGGAGCTTGTCCACTCACAAGGACAGAGACAAAGGTGTGGCCCTCAATTGCAAGAAACTCCCCGCTTGAGCAGAGCTGTGCTGCACTGTTACAGAAGAATACGGCAAATGCTGGAATAGAGAGACCAAACGCATCCTGTAACCCTGTACCCTGAAAGCGAAGAGTGATAAATGGGACACATGGGTCTTTAAAGATCGCATATTAAAATCCTATATGGCAACGGGTCCCCAGAGACCACTCAGACTCACTTTCTTTCTTTATAGAAGGAAACTAAGACTCCCCGAGGAGGCCCGGGGGCTGGGTGAGCCCACAAGGTGTGTTAGTGACCAAGCTGGGGCTGGGTCAGCTCTCTTCATTGCTAGCCACGTGGTCATTCCCCTCCCCTAAATAACCCATGTGGACTCCTAAAAGAGTACCAGAGAGCAGCTCAGGTACCGCTGACATTCTAGACGCTCTCTGCAACATTAGTCAGAAAACGTGATTTCTCTATTTGAGGGATCTTACAATGCAAAAATTAAAATGTAGCCTTTTATCCACTCTCCCTGAGAAAAAGCCCCCAAATAGCATATACGTGATGATGCTAACTACGTGCAGAATCAAGTCCATCTACCCAGAGACTTCAAAACCACCAGCTCTCCCAGAGGCACGTTCTCCAACTTAACGTGAAGCTCCACCGTGGTTTCCATTTCTTTTCCTCATTTGGAAACAGCCAGAGCTCACGGATTTGCATGATGCCAGGGAGAGCACTTGTCCCCAGTGCGCCAGCATCTGCAATCGGCCCTCGCCAGTGGGTGGTGAAGTGGCTCATTTCGAGAATGTGCATGAAAACCCCTTGTGTTTGGTGGATTCAGAATAGCTTCTAACAAAGACAGGAAGCGACTGAGCACCCGGCAACCCCTTGTTGCTGCACAGTTTTGTCCTGGGAAGCTTGGTTCTGATATCAGGATGTACATTTTTAATGTAGATTATATCTAATGTATTCAAACACTTCAGGCCCCATCCAGTTGCACATCATCGTTTTATTTAAATGGGCGTCTTGACAACCAAGCAACAGCGTCCACTGCAAGGGACATTGAACAGGTCCCTGCGTCCTGTGGGCTGTGTTGGCCTTGTCTCCCTGGCCAGGTGGAGCAGGTGTGTGAGTGCAGTGCGACGGTCCCCTCCCATCACTTCCCTTTGTCATCTCGGACTCCTAAGTAAACCCGACTCAGCGAGGCCCAGCTGTGCTCCTGTCACGCCGAGGGCCTTTGTCCTGGAGGCCACCCGGGACCCAGTGACCTCACTGGGGGCAGTCTTCCTGGCGGTCCTGGCCTCTGAACTCAGGCTGGTCTTTCAGGACTCTGTCCACCGATGGCTTCCAGCCACATGAGAGGCGCCAGCACCAGGCAGGCTCAGGGCGGCCACCGTCCTGACAGGCACCTCTGGGCAGGGAGCAGAGGCCAGGCAGCATGGCCACAGAAGGTCCTGCTCCTCCCTGATTTTCCTGCTGTAAAAGGACCAAGACTCAACACTAAAACAAAACGGTGTTCTCTCTGATTCTGCACTGGACTCTGCCCAGCACCACGTCCACGCCCTCCCCGGGGACCCGTCCATCCACAGTCAGTCGATGGGCGCTGGTCAGATGGGTGAGCCCCTGACTCGCCCCAGCCTCGTGCAACACGCTGCGTATCAGAAGGGAAATGGAGTGCCGCTTGGCTTGAGCAGAGTCCTGCCAGGGGACAGGGAGGGTCCTGAGGGTGAGGGGAGGGACCGGCCGCACCATGGGAGCCAGACGCACCCGTGCCTCCGAGCTGCTGCGTCTCTGTCGGTTGGCCCCACGTGATGCTGGCAAGGAGAAGCCAGCCGGCCGGCCCTGGACAGGAAGTCCCGTCCTCCCAGACCACCTCTGACTCTCCACCAGGAAGTGGGTCCACAACCTCAGGCGGGGCACAGCCCTGGGCTGTCCAGCAGCACCGCTGACCCCGCCAGGCAGGGATCCACAGCAGTGCGGCCTTCAGCTGTCGGGTTGCGTCAGCGCCTCACCCTGGAGGGGCTCCTCGGGCCGCCAGCCTCACCTGTGGAGGGCTTCCTCCATCTGGGCCAGCTCCCGCACCCCCGGCTCTTGTTCTCACTGGTCACGACAGTGTGCGCTAGAGAGGGCTCTTGTCACACACTCCAACAGGCACACAGCACTCAGGGCCACTTCCTTCTCCCTGTTCCCCTTACAGGACCAGGGCCTCAGACTCACAGGAAGTGGGTGGTGCCAGCCAGCAGCCCAGGCAGGGAGGTGGTGCTCAGCGGGCAGAGTCCCAGCATGGCCAAGGGAGGTGGCGCTCAGCGGGCAGAGTCCCAGCATGGCCAAGGGAGGTGGCGCTCAGCGGGCAGAGTCCCAGCATGGCCAAGGGAGGTGGCGCTCAGCGGGCAGAGTCCCAGCATGGCCAAGGGAGGTGGCGCTCAGCGGGCAGAGTCCCAGCATGGCCAAGGGAGGTGGCGCTCAGCGGGCAGAGTCCCAGCATGGCCAAGGGAGGTGGCGCTCAGCGGGCAGAGTCCTAGCATGGCCAAGTGAAGACGTTCTTAAGATGGATCACACAACAATGTCAATGTCCTTAGGACTTCACTGGACTCTTAAATAGTCAAAGTAAAGAATTTTGTTATCTGAACTTTACCACAATTAAAAAGTGAAAGTATCCAAAAACTTTGTTTGGACATTAAGTCTAAGAATTGATGAGAGGGGGCTTGTCCTGGCCACTTGACCTTCCCCTGCTGTCCACAGATGGCACACCTACCGCAGAGGCCTGAGGCCATGGCACTCAGGGGGACACTGAGTGGCAGTGACTGCAGGTTTGATCTCCCTCGGGCCCTGGCTCACTGTGTGGCTAGACACAGAGGGTACAGGTCTCGCGGCCATCGGCCCTCACCTACCTGCTGGTTCTCATGAGTCAGGAAGTGGTGGTCACGGGTGGACAGTCGGAGCTGTGCGTTCACAGCAGTGAGACCCGACCTGGGCAGGCAGCCCAGCACGTCGTCCACGCGACACCCTCCAGCAAGGCTCGCCACAGTGCAGCCATGTCTCATGCAGAAGGCGGCCATGAGCCTGCTTAGGCCAGGTCCACCTGGTCCTCTCTCCACTCCACCTCCAAGTACGCCATGGGAGGCGCGTGGCTCCCCGGGAACAGAGGGTCTCACCAGTGCCGGAGCCAGGAGAATGTCCGGCCTCTCCCTGTTTCCTCCGTGCCGTGGAGTCTGGGGCAGAGGAGAGCCTGGGGCGATGGACGCCCTGCTCAGTGCTCCACTGACCTCGACCCGGGTCTGGGGCTGGGGTGGGTGGGCTGCCTTTCTGCACACGGCCTGCGCGGCCTGCTTCCCAGGCCTCCCACAGGTGGAGCTGCCCAGTCAGCTCCCCGACAGTCCCGACCCGCCCTCCAGGAGCCTGATTCATTTCCATGACGATTTCTTTAGCATGAAAGTGGGCATCTTCTCTGCAGTGCAAGCAGAAATGGCACAGTGTGTTTTCACCATAATAAGAGTGAACTCTATTTGGCTAAATTCTCAGTTTTGGGCTCATTTCAGTTTCGTGATGAAAACACATGAACCTCCTGTGGTTTCCTCTGCTTACTCGCCTGTTCCTCCTCAGGTGTGCGATGCTCTGAGCTCATAACCTTCTCGTGTTCTGTTTCTGCTAGAAAGCCTGGAGAAGGCTCGCTCCAGGCAGGGTAAAGGTGGCTCTTCTGGCCAGTGCTGTCCCCTCAGCCTCTCTAGCCGCCTGGGACAGACAGATGGCCTGTGCTGGGGGCCGCAGAGGGGTGAACAGGCAGAGACCCACAGGGGCCATAGGAGGCTCTGCTGAGCAGATGGACGCACTCCACACCCCACACTACCCCACATGCTTTTCTGGAAGGCGATGCCTGCCCACAAAGTCTTTGTGCACCAAGGAAATTTACAGGACACAAGGAGGAATCGACAACTTCACCCTTAAGGCCAGGCTGCTTCTTTGAATTAATAAGTATATGGACATGAAGACACGGAGCATGTATTTGTTCAAAGACAGGCATTCCTAAAAGAACCAAGTACAAAGGACCTTTGCATAGTTTGGTCAAAAGTTGGAGCCATCTGCGTTCTGGGGGCACTTGAAGTCCAGGGTTCCAAGTCCTCCTACTCTTTATGGTTTTCTTTGAAGATGGAATATTTTTCTGTGAATCATTTTACAGCAGAGACTAGAATTTATGATATGAGAAAACATTGTATTACCTTTGGGAGACGGACTTGCTCAACAGGGCTCTGAGCACAAATCTGCTCTCAGTTCCCTGCGTGGAGCCAGGGCGCACCGCCGGCCGGCGCTCCGCCTCCTCCAGGCGCTCTGCAGGCTGACGGGCACTAAATCTTGGTGGGCTTATGAACTGAACAGGGGACCGCCACGACTCCCCGCATCCCCGGAGCGAGGGGCCTGCGGCTGACCTCCCACCCCTGGGCTCTCTGGCCTCTTCCCTTCACACTTGTGTCCATATTTCATCTGTGCTAGCCCGGCTTTGCTTGATGATTTTGGTTAAGTGTGAAGAAAATCAGATGGTGGCCGGAAGGAGCTCAAGTTATTCTTCACCAAAGGCTAAGTTTCTGCCAAAATGTATTTGTTTCCCATAGCGAATCCCCAGCAGGTAGGTTTGAGCATGTCGAGTGAGCTTTATCACGGGCCAGTCTAAGTGATATCAGATGCAGTTCTCCCTGCAGCAGACAAAGAAAGGCACTCTGTGTTTGGATTTCAAACTAAGAGCACCAGGGCTTGAGGTGTACAGTGACCCCAGAGAGGGCTGCTTGGCTGTGCCTCCGTCACTGCAGCTGGGGACGGTGTGGGCGTACCCTCCACCGAGAACCCAGATTCTGGGCCTGACTCACCAGCTTGACACCCAAATGAAAATCATCTGAAAATCAGATGATTCGGCCAGAAGTAGGTGACATGGGCTGACTGTCACCCTGAGGAGCTCTGATCCTCCTGCTATGAAGGCAGCTCCCTGCTTGCTGGCTGGCTTGTTTCACAAATTTCACCTTCTAGCCAGCAAAGCACGCCAGTTTATCATATTGCCCTTAATGTTTTAACAGATTTTTGTGTCTGACATGATGCCAAGAATCCAACTGGAAACCAGAATATTTAACCAGAATATTGATGGCATAGATGCAGCTCGCTGATTTACACACAGGACAGCTGGACTTCTGAGCACGAGTTGCTGGTCAGCCTGGTGAAGGCCTAGGTGAAGACCTGCAGGCTGACCCCTCTCTGTGCACGGAGGAGCTGGGTCATCATGGGCCAGCACCCGGCTGAGCTTCCTGCTCTGGAGCAGAGTTTTGTAAACAAATACCTGCTGCCTCTCCTTCTGTCCCCCCAGAGGCAGACGAGTGAATGAGCCAGGGCACCAGGGAGCCAGGGAAGAGGCCACATCCACACAAGTCCAGGCAGAGATGCCGTGAGCACGCCCAGGTGTGCTAGGTCCCGGTCAGCGCACACGCTGCCCATCTGGGAAGGCCAGTGAGGGCTCCCTCCCAGAATGAGCACAGAGGGCTGTGAGGAGGCCGGCCGGCGGGGCCCTAGCTCCCCAGGGGCGCAAGGGTGCTGCTGGGCTGCGAGCACGGTGCACATCCATACCGTGACACGTGGCCCCGTGCTCAGCTCAGCTTATGCACAGGCCAGAAGGAGGCCAGCTCAGTGTCTGTGGACGGACGAAAGGACACCCCGTGAGGTACCACAGACACTGGGGCCCCCTCCAGCCTTCCAGGGAGTGGAGCTCTGACACCGGCTGCCCACGAGATGAAGCTGGGCAGTGGTGCCGAGTGAAATGAGCACCGAGGAAGCGCAGGGACCCAGCTCCACGGGGGCCCACTCGGGGCCGAGGCAGAAGGGAGCCGCCGCGGGGTGGAGGCGCTGGGCAGTGGGCAGCAGCTCACCAGGTGGGAGGGGCTGGAGACGAAGTTCTACGGACAGTGCGGAGGAGCTGGCACGTGGACTGACCAGCGAGCCAGAGCTCACAGGAGGCATGTTTGGCCATAATGAAAGGCACATGATAAACTCTCCTAAAAAACATTGCAGACCGATTCAGCAGGTCTGGGAGGGACCTGCTGCACTCCAACCCAACTTGCCGGGGAGGTGCACAGGCCGGCTGGGCCACAGGGAGTAGCAATGCTGAAGAAAAAAAATAGACCAGAAGAAGAGTCTCTGACCACACAGGCTTTCTAAATAAAAGATTCATGAAACGATATAGAGATGATGATCTAGGGACTTTGAAAGGGAGAAGACCCAGGCCCTGGGTTTGGACGAAGTGTGTGCTTCATGTGCTGCGGGGTCCTCTGCGTCCTGACCACACGTGGGTGGTCAGTAAACTGACGGGCACCTGAGATCTTCCACCCCGTGCAACAGCAGCACCTTGAGATTCTGTAAGGAAAACGGCCTGTTAACGCACCCAGTGCATCTCCATGATCTGTAGCTTCCCAGTGTTTCTCCAATGCTATTTCTCTCAGTAGCCAAACAGCAACGCCATAATTCCTGATTCCAGCCCGCGGCTCGTCACTCGTCACAAGTGCTCTTGGGCAGGACCGTGCCCCAGGCACTCAGGCAGCCAGCCCTCTCCACACTGCTCACTCCTCCTGTGTCACTGTGAGAGCCAAGAAAGCAAGGGCCTGTTTCCCCCAAACCTGGGTCCTTCCCTCAGGAGGGCACGGGACGTGGGGTTCGCAGGCTGCCTTTCACTCTGGCCCAGGGACGGCTGTGCTGGGCCTTTCCTGTTACTTTGAGGGATGCTGGTTTTAGAGAACAAATTCCCAGATCTTTCCTTAGGGGCTGTTAGTTTCTGAATTCTCTCCAAGTCTCAATTTCCTCCTATGTAGAACAATATGATCAGTAACACAGACATTATTATTATCATCATTGCATATGAGTTATACATACTCGATTCAAAAAGATTTCAGGTGAGGTTATAAATCCTTACATGTGACACATACATGTAGCATTCCTTCTCTTTTCTTTCCTTAACGTGAAACGTGGCCGGGCATCCAGGACTCTGGATACGTGGGGAGGCCCACGGTATCAGCCTCTGCAGTGGGTCTCACCTCTGCACTGGGCTCGGGAGAGGGGAGCGGGAGGGCGTAGTGGGCTGCTGCCTGCCCTGGATGCCCGACGCCGTGACTGCTCAGGCACATTAGCAGAACTGTCTGCCTGCCGTGCCTTGCTCCTTCTAGGCATTGGTTGGTGATTTGGAACTCAAACAGTATTTTAGTTTGAAATCTGTGAGGTGAAAACCGGCATGTCAACATGTCCATCCCTGGTTCATTTTGACTTTTCTATTACAGTGAGAATTCAGTGGGAATCAGCATTTGTCTTCTAAAACTCCAGGGCAGTGACACGGAACCGGCCCCACCATGTCTGCTCAGGATTGACGTGTCTCCTTCCCCATCTTCGTCCCCTCTGTCCCCTGCACTCCATCCACCCATGACAGTGACCGCATCACCGCTTCCAGATGCCGAGCCTACCCAGCCCCAGAAAGGCCCAGGCATGTGGGTCACAACTTGTGAGGCTGTGTGGATGCCAGGGACCCTGGGACACCAGGGTGGTGGTGGACACTGGCGTGGACACCAGGGCTTCTTGGAGGCCAGGAAGACCAGGAAGCTCAGTCACAGCAGAAAAACACGTACTGAAAATAACCATCCGTCCAGAGAGGCTAGGAGGTGGCCAGGAGCCAGGACGGAGGCTCGGGAGGGGAAGCAGGCGACAGGAGACCTACACCACAGCCCCTGACCTCGCGCAGTGCCTCCACCTCGATGGCTTCTGAGTCCCACCAGAGAGCGCAGGGAGGAAGGCCGCCTGGGTGGGCCCCGTATTCTTTTCTTCCAGCTGCGGGCTTGCTTTCTCGTCAGAGCCTTCCTGCTGCCAGCTCTCCTCCTCGGAGACCCCTCAGATCTCACTGGAGGGTGGAACTTGCCCAGGAGCCTGGCAGGCGGGAGTGCACCCCAGCGGGTCTGCAGAGGGAGCGAGGGAAGGCTCCACAGAGGCAGCGGGAGGGTCGGGAGGGAGAGCCTTTGGCCCTCGGCCGACTCCTTTGACCCAGAGTGGGCAGCTCTGACCCTAGGAGGAGCTGCACACCTGTGGGAACCCCCCTCACCACTCCAGGTGGGTGAGGTGCTGCTTCTCCTCCCGAGAGCCGGGTCTACCTGCAGGCACTGCTCACACTCCATCACGTCCCTGGAAATGAGGAGTCCTCGAGAGACTTTGGACCACGTTTCTCACCAGCTATTGGAAGATCAGGCAGAAGTCTGGCCCAGCCCCCCGGGGGGCGATGGGAAAGCCCAACCACACACAGATGGTGAGTGTACCTCATCGAGTGGGTCAGGAACCCCAATGTGGACTTCTTAAGAGGCTCCGTGGGAACACTCTCACACCAGATTCCCTTTCTCAGTACTCGGAGCTTCTTTCAAAGCATCAGGACAGGGCACACTCCCTCACCGTCTGGGCACACACATGCGTTCCTGTAGCGTGCTCTTGGGTCATTTTCTCCTCGCCGTAGACCTCAAAGGGGACAAGCCAAGCAAAGTCCAACCGGGGGTTTTGATGAGTGGGAGACGGACCAGAGTCACGTGGGATGATGGTCTGGATCTGGAGGTCCTAAGCAGTCCTCGGCGCGGTGACACAGGAGACAAGCTGAGCACCCCTTCTGCGGACAGCGAAGACCACAACTCGAGAGTCGTCCATGGACAGTCTCCTCAGAGACGTGCAGTGGAAGCACCTGAGACTGTGCCTGCCGAGCCTGAGGGGTCACCTTCAGGATCAAAGCATTATGTTCCTGAGTAAAACAAAAGCATTTTTGAGATAAAAAAGGGATTAAATTGGGAAAGAGGCTGACCTTTGTTTCAATATGGATGGGAGACACCTGCTGGGGTCAGGCAGAATCACCCCAGAATAAGATCCAGTCTCCAGGTCAGGGGTTACCATGGTGCCCTGGCTCCCCACGGCGGCTGGGACTGGGGGAATTCCAGCGTTGATAAGTTCTGTGGACCTCACGCTTGGCAGCATTCCCTCCGCTGAAGGGACAAGGAGTATATACCAAGGAATGACAGCAGTCAAAAGAGGTTGCGGTTTCTTCTCTTTTTTGTTTTTCTTTTTTCTTTTTCTTTTTGGCACTGGGGATTTAACCAAGGGACGCTTCAACATTGAGCCTCATCCCCAGCCTTTCTACTTGTATTATGAGAGGCGGGGGGTGGGGGCGTGGGGGGGCGGACACTGGGAAGCGGCTCTCGCAGTTGCCCCAGGCACACAGGGAACCCTGCCCAGGCGAGGGCCAGCCTGCCCCATGTTGGTGGACACCATCCACGCCGCGAGGTCAGCTATCCCAGGACCGCGGAGCTGAGTCAGTAGACGCGTGGGTTTTTAGTGCCCAAGGAGTGTCTCCATCATGTGGTCAATAAACACTGTGCTTGGCGCGGAGAAGGGCGAACTGTGATGTCTGCATTCATAAGCTTCATTCACTTACTACTTCACTCATGGGCCAGGAGAACAGGGGCAAAGAAGGACTAAAGAATATGGAGTGTCTGTGGGTCTCACAGCAGTAAGACTTCCAGACAAACTGAGAATCTGAAATCCATCCACCAAGGAGACTTCGGTTTCTGCAGTTCTCCTCCCTGGAAACTAAATGATATGCTAAAATTGAAATATTGAAACTATGAATCAAAGCACAAAATTAACATTCAGCATGAAAATTCACATAATCTTGCTATTTGGTAACAGCTTGATTTTATTTTCAAGGTTTCCACTTACTGAAGACAGCAGGAATTATTTTATGTGGGCCATCTTAATCCTCGAAGAAAGAGACCAAAAGAGTCCCAGGACTCGCTGTGCGTTAGATTTCTATGCTCATTTTAGGATGGAGACCTAGACCTCGAGGAGATTTGGTGGACTGCCAAGTTCGCCCCAAGGGTAAAAGGCTAAGTCGGGAGTTTGGACGCAGTTCATGGGCCCTCCGTGGTGTGCCACCTCAGTTCCCCAAACCACCACGGCGCGCCCTCTTCAACCCCGGACTCCAAAACAGGTCCCTCTCTGACCTCCATCACTCTGTGCCCCCAGGGCCCCTGTCAGGCAGCTGCGGGTCGATGGCATTCCCTTTATAATTGACATTTCTGAAAATTAATTTTTAAAAACTATGATGAGAATTGAACTAAAGTCCTCCAGACGGCTTTTAGTTGCTATTATTTTAATTCAAGGTGAATTAATCCAAATGAAAAAATGTCTTGGATGCTCTACAAAATGTTTTTATTTACTATCCATATGATCTTCAGAGCGTCCAGGATCACTTTTAAAACAGAACAAAACAAATTCAAGGCTGTGTTGGGGCTCCGTGGTAGAATGCCGGCCTGGCACGCGGGACCCCTGCTTCCTTCCCCGGAGCCACGGAAGGCCAAGAGCAGGTGGCTGAGCTCGGGACTTCCACGTGGAATGCAGAACGTGGTTTTAAATTTCCTTTTCTGTCAGTGAGATTGAATTTTCATACATGTGCTGTAGGATAGTTTCTAGATAGTTTAAAAAATAAAACTTTCTATGAAGAAAGTCAAAGGAATAAAATGTCATTCTTTCTTAAATTTCTTTTTGAAGGAATTGGAAGTTTTTTTGTTGTAGTGGCTTTATGATAGGTCTCTGAAGTCAGAGTGATTTTTAAATCCTAATTTTGTCAGTTACAGGGTAATGACCCTGAACTTTTTTTTTAACCTCAGTTTACTCATCAGTAAATAGGAATAGTTGGAGTATGTATTACTAAGATTGCTCTGAAAACTAAGGAGATAATTACTTATGTCAGGTTTATAAAGAAACTTCCACTATGGTGGGTTCAAACACTTTGCATCATGGAGAAATTTCATTTGCAATAGCTGCTACAAACTACAGACCTCATTGCTTAGAATTGTGCATCTGGGAGGAGCCGTGGTGGGCTGGGAGGTACTTAGGCCCTGTACCCTGTCCATTTTCTGGTTGATAAGGTGTCACATACCCTAGTTGACATGTGATAAGTTCTCCCAGATTTTCACAGTCTCCTTTTTGAGTGTCAGTTTGGTGAGAAAAAGAAGTGTAATTGAACCGGATTCTAAAAGCAGATTTTCTGCTGTTGGGATTGCGGTTTTCAGGGCCCATTTGTGTCAATCTGTCGAGCTCCACAGTAGCCATGCCTGCTAGTGTTTGTGGCTCAGCAGCAGACCACCAGGGCCACTTCCTGTCTCCTGTCATTGCAATGTTCCCAGATCTGGAAGCACAAGGTAAAGGTCCTCACTACTCAGGCACAGGGGCAAGTCACAGGTTCATCAAGACGGACAGAAAAGCAAAAGGAAGCTCTGGTTGCAGGGCTCCTCACCACTTCCCGATCAGACCTGGCCTGGCCTCACCCACCCAGGTGAATTACCAAGTCGGAGAAGGGTTCTGATCTTTTGGATTAAACTCTATGCATTTTGGAGATTTACATTACATTTGCATAATAAAAAGAGTAGAAAACTAGATCTAGCCTGCAGACCCTCAGAAAAGCTAGGAGTGGGGGACAGAGAGCAGAGGGGTCCAATCACTTGTCTTTTGGTCTTATTTTTTAACCTACAGGACATTCTATCTCATGCAAAAACTGACTTGGGTAACTAAAAAATTTCTTAACATCACCTGTTTCTATTTTGGAAGCTTTCTCTTATATGTAGGTTTAAAACATCTATAGCATTAAAATTTTATATTTATTTCTTTTTGTTTTTTAATTTGTTCTAATTAGTTACATAGGACAGCAGAATGCCTTTCAACTCACTGTACACAGATGGAGCCCAACTTCTCTTCTCTCTGGCTGTACATGATGCAGAGTCACGCAGTTTGTGCAATCATACATGTGCATAGGGTGATCATGTCCTTCTCCTTCCACCATCCTTTCCACCCCCCAAAACGCCAAAAATCAAATAACGCAATCAAATAGGCTAAGAAAATGAATAGACACTTCACAAAAGAAGAAATACAGTTAACAAATATATGAAAAAATATTTAATATCTCTAGCAATTAGAGAAATGCAAATCAAAATTACTCTAAGATTTCATCTCACTCCAGTCAGAATGGGAGTTATCAAGAATATAAACAACAATAAGTGTTGGTGAGGATGTGGGGGGAAGGCACACTCATACTGAGCTGGTGGGACTGCAAGCCCCTTCCCCTCCCATCAAAAGTCCCTCCATTCTCTTAGCCCTCCCCCATAATGGATCAGCATCTGCACATCAGATAAGACATTTGGTTTAGTCGGATGGCTTATTTCACTTAGCATGATATTCCCCAACTCCATCCATTTTCCTGCAAATACTGCAGTTTCATTCTTCTTTAAGGCTGAGGAATATTCCATACACCACAGTTTCTTTATCCATTCATCTGTTGAGGGATACCTAGGTTGGTTCCATAGTTTGGCTATTGTGAACTGGGCTGCTATAAACATTGATGTGGCTACGTCACTGTAATAAGCTGATTTTAAGTCCTTTGGGTATAAACTGAGGAGTGGGATAGCTGGGTCAGATGGTGGTTCCATTCCACGTTTTCTGAGGAATCTCCATACTGCTCTTTGCTGAGGCTGAATCAGGGTACTGATAACAGGTAATAATGAGATATCATCCCCTTAAATGTTTGTCATTTCACAAAACAGTAAAGTGAAGTCAAGTGTATTCCTACATCTAGGTAGACTGTGTAAATACTTAGATGCATGGATGATACAACATGCAGATTTCAGGAAATGGGGACTGTGGCTCTGAGTGACATTCACTGGAAATGATAATAGAAAGAAAGGAATTTGCTCAAAGTCAGCGGAAGCTCTGATTGTCCAGAAGCGCAGAAGTGATCCTTGCCTGCCTGACGTCTGCAGCATTCTTGGGACCTTGCTACAAGCACTTGCTCCTGTGCGGCTGAGCAGTAGGGCTGTGAGCTGAGGATCGCAATGTGCACACAGATGCACACTTGTCTTTCCTTGGTAAACGAAGAGAACTGAATCCAAACACACCATGCTCATCACTCGTTTAGTGAAGTGCCACTTTCTCTTCTTGCTTGTGGTCTGTCTGTTACAGAGACGTCATGTATTTCGTTGATCGAATCAAGCATGGTGAAAGCAAGAACCTCTCTATCTTTTTTTGGAAAATGGCGGGGAGCAGTCAGCACAAGACAACTGCCAGATGGATTTTCTTCTTAGTAAGAGACATGGGGAAAGTCTGGCCCTCCCCTGCGGTGTGCAAGGTGGTCTGCGTAGGTGAAATCACCGGGAGCATCTGCACCATCCCGAGGTTGGGACCAGGACCTGGCGAGATGCGGAACATGCAAGACGCAGCTAAGCCCACGTCAAAAGATTCAGCGGGTGTGCGTGAAGCTGCAGGAGAAGAGGTTCCGCGGCAGCACGGCTCACTGATGGTGACTCGTGATACCAGGTGTTCCTCACCAACATCAGCAGAGAGCACCCTGTGGAACGCACCGCCAGCCTGGCGAGGGCATGGTGCCATGGCCCTGACGCCAGCCTCAGCTTTCTTTCCCTCGCTCGGACTTTGAGAATTTGTTGGGTGCAAGGCTTCTGTTTGGATAGATCAACGCTGATCTTTTTTGACCTTTAAGTTAATCAACCTAAAACATTAGAGAAGACTTGAAATATCAACTCAACAAATATTAAATGCTAATCATCTTTCTGGAATTTAAAAATATTTAAATACCATAAAACTTATTGAAATTAGAATCACTCTTCAAATTTCTTTTTTATTCTTACCTTTTTATTGTCCCGTCAATGTTTTTTTCCTTGATATTTACCATTTCAACCTGCCCCATCCCCAGAACTCCAATGCCCCCAGGTGACTACAGTTCCACTCTGCTGACCTGCACTGCCACCCAGGGGCTCAGTGACAAAGGGGAACAGGGCTCCAGCCACACAGGCCCTGGGGCGGGGCAGAGCCTCACGGAGGCTGGTATGTGCCAGGTCTTGGTGACACGCCGACTGGGGAAGAGTAGAGTCGGTTATTAATAAAAGCCAAGCTTTGGGCGCTGATTCGTGGGCAGCACTCCTGAGCTGCCTGCTGTTCCCCTCCATCACACCCTGGTCCATGGAGCTCCACCTCTGAGCACTGCTAAGGCCACAGCGGTCACCTCCCTGCAGTACTCAAGCCTCGCCCCCTGCTGGGGTAAACTACCTAGTTCTCTGAAAATGTCCACTTATCAATTGTTGATTGACTTGTATCGATTGATCAATCATTTACTTTAACCAGTGCCTTCCATTACAAACCACACAACACGATACCTATGAAGTTTACCCAGTTCCTCCCGAGTGGGTAACACTTCTTTCCACCTTCCTCTTCCCCGACACAGTTCTGATCAGTGTCCCCCCCCCCATTCCTCTGTCCTCCTTTGTCCCCTCTAGCCCTCTTCGTCCCTTGGATAACTCATGCCTGGAGCAGTGCCCAGCACTTGATGCCCCGCCGCAGTTTCTAGCCTTGGCTGCTGTGTGGTCAGCGTTCAGTGCTGTGACCAAAGGACTGACAGAAGCTATTAGAGGAAAACAGTTTAGTGGGGGCTTATGTTTTCAGAGGTCTCAGTCCTCAGGGCCTAAGGTGATGCAGGACATCATGGCAGAAGAGTGTGGCAGAGGAAAGCAGGACACGGACCCAGGAAGCAGGGAGAAGGGGGTGGGGGAGGGAGGGAGCACAAGCATGTGTGTGCACCCGTGCAAGCTCCACTTAGTAAGTGCAGAATTCATGCCCCAAAGGGCACCCCCTGGCCCCACCTCCTCCAGCCATACCCTACCTACTGGCCTGCAGTCACCACCCAGTTAATCCTCTTGGGGACAATTCACTGATTGGGTTGAGTCTGGCACAACTCAGTCACTTCACATCTGCACTTCCTGGCAGCGTCCCACACATGAGCTCTGGGGACGCCTCAGACCTAAACCCTAGCACTGCACATAAGAATCCCTACAAACCTCTGTGAACGTCCCCTCTGCAGATTGTGGCTTCTCTGGTGTGGGATAAGGTCTGCTCACTGGTATCCCTACGGCGTCCCAGGGGATCTTGATCGGCTCAGAATCACAAGACAGACAGACAGCAGCAGCAGGGTGACCACGGGACGCCGGTCGGTGCCAGGGTGAGCACACCAGCCAGGCTGAGGGGTGGCAGGGCCACTTTTCCAGGAGCGAGTGGTTCTTAGACTGGAATGGAGAACACAGGACAGTTGGAGAGGCCAGGGACAAGGAGGAGGAAGGAACGCTGTCATCTAAAAAGAAAGGACATGTGGGAACAGCAGTTCAGGTGACCCAGCAAGGCCAAGGCACTGGGCATGATGGGTGGGAGGGGACAGACCAGCGGAGCTCTTCCTGGTGCTCAGTGCTGGGCGGCACCCCCTGGAGCCCGCAGGAGACCAAGGGGACCCCACGCACCTCTCAACACACCTTTGGAAGACCATGATGGGCGAGTTGAAAGATAACCTAAAGGGACCCAGAAAGGCCAGTCAAGGTGTCCTTGCAGGAGTCCACGGGGAGAAGGAAGGGGCGCAGGACGGGAGGTGTGCCCCGTGCCTTCAGGGTGCTGGCCAGAGCCATCGGCAGGGCCGGGGTCCCTGCTCCAGCCTGTTAGCAGGGAGCACCCTGGGAGGACCCACCAGCCCAGGCTGTGCCTGGAGTCTCAAAGGCATCCAGGGCAAAGACGGGTGCAGGTGATGGGTTCATAGTCTGGACCTTCTGAGAGCTCTCAGCTTCAGAGAGGACCCAGGAGCCACTGGGAGATGAAGGAATCCTGCAGACGAAAAATTCCAAGGGAGAGCATTCAGGTGAGCCAGACAGGGACAGTGGGACATCACCACGGAGCTGCAGAGGTGCGGGGCCGCAGGGTCGGAGCTGCATGCACACACACGCTTTCCTTTCCGCCCCTGGGGAGGGGACAGTGGGGACCTCAGTGGCAGGGCTGGAAGACAGGCTTCCCCGGAATGTGAGCAGACGTGGTGCTGAGGACCCTGTGCACGGTGCGCCCTTTCCCCTCCTCCTGCCTACGTCAAACAACAGTGCATCTCCCAGGTTTGCAGAGCCCTGAAGGAACGGCCCCCGGTCTCCAAATAACCCCAGAGGGAGGCCACCAAGAGCCCAGATTTGTGCTATCGTGTGAGCAAGAGGCGTGCTGAGGTGTGCTGCTCCCTGAAGTCGCCACGGCTCACGTGGCCGTCCATGAACTCTCCTGCTGGCCGGTGGAGCCTGCGCCCCGTCCATCCAGGTCTGTTTCCTCTACATGAATCCTTTTAACCAGCCCTTTTCTGAATGCTTGGCATAACTTTTAGTCACTTGACTGGCAAATAATCATGCTTTTTTGATATTCCTTATGATTTGAATTGACTCTTCTTATATCTTCTATTTCTTCTCCCTCCGGGACAAGCAGGTGTGCATTCAGTATATTTTTGCATATATTTACATGTAAATTTTTACATATATATTTACATATGTCTTTTTTTCCAAAGGATAAAAAGGATATATGTAAATATATCCTTTTAAATTTTTTCTTCTCTCCATTAAAAAAATTAATAATTTCTAATGTAAACTCCAAAATATTAAAGAGAAAATGGGGGGAAGTTTGAATGTCAGCATTGGTTAAGCCACAACATAACAGCAATGTGGCTGGGCAGGACCTGGGCCCCTCTGTGCCTGCTTGGAAGGCGAAGGCTCGTGTTCCAGAAAGGACAGCAGGGCGGTCAGCTGGACTTCTGTCCCCCCATACTGAGGCCATGGCTCCCTTCATAGCTGAGCATTTCAGAAGCTGGCACCCCTGGTCCCAGCCCTTGGCTTCCTACCTGCCAAGGTTGGCCGAAGTCAGTGAACAATTTGTTTTGCTTGTCCTACCCACGGGTTCATGAGCTGCCTGTGATTTTGCTTTGGGGCTGACTAATCTCACTCTCGGGATGAGACTGGTTCATCTGCAGATGGACGAGGTGTGCTCTGGTGGCCGTGGGAGATGGCTGGGGTTCTGGGCTCACGATGGGACTGGGGTGGGCACAGGGTGGACACTTCTGCATGGTCTCATTCTCGGGCTGGCAGCTCATGGCTCGGCCTTCCCACTTCCCATCCATCCACTGCACTCTAGACCGCAGCCTTATCTCAGAGTCTACAATTTTGAGAGGAAAGAAGGGTAAAGTAAATGTTTTGATTTCATTTTTTTTTTTTTTGAAGGACTCGTTTCTGCAAATTTGAGGTCGCAGAAATCAAGGCTGAGGCACAGAATCAGGTTAGGACATTTTTTCTAGAAGAAGGTGGAAGTGTTGTGCGATGGCCAGAGGCTGGTGAGGCCCAGAGGGGCTACTGGAGCTCCCACCCTGCGGGCCCAGAACAGGGGGCCTCGGGGACAGCACGTGGCCCTCGTCCTGGGGAGGCCGCACTGAAGAGGAAAAGGACACAGCCCTGGAACTGCGCCTGGTTCCTCCTCCGCAGAGGGGCAGCGCGCTGGGTGGGGGAGCTTGTCGGGGGCGGAGCTTGTTGGTGGGGGCGGAGCTTGTTGGTGGGGGCGGAGCTTGCTGGTGGGGCGGAGCTTGTCGGGTGGGGCGGAGCTTGCTCGCCCTCTGGGGCTGCTCGGCAGGTGGCAAAGGAAGCCGGAGGGCAGAGCCCCTGCACCCGATGGCCCCTCCCCGCGGCCCCCCAGCACCTGGAGTCTGGCCCCTGTGGAGAAGGCACAGCCCGCGGTACAGTTAAGTGCTTCCAGTTACAGGTCCGAATCATCCTAACCCCAAACAACGTGGACGTGCGGACACTTAAGCTCCATCCGTGTGTGATATCCATGACCAATAGCTGAAGATTCCGAGCCACGGGCAGCCATTTGTCTCCTGGAAGCCAGTCGTTGTCCTTCAGGCGTGGACAGAGCCCGGGGCTCCCTGGTCCCAGGCACAGTGCCTGCCTTTAGGGGAGACCTGGGCTGAGATCTGGGTGGCACGCAGAGCCTGACTCAGAGACCTCCCTGAGTAAGCGAGACCTCTGACATTTTAAAACTTCTTTTCTGAAGTTTTCAGATGTGAAGTTTTTAAAAAACTTTTAAAATAAAGAAAATTGATCTATTGACTGAAAAACTCATTTATTAATGAAAACTCCTATTCAGAAAGGAATGGATGGGTACATTTTCGTCATTACGTATTTCTATGAGCATGTAAAGTTGAAATCATAGTCAAATCAGGAGAAAGACAATTTCTTTGTAATGCATAAGATTGGAGAACAGTCATTATTTACAGATGGAATCTTCCTTTACTGAGAAAACAAAATCAGCCGAAAGACCTTTCGCCAGGACTCCAGGACTCCCAGCCCTGGCGCTGCCTGCTGCGGCCCTTCCTCCTGAGCAGGGATGTGGCTCCCCATGGGAAATCAGTCCCTAATCAGGTGGCTCAGTGTTGACTCTGAGTCCCCCCAATGGGGGTTGTGATGGGTGGGCAGACTGCACGGAGGAGCCTTCGGGAGCAGGACCCACAGCAGAGGAAAGCACCCTGCTGGCAGGAAGTCCGTGCAGCCACCCGGCATGTTGTCCCCATGATGTTCCGAGAGGGAGAGCAGGGGACGCCCATGTGAAGACATCAGTGGTCTCATTCATGCAGCGCCCGGGCACCCTTCATCCAGGGCAGCTCCAACAAATGGAAGAGTCTCCGTGTTAGCACCCTGCCGGAGTCGAAGGCGGCACCATGGCATGGCACCAGCCACACTTAGGAAGCTGGGATGAGGTGCCACAGTGACAGGGGCAAACAGGCCAGGACACCTGGCACTCCCACTCCACCGCAGCGCTGTCAGTCCCTGGGCGAGGCTCAGCGTGGCCCCCATGTGCTGCTCAGGTGGACACCTGGTATCGCAGGTCACACGCCGTCTCTGATGGACAGACCCGGGCCCAGTCCTGCACAGTCCCTTGACAGGAACACCTCGCAGGGTGGTGGGAGCTCTCCTAGACCCAGCTGGTCATGAGAAATCCTGCTCAAGCCTTTATTTCCATAATTGCATACCTTCTGCTAATTTTAGAAAATCCTACTAGGCTGTGTTACCATACTGATGTTTGACACCTTAGGACAGATATTTCTTCAATGCATGAATAGTTGTACTGATAATTTTTTCTCTATATTTACATAATAGGAACAATGAGAGGAAAAACTTCCAAAATGGGCTGAGATTATTCAAAACCACCTCCCTCCAAGGGCTTGGCATAATCGTCATGATTTTTTTAAATGGTCAGCAGATTACCAAAGAAAAACAAAGACAAGGCTTTGGGCTTGTCCAGTCCTCAAGCCGTTGACTGAAATCTGACCTCCTGGCTGAGGGTTTGAAGGTGGCCTTCTTAGGTAAGTCCTAAGGTCCAGGACAGTACAAGACCGATCCCAGTAACCAGCAGGAAAATGGTGCTGCATATACATGCTGCTGTCTTCTCATGGCTCTGAGAGAGGTGGATTGGAGATTGCAAATCCAGGCTCTCAATTTAGAATAAATTAACAAAAAGATTCATGTTTCAGCCAAGCAAATCATTGTATGAAACTAATTGTTGACAGATGCCATTAGCTGCAAAAAAAAAAAAAAAAAAAAAAGACTGGGTTTGGTGAGGATCTAAGCAAGCCGATCACAGCCCAATGAGCTGCTGACCCAGTAGGTGCAGCCAGGCCTCCTCCCACACCTGTGCTCACAGGAACGCCTTGTGCTCAGGTGAGCTGAGGACACAGGGGTCACTGGGAACAGCTCCAGCAGCCAGGCAGCCAGGAATTCTGCAGAGATGCTGTGTCTCAAAAGCCTGCTCCACGTTGTACCCACTTAAATTTACTGAAAATCTCAACGATTTCCAGGTGTGGCAGAGGCTCTTAAATGTCATCCTCCTGATCTAGTAAAACATATCAAGTCCCCCTTACCAGGAATTTATTCCTTCAATAAAATCAGGGGAGGACGGGGCCAGCACTTGGTCCAGACAGAACTACCCCGCAGCACCAGGCCTGCCTTAAATAAGCCGCGAGGGACCGAAGCTTGCCCCGTCGGCCTCCCAGGCCCCCCACAGCTGGGCCTGGAAGACGAGGGGCCGGGCAGCCCACAGGTCAGACCCTCGCCCTGCTTCCTGGCTAACGTGCGTATCGTCAGGCTTGTTTTCACATCAGTCAGTGTTTTCATTAGCACCTATTAACGGTGAGTGTTCATGAGTCTGGTGTGATGGTCCTTGTCCTGTGTGCAGCATGTGCAGGCTTGAAGTGCCTGATGGGTGGCTCCCGGGGCAGTTCCTGGGGATCCTTCACAGGGGCCTCTCACCTTCCCGTGTGTCTGTTCTGCCTTCACCAACTCGAGTTGCTGAGGGTGGAGCTCAGCCCTTGCAGGCTCACCTTCGAGAGGAGCCTGGGCCTCCTCCCAGCACAGCCTTGCCCCCCCTCCTCCTCGCCACACCCCCCCCTGGGCCACTGCCCCCCCTGCACAGCCTTGCCCCCGCTGTCCTCGACACAACCCCCCTGGGCCACTGCCCCCCCTGCACAGCCTTGCCCCCCCTCCTCGACACAACCCCCCTGGGCCACTGCCCCCCATGCACAGCCTTGCCCCCCTCCTCCTCGCCACACCCCCCCTGGGCCACTGCCCCCCATGCACAGCCTTGCCCCCCCTCCTCGACACAACCCCCCTGGGCCACTGCCCCCCATGCACAGCCTTGCCCCCCTCCTCCTCGCCACACCCCCCCTGGGCCACTGCCCCCCATGCACAGCCTTGCCCCCCCTCCTCACCACACCCCCCCTGGGCCACTGCCCCCCATGCACAGCCTTGCCCCCCCTCCTCGCCACACCCCCCCTGGGCCACTGCCCCCCATGCACAGCCTTGCCCCCCCTCCTCGCCACACCCCCCCTGGGCCACTGCCCCCCATGCACAGCCTTGCCCCCCCTCCTCGACACAACCCCCCTGGGCCACTGCCCCCCATGCACAGCCTTGCCCCCCTCCTCCTCGCCACACCCCCCCTGGGCCACTGCCCCCCATGCACAGCCTTGCCCCCCCTCCTCACCACACCCCCCCTGGGCCACTGCCCCCCATGCACAGCCTTGCCCCCCCTCCTCACCACACCCCCCCTGGGCCACTGCCCCCCATGCACAGCCTTGCCCCCCCTCCTCGCCACACCCCCCCTGGGCCACTGCCCCCCCTGCACAGCCTTGCCCCCGCTGTCCTCGACACAACCCCCCTGGGCCACTGCCCCCCCTGCACAGCCTTGCCCCCCCTCCTCGACACAACCCCCCTGGGCCACTGCCCCCCATGCACAGCCTTGCCCCCCCTCCTCCTCGCCACACCCCCCCTGGGCCACTGCCCCCCATGCACAGCCTTGCCCCCCCTCCTCGACACAACCCCCCTGGGCCACTGCCCCCCATGCACAGCCTTGCCCCCCCTCCTCGCCACACCCCCCCTGGGCCACTGCCCCCCATGCACAGCCTTGCCCCCCCTCCTCGACACAACCCCCCTGGGCCACTGCCCCCCATGCACAGCCTTGCCCCCCTCCTCCTTGCCACACCCCCCCTGGGCCACTGCCCCCCATGCACAGCCTTGCCCCCCCTCCTCACCACACCCCCCCTGGGCCACTGCCCCCCCTGCACAGCCTTGCCCCCCCTCCTCGCCACACCCCCCCTGGGCCACTGCCCCCCATGCACAGCCTTGCCCCCCCTCCTCGCCACACCCCCCCTGGGCCACTGCCCCCCATGCACAGCCTTGCCCCCCCTCCTCGACACAACCCCCCTGGGCCACTGCCCCCCATGCACAGCCTTGCCCCCCTCCTCCTCGCCACACCCCCCCCTGGGCCACTGCCCCCCATGCACAGCCTTGCCCCCCCTCCTCACCACACCCCCCCTGGGCCACTGCCCCCCCTGCACAGCCTTGCCCCCCCTCCTCGCCACACCCCCCCTGGGCCACTGCCCCCCATGCACAGCCTTGCCCCCCCTCCTCGACACACCCCCCCCGGCCACTGCCCCCCATGCACAGCCTTGCCCCCCCTCCTCGCCACACCCCCCCTGGGCCACTGCCCCCCCATGCACAGCCTTGCCCCCCCTCCTCGACACACCCCCCCCCGGGCCACTGCCCCCCATGCACAGCCTTGCCCCCCCTCCTCGCCACACCCCCCCGGGCCACTGCCCCCCATGCACAGCCTTGCCCCCCCATCTCCTCACCACACCCCCCCTGGCCACTGCCCCTCCCTGGGCCACTGCCCCCCATGCACAGCCTTGCCCCCGATGTCCTCGCCACACCCCCCCTGGGCCTCCTCCCAGCACAGCCTTGCCCCCCCTCCTCGCCACACCCCCCCTGGGCCACTGCCCCCCATGCACAGCCTTGCCCCCCCATCTCCTCACCACACCCCCCCTGGCCACTGCCCCTCCCTGGGCCACTGCCCCCCATGCACAGCCTTGCCCCCCCTCCTCGCCACAACCCCCCTGGGCCTCCTCCCAGCACAGCCTTGCCCCCGCTGTCCTCGACACAACCCCCCTGGGCCTCCTCCCAGCACAGCCTTGCCCCCCCCATCTCCTCACCACACCCCCCCTGGCCACTGCCCCTCCCTGGGCCACTGCCCCCCCTGCACCTAGTGAGGCTGCAGGTGGCCTGTGCAGCAGCCCAGCCCTGCTCTGCCCTGCCCTGTCCTCCCAGGCACACTAACTAACAGAAGGAGGCTCGTTCCAGTCTGCCTAACAAAATGGCTTCCTAAGCCTGTGACATCGAGGTTATTTATTTAGAACATGAACACTCTGTGATTTTATGACTGGCTTTTATAAACTCTCAGAAATTATCTAAAACTCAGAAAAATACTTATGCTGCCTCTCCTACTTATTCCCACATTTTCATTGTTGTAGAATTAATATTGTGAGTTTTCCCAAAACGCTTGAAGCAAAAATCTCTGGTATAAAAGCCAAGTGTGGTTGGCAAAGGCGGCAGCTGGCCACGTCACTCGCTCCACAGCTGCTCTAGGAACAGTCTGCCCTGGATGTGGCCGCAGCCCCGTGGGTCAAGTCGTGCGTGGACGCAGCGGTGACACCTGATGGCGTTCTCTAGTCCTGCAAAATATGCACTCCTCCCTCCAGCACACAGTGAGTCTTCAGACCAGGAGAAGCCGCGAAAGCCGTACCTCTGCCCCTTCTCTTCCTCCCTTTTCACAGCAACTGTGGGTCCTCAAAGGTACTGACCGCGCACGCTGGTTTTGAGAAACATCTTTCATTTCGATGGACTTTTTCAACTTTTTTTTAGTGCGGTCGGCAGTACTGATATTGATGGTGGAAAGCTGACCCAATCTGTAGTGTCAAGATATATACTGAAGATCAGAAGGCAGAATGTGATAAGCAACACCATCAATGACAGATTCTTCCCAGAACCACAGAACTTTAGTGTGAAAAGCAGCTCAGGTAGGGTTCATTTGACTCCTTCCCCTCATAAATGAAGAGATAAAATGACTAAGACCATTTTAAACAGATCCAGAAAAAATAGGATTATAAAGGTAAACTTTGCATGATTTTTGACCTTTTATGGGTGCATTGTAGTTAGAGCAGAGGACTTCCTTGTGACACATGCCCATGACTCTCAGAGGATGTTAGGAACATTCAGTAAGCCAGCTTTCAGACCTAACTGTAGCTTACGGGAAACCCGCAGAGCAACGGGTATTTTGTTGCTAAGTTCGTGAAGATTGAGAGGTGACAGGGCCTAGAAGATCCCGGGCACCGCCCCCCTCTGGAGGGACTCCCCTGGAGGGAAAGGATGCTGCTTCCTGCTCTTCCAGGTTAGCAGCCCTGGCTCTCCTGTGGGCCCTCCTGTGGGCCTTCCCGTGGGCCCTCCTGTGGGCCCTCCCGTGGGCCCTCCCGTGGGCCCTCCCGTGGGCCCTCCTGTGGGCCCTCCCGTGGGCCCTCCCGTGGGCTCTCCCGTGGCCCCAAGCGCCCTGGCAGCTCTGGCTTGTACCCTGCCTCAGAGGCTTGCTCTCCAGAGTGCCCACTGCTGGGCTGCTGGCGGCAAGAGGAGGACCATGACTTTGACGGCCACTCCATGTCTGAAGAGGAAGCAGGCGGCTGAGGGAGGCTGGCAGCCCGCTGTGGGGTGCTGGTGACCCTGGGGAGGAGCTTTGAAAAGGGGCAGAGGGATCTGCACCCTGTTTAAGCCGCTGCTTCACCAGTGCTGACTAGTGATAAGACTTTCCCCTTCCCTCCCCCGGAACAATTCTTCCTTCACACTGAAATTCCCTCCATGAAACACGGATTAGTTGTTTTAAACTCTTTAGCCCTCCACATTACTGGCCCACGACTTGGCCCTGCTGGCCCAGGAGTCCAGACACCTGAGTGTAGGGTACGGGCTGGGAAAACAACCAACAGTCAAAGTTCTGGGCTTACTCTCACGGTTCTCCTGAGTTCGCAGAACCTCCAGTATGAGGAAATACATTACTTAGTAGCATTTTAAGCTAATAAGCTGGGTTTTATTCCAGATTCTGACATCTGAGTTGGATGGCTGAATGTAGAAAAGAAATGAGAGGCAGGCTTCCTATGTTCTTTGTTAGGAGTCGGCATGCATTTCACTCCGTGTAAATCTACCGTCTTTCAGAATCAGTGTCTAGTGGGGATGTGTTTTAAATCAATGCCACATTTGCCCTTTTGCCACCAAAATGAACAAGCAGTCATGACGTCACCCTCCCGATGGGGAATGGCTTCGTGCTCAGTAGTACAGGCTGCAGACTCATCTGGTCTTCTGTGTCCCTGGAAGCAGAGGTGACAGAAGCACTCTGCAAGTCACTCTGGGGTGTGCTGCTCCTGGGGGACAGAACACCCAGACCTCCTCTCTGCCTCGCTGACCCTCGCTGCCCGCCAGCAGTCCTGGGGCAGGCCTGGTTCACAACTGCGCTTGGCTTTCTCTGCTGCTCGGAGGCTCTGGCTGACTTCCTGGTTGCTCCCTGCAGTGCTCCCTGGTGGGGCTGGGTCCCCTCTCTAAGGACGTGGCAGTAGAGGAAGAGCAGCACTGTAGGGTGGTGTGGAGCACGCAGTGGACGTGCCCAGACACCCCCTCAGTTTCTCGACGCCTCCACTCACGTGAACATCTTTCCTTTTCAGATGCATTTCCTTTAAACAAGAAAAAAAATGCTGCCATGTTTTAAGAGAGTCCTAATGGTTTAAGTCTACGGTCCTGCGTTTTGGCTGCATTGTTAATATGGATGGATGTGGCGCGGTGGCCCGGCATGATGGGTACCACGTGTCCTCTACCTGCGCCCTGCCTGGCTCAGCCGATTCATTGCTTACTTCAGAAAGCGAGGATGTTCAGGCCTCACTCTAACGAGGAGGTCAAACCTCACGGTGCCTCAATTTGAATTGAAACGTGGCCCATCTAGATCCCTGGGTGGCTGGAAGTCACCTAGCTGCTAACAGTGACCAGCCCCAGTGCACTGAGCCTGGGCCGACGGGGCTGAGGGGTCTCTTCCACTGGACCCACAAGGCCACAGCTTGGGAGGCACTCCTCCTCCCAGCCATTGGGGTCCTCCCTGTGGCCGGTGATTGTGTGTGTCCTGCTTCCTCCCAGGACGACGCTGGCCTCTCACTAGTGGAGAGCAAGGCACGTCTTGTCTGCACCCAAGTGGTCTGGCTTCCTTCCACGCTGCACAGAGAGTCCCTCCTGGATGTCATCCGCGACACTGCACACAGGCCTCGACAGCCACCAGCCTCCCCCCCCACTCGCGGCTGCCCATCTTCCCTCTGGCCCCGCCTCACGCCATTTCCAGCTCCTTCCCTCTGCACCCGCTAACACTCCCCTGTCTTGGGTCCTGGGATTCGGGCCACCAGCAGTTGGCTCTGTTCCTGCGCCTGGTTCTGGTTCTACAGCTGTGTGTCCAGCGCTGTGGCTGCTAAGCACGTGTGGAGCTAGAAAGTCGTCACGACCTCATTTCCAGGTCACTAATTGGATAGCCACTTGTCCTGTATGGCTACTGTAGCCAGACGGCAGACTCTTGAAGAACAAAGTCCTGTGGTGGAAAAATGGTTAAAATAAAGAGAATGTTTAGATTTCAGAACCTGTTTTTATACATTGGATGATCAAAAATTGTGGGGTCTCTGTCCTGGAATGTTTTAGAAGAAAATCAACAACCCTCAGTCTGAGAGTTTCATCTGCTCTGTTCAGTGGCCTGAGGACGCACGGATGGTCCTCGGCCATGTCGGCTGCACTTGGAGGTCCCCCCACAGCAGCTCTGGACTGGGGGGTGGAGTCTCCATAGCTGGGGCAGGCCTGCACATGGCGTGCCTCGGGTCCACGGGCTGTGTGAGGTGTGCGCTGTCACCGCAGCCCCCCGCTTACTGTCCTGCTGTGGCAGCTCCCTGTACTTACGTCACAAAGGCAGATTGACTTTGTCTCAACACCGCTCCGTGTAAAGCCAGCCTATGAATATTAAGATACTCTACTGATGGAAAGTGTGCAGAAACCTGTGTCCACACACTTCTGCCTCGACCGGAGGTCCTTCAGCTACGCCAGCCCCAGGGAAAGACCCGCGTGGATGCCCAAGTGCGCTCCCAGAGCCGGGGGCTCATCGTGAAAGGACAAGCTCAGGAGTCACACACAACTTCACACTCAGCAATATCTGACACTTCAAGATGAACCCTGACCAACAGTGACCCAGCAGGTGGGCCACAGCCCTCGGAGCCCAGCAGCCCAGGAGGGACTGGCAGCTTGGCTGTGGCCCTGGCTTCTTGGCCTTCAGGCCTTGCTCCTCGGCCACAGGCCACTTGGAGCGGAGGGAGGGTCGTCCTGTGCTGGGCAGTGGTGGGCTGCAGGTCCTCAGGGGTCGCCTGCTGTTCTGAGGAAGGGAAACACAAATCCACGTGCTAGCAGGAGACTAAATCAGCTGGGCCACACACTTTCCCACGTAGACAGAGACCCCAAGCCACCCTCAGCCACCAAGGACATTCTTCCAGGAAATCTGATGTCCTCCCGGGTCCCCTACCTGAGGACAGGAGGTGTGTGGGCAAAGGTGCGCGGCTCTGCTTTCTCAGCTCCAGGAAGCCCGTGAGGAGGGGCTGGTGGACCGCCCATCTGGGTCCCTTCGGCCTCAGGCTCCCTGACACTCACGCCCACCCTCCCTCTCAGAACCTGGGTCCACTGGCGCCACACCACAGGCAGGACAGGGCCCTGCGAGGAAAGACCACTGTGCTTGAGAGAGCTGGGGGGAAAGGCCACAGGAAGGGACAGTCTGGAGGAGAACCAGGAGACCCCTCAGCTGCAAAGCCAGGCCCAGGAATCGCCCAGCAGGAGCAGAGCCTCCTCCAGGCCCGGTGGGGCCCCTGGCCGTGCGCACCTTGTGCCGCCTGGTGCCCCTGACCGGGCGCCTTCCCCAGACTGCGGTGCAGGGTCTCCACCAGCTCAGCTGAGGGCGTGGGCACAGAACAGGGAGGGACGGGAAGACTTCCCTTACAGCTTCAAGAAGACAGTGAAAGCAGCTGGGGCCTGAAGGGGTGTCCTCTGGGGACACGCGACCTGGTGGGGAGCGTCGGTGAGCAGCTCAGTGCTGACAGTTCCTCCAGCTCAGAGGCTGGCAGATGCAGGAGTAGAAGCTCTGGGCACTTCTCCTTCCTAGACAGGACTCAGGACGCATGTTCTCCGTCTCCCAGGCTCCACGGATGGGCAGCCAGGTCAGGGCAGCCAGGTCAGGGCAGCACCTGCGGGCGTCACCGTGCCGGTGGTAGGAGCAGTGCTGCTGACCTGAGGCCGGGCCAGAGCTGCAGGCTGGGGAGGGCCTGTCCCTGCCCACTGGCCTCTGTGCGGAGGAGAGCCCCGGGGAGTACAGACATCCAGTGTCCCGGGCACATGATGATCAGCTGAACCCCAACTGGATTGTCTGACCACCCCACGGGACATAGCCATGCTGTGGCCTCAGGGAGAAAACACAAGTTAAAGGCCCTTTATTTGAAGTCTCATCCAGAAATGTGGCATTTGGAAACTAAAGACATGATTCCCAAGATGAAGGCCAGAGGGAGAAGATGTGGGTTGGCCTTGGTCATAGGGGACTGTGGTGGAGGAAAATAGAGGGATGGCAAGTGGAAGACGGCCCAGGACAGGGACTGGTGGAGTCCCCTGTCAGCAGCCCCAGGGAGAGCTGGGAGCCTAGGCCAGCATTTCTAGAATCTGTGTCTCCTTCCTTCAGCCATAAAGTCAAGGGCCAGGGGGCCGCAGCCATCCCCCAGGCCTCCTGCCCAAAGGCAGCACGAGCTGTGGGCAGGTGACCCCACCGAGACCCTCCGCTCCTGCCTGGGCGCGATTCCTCCAGACCCCGCAGCCCAGGAAGGTTGGAGAGCAAAGCTGGAGGAAGGTGTGCTCTAGAACCAGAATATGGCACCCAGGGATGAGCAGGTGTGAAAGCAATCTGTGCTAAGGAGGCAGAGGATTCCCAGAGGAGGGAGGTCGCAGCCCAGAGGGGGCTGTTCCCCAAAGGAACACGCTCCAGCAACGCCACACCCTCCCCTGGAAAACACGACTCAAAAGTCAAAGGTATCTCCCAGGTTGCTCCGGAATTTTCTTGAAAATTTTCTAATCAATGTAGTTTGGCAAAAAAAAAAAAAAAAAAAATTAAAAATCAGAATGATATACAATTCCTTTAGAATAGATATTTATCAAAAGTATTGGCTGCATAAAAAAATAAGTTGACATGATGGGAGGATTTATGTCGTGCAGTCTGAGGTGAGAGTGATGTCTCTTTACCCCTCATCATGGACAACAAGAGTTCGCCTTTAGATGATGATGATGCAAAATCAGCGTATTTGACATCCTAGTAGTACATGGGTGGCGTGGGGCTCAGCCTTGGAGACAGAGAGCAGGGGTCAGACTCTCAGGGTGAGTGCTGGCTAATTGCAAGCGTCACAGACCACTCCCAACTTTGCCTCAGCTTGCTCATCTGTAGAACAGGAATAAGAAAGACTTGTTTTGCTGGAATTCATGTAAAGTGCTTGAAATTGTGCCTGGGATGCAGCAAGCCAACACTCTACACTTTTGCTCTTATTATGCACACCACAGGCTTTATTAATTATAGCTCTGTGAGGTGATCAGGGAATGCAAAGAGCAGGATGATCTACAGCTGGTTTGGTAAAAAATCCAGAAATCGTCTCCCTTTACTCAAATTTGTTAATAAGTCATCCTCCCATATGCTTTAGGACGACTGCTTTTATATAATGTGAGAAGTCACCCTGAGCGTTGTAATTGTAGAGGAGAAAGGGGCAGGCGGGCCTGTGATCATGTGCAGTGGTTTTGGATTTGGATTTTTTTCAAATTAGAATGTTTCCCTGGGAAAACCAAATGTCACACGTGTGCCGTGTATTCACGGCAAGCCTTTCCACATGAATTTGAGCTGAACTCGATGTAGGTAAAATAATCCAGTTGTAGGTGAGGTGGAGAGAGATGGCAGACGCCGGGGAGCAGAGCCGGTGCAGGCACGCTCTCTGCCTGGGGAGGGGCCACGGGACACCGGTGGCCAGTCCGGCCGTCTTCAGCGTCACACCTCTCTCCTTCTGGAAGCAATACACCAATCTGCAAATAATCTACATTCTTTTTCAGTTCTTGGAATTTGAACAACTTCAATTTTCTAGCTCTGACAAAGATTGCTTTCCTCTGGAGCTCATTATCGAAAGGTTTTTACTTTCTTCTAATTCTTCTTCCTGAAAATTCCTGTTTTATTTATAGAAAGATGATACAGATATGGATGAACAAATTGATGATGTGGGATTTGTTAGCATTATCTTTTCATTTCTTTCTAGCCTAAATAAAATGTTTGAAAATAGAAACTGTCTTGTACATAAGCAAGGAAAAAGAATGGTTTAATAATCTGGTCTCTGAGACTCAGTGTAGGCCTTAACTGTCCACCTGACTGAAGTCACTCAGAAGTCATTTCCTCTCCTTGCATTTGATTTATGTTTGCCTCACTGGGATTGAAACTGAGGAAACTGTGTCACAAGCATTTATGAACCTGTCAAAACTTACCCGCTGGTACGCTGTTACGGTGACTGTGACGCACTGACGTTTTTACAAATTAAGAATTAATGAGACTGAATCTGAAAGGTAACTGACGAGTCCCGTCCTGCCCTTGGAGTCACCTTCCTCTCCAGGGTGATTCTTCTGCAGGAGACCAGCCTCACACCTCCTGGAGCAGGACCCTAGACCGGGAAGAGCGTCCGGATCAGCAGTGACCCGGCCTGAATCCCACCTCCGCCACGGATCAGCCCAATGGTCACGGAAAGATATTCTGCTTTATGAATTTCAGTAAGATTCAAGATAAGTAACACAAAGGTGGCTTTTGGGCTGCCCCCTGCGTGGGTGAAATGAGACTCACGTGGTCCTTCTCCACGTGTGGATGAGCATCTGCTGAGCTGTGAGGACTATTCGGGGCCAGTGCCGGTGCCCGTGGTGGGGTCGTGGGAGACACAGCCACGTCACACGTGTGAAATGAGAAGCTGTGGGGACGAGTGTCCAGGAGAGGAGACTGCTCCTCGTGCTGCAGGCCTGCTAGCATGGCGTCAGGAAGGCGTCCTGGAGCGGGAGTGACCCAAGGAAACCGGGGTGTCACTCCAGTGACAATCCAGGGGAGGCGACTGGCTCAGGAGAGGGGAGGCAGGTGGGGCTGTGGCCTGGTTGACCGTCCCTTCCTGTGCTGGGTCGCTCCACCTTGACTCGCTGCTCCAGGTGGGGAGCTCCTGCCGCATCCCAGCCTGCACCTCCTCTCCGCCCGCATGTGGCTTCTCGGATGACCCCGGTTCCTCCATGCTCCTCCACACTTGAACTCCGCTCACCCTCCTCACCAGTCTCCCAACCTCTGGTTCCCGACTTACACACGGTGTGCAAAGCCTGTCTGCGGAGAGGTGCAGAGCACATTGGCCTTGTCACCAGATTCATGAGCCAGGAGGCCACAGACTGTAGGCCCCATCCACAGCTCTTTTTGTGGTCTTATAAAGAGTCGAACATACAGATACCGCTAAACGTGCACAATATTGTCAATTAAACCAAGAATACAGATGCTCTGATTTCCTTTTTTGTTCTTATTTTGTTAGATAGATAGATAGGTAGAGATTTGAATTACAGTCTGGTTTGATAAAGCCATTTTTCACTTAGAAAATTTCAGCTGAAATTAACCTTTTGAAACTTGGGGACTATTTTTGTTTCAAAGTAACATTTTTATAGATATAACAAGCATGCATTTCAATTACAGGTAAATATGCCCGTCGTGAAGAGTAGAAGAAAGTGCCCACTGTCCCTGGTTGGGGGCCAGCACCGGGAAGCAGATGGGCCTGTGGGAGTCCACCGCCTGCTGGCCAGGGCTGCGGCTGGGGCTTGCCAGCCAGGCCGCTCCCTCCAGTCCAGGGGACCCCCTCCCCTCCCCAGGTCGGCTGGTTTCTGGGGCCTCCCTGGCGCCTCCGTGTCCAAATGTCTTCCTCAGGGAGGGACGCCCCTGGGATTGAATCTAGGCCACCCTCTTGGCCTGGCTTTAACTCAGTCACCTCCCTAGGAGGCCTGTCTCCAGTCAGTCACATGCTGTGGCCCTGGTTAGGTTCCCAGGCACACACTTCAGACCGTCATAGCAAGCTGTCCACTCTAAAGCCACAGGAACTCTCTCTCTGGGGTGACCAGACCCCAGGGGTTGACAACAAGGAAAACAAGCAAACCCAAACCAGAAAACCAGAAGGCCTCGTGTCTGTGACGGCTGGGGGCTGGGGGCATCGCACTCGGGCCTCGCAGTCAGGGCGAACTCTGGGAGCTGGGGACGGAAGGTCCTTGGTCACCTGGCCTGGCGGGGGTCTGCTCCTCCACATTCCTGGGCGCCCAGAAGAGCCTACAAGAGGAGGGTCTTGTTGACTGTGAGCTGACCTCTCTCCCGCTGACCTCTGTCTCTCTGCTCTGGCGTTGTTGAGGGTCACACAGCATGGCCCCGAGGGCCTTCAGAAGGACCCCTCCCTCGTTACAGTTCCACATCCTGCTGCTTCTCACAAGGTAGGAGCATCCGCTGTTAGATCACGTTGCCTCCACGGCACAGAGGGGTGCCAGCTCCCTGCCCTCCTCGGGATCAATGCGGAGGGCGGTCATCTGAAGTGCTCTCCGTCTTGGGAAAACACTGGGTTCTCATTAATCTAATAGGCATCTTAGTAAATTCATTTTATAGACGTGTAGTACCCTTCTTTTTGAGCTATTTATCTTTTCAAGTAATTTCTCTGTTGAATCATTTACATTTTCACAGGTTTGTATGAGTTCTTTGTAAATCAATCATACTAACATTTGTCCTAAATTATTTTAGATATATTTATATTTGTACATGATAATTTTGATCACCTGAAAACATGTGTGTGCCTAAAATCAATACTTTACCCTTTAAGAGGATTCTCGGGTTCTTCCCATTCTACCCAGAGACTGGATTAATTCGTAATGTGTATGGCACCGCTTTGCAGTGAAACCCCCTTTATCTTTCCCATGAGCTGCACCACGTCTGTAACTCCACCAGCTGAAGCGGAGCAGCCGGAGGTCAGCAGTCGCTGGTGCCACGTGCAGTGGTGTAGGAACCACCAGCTCCTGACCCTCAGCAAGACTGCTCGTCCTCAAAATGAGGACAGTCATGACGACCTCGGAGGGTGGCGGGGGGACAACACAGTGGTGTGACAGACGTGGAAACCCAGTGCTGGCGAGAGCTGTGGCCTGGGCCTCTGCTGAAACCAGTGTCGTGTACGCTGCAGGGCGGGCGTGTCCTGGCCTGACGGAGCCTCTCGGAAGCCGTCTAAACTGCACAGCTCAGACACGCTCACACGCTGCACAGCGCAGATGTTCACCTGCACGCGGCTCTGACAGCCAGCAGGCACGGCGGTCCCCGGCTGTGGCTCTTCCTGTCGGTGGCATTTCTCCGCAGGACACCTCTGTGGTGACAGAAGGTTCTACAATCCTGTGATCACTCAGCCACATACAAAAGATCATCAGGCTCAAAACAAACCTCCCCCCTTCAGCTCCAGAGAACGTGAATCTAACACTGACCTTGCTCTGGTAATTGGTGACTTGCTCAGCTGATTGTGACAGTAGCACCACAGAGGAGTCTGCTGAACCCAGGAGTGGCCCCCTGTCTCTGGGCCCCGAGGGCCTCTCTAGGTCCCTGCTGCCTGCTCCCTGAGCTGCCCACCAGCCCTCGCCCCATGGCCTGTCTGGGTCCCTGGTTTGTTTTGGTCAGGGTCCCTCCCAGGTGGGGCCTTGTGCTCAGCCTGGCTTCTGTGTGTCCACAGTGATGCTGCAGCAGGACTGGCCGAGTGGGGACACGGGATGCGTCCCGTGGGAGCCCCACCGGAACTCCAGAACCAAAGGGGAGGCATCACCTGTGGCAGAGAGCCAGTGGCCACCTGGAGAAGGCGGAGACCTGCACACAGGACAGCAGCAGCTGCTCCCTGGATGGTGGGGCCAGGTGGTGACTCCCGTCAGAGTAGAGGTCGGTCCAGGGAGGACCGGCTTGTCTCCTTACCAAGCTCCCAGCCCTGCTGACTCCATGTTCTCCACATCACACCTGCTCCGTGCAGGCTGTCACCCCAGTGGCCTGCCCCACCTCTGAGGGTCTCCCGTGATGGCTGGATGGCAGCGTCCTTAATTGGAGTCAGGACTAAGAACTTGGCTCTCAACGCCCGAGCCGCCTTGCGTAGCTCCTGGGGTGTCCAGTTCTGCGGGAGTGATCCATTTGTGTGTTCTGCTGCCGGTCTAAAAGCCTAACAATTACGTTCGTAATTATCTCCCTTTCGCTTGGTATTCCGGGCCTCACGAATTCAGACATATCCGACCAGGAAAAGAGATCTTAGGAGATGGTGATGGAATCTAATTTCTTCCCACCCAAAGGGCAATTTAGCAATGCTGACCATTTAAAGGGCCAAATCAAACAGCCTAATGAGGGATAATTCAATTTCCCTGACTTCGGGTTCAGCTTTGGACAACACGGGCATCGGAACACTGCCACCATAATTACTATTTGGCTTCCAGAGCTATACAAATGGATAATCGTTTTCAACGCTGCTTCCAAAAACAGCTCCCACATTGTTCCATAACTGCATCTCCCTGCCTGCCTATCCTGGTCTCGCTAAAATGCTGGTTTGATGAAGTAGCCTGTGCACAATGAGCTGCAGTATCGTACACAGGTGGCTTCTCCCAGAAATGATGGTGGAACCGTAAGGGGACAGTCAGAAGAGCACCCCCAGGCAGGGGATCCGCACCTCCTGGGCACGCTGTGGCTGTAGACTCCGGAACTTGGGAAACAGGAGAGAGCTGGGTTCACGCTGCTCCCTGCTGCTCCCGGAGGTGTGCCCTGCCCCAGGGCGCGAGTGTGCCTGGCCCGTGCCTTTGCTGTGACTGGCTTCCTGTCTTAAGGCCCATCACTTTGACACTTAGGCCCTAGCTTTCCCGGCAGGTACCTCTGTGGGTGGCCAGGTGCTCGCTGTAGCTGAGCACAACTCCCTAGATCTCGGTGAGGCTGGAAGACAAGGGGGTGGGATTAAGGGTGAGGCTGAACCAAGGTGGCTGCGACTCTAGAGCCACACCTGAGTCCTCAGCCCCCAAGCTGCTCTCTGAAAAGCTGAAGCCACAGCGGCCAACGGCGTGGGTGGCAAGTCCATCCGGCTCCTGAACCCAAGGGGCAGAGGACTCCGACGCCCTGAGGAAGGAAGACTTCAGCCCACACCACCACCCTGAGCCCTGGGACCCTGAGTGACAGCAGGGCGTCTGTAAGCCGCGCTCCTCCAAAGTGAGGTCAGGCAGCCGCCCTGTCCAACACAGTGGGCTGGACACTGGCTCCACCTCCCCGGGCCTCCACTCTCTAATCTGAAAAGTGAGTACGTACAACACCTGCCTGGGGGACTCCACAGGAGGCACCTGAGCTTTACCTGTGAGCCCTCGGCCGGCTGAGAGCAGGGGCTAGGGTGTGGCCCAGGGGTGGAGTGCTTGCCTGGCACACAGGAGGCCCTGGGTTCGAGCCTCAGCACTGCATAAAAATAAATACTTAAAATAAAGGGGTTGGGTCCAGCTACAACTAAAAAGTTTAAAAAATAAATGAAAACTAAATGTTAGCAGCCCTTGCAGGGAAACTCTGAGGCCAACTCCTCCTCTCACCCCTGGAGCCCTGGTGAGGGAGAAAGTCCAACACGGGGCCCGCCCAGACAGAGAAACTCAAGGAGAAAGACTCAAAACCAGAAATACTCTGGCTCCACCTGGAAATCACACATCTCTAAGGATCTAGAGCCACTAGAGGCGAATCCCTGGGGCCCACGGGTCAGTGACACAGTCGAGTTCTGAGATGCCTCCTTCTCCCTGGCGTTACCCATCTCCTTTTCAAAACCCGCAGCAGGGACTCTGCCAGGGTATTTGAACACTGCTGTCGCCGTCTTTGCAAGGGGAAACACGTTCTGGTTTTTAAAGTGAGGACTTCATCGTAGCCTGTCTTCGACGGCCCTGAAGCTTGCCCTGGCTGTCCCCATCAGCTTTGGAGAAGAGTTTGGAATTTGGACACAGCGGTCCTAGTCATTAAAAATGGATTACTTTCATGGCTCCAAGATGAATGTCATTCTGTTTGCAAACGGCCTTCCACTCCTCGATGTCACCCAGAAGCCAGAGAGCCATAGTCCCTGCTCCGGTGCTATGATGGTCAGGGAAGACCTTTCCAACCCGAGGGGAAGCAGAGGAAGTCCTGCCTCCTGAGGGCGGTCACAACGGAAGGCAGCAGAGGTGGTCAGGCAGGTCAGCTGTCCTCTGGGCACGGCCATCGCCCTCCCATGTTCCTTCTGGCTGATCCAGGATCCCTCGGATTGGTCCCAGGGAAAACAAGCGTCTCCCGCTGGACAGCACACACTGTTGTCAGGAGTCCCACCGAGGACCACCGGGGCCTGCCTCTAGTTGTGCATGTGGCCCGGGGGCCGGGGGGTTCTCAGCCTGTTGTCATGGTTTGGACCTGGAATGTCCCCAAGGCTCGTGTGTTGAGGCTTGGTCCCCAGGGCAGCAAGGCTCAGAGGTGGGACCTCGGGAGGTGAGTGGATGGTGAGGGCTCTGACCTCCTGTGTCACCCTTGAGGGAAGGAAGCCTGGTGACAGAAGAGCACACGTCCCTGAGATGCCCCTTGGTTTCCAGGACCTGAGTGAGACAAGGGGACAACAGGGCCCAGGCGCAGGGGCCTGGGGACGCAATCCAAGGAGCGGAATCCGAGTGCTGGGGACCAGGACAAGTCAGCCAAGGTCAGCCCTTCCTGCCCTGAGGTGGCCTTCGAGGCCTTTGTCACAGGGGTGGAATGTGACTCAGACGCTTGGCACCTTGAATCTCTGTCATGTCAAAGATCAGAGATTTCAAATGAAGACACATCCATTGCAGGTGGTGGCTGAGCACACCCTGAGCCAGAGGCCAGGCCAAGCTCTTCACCTGGATAGTCCTAAATCCTTATCACCAGAAAGGTACGGCAGCCTCTCCACGTCACGGAGAGGGAGCTCCGACTCACCGAGGTCACACAGGCAGCGAGAGTCACAGCCGGGCCCCACGACGACGTGGATCTGATGTGAAGGTCACATCTCTGTTTCATCATTGCGAGTTTTTGAAATGTTTTTAGAAAGTAAACCTCAGAAACACGAGTCTCCTGGGTCAGAGACAAAGGACTTTGTCACTCTGTCATCAGGAACAGGAGCTTCACAGTCACCCAGTTCCTCTGCCCGCTGGCCTCAGGGCAGACAGGAGTGTCCAAGCACATACTGGGCACAGAGTGGGCTGTCACAGCTGCGGTGCCCCAGGCCTAGGAGCCCTGATTTTCACAGTTGCTGCCACAGAGCTGCTCGGCGTTGCGCTGGAGGGTTCTGCTGATTTATGACACTTTTCAGCCAACAAACCTCCCCTCTACTCAGCCGCTCCCTGCTCAGGCGCTGACAGTGCAGAGCAGAAGGCTACTCCGCTCCAGACGTGCTGAGGCCAGGAGGCACAGAGGCCAGGAGGCACAGGGAGGACCGTCCCGGGGCCTGAAGCCCACCACCAGGCCCTCAGCAACTGCGGCTGGGTCATGGTGCACCTCGTCCTCCTCAAACCTGCTGACCCAGCCCAGCCTCTCTCCCTTTCCTGAGCTCTGAGGCCCGGGGTAAACTGCAAGAGAATGGGATCAGTACCAAAGGTGGATTCTAATCTCAACCTGTGACTGCAGTCAGACAGTGTCGAGTTAACGCTCAGAGGCTGTTAATAGCGACTATCTTTACCTCTCTAGGTCGTTTGTGTCATTGTTCAGGGGAAGCAATAGTCCATCATCCAAAACACATGCAGGGGTACGAGTTTCAGACAGCGATCGGCCTCCCTTTCCAAAATCTCTCCCCTTGTGCAGAAACTCGGCCAGCACCTGGCAATCCGTGCTTGGTCAGGAATCGGGATGTAACCCTGCGTGACTTCCGATGAGCAAGGGCCTTGTGAAGAGCACCGGTGACCTCCCCGGGTGACACTGTGTCCACAAAACCTACATCGTGTCTGTGATAGCCAAGTTACAGGACGGAGGGGGAAGGGCAGCTGACCGAGACTCCACAGCCACAGTGGGATGAAGCTGCTCCTGAGTGAAGGCTCCACTCCTTCACTTCAAAGGTGAGCTCTGAATGCAAGGAGGACTGCCGCTTTCCCACGTCCGGCACTGGTCTTCATTCTCCTTTGAAGTCATTTGAAGATGAGTTTCCACTTCTATCTCTGGCCACGACGGACAATTTGCTTGGAATTTCCAAGTGGAATGGGCTTACACCAGGCCACACGTAGAGGAAACATGAACTTCAAAGGCCTAGAAAACGTCTGACCGCTCAGGAAGTAGTACCAGAACGCCTGACCACAAAGGAGCACTATTGCAAGAGCCGGCCGCAGAGAACCCGGGGAAGGCGGTGCCGGGGTGATGGCGACCAGGGTTGCCTGGCCTCCTGCGGACGTGCCAGGCTTTCTAGAATAAACAGATGAGCATGGCACTTCTCCCGAGCCCTGCCTCCGTCTCAAGGAGGTGTGGCTGCAGGGGCCTGCGTCCCTAGCATCCCCAGAAGAAAGGCGGAGCACCGAGAACGCAAACCGTTCTCCATGGAGACAGTCTGTGCCCTTCACTTCTTCACACAAAGAGCCAAGGTGCATCCGGATGCCCAAGGGGCAAAGCCCGTGGGAGGATCCTGAGCAGCCCCGCCCCAGGGAAGCCGCGGCCTGACCACTCTTCCAGGCACATTTCATGCCCTGATCCTCTTGATCCTGCCTCTCTCCCTTCTTCCCCTGGAACACCCCAGACCTGAAGCTCCCCATGAGGCAGAGAGGGCACCGCCGTGGTTTCTGTCTGCAGAGTGCTCTCCAGGTCCTCCGCTGGTGACAGCGCTGGTGGGCCGCTGGCCCTGAGGGCGGGCTTGGCCCTCTCTCCCAGGACTGCCTGCCCCCATCCAGTGTGGCCATTGAGGTCCATGTGAAAGTACTTGAATTGAGAGATTTATAAATTCACAGATACACCATTTCTATAAAGTGAAAACTCGCCTCGGGATTTGGAATCAGGTTGAGCTGCTTCCGTGACAGATTCAGCTTTCCCACAGGTCTCTTCTGTTCTGGTCTGGGCAGCTTCAGAGTGACTCACGCCAGAGCTGGAGTCAAAGGGCCTTGACCTTGAGCCTCCCAGGGGTGCACGTGGGGACCACGCGGCAGGCTCTGGCGGGACCCCACAGACACCGACAGTCCTTTTTCACTGTGCCATGATGATCGTGAGATTTAGGATGACAATAAAGAACACGTGGTTAGAAGGGGACTGGGAGCCGATTTCCTTTACCACCGCCCTAGCAGGTGAAGGAAAGGAGACGGGCGAGCGGGAATGAAGGACGGAGACCAGCAGAGATCCACACGAGAGCTGGTCAGAGCTGACACATAAAGGCCATCTCTCTCTAGAGAGGAGAGAGGCCCGAGGTGTTCGCCTGTCAGCTTTGGTGGGGTCGGGTTTGCAGCTGTAGCTGTGGGGCTATGGGACAGGCTCGGGTGCTGGTGTCAGAGCTAGGCAGGTGGGAAGAGCGTGGGATTGGCTTGGGTCGAGCACCGTAGGTCTTTCCAGAGCCCAGGGGTTGTGTCCTCCTGGGATTGGCTTAGGGTCATGGTCCCATGGGTAGGTCACTAATGGGGGTAAGAGGAAGTACAGGAAAGCGAGACTTACAGGGTGGTGGTTAACCGTTCAAGAGGCTGCTCAGATGTTAAATCAAGACCCTGTACCTGGTGTGCATGGCTTATTTGGGGGCTTAATTTGCATGTGTGTGAGAAGCAGATTGCATCCTTCAAGCAGCTCAGCCACCTTCTGCAGAGCTCAGCACCTAGAGGTGCCCTGGCTGGGCTCTCCTCCGGGAGCGCTGGCCGTGGCTTCATGAGCGCTGTCAGGGCGAAGCCTGCTGGTGACCCTGAGTCCAGCAGACTCCGCCGAGGGCATGCTGCACCCCACCCGCACTGGGGGTCACAGACCAACCCCCCAGCGGTACAGGGGTCTCCTGCAGGAAGCGTCTCTCCCAACCCAGCTGCTTCCCGCTCTCACCAGGTCGGAGAGCTCAGGGGAAGGGGAAATTGGCCTTAGGCAGGTTGTGTCTTGTTAAGGCTCTTTACAACTTGCCACTTATGACATTCATGTCCCTAACAAAGGGGGTTGGTCAGGTGAGTGGGGGGCCACACGACCAGTCTACACTGTTCACGTCCCATCTGAGCTTTTCATTTGCTGGTGTGAAGAGCAAGCAGACACGTGGCCATAGGTGACCACAGGACTTCTGAACCCAGTGTTGGGGCTGCATTAGGGACGGCTCTGGACTCCTCCCAGCCTGCAGGAGGTGGCCACACTGTGCCGGGGGGCAGGCGGGGGTTACCAATGCCTCCAGCAGATTCCCGTCAGGGGCCGAGGGCTTTCTCTCTTTGAAGGAAAACACATTGTTCATGAAGAACCAAGGAACTCTGGGGATGTGAAGAGGAGAGCATAAATGTGCAGGGGAAATGATGTGGTCTAATGCACACACTCAAAAATTTGCTCCCACAATCTACAGTTTAAAAAGATAGGCACACTTTCCCTGCCAAAAGTGAAATTGGTCAGCATTTATGATTTGAAATATCCATCCCATTCTTCATACACGCACAAACCTAAATCTGTAGTTCTCCTAATTCTCACAAAGCTTGGCATGATGGTTGTAAGCCCGCATGGAACTGCCGTGGGGACACTGTTGGTGTCCTTTAGATCTGATGCCTACCTCAGCCTGGAAGGGTCATGGTGTTTGGAGCAGGTGGTGATGGCCTCTCGGTGGGCAGAGCTCTCAGGACAGTGTGCGGCTCCAGCACTGGCACCGGCCCGGGGTCTCTGCCCAGCAGCACTGCTGTCCATGTGGGGTGTGGCTCTAGCTCCAGGCTGCTCACAGGAGGGCAGATTGTAACCCTGATCTCAGGTCCCTGTAGCTCTTGGGTTGATCGTGTGGAGAAGCCCTGGGCTCCCGCTGTGTTGCAGTCCTCTGCAGTCGGCCCCTGGGAGAGGTGCCTGGTGCGGCACAGGCAGGCTCTCCAAGGCGGCACAGGCAGGCTCTCCAAGGCCTCTGCTGCCCCAACCAGAGCACCTGGAAGAGACGGCAGGAGACGACAGGAGGAGAAAGTCAAAGAACCGCTCTTCTCAGGAGTTTCCCACAGATGGGGACACTCACCAAACACGGGCACGCGCAGCCCCGGCACAGGGTCACGCCAGCCCTGCCGCCTGCCCTCGAGCATGCCACGGCCTCCCTCCAGGAGATAGTCGTCCACAGAAGGCCAGGGAGATGCCAGGACCCGAATCCTGATGATGAGCCCGGCCTCTGGGCTGCAGGGAACCCCAGGATCTCAGAGCCATTCAGCAAGCAGACAGGTCACAGAGCCCAAGCTGCGTCTCAGGTCAGTCTTCCAGAGCAGCCGCGGGCTCCAGGACCACTGTGCTGGGTCGGCTCACCTACGCCGAAGGCCAAGATCCTGGGGAAGAGCTATTTAATATGCACATTATCTCATTGTAACAATCTTAATTAAACAGACACTCTAAAAGGTTACAACATCCACCTCAAAGTTTAATAATAAATTCCAAGTCCATCTTGAGAGAAGAATGTTGGTTCAGCAAGAAAAGACAGAGGTCAAATGACATGGAATTGCAACAGGAGAGAGACATTTTGAAGATCTCCCACAACTTGATCCCACCATATTCTGCATATCTGGGTACAATCATGGGAATTTTGAATTAAAGAGCTATCCATGTTTTAAAGCTGTAATCCATAGCTTTTAAAGTGGAATATTAAATGGCTAAAATAGCTCTCTCCTGTTCCATGCTGCAACTGTGATTATATGTAAATTTCTCTCCAATTAGAGAAAATGAGTGGGAAGCGCTGAACATCGCCCACACTGGCTGTCAGAGGAGTTGGTGTCACCGCGCAGGCCACTTGATTGTGTATGCGCCACTTGGCTGTGTTTGCAGATGTGAGGGGATTATAGACGCTCGTTGAGATATCGGAATGGAAAGGAAGTGCGTTTGTTTGTTTATTTTAAGCATCTTTTCTCTGGGTGCCCAGAGCCGAGAGCTCCCACGTGCAGTGTCCTCTGGTCGCGGCGTCTGCCCTCACAAGTCACCTCCAAACAGCCACCCCTTCAATCACTAGCTAGGAAATTCGGGGACTCCTGCCATGTAAAGGCGTCTCCTTGGGTTAAAACTGCAACAACCCACACAGCCAGAAAGGAAAGCCAAGGTGTCACTTGGGCCAATTGTTAAAGCCAGTGACCCAAACAACGCCCAGGTACAGAGGTTGTGGTGATCCACGGTGCACGGTGTGCGACTCTCAGGCTCGGGGGAAAGAAAGGACACCAGCAGGAAACGGAGCCGAGTGCTGTGGCTGCGCACCTCTCCCCAGCCAAGGTGGGCGGGCGCCTGGGGACGTTCCCTAAGAGATCTCATGCCTGTTAAGGACAGCGGCCACTAAGTGCAACCCCCTGTTCCGGTCCAGGTGACCTGGGAGGCAGGTGTGGAAGTGCAGGGTGGGCTGGGCCAGCCAGCAAGGCTCCCTGCTGCAGCAGTGACGGCCCCTGCATTTAGTGACGTGCCCCTCCAAGGTGCCTGGTAGATCTGTGCGCTGGACCATCTTCCACTGAGGTGACAGAGGAGCCTGAGATCCGATCCTGCCTGAGTTAGACCTTGCCCCACCCTGTTCTGCACGTGCAGCCAGCAAAGAGGGCCTCGGGCTCCTTCCAGACACGGCCGTCTCCCGTGGGTGTGCCTGAGTGGTTCTGACCTGCTGACTCATCTGTCAGGGTGATCGCGGTGCCAGGCCAGACCTGGCAAGCACTGGATGGAGGGCAGTTTCCACTTTTCATTTCAAAGAAAGGAAGACATTTACATAGAACTGCCATGTTTTACTGAAAAACTGTGAAATGTAGAAATCACTTATGAAGTGCCAAGTAATAGCACCAACGCTGCAGTATGCAATATTCCTCTACTGAAATGCAAACAAACTCTTTCTGATGTCAAAAAATAGTTCATCACAAAATCACAAAGGAATGGGGGCTGGGTAAGTGTGCCCCGGGAGCGCGGGTGTTCCTGGGCCTGTCACGCGTGGTCTGCCGCAGGCGACAGGTAGCGGGAACCTTCTGATGTTCCATTTAGAGGAAGGACCTGAGAGCCGGTGCTCTGTTCAGCTCTAGCCCACAGGCTGAAAGGTCACCCTGAAGAGCTGCCCAGGGAGCTGGGCGGTTGCTTGAAGGATTCATGTGCAGTCAGCAGGTGGGCGGGGCGGACCCAGGCCCGCTGTGCCTCCCGGACTCTCCCAGCCCCTCTGGTGGGGAGCGCCCTTCTCCCTTCCAGGGCTGCTCTGGCCCAGGTGCTCAGGGCCGTCAGCCTCGAGTTCCAGGCTGACCTCAGAGGCAAGCTTGGGATTCCAATGCCCCGGGGCTGCTTCACAGTTATTTCCACATAAACACACACACACACACACACACACACACACACACCAATGAAAGTCGTGCTTCAGGTGGAAACAGGGTAACGCGGGCATACCTCAGGGGACACATGGTGTTGTCACCCGTGCCCACACTCACAGACCTGAGCATCGGCCCTGGGTGAAGTCACTGAAGAACTCGAGGTCACGGAGGTGTGTGGAGCGTGATTTTACTCAGAGAGAGGACAGAAAGTGACACGGCCTAAGCCATTGAAACCTCCCGAGGTCCCGCACACCTGACCTTCCGCCTGGCCTTCTAGGTGTCTGCCCAGTGCCCCGAGGCACACACAGTGCTTCCAAGACTTCAGCCTGGGGACCTTGGTAGAGCAGGCTGTCGGCAGGTCTGGAGTGGCTCACCAGCCCCAGGGACAAGAGGCCGCTCTCTGCAGTCCAGGGCTGCCGAGAAGAGGAGCAGGGAACAGAGCTGAACGCACAGGGCACCCCACAGGGGCTCACGGACAGGTGCACGGGGCACCCCACAGGGAGCTCATGGACAGGTGCACGGGGCCCACCCCAGGTTGCTCACAGACAGGTGCAAGGGGCACCCCCCCAGGGGGCTCACGGACAGGTGCATGGGGCACCCCACAGGGGCTCACAGACAGGTGCATGGGGCTGTGCTGCAGCAAGAGCAGTTGGCTCTCCCGATCTGGGTCAGAAAGAGGGGTGTGGTTATGGTCAGGTCAAGAGTGAGTCCATCTGTCTGGATGGACCAGGTGCACCCTGGGATGACCGCAGAGAGGCAGGCCCACCCAGAGCCAGGTCTGGACAGAGTTCACAGGTGCTCTAAGGGCTCTGCCCATCTGCAGGAGAAAGCAGCAGGTCCTCAGGGGTCTCTGGCCCTGTGGAGCTGAAGCCACCCAGGTGGGCCTGGGCAGGTGGACACGGGGCTCCTCTACACCAATGTGGCCTGTGCCTCAGCCCCCAAGGGTGCCTTGTTTAATTATGACATATGAAGACTTTTAAAAATCCATAATTAATTTTCTGTATCTATCTCTCTTTCCCCAAATATCTCACCATGAAAGTTAGAATCCTCACTTAGAACAGAAGTCTCTGCATGGCTCAGCAGGGGGTCACCACCCTCCTGATTCCACTGCTGTCGGGGGAAACGTGTCCGTGTACGAAACACTCAGCCTGCGTGTGTGAGAGTGTATGTGTGTGTGTGTGTGTACGTGTGTATGTGTGAGAATGTATACGTGCTGTGTGGGGGTGTGCTATATGTATGTTGTGTATGTCTGTGGGTGGGCTTGTGTGGGTTTATGTGTGTTGGCGTCATATACATATGTATGCATGTGTGTGGGAGTATGTGTGTGGATGTGTGTACTGTGTGTTTACATGTGAGCATATCTGAGAGTGTACATGTGTGTATGTGTGCATAAGTTTGTGTATAGATGTGTTTGTGAGTGTACACGTGTGCATGTGTCTATGTGTGTGTACATGCATGTGTGCACCTGTGCATGTGTGTGTACATGTGTGTACATGTGCATGTGTGGTCTGGCACTCTCGTGTGCTCTGATCCTGGATGGCAGGACCTTGGCTTTCCCCCGCCCTTCTGGGTGTTCCCTCCAAGCCCTGGGTCACTGCAGCCACCCTCTGCAAGGGGCACAAACAGGTGGCATTGAGTCACCTCCTGGCCCTGGGGGTTCTTTTATCAATTTCCAATCAGCAGAGATTTCTAGAGGGAGACCACCCCATCCAGCAAGGGAAACCTGCTACTGTCTTGGCTGTCATCGGTTTCGGAGCAGCTGAGGTCCTGGCTGTCATCAGGGACCTCTTTGTACTTTGAAAGCATCTCAGGGTGTCGGGTAGTGGGGGACTGGGACGAGCTGTTGAGCAGCCACATCCCGCAGCCTTCCCCTGCTTTTCCTTTCTCTAGGAAACTCAAGCACAGCAGCCGTCCTCAGCAGCCGGGAGCTGGCTGGGTGTGTGGGTGCCGAGGGAGCCCTCCTGAGAGCAGCCAGGTGGACGCCAGGGCAGGTTGCTGCCGCTCGACGCCGCCCCGCACCACAGACTCCGTGCCCAGCAGAGGAGGCATCGACCCCACTGGGGAGTGCAGATGGACCAGGCGTCCCGAGACCCAGCTTCCCACAGTGACCCACCCCTCGCAGCTCTGGACGCAGGCCATCAGCTGCCCAGGGAACAGCACCGTCCTTCTCTGTCCACTCTGCTGAGGAAGCTGCCTGTCCTGGGGTAAACCTCAAAACCCTGTGGTGCCTCCCAGCTCCCTGGCAGCCACAGGTGCCCACGTGGGCCTGTGTGTCTCAGGCCAGGTCGTCCACCGAGGGTGGGAGAGCCACTGCCCCTCAACGGTCCCTTCTTTATGACCCCGCAACATCTCCATGAGGCTGAGAGCCACCGCAGAAGAGGCCGGGCAGAAGGAAGAGAGGTGCCCAGTGCCCTGGAGTCGGCCTGAGGTCTCCGCGAGTGAGGGGGAAGCCAGGCCTGCGGGCGGAGGAGGGCTGCGTCTGATTTACGCCCCTCAATCTCGGCTCACAGGAGAGGACTCACGATGGCAGGCGGCCCAGGAGATGACACTTTCCTTCTGCTCTTGTCCCCCTGGGTGGCACCATCGGGGTCCCTGTGGTGGAGGGTGCAGTGACAGAGTACCCAGGGTGGGGACGCCCTGTGTGCCATGGTGAGGTCAGCAGAGCAGAGGCTCAGGTCAGGAAGGGACAGCCGCGCAGCTCCACAGGCGGTGAGCTGAGGGCTCTGGGGTCGCACTTGGCTCAGGACAACCACCTCGCCAGGACCTTTCAGTGCTCAGCTATTCAGATCCACAGTTCCCCAGAGGTTTATCGCTGGTTTCTTTAAACTTGCAAGGAACATTTTAAATGCATGTAAATAAACTATTCCAGGCATAGGAAGGGTTTAAATAAATGTTCTCAGTGAACCTAGCCAATCTTCTGTAATCAGAAACTCACAAAGATTATGTTGTTAAAGAGAATGATAGACAAATCTTTTTTTTATAAATAAACATAAAAACTCCAATCAAAACACCAGCTTGCTTGAACCAACAGTACACAAAATAGACACATTACACATAAATAAGTATCCTCTATGTGCTGAAAATTGCTGCGTATCAGGAATACTTGATAATCAATGTCACATGTCAATTCCAAAGAGTTTTGACTAAATTTTGTGTCACTTCTTTAGTTTAAAAACCTCTTGGTAAATGAGTATCTATCTCTTCAGAATAAAATTACCTATGTCAAGCCAAAAGCCAACATTGAATTTAAATCTATAACTTCAGATACATTTTGTTTAGTTCAGGATTTAAGAATTTTTACTGCAATTATTCTGTAATAACTATTATTATCGGTAAGTTCTGTTTTATTAAATAAAATTAGATGAGCAAAAGAAGTAGCACCATTAAGATAGAAAAATGTTATCTTCATATAATTAAAAGAAAGCACTTAGTGGCCATCAAATGAAGAGTGTTAAGTGAATGAGAGCATGATTTCAAAGTCATTAAAAATAATGTTTTAGAATACCAACTTGGAAATTCATATCCCAAAATGTTAACCCATGACCTACTGAACAAGTAAGCTCAGGCACTGTTCGGGGCAGCTGGTCAGGCGGTTGCAGAACGGCCTCTGGCCCTGCGGGCCCACTCCGGGGGCAGGTGAGGGAGTCCCGCCTGCAGTCCCACTGTGTGTGGGGGACCTGGGCGACTCAGACTCTGTCTCCAAACAAAAAATAAAAAGGGCTGGGGTGCAGCTCGGTGCTGGAGCCCCCGGGTTCGGTCCTGGCACTGCAAAAAGAAACCCCTCCTTCCAGCGTGGACACAGAGCCCGAGACCCGCTGCCCTGCTGGTGTCCACAGCGCCTGGCCTCTCGTACACCGAGGGGTGCCTCAGACACGGTGGTCAGTGGGGCCAGTCTGTCCTCGAGCTCCTCAATCTCCAACAGGGGACGTGAGGACTGGGAGCTTCAGCTGGTTCTCAGAGAGTCGAGGGTTCGCGCGCTTCTGTGGCCGGCAAAACAACTGCGGCGCATGCGCACCCTGCCTCCGTGGCCTGCGAAATAATCGATGCGCATGCGCACCTCTCTGGACCTAGCTGCAGACCTGGGCCGCCGCCTCCTCCACCCTCTGCAGCCTGCAGCACCAACTGCAGACGCCCCGGTCTCCTGCCAGAACCTTGTCCGTCAGGACCCCTGGTCGTGACTTCTCTCCATTGTGTAGTGATGAGAGCCACACCAAGGTTAAATTTGAAATCTCTGCTGCTCTGCTATTAAACTAAATTGTCTATCATCAAAACCAGCAAAGAATGAGACCGCAGCCAGTTATATCCATATCCAAACCATACCCAGCCCCAAAAGCCGTCTTGTAATTTGCTCCGCTGGAAGAGCAGACACTCGTTATTTGCAGAGCCAGACGTATGATTATCTGGACAAAGATATGTACCATCCCTTAAGGCGTGATTTGCTACTACAGGCTGACCAGCCAAGTTCGGCTCTTTCTTGTCACTGACTCAGGCTATAGCAAATTTCATGAAGCATCTTGTGCATCTGACCTTGGAAAGAACATCGGATGCGGTGATGATCCCTCATTTGCAAACGCAGGTCCTACCGTGAGCAGCTGTGCCCTCATTTTGTTTTATGTGTACTCTCACGTGTGGAGATGTCACAGAGAATGACAGGCACAGTGAGAGCTGTGGACCCCGGCCAGGGTGAGGAGCCAGCTCTGGTGAGGGGAAAGGCAGCGCGGCCTGGCAGCCAGGGATAGCAGGTACTCCGTCCTAGCAGCTCCTTCCCCAGCAGAGCAGAGAAGTCCCCCAGGCCCGAGCGGGGGTCCCTGAGAGGAGGTGCGCCCTCCTGGCTGGAAGAGGAGCTGGCACAGCTCCCTCCCTCTTGCTCCCACCAGGTCCCCTCTCTGAGCACTGAGTGGCTGGGCACTCAGTGTGAGCCTCTCGATGACCGGCAGTTCTGCCATCAAACAGAGGCGCCGGCCTTCTTCCTAGTTAATGCTAGTCGGCTGTCAGTATTATAAAAGTAATCCATAGCTGTCTATTTTAATGTTTTGTAGGCACCAGGTGTAAAGGCAGGAAAGGAGGTAGGACTTGGCAGTATTTGGGTTGGAACTGCTTCCTGCACGGGCTGTGATCAGAATGGGCCTTCTCGCAGTTCTGTAGAGGTCCAGCGTGGTGCCTGGTGAGGCTGGCCTGGGGGGACCATGCCTGATCAGTGACTGCGCCTGCACAGACAGGCCTGTGAGTGGCCGTGAGTGTGTGGGTGAGAGGGTGGGTCGGCTGCAGTCTCCACTCCTGCCAGGGGGAGAGGAAGGCATTGAGAAACCAAAGAGGCCACTCAGAAATAGAGTTGCTAAATGAATAAGCAATTAAATGTCTAAAAGTTGAAAATTGCTAACCTCAAGGAGTAAGTTTGGTGACCACGATGGACAGGAGGTATCTCTCTCTCTCTCTCTCTCTTTTTTCTTTAAATAAACCTTGCTGAACTCTCTGATTCTCTCAGATCGTCTGTGTCCTTTGTGAACAGTGTAAACAGAACATAGGAAGGTGCAGAGCTTCTGGACCAGGCCTGAGCCGCTGTGCGGGGCCTACCCCTGCTTTCCAGACCTTCCCAGCTACCTCAATCCGATTATCGCCCTCAATGCAGCTCAAAAGCGCTTTTTGTTTTCTCCAAACTGTGGTCACAAATACAGCTCAGTCTCTGGACTCCTCCAGCCCGGCGGTGCACAGTGGATCAGGTGACCACCGTATCATCTCCTGTCACCCTCTGCAGGAGGCTGGTGAGGCAGCCAGATGGGAAACTGAGGCTTGGGGGATCGAGGTGGCTCACCTCGCTCCAGCCCTGACTGTCTTGCTCGGCTCGCGGTGCCTTGCTGTGTCATAGTGTCCAGGTCAGTGCTGTTTCCCTGCAGCATGTGACACCCAGGAAGCATGGCTGCGATTCTCCATGTTCTGGAGGTTCCCGTGAGCTGCCTTGTCCACCTGGCTGTGCTCTGAGGCTCAGCTGGCTTCTAGTCCACCGAGGTCCACCATCCACACACACATGAAGACCTGAAAAGAATGTTTATGTTCGCTTTCTTTCCCTTGTTCTATAGCATGCACATCTCTAAATGGGCAGCAGTAGCTGAAGATACAATCATTCACAATATTTCCATCTTTTATTGTTATTGGTACCTGGGTTTTCTTTTGCAAAGATTCCATACGAGTATTAAGTCAAACTTCATGAAATCCTGGTTTGAGGCACAGTATTCCATCTCAGTCCACATGGAGTGAGTTGCTGGCATCTGAATGTGGCGTGGATGATTGACGGGAGTCACGCACCATGAGCACGAGGACGGTTGGGGTGTTTCCTGAGGTAGGACCACACGGTTTGGGGGCCGAAGCTGCTCAGTGCCCTGAAAGTGTCCGAGCCGGGAGGGAGGCAGGGCCTTCGTGCCCCCTCTCAGGCTCCAGACTCAGGCCTGCCTTCCCCTCCTAAGTGAGCGGTGCTGAAAAGGCCCCACAGGAATGGAACCCGTGGGGGACAGCTGCGTGACCAAGCAAGAGCCACTGCTTTAACAGTGCAGGTCCCCGGCTGTCCCACAGGAACGAGGAAGGAGGTAAAGACACAGGAGGCCCTCTGCATGCAGACGGCTCTTCCCTGGGCGAGACTTTGTGCAGGAGTGGGACTCCAGGACAGACCGGGTCTCGTGGGCCAGCCCTGATCACAGTCACACCTGCTCTATGTCCCTCAGAACCGAGGGCCATCGACACAGCCCTTCACACAGCTGTCCTGCGGCACCAGTGAGGCCGGTCGGGGGCCAAGTGATGCTAACACAGGCGCAGGGCAGCTTCCTGCCTGCCTGCCTGCCTGCTGCAGGGACACCCAGGGCCTCATCAGTAGGAATCACCAAATAGATTCTTTTCCCCCTTAACTCAACCAAGTGAAAACAAGAGCATTTCTATCGCCTAGAGATAATGAAAACCAAAGTGACCGACGAGAGGGTTCCATCTCTATGGACGGGTTGACGACTTTCCTGGGGAGAGAAACCGTCCTAATGTCCCTCATTTTCCTGCCGCAGCATCCCTGTCAGGGACTCTGGTGACCAGCATTAGAGAATGTGGCCTCATTTTCTTCCCCACAGAGAACAGCCTCATAAAAATCTTTCTAAAGTCTTTAAAAATATTCATGTATAATTCAGAAACTCAAATCACTTTAAAGTCATCTGCCCTCGTGAGCTCTGCAGTGTCTTGTGTGAAATTTTAATATCTAGCAAATGCTTCACGCTGCTCACACCCCTGGAGCGGCAAGGTGTGGTCAATGCCCGGTGCTGGGGGAATGTGGCTGCAGTGGCAGCGGGTGGACTGCGCGAGCCCCGGTGCCGCAGGAGAGCGATCCTGGTAGGTGGTCGGCCTGCGCTGCCCAGTCCTTCCACAGACCGGCTGGTCCTGGCCCCCTTTTGGAGACCGGCACCCTTCGGAGATGAACCTAGATTTGCAGAAATGTCCCCCTGGTTGGCTTATTTCGTGTGTGTGTGTGTGTGTGTGTGTGTATTTTAGCTGTAGGTGGACACAGACATGTGTGTGGTGCTGAGGACTGAACACAGGGCCTCACACATGTGAGACCCACGCTCTACCGCTGAGCCCCAGCCCCTTTACACTTTGAGCTCATTTCTGGTTTCTTTGTTAAGAGAAAGAACCCTGCGGCACCTGGCCCCCCAGAGCGCCGGCCAGCACAGGGAAGCCGCTGGTGGCCGTGGGCTCCTGGAGGCCCGAGGCTGCACCCGCAGTAGGTGCGGTCACCTCCCTGCAGCTCCGTCTCCTCGGCTGGGAGCACAGCCTTCCGTTCACAGGGACCCTCCTCGGGGTTCAGAGCTGGCTGAACAGGGGCTTCCAGAGCTGTGGGACCCGGGGAGCACCTCGCTGGGCCAGGGAGACCTCATTTTTTTCAAAAGACTTTTTTTTTCTTTTTTTTACATTGAAGACGGGCACAATACCTGTTTACATACGTGGTGCTGAGGGTCAACCCAGTGCCTCACACATGGAGACAAGCACTCTAGCACTGAGCCCACCCTAGTGAGACCTCTGGACCCTTGACCTTCCATCAAGCCCAAGTTGCTCCTCGGAGGACCGAGGCTGCACCGTCTCCATCTGTCATGAGCCTGCGAGCAGCGAGGAAGCCCAACCCGCTGCTGGTTAGGCGTGTCTCACCTTTGGGCACACAGCACTGGCCCCTCCGTGCCCTGCCTGGGCACACAGCACTGGCCCTCCGTGCCCTGCCTGGGCACACAGCACTGGCCCTCCGTGCCCTGCCTGGGCACACAGCACTGGCCCTCCGTGCCCTGCCTGGGCACACAGCACTGCCCCTCCGTGCCCTGCCTGGGCACACAGCACTGGCCCCTCCGTGCCCTGCCTGGGCACACAGCACTGGCCCTCCGTGCCCTGCCTGGGCACACAGCACTGCCCCTCCGTGCCCTGCCTGGGCACACAGCACTGCCCCTCCGTGCCCTGCCTGGGCACACAGCACTGCCCCTCCGTGCCCTGCCTGGGCACACAGCACTGGCCCTCCGTGCCCTGCCTGGGCACACAGCACTGCCCCTCCGTGCCCTGCCTGGGCACACAGCACTGCCCCTCCGTGCCCTGCCTGGGCACACAGCACTGGCCCTTCGTGCCCTGCCTGGGCACACAGCACTGCCCCTCCGTGCCCTGCCTGGGCACACAGCACTGGCCCTTCGTGCCCTGCCTGGGCACACAGCACTGGTCCTCCGTGCCCTGCCTGGGCACACAGCACTGGTCCTCCGTGCCCTGCGTGGGCACACAGCACTGGCCCTCCGTGCCCTGCCTGGGCACACAGCACTGCCCCTCCGTGCCCTGCCTGGGCACACAGCACTGGCCCTCCGTGCCCTGCCTGGGCACACAGCACTGGCCCTCCGTGCCCTGCCTGGGCACACAGCACTGGCCCTCCGTGCCCTGCCTGGGCACACAGCATTGCCCCTCCGTGCCCTGCCTGGGCACACAGCACTGGCCCTCCGTGCCCTGCCTGGGCACACAGCACTGGCCCTCCGTGCCCTGCCTGGGCACACAGCACTGGCCCTCCGTGCCCTGCCTGGGCACACAGCACTGGCCCTTCTGTGGCAGCAACCACAGGCCAGATACTTCTTCATTCACTGAAGTGTCAGAAAGACTTTCTCATAAACACCGTAATGGAAAACAGTCTGCACATTTCCTCAGGCAAGAATACAGCCATTTCAAACAAAACTCCCATTTTTCTGTGTGAATATACAAAAGCCTGGCTTTGCCCAACAGACATTTACCAGAACAGAACACATGATCCTTGGTTTTTTTCCCTTCACAATGGGAAGAACAGCTGAAGACTCTTAATTGAGACGACCAGAGCATACACAAAGTCCCTGTAATTCTTTCAAGAAGAGAGCTTTTTTTGGAAGGACTTTGAGAAAATAAAGAGAATAAATAAACTCTTGGTGGATGAATTCTTTGCTAAATTAAAGCCATCCACCTACAAGTCAACAGAACTCTTTTCTTTTAAACTAAGTTCCGTGTCATCACAGGAAATTCTCTGCTTCTCTCACTCCTTCTATCAGGTTAGTTATCGGACCTTGTACTATTTATTCTGTGGCTCAGAGCTGGGGGCCAGTGGCCTCTGGTCCTCGGCCTTGCTGCAGCTGACCCTGAGGACGGCCCTCGCCGGTTCCTCCCGCTGGGGACTGGAGCGTGCCTGTGCACGGAGCAAGCTCACGGTGGAGGCGAAGCTGCGGCTGATCCCAGCACGGCCGTGAGATTCACACTTTTGCCCTTTGATTCTCTTTCCTGCCAGCTCTGACCTTCAGTTCAAGCCGTGTGCTGCTCTCAAAAGGAGCAACCCATGCAGTCTAGAGGCAGGTCAGACCTGAGGGGAGGGCAGGATTACGTGCGCTTCAAGACGCCTGCCTCTGAGATCATGGGCCACAGGAATCCTTCTTTGGTCTGGGGTTTCTGTGGAATCATTCTGTAAAGTAATGCATATGTTATGAGAGAAATCTTTCCTACTCACAAATGAAGCAAACTGGTTTCAACACTAGTAATTAACCAGGATTATGAGTTTTAATTTACTACTATACCAGACATGGGTTTTCTGTGTGTGTGTGTGTGTGTGTGTGTGTGTGTGTGTGTGTGTTTGGCACTGGGGATTGAACTCAGGGACCCTTGACTGCTGAGCCACCTCCCCAGCCCTACTTTGTATTTTGTTTAGAGACAGGGTCTCACTGAGTTGCTTAGTGCCTCACTTCTGCTGAAGCTGGCTTTTAAATCCTGGTCCTCCTGTCTCAGCCTCCTGAGCCGCTGGGATTACAGGTGTGTGCCATATGTAATCCCAGTGGCTAGACATGTTTATGTTGCATAAAGCATGTGAAATCTCTAAAAGCCACACCTGTTCTCCCAGGACAAAGATACATGTAAATAAATCGTCATTGTTGTGTGCTGTGAAAATACCTTGAGGTGACAGTAGAATTGAGGCCTCACCTGTGGTTCTTGTGAGGTTTCCAATATTTTCAGTGTTTTAAGTGAAAACTCTGGATCTGCTTTTATGCTGCCATATGCCACTTCAAAAGCCATCAGACACAGAAGTGGTAGGAATGTTCGATACCAGCGGAGCGCGGGGTTCTCCAGGTTTGCTCCTGTTCCCTTCACGGTGATTTAACCATCTATTTCACCCCTGTGGGCGAAATGCAAAAGCCAGGCAGACCATGCCTGCAGCTGACCAGGCCTGCAGCTGACCAGGCCTGCGGCTGACCATGCCTGCATCTGACCATGCCTGCAACTGACCATGCCTGCAGCTGACCATGCCTGCAGCTGACCAGGCCTGCATCTGACCATGCCTGCAGCTGACCAGGCCTGCATCTGACCAGGCCTGCAGCTGACCAGGCCTGCAGCTGACCAGGCCTGCAGCTGACGGTTTTAAACAAGAGACGATTCATGTTCCGGACCTACAGATGGACGTTGCAAGAGCAAGCGTGCAGCCAGAAGTAGAAAAGGGCCCTGTGTCAACTGCTCTGTCAGCTTGTCATCAGAGCTGTGCCTGTGTCGTTGAGTCTTCAAAGACCTCTCCACAGGACCCCCAGGAGGGTCTTCCACTGTGGCAGGACACCTGGTCTCCGCTCAGCTGGAAGGGTACTCATGGTTCGCTGGCCCGTCCACCGCGGGGTGCTGTCTTGAGCTGTGGTGCCATCTGTGTATTTTCAAGTGGGATTTGATCACGTGTGAAGTCCCGTCCACGGCTTCTCCGTGTACCACCCAGGTCTGCATTTGGGCAGAGGGCACAGAGCCATTTAGTTTACCGAGTTGGAGAGGAGTGAAAAACCAGCCCATGAGTGTGTCCCAAATGCTCCAGGGACGGTGGCAATGGCAGAGCCGCTCACTGGGAAGGAGGAGATGAGAACGCGACAGAAGTGGAGACAAGAATTCCTTCCACTCTAACATGCACGCCTCAAGTCTCCACGGAAACTGTTGGTGGGGAGATCCGCATCTTGCATTTGTTTGTGTGTGTGTTCAGCAGCCAACCGCTGAACCACTGTGGCTTCAGGCACCAGGGTTGGGGGTGCTGTGGGTTTGCTCCAGTTTAATGTCACCCGTGCTGGGGGTTTAGGTTTTGTTTGGAAAACAGCAGGGCATGTTAGGACAGGGACCTTATCTTAGGTTCCCAATCCTGCGTGCTCAGTGCCGGCGGGAAACAGGCCTAGGGAGGGCAACCTGTCTCAGAGCCCGCCCGGAGGGGCTTTCCCTGGCCTTAAGAAGGCAGAAAACAAACCTGCAGCATCCTTCTGAACTTCCAGGGAACTTCCACGTTGAGCCCACTAGTCCCCGGGGTCAGCGGTGGAGGTGACAGGTCCCTGTCCCCGAGGAAGGCCTGGGTGAAACAGGAGTCTGTTGCTCTGTCCTGGGGTGGGAGTGGACAAGGAGCGTCTCCTGGAGGCTGCCTTTCGTCCCACAGAGTCAGACACCAGTGTGGTGGCACGAGGTCCCTTTATCTGTACAGCAACCAAGCTGCTGTTTAAGTGACTTTCAGGAGGTGCCATGGAAACTCTGGGTCAGGCTGCTTCAAGCTGTAACCAGGAATTCTCCTCTGAGCCGTGGCTTGGGCCAGGAGAAAGCTCTGGCTGGAAGGACTCCAGTCCCTAAAGCGGTCCATCTCTTGACAGGCCTCCCTGCAGGGCACTTGCCTCTGGGACCCTGCCTCCATGAACCAGGGCAGCCACAGTTAGGTGGTTTGCAGACAGGAAGGAGGGCATGGGGCTGACTACAGAAACCAACAGCACAAAAGAGGCTCTTCCCTGATCCAAGGGACGGAGAGGTCATCCACACCCAGGTGAGTGGAGGTCACCCGCCCTGCGTCCCTGCAAATCCCACGGGCCCTGGCAGCTCCACTGACACCACAGGCCAGACACGCAGGGCCATCAGCCCTGTCCAGGGGCCTCCAGGCTGCCAGCCTGAGCTCCCTCCGGATTGACACTTAGCCCCCTGATCCACAAGAGTTGGCCAACGATGCAGATCCAAGTGTGGTCCTTCCAAAGGACGGGAAGGGATTCTGAAAGCTGGAATACCCACCCAGCAGGAGCAACCCCCGCCTCGGTGTGCTGTGCGGTGACTGCGCTCTGGCCAGGCCTGCTCCCTGGGTTGCCTGTGTGCAACAGGGCACAGGTCGACTTCTGACGTCTTGGCTGGGCTCACCGTCAACTCCGGTGTTTTTCCACACAGTCTCTCCAAAAGCTGCACACGTTAGCCGCAGAACCATGAGCATTCTGGGGGGAAAATATTTAAAAGCTATTTATAATTTTATTGAGTTGCTTTTGGAGAGTGGTCCTGGATTAATTATAGCATTATATGATTTCAAACACTCTTTTCTGTAATCAGTCACATGTGGAACTGAATAGATAAAACTTCATTGTAAGTTTCAAAACTGACATAATGAAACGTTCTTACTTTTGACAGGCCTGTGATGAAGACCTCGGGTCATGGCTCACCGTGGTGAGTTAGGCAGAGAAGCCGGAAATGCCTTCCCCAGCTCCGCCTGCGGGCACCCCCAGGAGTGACGTGGTGGCTCCCCTGATGTCAGTGGGGACGTCAGCTGTGGTGCCAGCCTCCTGGGGCCCCCTCTCCTAGGGAGTGACTTTGACAGGCTGCCAGTCCTTTCTGAAATGAGGATGATGATATTTACCAGGAGGACTCCTTCCAGTCTTCCACCTGATTTAAATGTAAGAACCCACTGAGACAACATCCCATGCTTCCCCTTCAGCTGCCTGCTGTAAGTTGCAGGGCGCCGCAAGCTTGAGTCTGTTCACGGTCGTTTCCGGCCCTGGCCAACAGCCTCTGCCCTCCAGTCACTGTGACAACTGGACCTGGGAGGCTCACGTGTGCCTGAGAGTCCCGCAGGACTGCAGCGAGTCACCAACACCCGCAGGCATGGAGCAAGCCACCAGTTACACGCTGGGCTCTAGGAAGGACTCGAGGCTTGTCCAGAGCGATGTTCTGCCCATTCCTGACCCGCCATTTTGTTTAAAAAAAAAAAAAGCTTTCTGAATGGTTAGCCCAGCTGCTTTCCTGAGATTGCCTTTCGGAGCATTTTTTCTTTAACATTCAGATACTCTTTTCACTTTTAATGTAAATGAGAAAACTGATGATGAATGGCTCAAGGAGCACAGGTTGCCTCTGCACACACACTGGACGGCAGTTGTCTTCCTCCTGCCTCATGAGCACCCACGGGCCCTTCCACGCCAACCAGAGAACCTCGGCTTGGGGCGATCCTCACTGGAGAGCTCCAGCCATGCCGCATGGGAAGACATTCCTGCATCTCTCAGTGGGAACTAAACCTTCGACACACTTGCCGACAGAGCCAGACGGTCACTCACTGTCCTCAGCTCCACCACGGGCGGGTGTAGGAGCCCTGCAGCTGCAGCGATCCGAGGGATTCTGGAACCGCTGAAGAGGGGCGAATGGAAGGCCGCAGCTGCCGAGGGTGCTCAGGGTGGGCCCTGCAGCCCGCAGCCCAGGTCCTCCTGCCGGAGCCCCAAGTCTGCAGGGTCTGTCCTGCGGGAGCCAGGCTGGACTGCCAAGGGGTTACTGAGTCTTCGAACGACGCACCACCTGGTCTTCAGGGGTTCCAAATAAGACAGACTTAGAGTGAGAATGTGTGTGATCAAGATCATGATGCATCCATGACCGTCAAGATACCGTGAACTCAGGGTCCGTCTAACTACAGCTGGTGGATACGGCACGTGAGACTGATCATTGCTCTGCTGATCCTTGAAAATACTGAGAAATAAACACTTTAAGCATTGCTTTGAGTTAAATTCCATATGAAATTTCGCTTTTACTAAAAACACACTTTCTATTGTTCTCTTTTTATCAGTTTGAATCATTTCACTACAAGAAGAAACAGTGAGAACCTGCAGCTCCCTTGAGGGCTCTTCCTGGAGATGACGAGAGGCAGGACCCCTTGCTCCTCCAGGGCTGTCTCTGGAAGGCTGCTCTGCAGCAGAGGAGGAGCTGGGCACTGCCTCAGAGAGGGCGAGAGACAGACAGAGGCAGCACAGAAACCCCGGCATGAGAGGCGGGGACCAGCAGGGCTTAGGTGGCAGAGCCACGGCATCGTGGGCTTCGGAGCTCCGCAGGAACCAGATGTGGAGGACGTGTGCCTCCAGGGCCCAGCAGCCCCGGCCCCAGGTGCCATGGGCTTCAGGGGAGGCGGGGACCTTGCCTGAAGTGGATAAAGGTTCGTCTGTATTTCTTTCCAGACCCAAACAGTTTAACTTCCAACAGCTCCTCAAGGCTCAGGGCTGCAGCCGGGAATCCCATGGCGGATCCTGTGGTAGGGGCAGCCGTGTCCTCCTCCAGCTGAAGGTGGGGTGAACGGAGAAAAGGTGAAGAGCCGAGTTCTGTTTTCTAACTCCCCGGCCCACAGGGAGACGATAAAGGCAATTTAGGAAAAAACAAAACTGAAAGAATATCCCGAATATACCTTTTATAAGGTAAAAGTTTTGTAGAGAAATCTTTGAAGAAAGTGGCTCTAGTGTGCTTTTCAGCAGCTCCTGATGATTGTTGCTTTTCTAAAAAGGTTGGTGGCGTCTCACACGGGCCTGCTCCCCCCTGAGCCCAGCCCGAGGAAAACATCCCCAGAGGAGGAAGCCAGCCGGGGCAGCGGCAGGAGGGGCACCGACCGACTGCACCGACCGACTGCGTTTCTGAGAAGCCCACACCAGCAGAAGGGCCAGCTGAGGCCCATGAGCTCTGCGGCTGGCTTCATTGGTTTCAAAATAAAACCCCAAAATTCCAAAATCCATCAAAATGGAACTCCTGGCCTCCCGCCACCCCAGAGGGACCCCTCCACAGTCTTCTACTGCACTATCGAAAACAGAGAGATCCTGGTTCCTGGACTCACCCATGACCAGGATCGGCGCACTGTCTTCATAAAGTGAAGCCCACATCAGCCGTGAGGAAGTGCCCTCTGGGAAGGTGACCTCTCTTGAGTCACCACGTTAGGGTGTGTGTGTGCTCAAGGTTGACTTGGGATTCCGCTTTGGCAATTTCTTAAAAGCACTGCTGTGCATGATGTTGGGGGCAGCGAGGCACGGGAGGGACTGTGCCCACCTGGTGTTGAGCTGTGGAAGGCTCTTCACGGAGAGCTGAGAAGGAATTGTACCAAAGGGGGAAGGGAAGCAGACATCCACCCTTAACCAGGGCTCAGAATTCAGGAGGGGTGACTGAGGCCCTGGCAGGGAGCTGTCCACAGCCAGTCCCCCGTGAATCCCTGTTGGAGGCTCTGGGTGGTGGTGCACACGGTAGGCCAAATAGTGTCATGCCAGATTCGTGGGACCCAATAGACCTCCAGGAGCCGAATCCAATGCAATCACACAAGAGTCTTTATTGCAAGCTGGAGCCTGGACTCAACCGTTTCTGATGCAGCGGCCCCAGAGAGTGAGTCCCGGTCCTTTGTTCAGTGAGATTTTATAGGTTTTGGGGGGTACTCTATGCATCACAGCATCACACAGCAAATCAGTCCATACACGGGAAAGTCAAACAACAACTCTTCACATTGATTAGCTCATTCACTGGTGGGAACAAGTTGGGTAGGGGTGATTGGTTAGTTCAAGAGGGGGATTCATTTGAACTGATGGGTTTAGGCCACGAGGGGAGTACGTGCTGAACTACTTGGTTTCCCAACATGTTATCAACCACCATAAACTACTGGGGGGTCATCTGGCATCCCAGGTATTTCCCTGTCTCATGCTGATTGGAGGTTGCTAGGGGTTGCTATGGGTCCCCACCTAGCCTGACTGAGTCAGGGACACCTGGCACCGCAGACCTCTCCTGTTATTTACAGACAAACAACTCAGCAGGGTGGGTGTGTGCCTAGGAGTGCTCCCTGGGTTTTCCCAAGGACAAGGGACCTGCCCCCTCCCTCTGGACAGGCCTTGAGGGAGAAGCTGTTTTCAAAAATGGAGCCACATCAGTTTCTCAATAGGAAGAGCCATTTCATTTTGGAATGAATCTCAAAAGCGCTGGGGCAGACAGCCCTCTTCTGATACCTCTGATTCCCACAGCGTGAGAGAGCTGTGTGTGTCATTAGAGGGGACATCGGGACGGCCTGGCAGGAAGTGCGCCACCTCCCGGGGTGGTCGCTGAGCTCTGCTGGGGAAAGCCTGGAGCCGGCAGGCGGCTGCTGGCGCAGTCTGCTCAGGGAAGCACAGGATTGCACCCTCTCTGTCCTTCCTGCACTGAGGTGAGCAAAGGCAAAGGGGTCAGGGGCCGTCACAGGGCCTATGCAGTGGGGACCCCACACCTCAGGAGTGGCTGATGGGGTGGGAGACCTTGGACAGACTACGGACCTGCCATTGCAGGGCTGAGCTGTAATCACCACAGAATTTCACTTTAAACGTGGGCTGCCCTGGGCTGGATGAGCCCCGTGCCCGTCCTCTCGTATACTTCACCCTCTTCAGGCAAATGTGCCAGGACCATCACAGTGAGGCTCAGTGCCCGTGGGAAGATGTGGAAGGTGACCCTGTTCCAACTCCTCCGCAGATGGAAAACGTCCCCAAGAAAGAATCCAAGAAAAAAGACAAGCATTTCTAATATTCCAAAAGTATAAGAACTTGTCATGAATGTATGTTGTTCTGATCTAGTGTTTGTTGATGCTAAATCTGATGATTCAATCAAGAAGAGTATTAGCACTTGAGATCTTGTGACCAAAGGAAATGTCTTAAAAATTCAAGGTTGGAAGTAGCATGTGTTCTGAGACAAGGAAATATGAGGTCATCAACAAAGGACGTTCACGAATAAAAGGGAGACGTAAAAATGGAAATATGAGTTCAAAAAGAGGAACTTGGAATGCTCAGCTGTTGGGAAGTCTTTCCAGGTGAACATGTATGTGCCTGTGGCAGGGGCAGATATCTGATGACCACAGTGTGGGACACGGTGGTGTCTCTGTACCCATCTACGGGAGGTCCTTGCAGGGGACTTGCAGCTTTCCACAGTCAGCATCAGAAGCTGCACGTCACGTTGGCAGCCCTGTTTCCTGGAGTCCTCGGGGGTTCCTCTCCTGGTTGGGGGCCCTCACCTTTTACTTGAATTACTGCTTTTTTTTTTTTTTACACCTAATACCTTTATTTTATTTATTTATTTTTAGGTGGTGCTGAGAATTGAACCCAGGGCTTTGCACATGCTAGGCGAGCGCACTACTGCTATCCCGGCTGGAATGACTGCTGCTGCAAACTTTAATAACTGCTAAAGTCTGAGAGAGCCACTCTAACACGATGGCCATTTCACAACATAAGGCCTCCCTTAATTTACCTGGGCTTCTGAGACCTTAGCTATTGTCACCTGGAGAGGAGCATTTCCAGCCGGCGGCTAGCTGACCACCACATCACAGGCCCAGCAGCCGCAGAGCCTGGAAGAGGCCGGGGGTGGCTCCGGGTGACAGAGGGCTCTAGTGTTCCCAGAGTCTCTGGGTTCCCAAGTGCAAGACCTCGGTGGAGGAGTGCCCGGGAGGACGGCCTTGGGAAGGAGCTGCCAAGCCTGGTGCCAAAGCTGCGAGGAGGAGGGTCCCCAGCAGGAGGCCAGCTCGGGTGGGGAGGGGTTTGTGAAAGCCCCAAGGACTCGGAGCCCTCCTAGGGAGAGGCCTGAGCAGCTCCGGGACAGGACGGCACCACCGTCAGAGTCTCCAGGTGTTACTGGGGGAAGGATGAGCAGCACCCACAGAGGGGGAGACAGAGAAAACCAGGCAGGACCCCGCAAGAGCCGGGACGCCCTGACCCAGGAGTCTGAGTCCATGCAGACTGACCCTGAGGGAGGGTGGCTGAGGAGGGAGACGTTGGCCTGCCGCTAAGTCACGCCCAGAGAGAGGCCTCTTGACCATCCCCAGCTCCACAAGGTGCTCACCCAAATGGACGGTCCCCACACGCCTCTCCAAACAGGGCAGGGGTGAATTTAAGAACACTCACCATCAATGTCGTCGATTAGATATTCTTGTTATTCTTCAGAGAATCATCTTTTCTTTTACAGAAAATAAAACCTAAAACAAATCACCTTAAACGAGTTACACTACCAAAGCAATGTTTACCTCCCTCGAAAGTCCAGACACAACAGTTCCCACCTTATTAAATATTCACCAACTGATAGCCAGTATTTATAATATACGATGCATTAAAAATCATGGAAAAGTCACTTTAATACTAATTTTTCATTTGTAATTTTTGTTATATATTTTCTCAAAACTCATTGCTAAAGGGATGGTTTTCTACATTAGTTTTAGGACTTTGAATTGATTTATTTTATGAAATCTTTGGATCAGAATCGTCAAAACATGATTTTTTGTTTATGCATAAAAATATTTTAACTTTTTGAAATTAGAATATTCACATTCCTCACCTTACATTTTGACCCACGTCTTACAATTGATTCCTTTGCCTGGTTCCCTCCTCAGGATTGTTTCATAGGTATTCTGAAATGATCAGCCATCTCTTATATCTCAGCTTCAAATGCAAAGGAAAAGGATGAGAGGTGGAAGAGGAACAAGAGATCTCCGTCATATACATACACGCAAGTGTTCTTCATTCACAAACCTTCTCCATTTTCCTGGGAACCATGGTGGCATGGTGGTTTCAGCCTGTACCACACTTTTTTAAAATTTGTTTTAATTAGTACTCATGATGGTAGAATACATTTATGCACTTTGATATAGATGGGATATAATTCCTCATTTTTCTGAGGGTACATGTTGTAGGATCATACTGGTCATGGAGTCACATATATACACACAGTAACAATGTCTGTTTCATTCACCTATCTTTCCTATCCCACCTCCCTTCCCCTCCCCTCCCTTCACTCCCTCTACCTAATCTTCTTCTATGGTGCCCCCTGCCTTATTGTGAATTAGCATCTGCATAATGGAGAAAACATTCAGACTTTAGTTTTTCGGGATTGGCTTCTTTTGCTTAGTGTTATATTCTCCAAGTCCACCCATTTACTGGCAAATGCCATAATTTCATTCTTCTTTAAAGATGAGTAGTATCCTATTGAGTATATATACCACATTTTCTTTATCCATTCATCTTTTGGAGAACACCTAGTTTGGCTCCACAGTTTGGCTATTGTGAATTGAGCTGCTATAAACATTGATGTGGCTGTGTCCCTGCAGTATGCTGTTTTTAAGTTCTTTGGGTATAGACCGAGGAGAGGGATAGCTGGGTCAAAGGGTGGTTCTATTGCAAGTTTTCTGAGGAATCTCCACACTGCTTTCCATAGTGGTTGCACCAATTTGCAGTCCCACCAGCAGTGTATGAGTGTGCCCTTGTCCCCACATCCTCCACAACACTTATTGTTGCCTGTGTTCTTGATGATTGCCATTCTGGCAAGAGTGAGATGAAATCTTAGAGTAGTTTTAATTTGCATCTCTCTAATTTCTAGAGATGTTGAATACTTTTTCATATATTTGTTGATCAATTGTATTTCTTCTTCTGTGAAGTGTCTGTTCAGTTCCTTAGCCCATTTATTGATTGGATTATTGGGTTTTTTTGGTGTTAAGTTTTTGAAGTTCTTTATAAATATCCTAGAGATTGATTCTTTATCAGAGGTGCATGTGATAAAGATTTTCTCCCAATCTGTAGGCTCTCTCCTCACATTATTGATTCTTTCCTTTGCTGAGAAGAAATTTTTAATTTGAATCCATCCCATTTATTGGAATGGATTATTACTTCTTGTGCTTTAGGAGTCTTGTTAAGGAAGCCAGATCCTAGGCTGATGTGGTGAAGATTTGGGCCTAATTTTTCTTAGATTAGGCGCAGGATCTCTGTTCTAGTGCCTAAGTCTTTGATCCACTTTGAGATGATTTTTGTGCAGGGTGAGAAATAGAGGTTTAATTTTTTAAAAAAAATTTTTAGTTGTAGTTGGACACAATAACTTTATTTTATTTATTCATTTTTATGTGGTGTTGAGGATCAAACCAAGTGCCCTGCACATACCAGGCAAGCACTCTACCACTGAGCCACAGCCCCAACCCCAGGTTTAATTTTATTGTGCTACATATAGATTTCCAGTTTTGCCATTTGTTGAATAGGCGATCTTTTCTCCAGTGAATGTTTTTGGCTCTTTTGTCTAGAATGACATAACGGTATTTATGTGGGTTTGTTTATGTGTCCTCTATTCTGTACCATGGGTCTACTCGTCCATCTGGTGCCAGTACCATGCCATTTTTGTTACTACAGCTCTGCAGTATAGTTTACATTCTAGTATCATGATACCTCATGCTTTGCTTTTCTTGCTAAGAATTGCTTTAGCTATTCTGGGTCTCTTATACTTGCAAATAAATTTTGATTGCCTTTTCTATTTCTATGAAGAATGTCATTGGGATTTTAATAGGAATTGCATTAAAAGTGTTCTCATAACACATTTGGTAATATGGCCATTTTGACAATTTTAATTCTGCCTAACCAGGAGCATGTCAGATCTTTCCGTCACTGAGGTTGTCTTCAATTTCTTTCCTTAGTGTTCTGTAGTTTTCATTGTAGAGGTCTTTTACCTCCTTTGTTAGATCGATTCCCAGGGTTTTTTAAAGCTATTGTGAATGGGGTAGTTTTCCTAATTTCTCTTTTAGTGGATTCATTGCTAATATATAGGAATTCATTTGGTTTATGGGTGTTGATTTTATATCATGCTTGCTACTTTCATTTTTTAGTTCTAGAAGTTTACTGGTGGAATTTTTTGAATCTTCCAGATATAGAATCATGTCATCAGCAAATAGTGATCGTTTGAGTTCTTCTTTACCTATTTGTATCCCTTAATTTCTTTCTTTTGTCTAGTTGCTCTGGTTAGAGTTTCAAGGATGATGTTGAATAGAAGTGGTCAAAGAGAATATCCATGTCTTTTCCCAGTTTTTAGAGGAAATTTTTCAATTTTTCTCCATTTAGAGTGATGCTGGCCTTGGGTTTAGCATATATAGCTTTTACAATGTCCTGCTTACATATATTTCCCTTGAGAAGTATGAAGTGTCCTCCTTTGTCTCTTCTGATTAACTCTGGTTTGAAGTCTACTTTATCTGAGATGAGGATGGAAACCCCTGCTTGTTTACACAATCCCTATGAGTGACAAGTTTTCCCCTCCTTTCACCTTCAGCCTGTGATGTCTTTGCCCTCGAGGTGCTTGGATTAAAGCAAGACCCAACAATAAGCTGTCTTCAAGAGACTCACCTCACGGTGCTTACTTTTCCCACTGGTACCTCTTGTGCCCCCGACTGCACTAGGCCAGAGACGTCACACAAGGGTTCCAACGTGTGGGAGGAGGGTGGTGCGTCCCAGGCACAGGGGTGCGGGTGGAGCAGGAGGGAAACCAGGCCTGGGTCTCCGGAACCCCAGGTGGCCGAAGGAGCCAGTAGGATGGGAGGAACCGAGAGACTCAGACTACCCAAGAACCGACTTTGTTCTGAACAACTTCAACAACTTCTCCTCCTCCTCCTCCTCTTCCTCCTCCTCCTCCTTATTACTATTATTATTTTTTTTTTGGTCCTGGGGTTGGAACCCAGGTCTGCTTTACCACTGAGACCCATCTCCATCTCTTTTCACTTTTTATTTTGAGATGGGTCTTGCTAAGTAGCTGAGGCTGACCTGGGACTTGTGACCCTCGCTCCTGGGCCTCCTGAGTCACTGGGGTTACAGGAATGGCCCCCTGGCTTGTTCTGAACTTTTGAAATCATTTTACTCATCCTGATCTGTAAGAATTTTTCTGTGAAACTTCTCTTAGCACTTAATATCACTGATCTTTTATGAGCCTTTAGATAAAATGAGCACGCCAAGGTCATAATTTGGATATTTTTTCAGTACTGCCATTATTTATTTTTAATTATAGAGGAAGAAGGTGGTATTATTACTGTGTCAGAGGCACCTAAGTAAATGTTTGATTAAGATGCCAGAGAGGTGCTGCTGGGGAAGCTGCTAGCCCGTGCTGTGCTGAGACACTGTTCTTAGGAGGAGGCATGACTTCTATTCAAATTGCTGGTGATGGCTTATGCCTTGGCTGAAGGACACAATGAAGGACAAGCCTGAGAGTTCTGTGCCCTGAGACTGCTCTCTATAGTGACACAGCCGGCTCATGGAAGACCCGGGAGTTGGAAGTGAAAGTTGTGGCTTGGGTTTTCTGTTATGGGGACCCATTTCTTGGCTGGCATCTAAACAAGCCTGCGGACATGACATATGGGGAACTCTAATCCTCAAAACAGTGGCTTTCAAACTTTTCAAATAATGCCATATTATTTGGGGGAATTACTGTCTTTGGGAGACTAGTAGAATTTAGGACTCACATCAATTGTAGACTTGGAAAATACCACTTTCACTAGAAAACTTTTGTAAAAAATGCCCTGTGTGGACAAAACCCAGGGACTTACAAAGAGGAGAGCTGCTGAGAGAGAAGTCCCATGCCCTGGCTGAGTCCTGCCCTCTCCCGGCTCCGCAGAGAGCCAAAGCTCAGCAGGAGCAGCTGCCCTGGGCGGCTCAGCAGTGCCCTTCAGCAGGACGGCTTGGGAGCCCCGCAGCAGAGCCTGGCTCACAGCGTACAGGCTTCCCAGTTACCCACCGTGGGGCTCAGAGCCAGGAAGTGGTGTGAAGTTCATCTGAGATATAGATATTTTCACCGTTGAGCCCCAGAAGCTTGATAAATTGCTCCGGAGCTTTACTTCACAAGCTTTACAGAGGCCTGATTGGCTGATACACATCGTCTGTAGGTACGGTGTACAGCACTGATTCAGTACATGCACACACTGTGATTGACTTCCAAATCAGATGGTGAGCATGTCCATCACTTCCCACAGCTGTGTGTGTGTGTGTGTGTGTGTGTGTGTGTCCTGGGAACATGGACCATCATCGCTAACTGTTCCAGCCTCATGACCTCCAGGTCCGTCCGGGTCATCCCACGTCTGTCACACCAGCAGGGTCTTCTCTGTAGAGCAGTTTCACCTTGTGCATGAGGTACCTTTCTCATCCCCGTGGGTGCTGACGAGGTGGGCTGTGTCTGCCTTTGGTGCTATGAACGGTGCTGCAGGGGCCAGCGTGGGGGCTGATGGGGGTGAGCTGTGTCCTGACTCTCAGGGACCTCTGTGCTGTTCTCACCTGCTCCCAGCAGTGGTGTGCGGGTGTGCCTCTCCTCTCGCTCCCCAGCTGGCCCGCACGTGACTCTGCCGTCGCCCCCAGAGTGTGAGGAGGTACCTCGGTGGTTTGGCCCATCCCCAGGCGGTTCCTGAAGTCAAGGGCCTTTTCATAGACACTTGGCCGTTCTGACGTCCTCTCTGGGAAAATGTTTGGGTCCCAGCCTGCCTTTCAGTCTGGTTATCTGTTTGTTTGCCCTTGGTGTGTGAATTTCTGTGTCTTGTGGGTCTGGACGGAGCCCTTGTCAGATCCACGGTGTGCCAGGGCTTCCACCCACCCTGATGTGGTGCCATTTGTTCTCTTTGCTCTTGCTGCCTGTGCTTTTGATGTTGTATCCACAAAAATATCACGAAGACCAACAGCAAAACAACAGAGGGCCCTGCCTTCATGAATCTTGCATTATATGAGCAAGATGTCTAACACACGTGTCAGACTGCAGACTGACCACGGAGGGATGCACGCAGCCTAGTGTCTGCACACATGCCGTGTGTTCAGGATGAACAGCCATGAAGAGCCATGAAGAGAGCATCATGAGACAGCTGCATAAAAAGGAGGATCGCCACACATCACAACCCACAGCAGTCACCGTCACAGGGCAGGAAGCAAGCAAGGCACCCCTCTGGCCGGCTGCCCCCAGGGCCTTGGTCAAGACAATCAGTCCTCAGTGAACCTGCTGAACATCAGATCAAACAGCTCTAGAGTCAAAGAGTGCTCAGGTCTGGGGCAGAGGGCAAGGCCTGAGAAGTCTCAGGGTCTCCGAGGCGCTCTGAGCATTCAGCACGTGCATCAGTCCAGGTAAGTAATTAAAGCAGGTTAAGCCCCAGCTTCTTCTCTAAGAAATAAGGTTATGTAATGGGAAGGAGAAGGAGAAAAATGTGCAGGAGATGGTGATCAAAAAAGTAAAATGTCATAAAAATTAGTCTTTATGCTCTAATATAAGGAAAAAGGCAAAAATCACCGGGGAGAAAATACGCAAACCTCAGGTGGTTTGAGCGCGAGTGCAGCAGGCGCACACCCCCACCAGGCCCTGCAGCCAGTGCTGCGCAGCCGTCTCCTAGGGGTTGGGGTCCCCTGCAGCAGTCGGCAGTGGCTCTCAGGAGGAAGGCAGCAGCGGGCAGTGAGGCAGCTCTGTTACCCTTTGCAAGTTCCCGTTTTCCCAGAAGGAACCCACAATGTCCTCGACCCTTGATGTGAAATACCACACTGTGGCTCTCGTCTTGTAATCGCATTTCTTAATAAACTGCTCTTCTACGTACAATCCATCATACGTTCAACTGAACGTCTCCCTCTGGATGAGAGTGATTCACCTTCTGTGTGTTGTGCCTTACAGCTGACGTGCCACACACAGCGTGACTTTTCCTGGGCAGAGGAGGCTCTCAACGCTGCCTCCCTTCTGCCCGAGGCTGGGGCTGGGGCAGAGTCTGGGCCTCAATCTTTGATGCCTCGGCCACTGCCTTGGGAAGAGCCGGCCCTGAGTGGCCCCCGGCCCAGGTGACAGAGAGAATGCCGCAGACAGGAGACACTGAGCCACAGGGTCAGGCAGGCCAGCTGAGGAGGCTGCCCTGAGGAGCAGGGCCCACAGCTCCCTGTGGCTGACCCCCGGAGTGCCCTGCAGAGCACAGACTGCCCTCTCTCACCATCTCCTGTCCATGTGGCGCCTTTTAGACGTCTGCTAGTATTCTTTTATTGACTAGTTGGCAAACTCCAGTTTTTAAAATATATTTATGATATCTTCCAGCCTTTAGAGCAGATGAAAGTCATCCATGGGCTCTCTGTTCTGCAGGTGAGTAGTGCACATAGTTAACATTAGAATCTAAAAGAAACTGACTGGAATTTTCCCCACCCCCATCTCAATTCTAGTCCTCCTGTGTAAGCAAAAAGTTTGATATTTTTTCTGCCCTCATTTCCTCTTTTACGACCTGAAGATAAGCAGGGAAAAAGCCGTTAGCCCCAAATCACATACTGCTGCCTGTAGCTACTAATTTGCACAATTGCAAAGTCCTGGGTTAAACAAATATATCTAGAGCAGGAAGAAAATCAGCACTTGGCATCGACTGCCTGACTGATATTCCACCAGAACCGAGGCGACGCGCCAGCTCTGGCTTGTGGTGAGAATGGGTTTCCACAGCAGCATCCAGTTCTCTTTTCCAGTATCAGCCCTTTCACTCCATGATCTATTGCCTCAGAAATCTGGGGGAACTGGTGAGGAGAGGAGGGAGAGGGAGAGGGAGGGAAGGCAGGGTGGAGGGAGGTCCAGGGGGCCATGGAGGAGGAAGCAGAGTCTCCCGTGGGGCTCCACCACGCCCTCAGCAGTGGCAAGCCGAGGCTCAATCTCAAATGTCCAAAGCCTCCCCCAAGTCTGCTGAGAGCATTCATCTAGAGCTGTCCGTGTAGGTACAGGTGAGTTGATAGTTAGAGCTGAACATAAAACCCTGAAAAATGTTGCCTATTAAAAGCACTGGCTAGGAGGAAAGCCACTGGGTAAAATCAGTAGAGTGGAGCCATGGAGATTCTGCAAAGAGGGGAACAAGTTCTAACACAAGCCAGGGAACAAGCCTAAGGCCGTTTCGGGATAAAGCATTCTTGTGCTCCTGTGCTCCGAATGCTGGGAGCGGCATTGGTTCATGGTGCCTTGCAGAGTGGTTTCCTGTGCTCTGGGGGCTAAAGGATGCCAGGAGCTCCTGTGTCTGCATCCAGGCCTTTCCCTGGGAATGCTCAGAATAACCAGATCTTCTGGGGGAGGAGAGCTACCAAGAAGCTCCATTCTTGATCACGTTCCCGTTTGTCTTTAGTTAATTCAGACATCTGGACCCTTATAAACGACTCAAAACTGACTTTCTTTCTGAAAAGAAGATGAATTAAATTGGACATTGTAGTGTTAGACTATTCTGTCAGCCTTTTGTCACCATGAAAAATCCCTGGGAATATCAACTTAGAGAAGGAGAGATTTATTCTGACTCATGGCTGCAGAGGTTCAGTCCCTGGTCAGCAGCTCCATTGCTCTGGGCTGGGGTGAGGCAGACATCTCGGTGGAAGAACACGGCAGAAGAAAGCTGCTCAGCTTCTGACAGACACAAAGTGGGAAGGGGAGAAGATAAACCATCGACCTGCTTCCTCCATCGAGGCCCCCACCCCCCAGCTTCCAACACCTCCAATAACACCATCAAATCATGAGTCAGTCCATGGGCTAATCCCCTGATGAGGTCAGAGCCCACGAGACCCAGTCCTTCCCACCCTACCTCTGGACATGGCTGCACTGGGAACCAGGCTTCAGCATGTGAGCCTTGGGAGGTCCTTCCAGAGCCAAACTCCAACACATACTTAACAAAGTTTCAGGAGCACCTACTGAGTCCAGGTGTAGGCTACCCTAGACATTGGCGCAGAGTAGAGCGGAGGGAGCACAGATGGCCTTCACTCTCCTGAAAGCCCAGTCCAGTGGGGAGGCTGGAATTGCTTTCAGTCTCTGAAAATAGAAATTGATGTTGTGGGTTACTGGCCAGAAGTATGTTCTTTTATTTGAAATAGTATATGTATAAAAATATGCTAACTTCGTCCCAAGACACTAATAGCTTAAACACCATCTTTTAAAAATGTAGTCGGTTGTTATTTTTCAAACTGGCCTAGTCCTGGAGAGGGTGGACTCTGTTTTCTCGAGTCTTTTGAAGCTCTCCCGAGGGAGGACAATGTTTTGAAATGCTGTCTGGGGATGGTTGACTCCTGGTAGCTCTGGCTGCCCTGAAACCTCCCCCACTGCAGGAGCATCCTTAGCTTCAAAGGAGCACAGAGGCCACCAAAAGCAAAGGTGACAAAGTTCGGCTTCTGACTTCTAAAGCCAACAGTTGATGCTCTCTTCTTACAGCGGAGATGACAGCTGTAAGAATATGGTCTCTTTAGAAAAGGAACAGAATCCTCTCAAGTTCAAATAATAATAAAAATAAAGGCATTTCAAATAGCAACAAGCAGAGCCTGCTATTCAAGGATCCCAGGGGAAGAAATGAGCAACATAAGACTTAGGGATGGTTCCCACACAGCAAAATGGAGAAAGTCTGGAGCTGTGCTCGCGACTGCCACCTTCTCCTGAGACGCTCGGGCTGTGTCGGGATGCGGCCACGGTGTCCTGGAGGGAAACACCCCTGTGGGGCCACCAAGGAAGTGGCCTCCTGAGGAGCTGTTTCCAGGGCCTGGCCCACCGGCGGGGAGGCCCAGTGCAGAGGCCCAGTGCCGAGGCCCACAGCGGCCCAGCAGGGCTGCTGCGGTGCCCTCCAGCTGCCCGGACAGGGAGTGTCGACTCACAGCTGAGCATGAGGATTTCAATGCAGACATTTTTGATTAGCTCTTCTGACTTCAGGAGGAATGGGGTGACCCTGGGGGAGGACCCTCGGGACTTGACGACCTTCTGAAGTAATAGATCAGTGATTGAGCACCAAAGCTCCGTAGGTCGCTACTGAAACACCCACGGGATCTAGGTCTTCTTGGTGGGTTTGAAGAGCCCCGGGGAGGGGCGCTGGGGTAATGGGGACCCAGCTGTGTGCACACTCGGGCTGACGGTGGAGGCTGGGCCATGGCTACCTGGGAAGCAGGTAACTGTCCCTAAGTGCTTCTAACAGAAAGTCCATAGCAAGTGCTACTAACTGAGGGCCGTTTTGATTATCATGTGTGTCGCTGACACACCCAAGATGCGTTTTCCAAACCCAATGTTCTCCACAAAGTTAGGCCACATTTTTAAAAAATACTTCAACTATTTTTTGATATTTATTTTCTAGAAAAGATGTGATCACCAATAAAAATGGCTCCCTGTAAATAGAATGAACGATTTCTCCTTTGAATATGATGTTTTCTCTGTCAACATTGTCATAGAAGGTGCATGCAGTCTTTGACTTTATATCACATTTATTACTATGAACAAACACCTTATTTATATAAAAACTAGAAAACAGTGGAAGAAATTTTATGAGGGTGAGAATGTTTTGAGTAAATATGTATTTTCCACTTTCTGTCCATTCAAACACATAAAATACCTATTTTAGTCAATATTAGATCCCTACATGTATGGCTGGGTGTCATTGACTGAATAATACAGAATGCTCCTTAAATTGTTTTTATTAAAACTCAGAGATATCAGCAGTGTTTCAAGGGAAATAGGACCAGCTGAAGAGGTTCAGGTGTTTTACCGCTGTGAATGCTACCTGTCCTTTGAGCAGCCTTAGGCAGGGCAGGACCACGTGGTGAGAGGGCCTGCCACATCCCAGAAGGTGTGAGTGCAAGGATCTCGCCGTCCACTGGGCTGTCGGTTATGAGCCTTTGCTTCCCAGAGGGAGTCTGGTTCTTTTTATTTGATTAGAAAGCATGAAGCTCACTCGACTGAAATGGCTTCACCAACCGAAACGTGCTTGGAAGCCAGGGGTTACCCTGTGGTCTGTTGGGTAAACAGTTGACACACCAGTCTCACTGCCAAGTGCTTGTGGAATCCAATCTCACTGATTCCAGGTGCTCAGACCATTTGCTTATTTACTCCACTAATTGATTTTTACAAGTTTTTTTTCATGATCCTTCTTTTCCAAATGAGCTAATTTCTTCTGTGTTTCCATAAAGAGCTGGGTTTCTAGCCACAGAATATGACTGCCAAAGGAGTCTGGCTTTCAGATTCTGCTCACCAGCATCTTCTCAGAAATGTGTTTTTGGAGGTTAATAGGTCGATTTAGTCCTCAGTGGACCTGGGTCACCTGGTGCTCCCAAGCCGGCCAGGTTTAAGAGAAAGCCAGTATGCTTCCAGAGTTGGGAAAACACATCTGTGCCATGACCTTATCCAAACAACCGGCAGGCGTGCGGAAGGATGCCCCTGAACTGAACTTCTGTGGCTCCACCTGTGCAGGTGAGGCCAAGAAGCGCAAGAAGCTGACGGACCAGGATTCCACAGTAGGAGGCCCAGGGGCCCCAGAAACACTGCGGCAGAGGTGTGAAGGGGTCTGCAGAGCCTCTGAGAGCCGGAGAGTGCCCGGTGTGGAGGAGGACACGCTCTCCAGCTGCGAGATGATGCAGGGTCACCTTCCCGTGGCCCTGGGACGCCAGCAGGCACCTGTCGGGCCTCGAACTCCCAGCTGACTTCCCCGGCTCACAAACATGCACCTGCATACAGAGGGGGAGACACAGGTTTGTGGTCTTCCAAGGATCTTCCCCAACTAGCTTTGGGGGCAACTTGCTGTCACTAAGGAGTTAAGCATTCTTAAAAAGGACTCTAAATTCCACACTCTAGGCAGTTCTTTTAAAAACATCAAAATAAATAAAATCAAATGTGATTTTGTGGGGAAGGGGACTTTCTGTCTAGGGAACAGCGAGAGGAAGGCCCACACTGTGGGTTTGGAAGTGTCCGTGGACTATGGTCAGCGGTGATCCTGTTAATGATGAAGCCCAGAACAATGGACTCGTCTTGGAACAACAGTTAGAAGGCGGCGATTCATTGATACACTTTCTTAGGTGAAGTTGCTTCGAAAATTAGCAAATAGGATGAATAAAGTGAAAAACAAAGCCATGATTTCCCATTCTGCTTCACTTGAACACTCAGTCTACAAATTCTTTGGCGCCGAGTCACCAGCCCAGGGTCCCACTCTCCATCCACCTGGGTCTCTCCTACTGGCCAGGCTGGCCGTGTCCTACGCTTAAGGCCCCTCATTCCTGTTGCTCCTCTGCACTGGACCCACCTTCCCCTCCATGTCCACTCTGCCTTCACCCAAATCCTGCCTGCTCTTCAGAGCCCAGTTCTACGGTCTTCGCCTGGCACTCCATGCCCCCTCCTCAGCTCCAGGGGGGCCGACACCTTCCCACTCAGCCCACTGACCAGCAACTTTGTCTATGGACTTGTTTTGAGTTTCACACGTCTGAAAGGGTTCACTCAGCTCCCCAGTCAGCAGTGACCACCCAGGAGCACGAAAGGTAGGGCTGTCGGGAGGGCTGCTACCAAAGGGCAGGAAGCTTTTTGGAGCAATGGATTTGTTCATTATCTTCGTTTTGATAATCTTGCAAATGTGTGTAAAAAAGCATTTATGCAGTGGAAGAAAACCAAGCTTTCTCCTCCTTCCTAAATAACTGCGATTGCTTCTCCAGGAATGCATGGGCACAGCCTGGGGAAGACCCCAGATCTCGAGGCTGGAGATCGGATCAGGTCTCAGCCGGTCGCATCCTCGCCCGTGCTGGCTTGAGCACCTGCTGGCTTGGATCACAGTCACTGCCTAAAACTCAAAGATGAAAAATATCACCCGAGCTGCCGTTGAAACCTTGACTGCCCTAAGTGAGCGTTCATGTGGTCTCCAAGAAGGTCTGAGCCACAGAGAAGCTGGGCCCTGCAGTCCCAACCTGAGCTCTGAGGCCCCGCTGAGCCTGAGAGGTGGCAAGGAAGGGCTCCCCCTGCATTGAGCGGGACTGAACTCGGGGTCCCATCTGCTTGTGGTGAAGTGGTGGGACCCAGCCGCCGTGCTTTCCTGGGCAGCCACGGCGAACGCAGTGAAGAAACACCTGTGTTGGCTTCCTCCTCCTCCCGGCTTCCAGGCTTCTCAGCAGACATCAGAGTCAGCAGAGCAGTCGCTTTGAATTTTCCAGTAGAGACTATTCCCCGCCTAAAGTTTCCTGTCCAGCAGGCAGGAGCCTGATCTCCCCTGACAGAGCTGCAGGCCCAGGTCTTAGAGGAGGGGCATCTCAGCACAGAAGGGAGTTTCCCCTGGGCACGTGGCCCGGCTCGGCTCCCCTGGACATCAGCTAAACACTCCAGCCCTTCTGAGGGCCCTGCACACAGGACACCACCCCCTCCAGCCCCCACGCCGCCTGTCCTTCCTGCAGCCGAGTGTGTGCATGGATATACTTGTGCATGTGCTGCTGTGTGATGTACAGACCATGCGGTTGGGTTGCTCTCTATATTCCTCTGCCCCCAAAGTAAGAGCCCTTTTTAGGTAGGACCCCTTCACTTCGATTTCCCCTACTCATGTTCATTTCCTCCGCTCCTAGAATGATGTGTGGTACACAGTCGGAGCTCTGTCAGTTAAAAAAAGAAACAACTTTTGAATGAAAATACAAATTAACCTTCAAAAGTGAAAGGGGAATACATTTATTTTCAGATACCCACAGTCTCAGAAACTGCAGGTCACATGCACATCTTGGTGGACAGCGTCACACAGACCACCTGCGGGGGCAGCAGGTGAGAAGGGAGAGGGAGGAGAAGACAGGACCCAGGCACAGGGCTCCAGCCTGGGGGTGAAGAGTGGGCGCCAAGGCAGTGGCTTCGCCTGCCCAGAGAGCAGCCCAGTCGGGAGGGCAGGTGCAGGGGGCAGCAGCAGGGAGGGAAGCATGTGGCTGAAAGGTGGTGTTTGTGGACGTGTGGACTCTGGAAAACTGGAAGGTGAGTGGTAATGTGGACCAAAAGGCACAAAGAAAGCTAAGCTGACATTAGGTGAAACGATTAACTCAGGGAATAAAGCTGCATAAAAAATGAACTCACAGTCTCTCCGTGGTGAATGACAGTTGGTTGATTCTACTGCAGCATCTGCAGGCTAGAGGGGAAGCCAGACCCCGGGCTCTGGAGCTGGAGGAGTGGGAGGGCAGGCGGCCAAGTGCACACGGGTCACAGTGCAATTTCCAGGACACAGAATCTGGAAATGGCAGTGGAGTTCTGCCTTGGTGTCCGCAGGGACTGGTCTCCAGGACAGCAACCTGCAGACACTGCCATCCCTTAGGGAAACCTGCGCAGAGTGGCAGTGACCTCACAGCCCTCCCACACTCCTTCGGCCATCTTGGGCCGCTCCTAAACCTACTTCAGGGCACTTCCTGCCTAAGTCCTCAAGCTGGGTTCCTCAGGGACAAGAGGAACGTGTCCACACTCGCTCAGGACACATGCAACTATGTCCCAGATGCTCTCTACCCACGGTGGTTTCAGTCCACGCTCATGGAGCCCAGGATGCAGAGGGCTGTGGGCTGTGGATTAAACAGAAGAGCAGGAATTAAAGATCTGAAGAGCTGCCCTCTGGGCCAGAACTAGGCCTTCTGCAGACTGACTCTGTGTATTCAGCCTGATAAGAATATGGATTTCCAAAGAGAAGCGAGCTTAGAAGTCCCTGGAGCCTGGAGCCAAGTCCCACACCTCCCAGGGACACAGGATTCCAGAGGAACCTGTCACGGGAAGCCCAGCGGCGAGCCGGGCAGCGCAGCATGGGCCTTCCCTGGAGGGACAGGAGGGACAGAGGCCCTGCACCCAAACAGTAGCAGTGGGTGGTTTCCCAGCCTGCCCAGGGACCGCCAGGAGCGGCTTCCTAAGGTCCCCCACAGGGAACCACATTTCTCTACGTCATGTGCTTAAGCTGCTTTCCTGAAGGTTTTATTCTGGGCGACCCTTATCAATTCCATGGGCATCTGAAGGGTGATGAAAATGTCTGCCTATTGAATTTTACAGAATTCCAGGTACCTTCACCTAGTGTGCTAAACCAGGTACTTATAAATCAAATTTTAGCCTCTAATAACTCTATTTAGAAATTTTAACGTACTCTGAAGGAAAGGTAATCCTGGGGTTTATTGCCAGGCGCATTCTGCAGACTCTGCCAATATTTGTTAAATCAAATTGGAATCTCCAAATCTAAAATTTCTCATTTTTCTGAATGCAATTTTAAAGGTTTCCTAAGGCTTTGTAAGAACCTAAGTCGTACACACATTAAAAAGTTCTGTTGGACTCAGGTAAAGCTGGCGTCAGGCAGAACTTTTACTTCTGGAGTGGAGCTATTTTGAAAATTTTCCTTTTTATATCCTGTCTTCTATGTTTTTCTTTGTTATGTGAATGAAAAGCAACATACAACCTACTATTGAACTTTTCAAAGCTTTGAACAGAGAACCTGGGTACCATTCTGGCTCTTTATTTGAGTGTAGAAATATTTGAAAATCTCAAATGAAAGAAGTGTAGAAATAGAAATTTTCTAATAAGTAGGATATTTAGTATTGTCTTTATTAAAATTGTCTTTGCTTTTGTTGCTGTTGTGGGTAATAATCCATTTCAGACCGCTTCCCCTATATTTGATCACAATTAAGAAATCCTGCTCATTTATTTTAAGTTGTTGTTGGCCCAGGCCATTTGGAACTGTTTTCTGGGCATTAGCAGAGCTGAGGTTCTGTGAGAAGACATCAGTGTGTGCAGGAGTTCCGTTACCACAGAAAGAACCACCGAGACCGGACCTCTGCCCCATCTCGTCTGGCCTTCAACGAACGGGGTTCAAATCCAGCTAAACTCTCATTTCATCCCAGCAGCTGCTGTCTCTGTTTTTGCAAATCTTTGCCTGGCTATAATAATACAGGATCTAGATTTGCATAACAATTGGACCCCGTCCCCAGAGCTTGAAGGGTGTCCTAGCCAAATGCAGACTCCATCGGCTGAGTAATAATGGCTCTGGAATCGCTGCACCCCGTCCAGTGAAAAAAGCACAACTCCTTGAAACCACTTGAAGCAGTCTTCTTCCGGTTATTTGCTCTTTATGGGACACGGAAACACAGCGTGCAGTCCTGTCATCACACGGGGACCAGCAAGGATCGGCTGGCTGCTCAGTGCCGTGCTGGGGGCAGCTCTGCTGTCCCCTGGAAGAGTGGACGGACCCCTGATCAGACCTAACTTGTGAAGAGTAGGGCTGGGCAGGCCCTGCCTCCAGCGATCTTCGACGCCCACTCTGCAGTGCCTGGCTGACCTTGACATGTAGAAGACGATGCTCAGATTAAGGTCACATTACTGTTGATTAAAAAGCAGCCCCAGAAGATGGAGCGGGTTCTCTGCAGGTTGCTGCTCGGTGTTGCTGGGTTCTGGTAACTGCTAAAGGATCCCATGGCAGGGACACAGATACGCCTGTTCTCCTTTTTCAGTGCAGCCTGGACTGTGATGGTAAGGCCCGGGTCTGCTCCTATGGGGCTCAGACGGTCCTGTGGCCAAGGCCTGGGCGGTGATCTCACCAGCCTGGCCAACCAGAGGTTGCCAGGCTGGACAAGTCTGGGCTCCGTCTGGCTGTTCCTGAGCTTACAGCTCTCCTGGGCCTTCACTTCATGGAGTTACGAAGGGTGAGAAATTCCACCCCAGGGAGCTGTGTTTATAAAGTTATTCACATCCCATCATCTCCAGAGATATGAACCCAGCCGTGTCGAAAATTACCCTCTGTTGTTAATCCTTGAAAAAAAAAAACTAGACAATTATTTTTGAAAACACAGAACGTCTCATATAATAAAAATTAAATTCCCATATGTGATTCAATTTCTACTCATTAATTATGGGGAAATTAATAATTACTACATTGCCAGCAGTGAAAAAATAAACCACTCATTACTGGAGTAGTAGGGTTATGAGGAATGACCAAGGAGGTCACTGTCTTTGGGGTTTTCAGGGTCTAAGACTCTTCTACACACACACACACACACACACACACACACACACACACAGTCAGCTCATCAGCCTACCTAGTTCAGGACAATGTGAGTCCTTTTACATATAGAGACTTACTTATCTTTATTCTCATTGATTAATAATCTAGCACATTTTTCTGACACTCTGTCTCACTTTCAGAGGCGAAGCTATCCAGGGAAATGAGTTTGGGTTCAAAGGCTCCACACTGAGTAATTTGGAAGGATGCCAGTTAAAAACCATATGGCCAAAGGAATGTCAGTGGATGTCAGCCAAAAGCGGAACACAGGAAGGGGAGGGGGCGGACCCGCGAGCTCATCTTGAGGAAGGGCTGCTTGGGCCTCCCAGAGGCACCTGTCTAAAAGGGCATGTCCCGAGGAGGCCGTCTGTGCAGGTTCTGCATGGTCACTCAGGCTAAGTCACATGCAGTCCTAGTGATGGACACATTCTGGTCACTTAAGGACATCTGGGAGCCTTAGTTAGGTAAAGCTAAGCGAGCCACCCTACGCTCAGGGCCACACAGCCATGACGCTGGCCCTCTGTGGCCATCCTGTTCACTTCCCGAGGTACGGTGCAGGCCCGGTGAGACTCCACTGTGTGACTTTCTAGTTGGAAACCCTGTGGCTCTCCTCGGGCTCCTCTGCATCAAGCCCTGGGCAGAGCCTGGGTTTGCCGCCCTTTGTAACCGGCCCAGCTTCCCTTCTGGGTCCCTTCCAAACGTGACTCGTAGGTGACTCAGTGGGAGGCCCTCTGGTTGCCTTCTGTAGGTATGAATAAATGCGTGAATCTTGTCACTCCGAGGCCATTGAAGTCCTCACACTGCCACTGGTATTTGCCATGGCATACTTTACAGAACTGAGTAGCGTTGAAGGAACTATTGGAACAGGAAAACCACTGAAAGTTTGCCAATCTTTAACAAAACAGGTTAATTTTGTTTGTTTCTGCATTTGTGATCATTATATTTAAACTGACATTAGGATAAAATACAAAATCTGATTTTCTCAAAGTATAGTAAGAGAGGCAGAAGCAAAGGGAAGAATGAAAGCTTGATGTGGCCAGATCTGCAAGTTCCACTCTGTACGTGTTTAGGAAAATAGTCCACAAGCTGAAGTCCTTGGAGTGTGGTTCGCATGAAGTAATCGAGAGGCTTGTGAACTCAAATGCCCCTCGACCAATGTGTCTCCAATTAGAAAAGGCATCAGATGGATTCAATGTTTATTGCGTCTGAACTGTGGCATGAAACCGCCAGAACCCATTGTACGTTTGCCAGGGTTCTGAGTTTTGGCTCCGCTATGCACAGCCCTGCCGAGAGGGTGTAGATTGCATGGGGAAACCATGGATTCGCGTGTCCATTACAGCAGAGTCGCACGATCCACACCAGCATTGCTCCCGGCTGTGTTCGCTGGACTGTGTCCAACCAGCCGAGAGCAATATTCAAAGGGACCTCCTTCCATCCAGATCCCCTGCTCTGTTCCTGCCACATGTCCCAAAGTACAGCAAAATAAAGAAGCCAGCAGGTTGTCCTACTGTGTGAGTGCTATCACTCAATGGAAATGTCTGTTTAAACCAAGATTATTTAGAAAGTAGATTTACACGACTTGATTTCTGACTACCATACAGACATGGGCACATATATGTAGTAAGTCAAATCTATTAAATTATTTATTAGTTATATATGCACATATATTACATTATAGATATATCAATAATTTGCTTTTTCCAAATACCTAGAAGACTGGCTTTCACAGAATAACATTGGGCATAGCTGACTAATTATCTCTTTTTTAGTATGGTATCTTAAAGTCTTCTGTCCTAATATTGATTGATTGCATGCAGGAACAAATCTTTTTTGGAACCTCGTCGACCTGTTAACTAGTTCAATTCTTTTCATTAGATTTTCTGTTGATATTATTTGAGATTTTTACATCTAGTCTCATTTGTTCCACCTGCTTGTCATCTTCAGGAGCAGAATCCGCCGTGCACTCCATGAGTCTGTGTGGCTTCTTTAAGTCTCTATTACTGATTTGCATGTGTCTTGGTAGGGCTCATGCGTTGGGGATAGAATCGCCAGGTGAGATGGGTCCTGCTGGGTGCTGAGAGGCTGTCATTGCATTAGTGTCCCACACAGAGGGACGAGGCTCCACAACAAGGATGCACACCAAAGTGGCCCTGGCTGAGCCCAGCGTGGTGCGCGCCTCAGCCTCGGCGGAGCTGCAAGCAAGCCCACCCTGCAGCACGTGTCAGGGGCCTGCCGCGCCCTGGGAGTGGAGCACCAAGGACACCCTGCCACCACTTGGGAAGACAGAGTCCGCTGTTAGCCAAGAAGTAGACCTGAAGGAGGCGGTCTGCAGCCTTGCTCCACAAGGCAAGCGGAAGAGTGGTGCTGGTGAAGCCAGCGCTTCCCTGGGGGTGGGCCTGGACTGAGCCTCCCTGCCCCAGCTCAGGGTGGCACTTATGCCAGCTTTCCCCAGAACCCCGCAGTGGCTGTTTGACCACGTGGACACGCTGATGAGCTGTCCAGGTTAATTTACACAGACCCAAAGAGCTGAAGACACCTGCTGAATCCGGGAGGAAGGTGTCTCTGGGATCAACACCGCAATCCCGAAAGGACGGGGTCAGCATGGCCTCCTTCTGGGAGTTGCCAGCGGGAAGGTGACAGTGCGTTGACAGGTTTCTGAGCCTTGCTAGTGACAGCCTGTCTTGTAAAACCAGCTTCCCCACGCCATGGAGCCACAGAGGGCCTGAGACAGCACCTCACACATAGTAGGCAATTTGTCCCTCGACTTGGAGACTGGCCACAATTCCCTGCATTTTACTGAAATCTGCTGCGTGTACAGATGTGTATCAGTGCCACCTAAGGCTGCAGTCCATAGCTCCTTCTCCGTCTTTTCAGGGATTCTCTGCTGCCTAAACCCAAGACTTATTTGAATCTCAGTCATTTGTACAGTCCCAGGAAGAGGACAGAAGTGAAGCCCAGCAACGTGTGCCTGATATATAGGAGAAATGAACCGCAAGCCCCACAAACCAGGAGACAGTGGGAGTGAAAGTCCACCTAACTCAGCCGTAGAAGAAAACTAGCCTGGTCTTTGGGGACTGGTTTCCTTTCACTCTCGGTCACACCCTCCTCTTTGTAGCCAGAGGATGGAAAAGATCCAGAGAAGACCCTTTGCTTCTTACCCAGAGGCTGCTGCCCCTCACCCTCTACAGGGACCTGTGGCTCCAAGCTAGACTCAAGGTAGGAGGAGACCCCCAGCTCCCTGGCCAGACAGCCCTCTCGGCAGCAGTTCATGAAATATACGACGGAGTTCCACCCTGAAGTTTCTAAAGCATGAAGACGTTATGCTAGCCTGGCGGGGGCAGAGTACAGCAGTCGTCCACTTGGTTTCCAGTGAGAGTCAGGTCCCACGTCACCCGATGCCATGCCAGCAGTCTGTTTTGAAACTGACAAAACTGCATGTAAATGCAAAAGGCTGAATTACGCAAGGCACGTGACGAAGGAGACTGCAGGCTGTGTTTTCAGGTGTGGCTCTTACAGCAGAGGGGACACGGGCTGGCCACAGTCAGCCTGGTGGCCCAGGAGCTGCCCTCTATGGGGACAGCACTCCCTTCCCTGAGCCTCGCCAAGTCTGCGTGAGGTCTGCACCCAGAAGGGGAAGCAGCAGGCACACTTTCATTTGTCACCATGTCCCAGCGTCTACCCTGCCTGGTCACACTGCGACTCACTCCCGCTCGCGTGGTGGTGGGCAGGCACGGGACCGTAGCCTGGCAGCTCTTCCTTGGGCTTCTCAGACTATCATCGTGGAAGGGCGAGGGTGTCTCGTCCCCGCAGGGCACTGTCCCACTCACCAAGGGTCCCGTCCCCACCTAACCACCTCCTGGCGTCCCACCTGCGAAGGCCGACACCTGGGAGCTTCAGGGTGCAGTGCTCAGATCATAGCTCACTATAAATGCCCACATTGCAGGTGACCACGGGATTCTCCTGAGGCAGAGAGACTGAGCACTCAGCACAACAGGACTTGTTTTGGGGAATATCTGCATCATCTTCCAGGAAATCAAGACAAAATAGCACTTAGCAGAATAAAATCTGATGCTCGGTTGGGAACCACTGGCTTCCATGTTTTGTAGAGTCAAACAGCACAGAGTTACTGTCAGGGCAACATGATAGTAATGACCTCAAATAGTAGAGAAAACAAAGTACACGTTTTTGACCACAAAAATTTGGAGGAGACCAGTGTAACATTTTCACACATTTCCTACTCTTTGAGGGGGATCCAAGTAGTAAATATGTCTGATGCCATCTCTGGATGGAAAGCTGTAGCAACCCGCAGCCAGCGCCCTGCTGGGGCCCGCTGACGGCTGCACGCAGATCCGCCTGCCCAGAGGCCTGGGAGTTGGCGCAGTTGTGGAGAAGGCCACGGGTGTTTTACATTAGAGGAGATCACAGTCCTGATGTGTTGAAAGGTTCATTTGAGGTTTCTAGAAGGTTCCACGCCAAGTTTATTTTTTGGAAGTGTGTCTAAAGCTTTCCACGCTTCCAGACCTTGGCAGAGCCCTCTGAAGGCGCAGCCCTCGCTCCCCTGGAGAGTGAATCCCTCCCTCCGCACAGAGCCCTTCTCTTTCCTTCCTCTGTCCAGCCTTTGACCCCACCGAGGCCTGGGATGGTCTCAAGAGTCAGAGAAAAGCCAGACAGAGCCCTGCCTTGGAGCCCCTGGTGTCTAAGATGAATCCCTTGACGAGGCAGGAGGAGTGACCATTGGAAGTCACATGGCGGGGCACACGGTGTGACTGTCACTCCTGAATCGTGTGTCCATGGGAACATCTGTGGAGGGTGCTCTCAGGTCGCACCTGGACACTGATCCCTGTAGACGGAGAGAGTGCCAGGTCACAGCTGGTCTCTTCACAGCCTGCGAGTGTCCAGTCTCATTCTAGACGGTCACCCTGATCAGCCCAAGTTCCCGGCAGCAGGCAGCCTGAGGGCTGAAACCCAAAGCCGTCAGCACCGAAGGTGGAGAGGCAGGGCTTCGATGCAGCCTGAGACTCAGCGGGTCCTCACTGCGACACAGTTAATACCCCGCACTCTCCCCTTGGTTCCCAGAGGACCACCCGTCTGGATCTGCACACCAACTCCAAGTGTAAGTACTGACTGACTTCAGTGTGTTACTTTTAGAAAGAAAAATGTCTCCACTTGTGCAAGGAGGCAGCCTCCTGTTTCAGCACCAGGGACCCAGGGTGCACGTGGTGGTCTCCTGGCAGCTGGGGTCATGGAAATGCAGTTCCCCTTCAGCGTGGCCACCCCTCCCGGGCCTCGGTGCTAAACTCCAAGGACAGGACCCGTTGCCTCCGAGGCAGACTTGGCCAGGGGTCAAGTCTTCTCCATGTCCCGCTCACTTCCTGAACATTCTGGATCCTTAGCTGCTCTCGGATTCCTTCTTCAACCCACCCATGCTGCCTCCGTGTGCCTCCTCGGTGTGCTGCTCTCCCTGCAGAGGAACCCGAGCATGCAGGCTCACAGTGAGCCTCCCAGTGGCTGAGACCCGAGGGACATGTGCAGGCCACGGGAGACCAGCAGCTGCGCCCCAGGCTAGCAGTCCGCCCGCCTCTCTGCCCAGGCCCAGTGGACACAGGGACCTGCCGAGGTCTCTGGGTCCTGTGAGGACACTGCAGAAGGCAGCCTCCTCACCCCACGGAGGCCACCCTCCTGAGAGTGGCCTGCACACCGTGGACACAACGTGGGCTGCCCCTTCGTCGGGGTGCCTGGAGGCACTGGACGTGTTAAAGCAGCCTGCCGGTGGTGGGAGAGCTGCCGAGGCAGGGTCCCAGCAGGGCGCTCCCTGCCAGCCTTCCCGTCCTCCCTGGGACCCTGCTTGGGCTCCAGGCTTCTCCGATGGTGGCAGCACTGATGTCTCTGCTTCTGGACAGAAGCTCCCACCAGCAACTCGACATCCTGAGTGAAAGTCCCCCAGGTCCACCTGGTGAAGTCCCCAAATCTCACCTCCTCGGAAGATTGTCCCACACTGGGCTGTGTCTGGGCCCAGCAACCTCACTGCAAATGGGCCCCTGAGGAGCAGGCGCGGGGACCCCAGGCCAGACCTGCACACCAGGCTCAGAGACGGAGCCGGGCCTGGAGCCCGGGAGCTTCTGCCCCCGCCAGCCTCTGCGCTCGCGGAACAAGCCCAGGTCTTCCTAAGTGAACCTCCCTAGGGAGGAAGCAGAAGGGGACTCAGAGGTGTGGCCGGGAGTTTCCTAGGCATCGTGTTACTATTTCTTTGCATTGTTACTGTAGATATTCCAAACTGTGATTTTGTGACTTAAAATTAATGGAAATCACTCCAATCTTGTGCTAATTCTTCTAAAGGAAGAAAAGGAAACATTTTAGACATTCCTTTTAAAACACAGAATGCATTATAAGTATTTCTGTGTTATTTTCTTCCACCCCCCCATTTATGTTCCAAACGTCCTTTATAAATTGGCAACTTAGATTCACAGAGAGCGATTGAGGCTGTTTTAAATAGTCGTTTTAACAGACCTGGGAAGTGGCCTTGGTAAGGGGTACTTGAAGGAAAGGTCCCTTCGGGAGTCTCTCTCAGTCCGTATTTAACTAGGAAGCACACCTCCTGGCTTGCAGAAGTTCCCTGGCGGCTCCAACCTGTGGCCTGAGGGCAGCTTTTGCCACAGGCATTGACTTCTTCAGGAGCAGAGTTTTTCCCAGGCCTTTCCTTTCTCGGTGAACTTCACACGGGGTTCTCTTTGCTTTTCACCCAGAGCGAACAGCAGTTCCCCATAGGCGGCCGGCCCAGCGGACATTCGCGGTGTGCGTATTGTGAGGCGACGGCTCCCCTCCACATCCGAGTTTTCGTCCCACGTTTTGATGGTGGGTTGGCTTGGTTGGATGAAAACATTAAGTAGGAGCTGTCAATCTGCTTTCTTTTGGGGTCTTTTCTGTTCCTTTTGAAATCAGCCGCAGCCGGCTTTCTGTGTGTCGTACCCAGCCTGACCTAATTTAATGACCGTGACTTGTGTGGTTTAAAGACAAACACTGTTATTCAGCCCGTCCACTCTGTGCCTCCCTGCCGTCCCTGGGACCCTCGGCATTGGGCATTCAGCACCCTGCTCGTCTCTTTCTGGGCTAGCACAGTTGTGTTTTTCAGTGGTGTCGACATTCACCAGTTCCCTTTGATGCCACGTCTTTGCGGCATCTGTTTGTGTGCGGGGGAATGTGGCCCTTTGTGGGACCAGACTAAACAGCCTTTGACTCGGGCCACATGGCGTCACTGCAGTGCTGTGCAGGCCCTCATTCAGACAGCCGGACGGGGGCAGAAAGCGGGGTGGCCGGGACGGGCTTGGAAACGTGGTATTCAACGTGGTGCCTGTGTGCTCCCAGGCCCAGAGGACCAGACGCAGTGGAGGACACCATGCAGAACCTTCTGCTGCCCAGAGCCACAAGCCTGGGAAGGGAGGGCCTGCCGTTTCAGTGGTGCCCTCTTCCAGAGCACAGGGGCCTGCAGAGGCCACAGCAAAAGACGGCACTCTGCTGGCCACCCAGGCGGCTAATGAGAGGAGCGTCCTCAGCAGGGACAGTGCCAGCCAGCGAGGCCCACGGGAGCGTTCAGATCCACCTGTGTTGGTCTGTTCACCTGCTCAAGGTCACTCACATGCATCGTCCCAGGGGCCCTTCACCCCTCAGGAGAGGCCGAGTGCCTGCAGGACACAAAGCCCAGAGTCAGATGGAGCCTGAGCAGGCGGAGGCCGCCCAGGTGCTGCGCAGCCCTTGCCGCCTGGACCCTGGACCGCCGCGGCTCTTGAAAGGCTCCCAGCACGAGGCCTTTACCCACTGACCCGCAGACGTGAATGGGCCCATTCTGCCCCACGCCGCACCATGTGAAACCGCTCAAAACCTGCTGCTCCACAAACAGACCCTTCCACTAAAAAGAAAGGCAAAGAAATTCAAGAATGCTGTTTCCCTTCTCAAACTTGAGCTTGCCAGGACCCATGAAAAGAGATTTTTATCTTGCAAATGAGGGTAAAAAAGAAATAATTACGAGGACATCATTAAGGAAAAAGTTCCGAACTGTACCAATAATATTGTACCTTAAACAAACAGGGAGACTGTTTATAGATGCCAAAAGCCAGAACCCTGCAGATTAGCAGTGCTCAGCCTCACTCTCTCGCTTCTTTCACACATTAAACACCAGGAAAACCACTTCCTGCCACGTTGGTCTTTACCCAGTGACAAGGCCTTTGAAAAACGGCTCATCAGTCAATGAACACAGAGCACAATTATAACGAGACAACGTAAAAATCCTGCACAAAAGGGCCTAATTCACACGGAATAATTAGTGCGCTGTGTGACGTCTCATGTGGGCCATGGGAGACCCGTGGCCTCTGAAGTAGCTCATGGCTGATAGCAGGGCTGGCCCCTCAGCCCTCTGAGCTGTACCTCCCAGCTCTCCGGACTCAACCAAAGATGCAGAGAACCGGCTCTGAGTTGATAACACTGTCGCTGATCACAGAGGGTGAGCAGGGCCAGGTACCCACCAAGGACAGCAGAGTCACCACCAGAGAGGCGGCTTCGGTGCTGGGGACCTGGGCTGTCTGGACAGCCATCACTTACGGGCCGAGGAAGCCGCTGAAAGGAGCTCACATTTCAGTAGCAGCTCTATAATTATTTCCTGCCTACAGTTTGAGATAAAAGTGACTGATGTTCCACTGTGACTACTGATCAGTTCTCACCTGCAAAATTCAGCTGAAATTTAAATACCAGTGTGCCATTGCTCACTGATTCTTCTGGTTTATGACCAGACCCCAAAAGTTCATCTACACATCTAGGATGACACATGGGCAAGTTAGCACCAAGACTACAGAAATGAAAAGTAAATAGAATAAGATTTTGATAAAGACATCTTAATAGTGCTAGAACTTATGAAAACAGCTGTAATTGTCTTAACCAAAAATTTACCCTGAAATTTAAATGAAGTATCACACATTTAGAATTAGGAAAATTCCAAATTCCTTAATATCTTTATTTCAGGTGAAAATTCGAGCTACTAAATATTAAAATATAATTTAAAGCCAGAGTAAATATTCAGTGTTGATTTGTAGATAAATGAACCAAAGAGTGAACAAAATAGGGTCCCCAAATAGAACCAATGAGGAAAAAACTTGGTTCATAAAATAACACAGAAAAGCATTTCCAACGGCAGGAACATAGTCTATTCCTTAAACGCTGTCCCAGGCTCGTCCACCACGAAGGGAGCTAGCTCAGGTCTGGGGACAGGACTCAGGCCGACACCCACTGTGGCGGGAGAGTCTGGCCACCCAGCAGCCCTGCTGTGGCTGGGTGCTGAGGGGCTCCTGGGTGCCTCAGGCTCAGGGAGACCCAGTCCTACACAGACGGGCAGGCCCAGGCTTGGGGGACCCCAAAGGGAGCCAGGAAGGACGGGCCAAGAGGACAGGCCTCCTCAGACTGAAGCACCGTGACAGCCGGGCTGGGGGCAGAGACCCAGGAAAGCCGAGATTCTATCTAAAGTGGAAGGTTAAAGGTTTATACAGGGACAAGTGTGGCCACCACACACCCCAGCGGGGTCGGTGTGGAAGAGCTGCCGAAGGGGACAGACCTGTCCTTTGCGCTTTAACAGACAAAGGACACCCCAGACACGGGACCTGGGCCTCTTTCTGTGTGGACGTTGGCATCGGACAGCCTGCTGGCCGCAGAGGTTGGGACAAAGGACTGTGCAGCAGGGCCCGTGGCACAGGGGACAGGAGGGGCAGGAAGGTGCTGGGAAGGAAGGCCTGTCGGGGGCACAGGCTGCGGCCTCCTGGCAAGACGGAAGGCTGGGCATGCACCTGTGCTTAGGGCAGGGTGCGTGTGGGCACCACGTGAGCAGGCAACAAGCCCCTCCCACCACAGGACGGGCAGGACACCGACGCCCAGGAGCTTGGTTCAGGGAAGGCGCAAACTGACCAGGAAGGCGTGGAGAGCTCCAGCAGCTGTGTCCTCCACCACCCGCCTCCAATGCACCCCACCTCCACACTGGGTCCAGGGCTTCGTTTTCCCCACGAAAACCTGACAAAGTCAGAGACACTGGAGCCCTAGGGCAACTTGAGAAGACGTGGACGGCCGTACACTGGTTTTCTTTATTTGGAGGCTGTTAACATTAAACCACATGAAGCTTGCAGGATAACATGGGTGACTCCTGCTGTGCCCAGGGTCTCGGGACACTGAGACCGAGGACAATGTGTCGATCTTCCATCTTCCTGTGGGTAGGTACTGACACAACTGGCCAGGAGCAGTTGGGCTTTGTCTTACCTGACGCACTACGTGATCATAGGTCAAGGAGTGACAATGCCCATCGTCCCAAAGCAGCACAGACACCCGGAGACCAGGAGGGCTTCCGTTTCACACCTGACCCTGCGGCAGGCAGAAGCCAGCTCTCCTGACCAGGTAGGAGATCTTCCCAGCACGGACCTGGCAACCTGTGAGTCCCGTACACGGCCAAGTCAGCAGTGGTGAGCTGCTGTAGATGGATCATGCTGGTCAGAACTGTGTCTACAACTCGTTGTGTGTCTTGTTTGCACTTCTGTAGAAGACAAGCACTACTGAGGCGGATTCCCCTCACTGCCTTCAACTAAAGAAAACACCAAGACACTTTTGAAGCATGAAGTGGTATGTTTTGAAGTTGTTAATAAAGAAAACAATTCTTCTTTAATCAGATATAACACATATTTTAAAAACAGAAAACATGATTGAATTTAAAAAGACAATTTTTTGTGAGGGTTTACATGGAATAATTTGTACCCTGCAGACAGGGGTGGCTGCGGAGGACGGGGCTGGTCTCTCCTGTCTGGCCTCGGTGGCTCCTCTTTCGTCCTGCTCCTGAACCCGGTCTTCCTGCCCCTCTCTGCACCCCGTCTCCACAGCCACCTCTTACCCCGTACCTGCCCCTCCCGACCAGCACCAGCAGCCAGCCGTCTGCACCGGCACGGAACAGGCAGGGGACAGACAAAACTTAGTCTCTCTATTTTGATTTAAAATGATATGCTTAGGTTCATGTTGGATTTTTAATTAAAATAACCTTAAGAGCTAATTCAAATCATTACTAAAACAATACAAGTTTATTGTTCTTATATTCAAGCTGAAAATCATAAGCATAAAGGCCTATGCTAAAGGTGGTGATGTATGTGTGCTTCTGTATTATTCACACCCGCATGTGAAAATCTAGCACCAAGAAAGGACATGAATTACTGTCACCTAGTCCCCCCATCCCCCAACACAAATATTTTTTGAAAATAAATTATAGCATATCACCTGTTTTTCACTTAAAAACACAATGTGGGGCTGGGATTGTGGCTCAGTGGTAGAGCGCTCATCCACATGCACAAGGCACTGGGTTCAATCCTCAGCACCACATAAGTGTAAAATAAAGATATTGTGTCCATCTAAAACTAAAAAGTAAAGTTTAAAAAAAGAGTCTTAGGACTCTCAAAACAAACTCTTAAAAAAAAGACACAATGTGAGGATGTGCTGCAGACACAGTGTGTGCTCTCCCGTGGACAAAGTGCTTTGCTCTTTCAAAACTGAGACTTGGGTGCTGGGGTGCTGCTCAGTGGTGGAGCACTTGCCAAGCATGCGTGAAGCACTGGGTTCCATCCTCAGCACCACATAAAAATAAATAAATACAATAAAGGTGTTGTTCCATCTACAACTAAAAAAATATTTTTTTAAATGAGGCTAGTCAGGGTTAATGACCGTGTAGGTAATTTACTACTCACAGCTGGAACAGTAAATTGGTTAAAATTTCTGGAGCAAACTTGGTGATGTATTTAAAGAGCTTTAAATATAATGTAAGGCATAGAATTTGAATGTTCACTTCACACTTTGATAAGTGCAAACATCCATTACTAAGACAGTTATTATAATGCATTCTATAAGTTCTCAAAACAGCAAGACCAGAATGAACAAAGAGGTCTCTGGTTAGAAATCCATCCTACCCCCACCACATGGACCATCTTGCCCTAAGATCACGTAGGTCAGGAAGAACATGGAAGTTCTTCACACGTCGGCTCCGTGGCATGGCCCTGCTCGCTCTCACCCTGGTTTTCTGAAGTGTCCTCACCCACGCACCCTGACCCGCAGGGGTACAGATGGGCAGTGGCGACCCTCACTCAGGTACCGTCCCCTCTACAGAACCCTAGGACGGCAGACTCCCAGGCAGGACAGAAGGCAGGGGTGGCTGCAGGGACCCTGGGAGGAAGGTGTGGACAGGATGGCGGCACAGGGACCAGGCAGGCCGCGCGGCAGGAGAGGCCATGCTGCACAGGTCCCCCGTGTGGACATGAAGGTACGTGGAGCCGCACAGCTGGAGTAGCTGCTGTCCCCAGGGGCCAACTTTGCCTGAATAAAGTATTAGAAAATGAAAGGGACCCACAGTTCCGACCCCAGGCGAAGACCTGCACATCGGAACTCGCCGCAAGCTTTCCCCTTTTGTTTTCTCTTCTGCTGCGTGGCCCGAGGATCACGCCCTGGGTTCAGACGGCGCCTTTGCTGAGGCTGCAGAAGCCACCTCCAGTGTCCCACCAGCTCCAGGAAAGGCAGCTTTAGAACTCGGATCTGCCCCGCAGCCCGAGCCTTCCTCTGCCCACCCACGTGGGTGTGACCTCCGCTCTCCTGTCGCCTGGAACCAGGCCAGGTCCTTCCGGTTCCACAGGAAGCTCTTCTGGGGTCGGGTGGCCTTGCTGCCTCCGCTGTGTCTGCCTGTTCCACCGCCCCTCCCCTCCAGTGGCTGTGGCCTCTCTCTGGCCTCCCTCTGCCCCCAGGTGGTTCCTTCCTGCTCCCACCTGGGCACCTCCCCGCTCCCTGCTCCTCAGAGAAGTCACCCCCTTCACTCTGCACACCACTCCGTGGGCCTGGGCTGCTCTCCCAAGAGCCGTTCTCTCCCTCTCTTCTCGCCTGTCACTCCCTGGGGCGTCCACCTGGGCTTGATGAGCTCCCTGACTTCAGCTGCCCCTGGAGGTGCCAGCCCAGAGCAGTGCTCACTCTGACTTCGTCTCCCACGAGTCACTTTGCCACCGGTGATCCTGCTCCTTCACAGAAGCTGCTCTGGAAGCAAACGTCACCCGACCTGAGCCCAGAGGGGGTTTCTCCAACCTCTGACACGTCCTGGTGGACACTGGCTGGGCTCAACCTGTGGGGCTGGGCTTCATGCACGTGGTGTGAGTGCCCGAGAGGCGTCAAGCCCAGTGGGTGACCACAGGTGCCTGGGGTCCTTGGATCTTACCCCACACCTGACCAGAGAGACTGCTCTCTTCCAAGGGACCCCAGGACACATGGCCCAGAGTTCTCCCACAGAGACACAGAGACAGATGTTTAAGTCGCTTTTCAAAGGGCCCAATTTGACTTTCAGATTTCACTTCTGTGCTGAATGGATGTTCCCCCCACACCAATTACAAAGTAAAGGTGCCTAAAATTAGGGTGTTGTGTTGCAAGATCAAAGGTTTGGTGGTGCCCGAGCACTTCCCGTGGGTGACAGTCTAAGATTCCCCTCAACACCTTCCCGGTAGGTGCTGTTTTACATGTTCCAACCTGCTTTTTAAAAGACTCTGGTCATTCGTCAGCAGGGAGCGGTCAGCCAGAGAGTGCAACTGCTTGATGTTTCTTCTGGAGAATGTAGACACACAGTGGGGGGGTTGGGTGTTTGGAGCATTCAGCTAAAAATCCAGAATTAGCTTTCACCTGTTCTCAGTAATGTTCTACGTTTCCACCAAAGGTGAAAAATGATCTTGGACAGAAATCAGTAGATCTCTCCTGCAAGGCAGAGGAGAAGTACATTCTTTCTGCCAGTCTTTAAGAAGAGTGACGACTCAGAATTTATAGGACTATGGCAACCGGGATCAGTGAACACCCACGGGGCTGTGTGGCTGTAATGTGAACTTTGATCCCTTCTTCTGGAAGATATATGTTAGAGAACTTGCATAACTTAAGCCAACTTCATGAATTTCAAAATGCATGATGATTTCTTCTCAAATTATTTCCCATGAAAACATAGCTTAAGAAAGAGTATGAAATATCCCCAGTGAGTACCTCTGCTTTCAGGATCAAGGGTGTCACTGTTCAGTGTTCGTTCTGGTGACCAGTTGTCCTGACGGGACATGTCAACAAGAGCTCAGTGATAAACTGTCTAGGAAGATGGAAAAGAGGCGATAGAAGTTGACTTCAGGTCCTCCTCCCCTTTCCCTAGTGCCCAAATCAGGTGGCCAACTTCTCCAGTGGTTTCCAGAGGGACTCAGTTAAACTGCCCGTGGATATCTATCTGCCTTTTGCTCCATGTTTGTCTGGGTCTCGTCTCTGACACGGCTCTGCAAGCTGGACCTCTGGGCTCGGTTGAGAATAGCTCTCCTTTTATCACAACTTGAAGGGTGAAGGCAGAGAGGAGTCGGGAGGGCAGTCCTGACTAGAAATAAACAAAGGAATTTCCTCTGCAACAGGACAATTTAAAACACGCATCCACGAAACGTCCGGGGCTTCTGCAGGGCTCCAAAGATAGACACAGAAGGTGCACTTTGCCTCCTGCTCCCTGGAGCTTTGGACTCAGGTGTGCAGCAGGAGGCCGTAGAAGACCACGAAGACAGGTATGTGGTGTTGTCTTCATTCAGTGAGAGCAAACCCCCAGGGCACTGGACTGTGGGGGGCCCTCCAGCTCCCGTGCCTCTCAGCTCCGTGACTCGGCACCAGCTCTTGAACATTCACGGGTCTCTGTTCCCTTGTCTGTAGAAGGAAATAACTCAACAGTCCCATCTGGAGTGTGAAGGGATCAGTGCACAGAGTCGGGCAGTGCCCCTCAGCAGCGCACAGTGAAGGCCTGCTGCTGCTGTCCATTGATCATCACTCCAATAAGGGGGCAGCGAGCGACAGGGTTCTAGTTCACAAGTTTGGGGGGCCCGTGTCTGGCGTGCGTGAGCCCCTCGACTGGGTCCCCAGGCCTGAGTTCATTCCCAGTGCCTTTGGTGTGAGCTCAGGATCAGACCAGATTTGCAAATCAGAGCTCAGGAGTCGACCCAGGCGTTAAGACTCTTTTGGGAACTCCCCCCAGTGTGGTCCTAGAGGGTTAGTTGCCTGCTCGGCTTCCTGCTTCCTGTGCCCAGTGGCTGCCTGGGCCCGGGCCTGAGCAGAGAGGAGCAGCACCGGGTTCCTGCGGCCTCCAGGAGCCCTGGCTTCCCTTTGCATGTCTGACGCTGCAGACACCATGGGCCACCTGGAGGCCAGTGTGACAGACGTGGGAAAGAAGAGAGGAGGGCGGGAACGGGGCCTCCACCCAGCCTGGGCGTCTGCAGACTCACCCTCCCATTCCTCTAGCAGAAGCGGGGCCCGCACCTGCAGCTCTGGCTCTGGGACCACCTCACACGCAGGCCACGCAGGTCAGGGAAAGGGAAGCTGGGTTGGGGGCTTCCATTCCAGCCTTCCTCCCTCATCCGTAAGCTCCCACTCAGCTTTTCAAGAACTGCACACAGTGCTGGGTGATCCGGGCTGGAGAGCTGTATCCATGGGAGACTCAAAGTGAGGCCACTCACCTCCTGCCCAAGAGGAGAGCTTCCGTCACCGTCATTTAAGTAGAAAATTTAAGTGGAAAACAGATGTGGAAGGAAACACTCATAGATCAAGCATACTATATCAACTGTTATTCAAATTCACAAACAATGCTTCCTTAAACTTGAGAATAAGCATCTTAACTGCTTCAGCAGCTCAGGACGTAAGATGAGCGAATCTGGAAGACGGGCTTGTTTGTACAAGTTAGTAAATCATTGTGACTTTTTGGTTTATTGAAATAATAAAAGCACCTTGAGGGACTTCCTTCAGTGGGGATCTGGGGTTTGAGTGTCCATGGGCCTTGGACCAGGTTTGGACCGTTTCTGTCCTCTCCGAGTCTGAAAGGGCGAGTCTGGGGTTTCTGCACAGACACATCTGGCTTGGAGGGGTCGGAATGCGCTCGCCCCAGGGGCTCAGCCCCTCTGCTCCCCGGCCTTGGGTGCAGAGATGGGGCAGGTAGGCGGATCCGAGGGGCCCTCTGTCAGAGGCACTCGGGGCAGGACAATGCTTCCTTTCAAGGCACTGGTCTTCCTGATTTATATCCTCTCCTCTTCCCATGTGGCAAACATGCCCGAGCCATTGGTCTTTTCCTGCCGGGTCCCTGTGTCAAGACACGGAGGCCCTCTGCTCTGCACAAACACGTGTAAAAGGTGACCAGCCTTTCCCTGGGGAGCACTTAAATAACAGAACCCACACTTTTCATTAGGATCAGCCCAGAAGGCGGGCGCTGCTCCCCGGGTCCGTGGCGGGTCTGTGCCCAGGCCGTGCTCACCGGAACGTGCTCTGCTCCTGGGAGTCTCCCTCCCGGGGCGAGGCGCTCCCATATCAGGGGCTGGAAGATCACACTGGAGTTGGAGGTAAGCCAAGCCATTTCCATTTCCATTCCCCAATCCACAGTTCCTCCAGCGTCCACTTCAGAACATCGAGAAAGCACGGCCGGCTGCTTCCGATCAGCCTCGTATTTGGTGCGACGTCTTCCTGGAGACACCATCTGACACTTGGGGTACTCTGGGCTGGGAAGACGAAACGCTCGTATTGTCTGGAATAGGACACCCAGGCTGAGAAACCCGGCAGGAAACCTGGTGGGGAGAGCCCTCCGGCTCTCCACCACCTCCTCGCGGCTGTGAGCCAGGGTGGGGGCCGCCCAGCCCCCTCTGGGCCAACTGACACACAGGAAGGACGACACACGAAGGAAGCGTGGGCCTTTCCTCGAGGCTCTGGAGGCTCCCGCCCGTTTACTTTTTCAAAACATCTCAGTGTGGACGGTCCACCTCCCTGTCTCCACCCAGCCCAGCTGGAGCAGCCCTGAGGTGTCCTCATCTCACGCAGCGACCGAGGAGAGACAGGCTTAGGCTCACTGTCCTCCTCGTGATGTGGTCAAAGAACGTCAGTAAGTCTCGAAGGCCAGTCAACAGGCACTGATCGATGTTCTGATGCTCAAGTGAGTCAATGTCCCTCCGAGCCCCAGTGTGCTGCCAGGGAGTCCCGGAAGCCCACAGGGAGTCCAAGCAGCACCGAGACACCAACAGCCACGTTATCCAGGGGGCTTTGGACTCGGAGACTGAAGAACGTGGAGAGTCACACAGAGGGTCAGATAGCAAAAGGCAAAGAATCAGAACTAAATGAAGACAGGAAATGCAGAGAGAGGCGATCCCTCGGGGGAGCGTGGCCCAGCACTTCTGGGTGCGGGAGGAGGTCGAGGTGTGATGGAGACGGCCTCTCAGCTGCACAGAAGTCACCAGGAGGGCCCGGGCAGGGCACTCCCCTCTGCTGATTCCCGGACCTTTCAAAATGCCCCGTGAACATTGATCACCTTCATGTTCACAGGAAAATAAGATAGACAGCTGGAGGAACTGCCCGTGCTGGCGGCTCTTCCTCAGGTTCACTGAGCAGCTCTGAGATCTGCGTCCCTGGAGACTGTGGGAACGGGAGAGGCAGTTAGGTGGACGCAGGTCAAGCGAGGCTGGCTCCAGCGCTGACCCACATCTGCCTCCCATCCCCTGGTGCCTGTGATTGACGCCAAGTGTGGTTTAAAGCAGAAGAGCTGCCCTGGAAAGCCATCCGTCCGGCCTGCCCCAGGAAGAGCTGCCGTGTGGAACTCGTAGATCCACACACGCCCACCTCGCTGCACCATCACCGAAACTTTTATTTTCCTCTTCTTTTCTGAGATTTCTCTAAATTTCAGGTCATTTTTTCTTCCTTTTTCCCTTTCAGTAAACATTCCCTTTGAGGAAATTCAGGAAAACCCGCAATATCACAGCAATAATTAATGATTCAGTGCAGACCCCCACAGGGTACACTCAAGCCACAGAGTGGATAAAAGGTCTTGGCCACACATTAATCTAAAGTCATAAAACACTGTGCATAGAAAGCAGCGTGTGAGCCAAAGAAATCAGAGACTTCCGCCCATCCTCAAACCACCCAGTGGAGACCGGAGCAGGCTGAAGCTCAGGCTGTAGACTGTCGAACATCCAAACCCGCTGGTACTTGCTGCTCTGAGCTAACGGAGAGTGATCACATCAGACGTGTGATTTCAAACAAATCACCGTACAATATCATGTTGAACAAAATAAACAGTATTAAGATAATACTATTCAGAGGTAAAATGGGAAACTTCTGTTTGACGTTAGCTTTTTCAATTAGAAATCTTGTCTTAACTTTTCTAGAAGCATTTTAACCAAAACCTACTTTCTGATCCATCAAGAAGAAACAAAAGAGTGAAAATAAGTAATTCAATAATCTTATGATGAATGGAGCGAGATATGAAAAAAATTCCCAAGAAAAAGGAAACACTAAATGAACCAGGCAAAGTTTACTTTCGCACTCTGGCAATCCTGTGCTCATAAGACGTGGCCATGGAGGGAACTCCTGGTGGCCGCAGTGGAGCTCCACTTTCCAGGTGCCTACCTTTCCAGGTAGGCAGCTCCTCAGGTAGACGGCTCCTCAGGTAGGAGGCACCTCAGGTAGGTAGCTCCTCAGGTATGGCTCCTGCAGACACAGGGGCACCCCAAAGGGCAACAGGCGTGTAAAGGCCCCACGAGGCTGCTTCTACTGCCCCCACTTATGTCACACGCACAGACTGGCCTTCTTGGCTCTTGGGGACAAAATCCCCAAGCTGCAGCACCTAGGTCCCCTCCTTCTAGATGAGCAGGACGAGCCCAGAACTCCAGAAATAAGATAGACAGCTGCTCAGTGAATGCTCCTGGGATGAAGAGAAGCAAGCAGGGGCAGTTCCTCCAGCTATCTATCCGACAGATTCTGGGATGTTCCTGGAATGTAAAAGTCGTTCACATTTTGAAATTTAGAAAAGAGATTCTAAATGAAGTTTCTGGGAAAGCACTGTGAAGAAGCAGTAGCACACTAAGAACTGACCCCCACATGCACCCCCACAGGGCAAGCAATGTCCACAGGTGCTGCAGCGGACCCACCGCAGCCAGGCAGCACCACAGGCAGGCAGCACCACAGGTAGGAGGCACCTCAGGTAGGCAGCACCTCAGGTAGGAGGCACCTCAGGTAGGCAGCACCTCAGGTAGGAGGCACCTCAGGTAGGCAGCACCTCAGGTAGGCAGCACCTCAGGTAGGCAGCACCTCAGGTAGGAGGCACCTCAGGTAGGCAGCACCTCAGGTAGGAGGCACCTCAGGTAGGCAGCACCTCAGGTAGGAGGCACCTCAGGTAGGCAGCACCTCAGGTAGGAGGCACCTCAGGTAGGCAGCACCTCAGGTAGGAGGCACCTCAGGTAGGCAGCACCTCAGGTAGGAGGCACCTCAGGTAGGCAGCACCTCAGGTAGGAGGCACCTCAGGTAGGCAGCACCGCAGGTAGGAGGCACCTCAGGTAGGCAGCACCTCAGGTAGGAGGCACCTCAGGTAGGCAGCACCTCAGGTAGGAGGCACCTCAAGTAGGCAGCACCTCAGATAGGAGGCACCTCTGGTAGGAGGCACCTCAGGTAGGCAGCACCTCAGGTAGGAGGCACCTCAGGTAGGCAGCACCTCAGGTAAGAGGCACCTCAGGTAGGCAGCTCCTCAGGTAGGAGGCACCTCAAGTAGGCAGCACTGCAGGCAGGCAGCACCTCATGTAGGAGGCACCTCAGGTAGGCGGCACCTCAGGTAGGAGGCACCTCAGGTAGGCAGCACCTCAGGTAGGAGTCACCTCAGGTAGGCAGCACCTCAGGTAGGCAGCACCTCAGGTAGGAGGCACCTCAGGTAGGCAGCACCTCAGGTAAGAGGCACCTCAGGTAGGCAGCTCCTCAGGTAGGAGGCACCTCAGGTAGGCAGCACCTCAGGCAGGCAGCACCTCAGGTAGGAGGCACCTCAGGTAGGCAGCACCTCAGGTAAGAGGCACCTCAGGTAGGCAGCTCCTCAGGTAGGCAGCACCTCAGGTAGGCAGCACCTCAGGTAAGAGGCACCTCAGGTAGGCAGCTCCTCAGGTAGGAGGCACCTCAGGTAGGCAGCACCTCAGGTAGGAGGCACCTCAGGTAGGCAGCTCCGCAGGTAGGAGGCACCTCAGGTAGGAGGCACCTCAGGTAGGCAGCACATCAGGTAGGAGGCACCTCAGGTAGGAGGCACCTCAGGTAGGCAGCTCCGCAGCTAGGAGGCACCTCAGGTAGGTGGCTCCTCAGGTAGGCAGCACATCAGGTAGGAGGCACCTCAGGTAGGCAGCTCCTCAGTTAGGCAGCACCTCAGGTAGGCAGCTCCTCAGGTAGGCAGCACCTCAGGTAGGCAGCACCTCAGGTAGGAGGCACCTCAGGTAGGCAGCACCTCAGGTAGGCAGCTCCGCAGGTAGGCAGCACCTCAGGTAGGCAGCTCCGCAGGTAGGCAGCACCTCAGGTAGGCAGCACCTCAGGTAGGAGGCACCTCAGGTAGGCAGCTCCTCAGGTAGGCAGCACCTCAGGTAGGCAGCACCTCAGGTAGGAGGCACCTCAGGTAGGCAGCACCTCAGGTAGGAGGCACCTCAGGTAGGCAGCTCCTCAGGTAGGAGGCACCTCAGGTAGGAGGCACCTCAGGTAGGAGGCACCTCAGGTAGGCAGCTCCTCAGGTAGGCAGCACATCAGGTAGGCAGCTCCGCAGGTAGGAGGCACCTCAGGTAGGCAGCTCCTCAGGTAGGCAGCACATCAGGTAGGAGGCACCTCAGGTAGGCAGCTCCTCAGGTAGGCAGCACCTCAGGTAGGCAGCTCCTCAGGTAGGCAGCACGTCACGTAGTAGGCACCTTAGGTAGGCAGCTCCTCAGGTAGGCAGCACCTCAGGTAGGCAGCACCTCAGGTAGGAGGCACCTCAGGTAGGCAGCTCCTCAGGTAGCCAGCTCTTCAGGTAGGCAGCACCTCAGGTAGGCAGCACCTCAGGTAGGAGGCACCTCAGGTAGGCAGCACCTCAGGTAGGCAGCTCCGCAGGTAGGCAGCACCTCAGGTAGGCAGCTCCGCAGGTAGGCAGCACCTCAGGTAGGCGGCTCCTCAGGTAGGCAGCACCTCAGGTAGGCGGCATCTCAGGTAGGCGGCTCCTCAGGTAGGAGGCACCTCAGGTAGGAGGCACCTCAGGTAGGCAGCTCCTCAGGTAGGCAGCTCCTCAGGTAGGCAGCACCTCAGGTAGGAGGCACCTCAGGTAGGCAGCTCCTCAGGTAGGCAGCACCTCAGGTAGGCAGCTCCTCAGGTAGGCAGCTCCTCAGGTAGGCAGCACCTCAGGTAGGAGGCACCTCAGGTAGGCAGCTCCTCAGGTAGCCAGCTCCTCAGGTAGGCAGCACCTCAGGTAGGAGGCACCTCAGGTAGGCAGCACCTCAGGTAGGAGGCACCTCAGGTAGGCAGCTCCTCAGGTAGGCAGCACCTCAGGTAGGAGGCACCTCAGGCAGGCAGCTCCTCAGGTAGCCAGCTCCTCAGGTAGGCAGCTCCGCAGGTAGGCAGCACCTCAGGTACGCGGCTCCTCAGGTAGCCAGCTCCTCAGGTAGGCAGCTCCGCAGGTAGGCAGCACCGTAGGCAACAGGAAGAAGGTCACCTCTGACAGCAGAGGCCACGTCCAGGCAGGGGCGTTGCTATATTCATAGGAATGTTCCTCTCACCTGTCATAGTGGAGTCTAATTGCAATTACTCTTGATGGGGGTCCTGTGTAAATTGTTCTTTCTGTCAAAAAAAATGTACTTCTGAGCACCTTGTCGATATTTATGGACTTGGGCCCCTGTCCTTGCTTTTAAACTGAGGTCCCAAAGCCCGGGTGGTGCTCAAGTCTCAGATGGGGACGGGCACCAGGGAGCCTGGAGACGGCCGGGCTGCGACCAGCCTGGGCCACTGCTCACGATTCTTTGTGATTTCTGATCTCTGTTGTGCTCCCTGTTTTCTTCACGTGAGCAGCAAAGACCCCAGAGCTCCACTGTCTGTTGTGAATCAGTCACTCTAACCTCACAGGCATGTTTGACAGTTTTATTCCGGACACCTCCTGTATCCAAATCCTCTCCCCTGCGGCCGTTCTGAAACCAGCATCTGTCCCAGCCTACAGCAGCACTAAGAAGTGAGTACATGCCCAATCCACTCGCCCCGTGGGGGAGCGGAGGGGAGGCAGAGGAGGGAGGAGGGGGTCCGGAGGGCTGTCAACTTCCTTGACGTCACTAGCACGTTGCATATGCCCAGGGGAGGCCCTAAACAGTCCCCTAGACCACAGTCCTTCACAGGAAGCATGGGGCCGGACCAACCGAACTGGAACGAGGTGTGGGCCTGGGTCTCGGCTTCTCAGACCACAGACCTCTGGGTGAGAGCCCCCAGATCTGTGTGGAAGGCAGGCCCCTGGCCCCACCCTGGCCACCCGCCTTGAGGAATGCACAGCCAGTGTGAGAGTCCCACACAGGCCACCCTGGAGCCACCCCCAGGGGACCCGTGTTCATGGGCAAAGGCGAGTCTCACTGAAGCATTTTTAAAATAAGCACTTCCCTGAGATTCGTGTGTCTTTCCCTCAGCGCGCCATTTCGCTGTTATTTATTGCAGTGCAGGGATATTGTTACTGACGATCCTCTCCCTCCAGGGGTTGAACAGAACTCCCGCTGGCCGGCACTGGACTGAAGAATGACGTCCCACTCGTCCAGTCTCTCGGATCTCAACATGCAGTGGAAATCAAATCAACAAACCAGGACATCAAAGCACTGAGATTGATTTTCTCTTTACTTAAGTGAGCAGCAGGACAAAAGGTCTGTTTCTATCATTAAAAATGACATCATGCTATTTCCCCCAAAGGAATTCTTAAAACTTGAACTGCAACAGGTTATGGGAAAGACTTTTTGTTAAAGTTAATGTTGATTCCACCGCCTGGTGCCTGCAGCTGGGGAAACTGAGGGGCACTGGAGTTTCCGCCACGGCCTTCCTTCAGGTTCAGGTAGACCACTTCATGGGTAAACCCACGGGTGTTGGAAACTAGTTTGGCGGAACCTGTCTGAGCAGAAGTGATCCACGAATCAGGGAGGGCCAGAGAGCTCCGCCCAGCGCCCAGGGAAGGGGAGCCTACCTGGAGCTGACCCCGAGGTGGGGCTGACTGCGGCAGCTCAGTGTGCCCACCTCCCAACCAGCCCAGGAAGCAGTCTTCACTGCCGTTGGTTTACCCATACGCATCCAGCAGGCGCTTACCTCGACCAGATGCTTCCTGGGCTTCCACTTCTGCTGGGTGCCAGGAAGGACCACACCCGACTGTGGCCTCACTCTAACAATCCAGATGTCACGTCTCGGGGGTTGCTTACAGGGACTCTGACCCGCCACACACTCCCTGTCCCCCTCGGCTTTCCTTTGAAGTCTGAGTGGAAGCCCCCATGACCCCTAACTCTTCACTCTTCATGCCTTCAAAACCAGTATCACACGGACACCCCAAGTTCTGCTGTCCGCTGCCCACTGCAGCTGTATCAGGACTCCCTTGGCCCCAGGCTGTGTCAGCTCTGAGTGCCTTGAAAGCTGGACATGAGGACCATTCCCTAGGCCGCCCAGAGTCCCCAGGGATCTCTTACCAAATGGTGGTGTCCTACAAAGCCTTTGTGCCCTTGAGCCCACGATGAGGACCTGAGAGGCCCATTTCCTTTATTGCAGGGCGAAGACCTCAGCTTCTCTCTTCGGTGCTGATCTTGTTGGCAGTCACACCTCCTTGACCACAGCTTCCAATGCTCCTCTTCTGGAGAAAGTGAAAGTTTCTCTGATCTTTATGCTGCACTTCTTGCTCCAAACCTGACTGTAAATCTGGCTAAAAACAGCCGGAAACATTTATGCCAGAGCCTGAAGATCATGAGGCCTTGAAATGTCCTCTGCCAGATCAATCAGTCCATCGCCGTGACCTCAGCCTCACAGTTTCAGGGTCTTTGCCACAGTGTCACCCTGGGCCCGAGTACAGCTCCCTGAGTTCTTGCTTCCGACTGAGGCCTCGGGAGCATGCCTTCTCTCTTACCCTCTGCCAGCACCCGGGCTCTGGGTGTGGGTGCCCACCCTGCCCACTCAGCTCTGCTGATGGCCTCGTGGGCTTCCTCCAGGCCGTTCATCCAAACTTTCCCAATTTCCTCCCACAAACCACTTCCAAAGATTTCTGAAGCACATTGGCAGGCACAGACACCTGGATGGGCCCGTCTTCTAGGACCGATCCTCCCATGTCTTCCAGTCCTGCCACCTGACAGCCAGGGCAACTGCCACGCTATGTATCTTCCAGAATTTAGCCACAGTCTCAGAGAGAGGAAAGGGGAAATTCTGCTCAAGATTGAATATTCAAGTCCTGCAGAGGGGCGCACCCGGACACATAAGATATGAAGAAAATTCAATCATAAAAAATATACTTTTTCTGAAACTGAAATTTTTGCACACATTCGTGATCTGAAATTCATACCCACTTCACACATGAAAGACCGACTTAAATTAGGTCAGCCGCCACCTAACTAGTAGTCTAAGTTTAGAGAGAGAAAGAAGACTGACTTGAGGAAGGAAACTTGCTATTTCCATTTCTATAATGTAAGATGATATATAAGTGGCCCCTGAACACTCCACTGCTGGCTCTTCTCGCTACAATCGAGCAGCTGTGGCCTCTGGTACCCGCTCAGGCCCACAGGTTGTGTCCTTAGAGCTCACTAGCTAAGGAGATTCTTAATATTTTCAAATGGTAGAAAAACAAACCAGAAGATGGTGCAGAGCACACAGTGTGCTGACCTGAGTCACTCCTTGTTGAATGGAGCAGAAGCTTCTGCCCAACCCTGAGCCATGCCGGTGTGCAAGCAACTGCTGGCCAGGAGTTGGTCCATTTTGAGTCCAAATGCTAGGACAGTGCAACACTGCCCCTCATTTGTGCAAGGACGCGACACCATCTGCCCAGCACCCCAGAAGGCACCAATGGACAAATGACTTATATGCACCAACTTACAAAACAAACCCAGGAGCACCTGGACTTGGGCACACCTGAACCGCGTCGGGACACCAGACACGGGAGCTGAGACCCTAAAATGAGGAGCCCCCAAGACTGTAGATGGCAGCACCCTGACCTCGTCCCAGGAAGTCATAGCTGTTGCCCAGGAAGTCACCATGATGACTGACCTCCAATTTCCTGTCCCTGGGGGCTCAGCGCAGCAGGTTCACCTGTCCATCACAGCTCAAGGCCACTCCAAGCTGACACTCTAACTGAAGCCAAGACTGACCGCCTGGACCTCTGCCTCACAGCTTGGCCCAACTGTCCATTAAACCCCCTGGGACCACCCAGAGTGACTCTTGGCCTCGCCTTCATCTCTCGGCTCACACGTAGCCCTCCTTAGTCTGTCCCCTAGGTAAGCGTGACATGTGAAGGGTGACGTGTGACTGGAGTGCTACAGATACTAGAAATTAAGATGGGGATGGGATAAAAGGACTTGCATTTGCCTGGCTTTGACCACCAGGTGACCTGGTCACCACCATGGAAAGTGGTGTGACCTGTGAGTTTCTTATTGAGCGAACCCCGGCGTCACAGGGACACGTCCAGGCCTTGTTCCTGTTAATGACAGCTGACTACTCTAACATGGCAAAATTATATGAAATTCAAGTTCATTATCCCCAAATAAAATGTTATTGGAGCAGAATCGTACTATTTGTTTGTATAGACTCTGTGCTGCAATGGAAAGGTCAGAGAGTGGCTGCAGACCCTAGGACCCCCAGGACCCCAGATATCTGGTAGCCATCCATCTACAGAGTGAGTTTGACGAGCACTGACCCAGTACCTAACTTCCAGGTTGAACAAGCCACAAAACCGGAAGGATCATCAGTCAACCGGTAGGCCTGCTGGCCCTCCCTGGTGCTGGACATCGAACGCCTGCTTGCTGCCTGGGTGAGCCACCCTGTGCGGAGCTCTGAGCCACCTAAGTGCCATCGGAGCCAGAGCTGGTCTTCTCATCTTGAAATTCTGCCCAGATGCCGCTGGGAGTTGTTTCTAGGGCTTCAGTGTTCTCATCTTAGTTTTTAAACTCACAGAGAAAGCTTGGCTCTATTGAACGCGTGTGCCAGATAAGTGACCCATAAACTGTGATGTGCCTTGTTCACCTCTGCGATAAAGACCCGTCATAGAAAGGTGCAGAACTGTTCCACGATCAGTAACAGGTGAGTTCCTCACGGATCTGTGTCGGGGAGAGAGAGTGCAGTTGTGTGTGGGTTTCGGGGCGTGCCGCCAGGCAGGAGACTGTGTCCACCTGTGTCCCCGATTCTCACATGGCACAGGCAGGGCCGTCCCCATTCTGCAGAGGGGGAATGCTGGGGAGGAGAAGGGGATGCTGGTTCACGGGGTCAGCCACAGGGGCAGCTCCCAAACCGGGTCACCTGGTCTCCACCTTCCCCACGACTTCCAGTCGCCAACCACCTGCCAGCCTCTGCATCCTCTTATTCTTCGTGAGAAGCCCCCACGTGTGAGCTGCTTCAGGGGAGCTCGGCTCTGTGCATCCAGCCCGCCCTGAGGCTCACCACCCTGCCGAAGCCCCTGGGCAGCAGGTGGATGGGGTGGCTCCAGATGACGGAGGTGTGGAGTCCAGAAAAAAGAACTGACCTGCGCTGACTCCTCTGGCAACACCCGCTCTCATTTTCTGACCCTCGCTGGCCAAGATGTCACCACAGTGCTTTCCTCTCCAGGAGAATGAGTGGCTGGACCTGCTGGGGAGGCTGCCCTGGACAGGAGCCTCTCGCTGGACGGTCAGCTTGGTGGCTGGACCTGCTGGGGAGCCTGCCCTGGACAGGAACCTCTCGCTGGACGGTCAGCTTGGTGGCTGGACCTGCTGGGGAGCCTGCCCTGGACAGGAACCTCTCGCTGGACGGTCAGCTTGGTGGCTGGACCTGCTGGGGAGGCTGCCCTGGACAGGAGCCTCTCGCTGGACGGTCAGCTTGGTGGCTGGACCTGCTGGGGAGCCTGCCCTGGACAGGAACCTCTCGCTGGACGGTCAGCTTGGTGGCTGGACCTGCTGGGGAGCCTGCCCTGGACAGGAACCTCTCACTGGACGGTCAGCTTGGTGGCTGGACCTGAGGAGCCTGCCCTGGACAGGGGCCTCTCGCTGGACCGTCAGCCTTCACGGCCCCACTTCTCTGAGGTCCATAGCCTGTGTTGGGCCTTGCAGGCCTCCGTCTTTTCCTTTGAAACTTCACCCCTTAAACACTGAAGATGGCAGGAGACTCCCAACCTAAGTCTCCAAGTATCTAGTCAGCAGCCGCTGAAGGGCACCTGACGGTAGCCAGTCCCTCCTCCCTCCCTCCAGTCTTCCCAAATGGACTTTGCCAGTGCTGCAGTGCCTTGGGACTTTCCTCTCTGCCACATTGAGATTTCTAAACGTGTGGATGGACGGCGGCCTCCGGGCTGCGCTCTGGGGCCCACCTCGGGTGAGTGGTGCCTAGGGAGGAATTCTGGGCAGCCCCTGGCTGTTCCGACTGGGCTTAGGCCAACAGCTGGGTTCTGCCTGGGATGAGGCTGAACAGCGAGCGGTGGGTGGCCGCTTCCGCGGTGCCCTGCCTTGCTGTCAGAGTGCCCGAGACCCCAGGAGTGCCGCCAGAGGGGCCCTCAGCTGGGGAGGGAGTGGCAGGTCCAGACTGCATCACCAAACACCTCCTCAGGCACACCCACTTTTCGTCCATGGGCTGGAGGCAAGGAGGGCAGCCAGCAGCCCAGGAGGCAGGCATGGAGCCGCTGAGCAGGCACAGGTGACAGCTGACAGGCCATACGTGGGGCTGGGTGTGGCCACAGAGGCCCTCTGAGGCCTCTCGCGGCTCCCTAGAGTGGGGTCGCGTTCAGGAAGAAGCTGCCTCTGTCATCTTGGCCACAACGATCCTTTCTAACACGGACCACAGAGCCTCAGTGGCGCGTGAGGGCACAGGCTGGCCACCTGGGCCCCCAGGCTGGCAGAGGGTCAGCTCCCGGAGCCCAGCCAGCAGGGCCAGCGGCCTCCTCAGGGCCTGCCCTCCAGCTCTGGGAGGTCCTGTGGGCTGGCTGGGACCCCGGCACCCTGCGCCCCAGCACTCAGGCTGTGGCAGGTGGTGCAGCCCGGGCCCGGGGACAGGGCGGGGGCAGCAGCACCAGCTCTCAGGACCCAGGAAACGCGTCAGGCTGGTCTTGGTGGCCAAGCCGCTTGGGAGGACCACAGCCCTAGAGCACAGGGGGATGCCAGTCACCAGGGGCCACTATGGCTGCAGCCCACGCATCACAGACGACTTGAGTGTCACGTGGGAGAACCGGAGCCACGGTACTCAGGTGAGTCCCGGTCGTCCTTCCCAACCTGGCTCACACACCCGCCTGGGAACCTGGCCTGCAGCGCCTGCCTCAGGGCTTCCTCCACACGTCTCCATGGCTCACAGGACGTGGGCTCTGCCTGACCGTGGTCTGTCCTCCTAGTGTTTGGCTGTGGTCTGTCAGAGGGCCACCTGGGCACCTTGGGATTTAGCACCTCCCTCACCTCCTGCTGAGACCACCCACAGGGCCACCTGGGCACCTTGGGACTCAGCACCTCCCTCACCTCCTGCTGAGACCACCCACAGGGCCACCTGGGCACCTTGGGACTCAGCACCTTCCTCACCTCCTGCTGAGACCACCCACAGGGCCACCTTCCTCAGGGCTGGACTATGTGGAGGGCGTGTTTGTGGCAGGGCCTCCAGCTCTGCCTGGTGCAGCTGCACCGGTTCCCGCAGTGTGGCCCTACCACAAGCAACAGCACGCCTGGTTTGGTGGATGGACGGACGTGCCCTTGGGCCACCTGAGTCTGGTGGCCTGTGGAAGATGACGCCCCGCACACCGTGCACCACTGGACTGACCCCTGAACGTCTCCTGCTCAGCCCCCTGATAGATGTGAGGAGCACAGTTTCTGCGTGGGAGAGCAGTAGGAGACCTCTGGCTGAGCACACTGGTCGTGCTCTTGAGAACCAGTTCCTGTTTCCTTTGCTTCGTCCATCACGTGGTGTCGTTCTCCTGCTCTCTCTGGGACTAGTCCAATTGCACAGTTTCTGTGGCTTAGGTTTCTTCCCGCCCTATGAAGAAAGCCAGAGACGGTAGGAGTGGCCAGGGGTGCTGTCCATGGACGCCTCCCCCTGGACCCCTGACCTGGACCCACACCCTCCCTCGACTCCTGCTCAGCCTGTGGCCGTGTCTCTGCCTTTCTGCTTCTGAGGGGCTGCGTGGGGGGATGACTGGACACTTGGTCGTCCTTCCACGAGCCTCCCATCCAGTGGGAGTGAAGACTACCCCGTCCTCGAGTGTCGGGTGAAGCTGATGCAGACAGGTGGACGGAGGCCCAGTTGCTGCTTCAGGAGTGCTGTGATGGGGAGGCTCTGGTCAGGGCCTCTGACCATGGACACTCAGTTTGGAGGCTAGAAGTCCATGATAAGATGGCGCCAGGGTGGTTTCAGGAGAGGCCCCTTCTCCTGGCCTGCAGATGCCAGGCCCTGCCCAGTCCTCCCCTGGTCTCCTCCACTCGTGCTGCGGAAGAGGGAGCACCTGTGCTCAGGCTGTGCCCACCCCTGGGCCCTCACATGGCGGCGGTCACCTCCCTGAGGGTCGCCCTCCACACACTGTCACGTGGGGGCAGCGGCTCGGCCCTGAACCTCAGGGGATGCGGTGGTGTCCACAGGAGCTCCTTCAGCTTCTGCATGTCCAGCAGGTGAATGAGACCCAGCTACAGCCTCTACTCTCAGTGTCCTCGTGGGGAAGGTGACCAGTGTGCACTGCTCAGAAGGACTGCGAGGATGAGTCGAATGGAAAGCGCAGTGTGCCCACTGAGGATGTGGCACGCGGTGCTGAAGCGCCACTTCCGTCACGATCTCCGGGACTCCTATGATCCACCGACTGTCCAGGGCGGTAAGTGTGCCCACGGTGGGAAAGGCCAGCGAGACCTGTGGCTGGGGATGGTCCTGGGTGAAGTGGGAGCCCAGCATCTGGGGAGGGTCGACGTCCCGTCACAAAGGCCGAGGTCCAGTCCTGTTCTCGATTCACTTCCGACATGAACTTGAACAAGTTTTAAAACCCTTTTAAGGTTCAGCGTTCTCACCTGTGAAAATAATGGGGCACTGCAGCCGAGCAGGTGAGCGGGAACTTGATGAAGCCAGTGGTCATCACCAGGCCTGACCGTACACCTGGGGCAGGGGAAACCCCTCGTGCATTTGGGGACAGAGAGGGGTAGCAGGCTCATGCCAGGCAGAGAGGCCCCCATGTGGGGAAGGGAGAAGGAGGGGCAGAGGCTCACCAGAGTCAGCCCCTGCTGCACCACAGCCCCCCAGAGCCCATGGCTAAAGCAACCCTTGGTCAGTCTCAGACTTTTGGTCTTGTGTAGCCTGGAGACAGCTGGCAGCTGCACTCGAGGAGTGGGTCACCTGGTTCGGGACTCCTGTGCTGCTCCCTCCTGGACCCCAGCCCAGTGACCCAGCAGGGCCGTCTGCAGAGTGTGGTGGCCCATCCTTCCCTGCAAGAGGCCCAGAGGAAGGAAGGTGAGGTGGCCCCCGCCTCCATCAGGCCTGGGTACTCCTGCTGCACTCCGCTCACAGCAGGGAAGGCGAAGCTCGGCACACGCACAGACACACGTGTGCACACACAATGCACACACACACATGCGCACACACATGCATACATACGTGCACACACGCACACACATGCACACACGCACACACACATGCACGCAGACACACACACACACACACACACACACACACACGTGTACCTCTGAAGAGGAGCCGTGCAGCGTGTGCTGGACAGATCATAAAGCCGGCGCGTGCACCGTGCCTCTGACTTCGAGGCAGCGTGGGCTGCAGACTCAGGGGTTTGCCGTCAGTGTGACGACGGCCAGAGGACACAGGAATTCACTGCTGTCAGACGTGGGTCCCCGGGTCTCCTGGACTCACTTGCCTAGGGGGAGTGGCAGGCTGTGCTATTTGAGAGGATGCAGAAGAAAGAGAAGCATCTGCAGAGGAAACAGGGAGGGCCTGGGTCACCAGGCTGCGCGGCCGCTTCCGGTCAGGGTGCCTGGACTCAGGCAGGCCCTCACGGTGGCGCTTTGGCCTCTTCCTCTGTAGCTGAGCAGTCGGGTAAGACCCTGAGGGAGAGTCGGGGGCTGTCCACACACTGACCAGGCTGCTGGAACATTCCGGGTGGCACCACCATGGGAAGTCCTGTGGGGTGGAGTGGTTTTGACTCAGCTACGAAAGGACATTGGTGCAGAAACACGTCTGCATTAGTAGAAAACAGACTAACAACAACGTCCGAAGCAGGACGCCCTGGGGCGCGGTGGAGGGAAGGCCTCAGAGAAGATCCTGAGCACAGGCGCTTGGTGGCTGCGTGGGGACACCACTGGGGACGTGGGGAGCCTGTGGTGGGGCCACGCCAGATGGCGTGTCTTTGCATCTGGTTTCTTGGGGTCTTGTAGCCCACTCAGCTGCGCTCTGAAGAGAAGGCCGTGTTCTGTGGGAACCCCGGGAAGGCCAGAGCGCTGCCTGGGGAGGAAGGAGAGGTGTCCTGCAGAGCTCTGAGGGAGGACCACTCCAGAGACCCTGGCCGCCCCAGCACCTTAGCAGTCCCCAGATCCCTGGCTCCCAAGTCAGGGTCCTCAGGTCGGCTGCCGCCGGCTGACAGAGCCTTCGCCACCTGCTCTTTCTCTAGGAAAATGATCTAAGTCATTTTTGCTTAAGGGGTTTGGTTTCCTGACACTCATGAAACCCAGGGGGGACAGTCCCAGCAGGCCCCAAGCCCACGGCGCCCAGTAAGAGCAGCCTCATGGTCCTGGGGGAGCTGCTGTCCCACAAAGTCCCACAAAGTGGCCTTGTGGGGTCCGGCTGTCTGGGTTCTGTGCAAGGTCAATCGCTTTATTTGAAACATAATAAAACGATGGCAGAGGAACTTGGTGACCCCGTCTCAGAGTTTCCCAAAGGACAAAAAGAATTGAGGGCTTTGAAAAGTGAGTCCCAACTTTTATGGGTTTTCGGTCCCCAGGCCCCAGACCAGGCAGGCCCTGCCCTCCCCAGGGTATTGAAATGCAAATGCGGGCCCAGAGGCTCCCTGGGATCCTGCCTCCACAGTGGAGAATAGTCTGAGCAGCCCATTCAGAACCCTGAATGTGAGCCTCACCCTGAGAACCCGCTCACCCGCCTGGTGCTCCCAGAGCTCACCAGCGGCCAGGAGCAGGGGACCACAGAGCAGCCCCTGCTGGACGGGAGGCAGATGTACAGATTGGGCTCGGGCCAGGCGCAAGGGGCCTTGCTGTCCGGGCGCTCGCTCGGCTTATTTATTTATTGGAGGTGGGTTCTCTGTATCAAAACCTCAACTTCCTTTTTGAAAACTGAAATGTGAAAACGATTTTAGTTCACGTTGCTGCCACATTGCTAGTGACACCGAAGAGCCAGACAGCGCGTCTTAGCGATGAGCCATGGTGGAAGGAATCAGAGCAGTGATCTTGTACAATTTCTCCAGTCTCAGTCTCTCCGTCTCTCTTTCTAGTTACACAAGTAATAAATAATTCAGCTCAGACACCGTGTAGATTAAGTTTTAAATTAGCTCGAAGCACTCCACACCCCACAGAACTCGGGTGGGTTCTGCCCCCTCCTGGGCTGCGGCAGTGCCAGGCGTGGGCTCCTCCAGCAGCTCCAGCCACAGGCCCAGCTCCCGGCTCTCCTCCAACAAGCCGGGGCCTGGGGGCACAGCGGGCCTTCAGCCCAGCCTGGCTCCTGGGGGCACTGGACCAGGTCATGTGTCTATTCTCCAAACAAACCAGAGCTGAAAAAATACACAGGACAACACAAGGAAGCCAACCACATGCCCTGTGTTCAGACCGGGGCGCCCCCCGGACACCCCTCAGCTGCCTCGCGTCTGTGGAAGGCAACCCACCCTGGGCCCCAGGTCCCCGGCAAACACAGGCACTGCTGTCCAGTCCCCAGAGCCAGCCACGGCCACATCTGCCCAGGCCCCCGCTCTTGGTCTTCCTTCCCTCTGCTCCTCACTTGCCGGGTTGGTGACAGCAGGCATGGAAATGCAGGTGGCCAGGGGCCAGGCCAGGGCCGGGGAAGTGCAAGTCCTGGGATCGCAGGAAGCCACGGTGAGCCACACTCTTGGGAAAAGACACTTCTGTTCCTTCATCCAAACACCCGTATCTGATTACGGAACTTAAAACCAGCAAACGCCATCTCCACTCTTCTGTTTTCACATATTGACCACTTTATCACGAGCGTGGTTGAGACTCTCTCCCCAAGGAGCTTCTCAGCCCTTTCTCGGATCTCTCAAGAGGCGGTGGTGCAGACAGGGACATACCTGCTGCTTGTCCACTCACCCGAATTATCAGTGCTGTGGACTGAGCACAATGAGGGTAGTTACTAAGTATCATCAAGGTTCATCCAATCACTCCTGACTCTAGGAAATGCTGGTTTCCTTGGAGCACTGTGGTTCTAGTCCCCTGGTAACATCCACTACATTTGGAAAATAAATGAAGAGATACGCCGTGATTTTGCTTAAAAAATTACAAATAGTTAGCGTCTAGGATAGTACGGCTCCAACTGATCAAAAAGAAAGGTGTAAGTGGATTTTTTAAAAAATCAAAGAAAAACAAATGACATTTCAAGAAATTGTGGGTAAACATTGATTCATTTCAGACTTTAAAAGAAGAGGGAAAGTGTTGGTCACTCTATGGGGAAAAAGAACACCACCATATCCAGGAGGAGGATGTTACGATTACAGGCTTTCGGTGCTCGGAGGCTTTGAGCAACCTGGCTTCCTCCCGGTAGATCCTCGCCTCCGCAGCTCCTGATGGCTGCGCCCGTCGTGGTCGTAAGCCACCGTGAGCTGCTGAGATACAGAGATAGGGCCTTCTGAGGAAGGGAGGGATGGGGATCTTATTCCCTTTCTGATGTGTTAAAATAAATTCTACAGGGAGGACCCAGCTCAGCCCGAGCCCAGAGGGCACCTTCTGCTGAAATAAGCTCAGGTTGGCCTGCCTTCCTTCCCTCCTCCCTTCCCTCCTTCCTTCCTTCCTTCCCTCCCTCCTTCCTTCCTTCCTTCCTTCCTTCCTTCCTTCCTTCCTTCCTTCCTTCCTTCCTTCCTTCCTTCCTGTCTTCTTAGAGTAATTGCTATGAATTACAAAGTTTACATTTATAAAAGCCTTTTGAAAAGATAAGTGTTTATTTTCTTCGTTTTGCATTTAGCTGTGCTGGTCCGAGCACGGGTCTGGTGGTCCTAGGAGGTGGTTTTCAGTGCTGATATGGTATGTGCGGTATCTTAGAGGGTCCATTTGTCCTCGGTCTTCCAGCTGGGACTTATCTGAGGCGCTGGTGCCATCTACTGGACACAGATCGAGGAAAACCCTGGGCCATTGTCCCCTGCAGCGCCCCTCCCAGGGGCAGCTCTTCCCAGGGATGGGAAACAGTTCCTGCCTTCCGTTTCGATGGGGCAATTTAAAGCATAACACCTACCAGGCACTCACGCCCCCCTTGCCCACACGTGGAGGACGAGCCCCAGGTGGGGAGGAGCCGCAGAGGAGGACAGCCTCACCTGCACCTGTGCACAGACTACCACAGAGATCCATTCTCCCCAAATAACAAGCAATATTAGTTCTGGAAGGGCTCAGACAACTGCCTACGTTGTAACTGAGAAAGATAAGACTAAATGTGGCATCTTATTCAGATCACCGTCCTATCCCTGCCAAGGCTAAACCAGAGCAGACCGACCAATGCTCTTCTCACGGCTTCCCTCTCTGCACACCCTTTCTTACCATTTTACTTATAAAAATGAAGCAAAGTGTTGTGATACGTGAAGGGATGTCGCAGGTCCCAGGGACGGTGGGAGAGCAGAGAAGCAGTGCACCTTCCTACCCACACACTCACGCTGCGGTTCCTTGGCTCAGTGCACAGAGCACCAGGCTGCCCAACCCCTGCCCTCGCATGGCAGGTGAAGAAGGGCGACTTACATTCTGCAGCATAGCAAGAAAGGACGCGTTAAGCTAAGTATGGCTTACAAAGTGCTTAGGGAGGAGGAAGGGCATGGGCAGGGGCACGGCCATGCAGCGCGCTTGCCCGGCCTCTGCGGCCCTGGGGTTGAGCAGGAGGAACAGAACTTCACTGGCTGACCTGAGGGTTGGACTGGCTCTTGGCTTTTCCAGACCCCTATTGAAATCCCTGTCAGTAAGTTAGCTATAACCAACGTGAATACAACTGCACACACCGGAGTGGGCACCCAAGGGTGACCATCACCTGCACACACCCGAGTGGGCACCCAAGGGTGACCACCACCTGCGCACACCCGAGTGGGCACCCAAGGGTGACCACCACCTGCGCACACCCGAGTGGGCACCCAAGGGTGACCACCACCTGCGCACACCCGAGTGGGCACCCAAGGGTGACCACCACCTGCACACACCCGAGTGGAAACCCAAGGGTGACCACCACCTGTGGACTTACATGCCCCACATGTCTGCACCCAGGCAAGGGGCTGTTGACTTGGTTAAGAAAAGACACCAAATCAGTGACAAGTAGGGCAGCCCCAGAGAGAGAGAAAGACTCTATCCACAGCTTGCTGTGTCCCCAGCACTGCTGCAACTGTGACTTGTGACTCGCTCGCTCAGTCCTGAGACACACCTGACACACAGGTGTCACTGTTGACTCCAGCTCAGACAAGAGCACACCCAGCCCAAGAAGCCCGCGGTCGCTCACACTCGGGGCTCCACAGTGTGTCAGGGAGCTGCGGCTGCCCGGCCCCTGCGGTTCGCCAGCCCCGTTCACCACGGCCAGCCCGGGAGCTGGCCCTTCACTGGGGCGTTTCCCAAGGCTGCCTGGTGTGCGCCCTCAGCAGATGAGCCTAGGACGCGGGGGGACAGGGCTGCTGCTCTGTGAGGACAAGAGAGCTTTGCGGCAGAGCCCCCCCTTTGATTTCCTAGAATACGGTGTCGGTCCTGGATAGGTGTTCTTGTTGACGTAGAGGGGTTCATCATCATCAATACCAGTGAGCAAACGGCCGAAATAAACTGAAGGCTCTTAGGGTTCACTTCTGACTCCCTTGACCCAGCCGTCCTGGGAGGCTCAGTGACGTTCAACAGCATAAAGGGGTCGTGAAGCCAGAACTATTGGAATCTCCATCGCATTTACATACCATGGACAATCTACAAGTTGGTGCTTTCACTCCAATTTATAATTCCTGCAAACAAATATGTGCCTGAATGAAATCAGGAATGACCAGAGCTGAGAGTCTGCCTGCGGGATGCTCATTCATCAGGAGCGTCGGCAGTGCTCCAACCCGGGTTGTTCACTCCACCCTCGCTCAGGCCAAAGCTCTGCATAGGACCTCGGCAAGGCGGAGGAGGAGGCCACAGAGGGAGCCAAGCACATCCTCTGCATGCTGTGGATGGTCAGTCAGGATTTGGAAATGGTTCTAAGCCGAGTTTGAGTTACAAATATTGAGGGCAGAGTAGAACTGAGAAGCTGGAAATAGGCAATCAGACAGAATAAAAGTTACTTAAGAAAGTCATGCATGTTCTATTAAAACTTAAAGACCTTTGGAAAAGAAGGGAAGAGACTAGAAATTACTTTAAAATGCTCCAAGTAGATGAAAGATTATTATATGGAAAACACGGTTTTCTGTCATAGTGCATGAGTCCTCTTACGGAGAAGGAGACTGAGATTTCAGTTGAAGAACTGTGTTAAATCATAAATTATTGATCAACGAGGAGGAATGTCCATTGGGACAGACCATAAAGAACTCCAATGGTGTCTCTGTGGAGATGTCATGCGATGCGTGCTCCCTGTGACGGGAAGCTAGAGATGCGCTCCCACTAGGCGACACAAGAATGGTGCTGCTTGCCGCCCGCTAGACCTGCCTTCCTGCCGATGCTGCCATCCGCTAACTCCCACCACCTGCACACACTCGGAGCCTTTCCCTCCTGTCTCCCACGTCCTACACGAGGGCATCTTGAACGCAGAGGCACACGACAGACGCTTCAGGGGAGGCTGCCAGTGACAGTGGCCCCTGAGTCGCCTGCCTGTCACTGTGGCCCTGACAACCGAACACTCCTCAGTCTCTACCTCATTCCAAGGCCCCAGAAAAGAGCGCCAGGTGAACAAGGCCCTCGAACCACAGCACAAACCTTGTTTTTAGCAGACAGCTTCCCCCTGGGAACCTGTTCCCAGATGTGTTTGCACTGACCAAGGTAAGTACACAGGTCACCTGAAGTGCCGCTCAGTGCTGTCCTAGACTTTTTCGGTGATATTCCAAAAAGTCTAACGATGAATGGTAAACTCCTGAGGGTGGATTCCATACAAGTTTGCAGTCTGTGACCGGCACGTTCCAAAAGGTACAACACAGGCCTGCCTTGCATCCAGACAAAAATCATAACAGAATTCATTAAAAATAAACAAAATCAAATGAAATTGGAAATTTAATCAAGTTTTGTGGTTTACTTGCCTAGAATCGACTCAACTATGTTAAAAGATGATCCCCTTTGGTAGGATTTCCTGGATTTGCATTCCACCCTATAATGAAAAGAGGTGGGGATATGGTCCACACAGACATAAACAAAGATTCTGCGTATACACAAACACTTGTGCTGTGTATACATACCTCGGGGTAGATGGCTGTATTTAGGTGAACTGCATTATAGGGCTTAAAAAAGGCCTCTAGGTTTCTTCTTTCCCATAATGAGACACGGAGGAGAAGAGGATCCCTTTACAGGGGCATTTCCTGCTGCCACCTCTCATCACAGTGACGGAACTCGGAGACCAGGCCATGAGGGCTTAGATAGGCTGTCCCCTCGGTCCCCACACGGACGCAACTGGAGGACCGGCCGCAACTGAGAGGCTCATCAGCTGTCAAGGGCAACACCAAGCCCTCCCCTGGCAGGCCTCGCCCCAGAGCCGTGCCGACCCGTCCTGGAGACGCATCCTGGGGGAAGGGGCAGCTCCTGGCCAAGAGCTGGTGACTTGGACCACAGTGCCATGAGGGCAGATTTCCTACCATGAACAGAGCCAGAGCGGGACAGTCTGGTGTCCAGCTCCACTCCATGTTAGGTTCCATGACGCCTGGGTGGCCTCGGACCCGGTCTGCATGGCAGACGGTGGGGACCTAGCCACCCTTCCTTGACTTTTGAGACCATCAGGCTGGTTAGAAAGGTCTATGGATTCCAAACAAGAGCTTTTCCTGACGTCACTGTCACCAGTTTACCCCCAGGTTCCTAGTAGATGGAATAAGGAGTTTACAGATCGAATTAAAATTCTCCAAACCAAAGAGCACAAAGACCTAAGACTGACTCCATGGAAGACGGAAATGCAGTTTGGACGTGATGTTCCAAGTCACCAAACCTGCATCAGCTCTAACCTTGATGGAGGAAAGGAAGCGAAATAAACAGCGACGCTCCCTGGGAAACCCCCCAACGCTGACTGCGGAGGAGGCCTGCGGAGGAGGCCGGCGCAGAGCGGAGGCCTCCAGCTCTGCGTGAAGGGCTGCACACCTCCAGGAGGAAGCAGGAGTCACAGAGAACCCAAGAAGCAGTTGCTCACATCAAAGCCTCATGACTCCCCATGAGGAGAACGGCTTCCCGTGGCTGGATGAAAACGCCGTTGGCTGAGAAAAAATAAAGTGAATTAGAAAGAAAAATGTACGACAGCGGAAACTTCAGACAGGCAGAAGTGAATCTTTTCTATTAAACGGCCTCCACAGGCCCGGGTGTTTACTGTGGGGCACGTGCTGAAGGCCTGAGAGGACCCCAAGCCATGCTCTGGGTGATCAGTCACTAGGACAGCAGAGGCACTGACCCATGACTGAGGGACTGAGTAACTGAATGCATCCTGCAGTGACAGAGTCACATCTATAGGACCAGGTTCATGGGAAATATCCCTCTGTTGAGTCCTGAGCTTTTCCAGCAATTTCTCAAAAAAAAAAAAAAAAAAAAAGAAAGAAAAGAAAAGAAATTATGTAATATATGCTACTGTGTATCACTTGGTAGGCTCTTTGGACCAGCAGAAAAAACTTACATTTTAAACTTAAATTTTTAATTTTCCTGTGCCTTCTGTTAACACTTAGGATTGTGCGTCTTCCAAACGGAGTCCGGTGGAGATGGCACTGAGGATGGCCTTGGCCGGGCACATGTGTCCCATGGAGGCCAGACTTTCTTCTCTGCCTCTGCTCCAGTGGGGGCCCAAGGTGAAGAGGAGCTGCAGAGTGCAGCTCAAGGGCAGGGCCTTGCTCCTCTCCCCGGCTCAGGGTGAACCGGGCACCCAGAGGACAGGCACTGAGGCCCCCCCGGGCATCTCTGCCAGCAAGGAGAAGGGTCTGCACACCAGGCTCTTCCTGCCCGCCCTCCCAGACCCTGCCCTCTCTCCCGGCTGCCGCAAGCATCCTCAACAGTGCACACTGAGGTTTCTTTTCTCAGGACACTTGTCTTCCCGGCTTCAAGGCTTCTGAGTGACCCACCCGTGCCCGTCTGGAGGTCTGTTATGGCTGCTCAGAGAAGGCCCGCCAGGGCAGGACTTAACAGTGAGTCACAGCACATCGCTTCCACTTGAAATGGTTGTCTGTGTTGAGAGCCACAGCCAAAGGGGCCCCAGAAAACTTCCAGCTGCCAGCAAAGGTCTGGATACAGGTGCAGACCTTAGCATTATCTCTCGTCAAGAATGGCCAAAACATTGGCCATTACAACAAGCCACTCAAACGCTTCGAGGCCTAGGAGTGGCGAATAATCCCGATAAAAGTGCAATGGTATTAGATTGGAAGGATCCTGAAGGATGTGAAGGAACTATACAGCCATATGTATTGGATCATCTTCCTATAAATTTATGGGGACGAGATGTCTTAGATCAATTAGGTTTAACATTAACAAATAATATCAATCAAAATGCACCCACTATTATGGCTAGACAAGGTTTTAGGAAAGGAAAAAGATTAGAAAAACAAGAACAAGGTATAGCAGCACCAATACAAATAAATCAAGGAACAGACAGACATGGGTTGGATTTTCACAAAGGGCCACTGAGACAATAAAAATTACCTGGAAATCAGAAAGACCAGTATGGGTTCCTCAGTGGCCCTTGACTAAAGAAAAGATACAAGTAGCCCATGATCTGGTCAAACAACAATTAGTGGAAGGACATATACAACCTTCTGTATCTCCCCATAATACTCCCATTTTTGTCATCAAAAAGAAATCTGGTAAATGGAGATTATTGCAAGATTTAAGAGCCATTAATAATGAAATGGTCATTATGGGACCTGCTCAATCGGGGATTCCTCAGTTGTCTGCTTTGCCAAAAACTTGGTATGTTTTAGTTATAGATATTAAAGATTGTTTTTTTTCAATTCCAATTCATCCTGAGGATAGTCCACGTTTTGCATTTACTATCCCTGCACTGAATCATGAAGGTCCTGATCAGAGATATGAATGGAAAGTACTCCCTCAAGGGATGGCTAACAGCCCAACTATGTGTCAAATTTATGTTAACAAAGTAATCCAGCCACTTAGAAATCAAAATCCTGAGCTACAAATATTTCACTATATGGATGACATATTATTAGCACACAAAGCTAAAAACACATTGCTAGAATGATATGCCACACTTACAAACTTATTAAAAAATTATAATCTAGAGATAGCAATAGATAAAGTACAATTAAATTTTCCAATTAATTATTTGGGAGTTCTATTATCCTCAACCATGGTCCGTCCACCAAAAATTCAAATACGAGTAGATCAACTCAAATCACTTAATGACTTTCAAAAGTTATTAGGAGACATAAATTGGATAAGACCTTATCTAGGTATTCCAACAGGAGAATTGGGACCTTTATTTGATATCCTAAAAGGTCCATCAGATCCAAATTCACCCCGAATGTTGACGCCTGAAGCAAGAAAGGCATTAAAAATCATTGAGACATATATGGAAAATATGCATTTGGATAGAATTGATATAAGTTTGCCTTTATTATTTATTGTACTACCAACAAAAAATATTCCTACAGGAGTATTTTGGCAAGAAGGTCCATTATTATGGATACATTTATCTTATTCTCCTAACAATATTCTTACTAGGTATCCTGAGGCTGTAGGACAATTAATACTCAAAGGAATAAAAACAGCAAAGGCAGTGTTTGGAATTTCTCCTAATAAAATTATTACTCCATATACTATGAATCAAATTGATGAATTAGCTAATGAGTTAAATACTTGGGCAATAATCATGTGCAAATCTAATGTTTCATTTGATAACCACTTACCATCTAATCCTTTATTGTCTTTTTGGTCATTGCATCCTGTAATTTTTCCAAAAATGACAAGAAAAACACCTATCATGAATGCTCCAAATATATTCACTGATGGATCAAATAATGGTACAGCAGCAATAGTTACCCCTGATCGAACTTTTACATTTTTAGTACCCAAACAATCAGCTCAAAAGGTAGAGCTTAATGCAGTATTACAAACTTTTGTGATGTTTAAAGATTCTGTATTTAATTTATTTTCTGATAGTCAGTATGTAGTTAATGCTATAGTATCCCTTGAAGATGCTGGTAGGATTTCCCCTTCTTCTACTGTTTTCTCTTTGTTTTCCACTATACAAAGTTTAATCTGGGACAGAAAAGATCCATTCTTTATAGGACATATCAGGGCACATACAGGATTGCCTGGAGCCCTTAGTTTGGGCAATGATTTAGCAGATAAAACTACACATGACATTCATATTTTCTCTATACTAGAAGAAGCTATAAATTTTCATAAAAGGTTCCATGTCAATGCTAATACTTTACAAAAGCGTTTTAAAATAACTAAGGAGCAAGCTAGACAAATAATAAAACAATGTCAAAATTGTGTGACCTTTTTACCACAAGTTAATCTTGGAGTCAATCCTAGAGGATTGATACCTAACCATATTTGGCAGATGGACGTCACACACTTGCCAGAATTTGGAAAATTAAAATATTTGCATGTTACAGTTGATACTTCTTCTGGATTTTTGATGGGCTCCCTTCATGCCGGAGAAAAAACTAAAGATGTTATAGCTCATTGCTTACAAAATTTTGCCACTGTGGGCATTCCAAAACAGTTAAAAACAGATAATGCCCCTGGTTATACGTCTACTTCTTTTAAACAATTTTGTTCATCATTTGGCATTACTCATATAACAGGAATCCCATACAATCCACAGGGACAAGGCATAGTTGAAAGAGCTCATCAAACTATTAAAATGTACTTATTAAAGCAAAAAGACGGAATTGGGAAGGGGTATATATTCCCCAAAGATAAACTTAAAATAACCCTTTTTACTCTAAACTTTTTAAATTTGGATTCATCAGGACTTAGTGCTGCAGAAAGGCATATGTGTCCAAAAAATGTACATAAGCCCAAGGTACTTTGGAAAGATATTCTAACAGGACAGTGGAAAGGTCCTGACCCAGTAATTGTCTGGAGTCGGGGGTCTGTTTGTGTGTTTCCACAGGAAGAACAGCAGCCGATTTGGATTCCGGAGAGATTAACTAAAGTCCTGACCCAGTGATTGTCTGGAGTCGGGGGCCTGTTTTTGTGTTTCCACAGGGAGAACAGCAGCCGATTTGGATTCCAGAGAGATTAACTAAAGCAATTTCTACAGACCAAAAAGAAGATGATTTGGCTCAAATCCATAACAGCTGATATCCAAAACTCCAATTTGGCTATCCTTACATCTGCAACAGAACCAGGATGCTTTTTTCAATATCTATTTTATTCTATTTTGTTTTTTGAGCTCATATAGACCTAGGTTAATGTTTTGCTGATCAGTTCTATATATTTTTTTTTTACTATAGAGTTTTTAAACATTGCAATGGAGATTTCACCTGTAAAAAGTTATAAGGCCTTTACCATTATGTTATGTGTTGTATGTATTATATTATGTGTGCACACTTGTGTTTTGTGTTTGAATGTACATATGTCCATATATCATATATGATGAGCGCTCATAAAAAAAAAAAAAATGGATCCAAAAAATTTTTTTTTTATTCACGTGATTTAAATGGTTTAATTTAAATTGGGTAAATAACTGTTAAGAATTGTTTTAATATGTAAACAAAAAAAGGTTAACAGATCTGTTTGTTTACTTTCACCTATCCTTTTCATTATATTTAATAATTCTTTTCAAGATAATGTAAATTGTTAAGAAAATTGTTTTCTTTTAGTGCCTTCTAGAATGTTACACAATTATTAATATTAACCATTATTGACAAAATTCTTATCTTCATCCCAGTGCCGGTGGAGATAATGTAAATTGTTAAGAAAATTGTTTTCTTTTAGTGCCTTCTGGAATGTTACACAATGTTTTCTTTAGCCATTATTGCCAGAATTTCTATCTTCATCCCAGTGCCAGTGAAGACAATGTAAATTGTTAAGAAAATTGTTTTCTTTTAGTGCCTTCTGGAATGTTACACAATGTTTTCTTTAGCTATTATTGCCAGAATTTCTATCTTCATCCCAGTGCCAGTGAAGACAATGTAAATTGTTAAGAAAATTGTTTTCTTTTAGTACCTTCTAGAATGTTATATAATTTTTTCTTTAGCCATTATTGCCAGAATTCCTATCTTCATCCCTGTGCCGGTGAAGACAAAGATAAAACTAATCTACAGTCTCTGCAATAGCCATCACTGAACCGCTTAACTCACTTGTATGCATTGTGAACTATCTGTTGGTGCAGCGACTTGTGGTAGTGTTGGAGTATTTTTGCTGATGATGTCATCGGTGGTACAATTTTTCCAACAAGAGCTGTCAATTGGCTTGGTATATCTTCCTCTCTTCTGCTTGTCATGATCGTTCAGCTATTTGGGAGCCAACAGAGGTGAGGCAAAGAACCTCACCCCCCGCTGGTACCTCTCCACAGGTGTGGCTGTATACTGGACCGGTAGTCAATGACGGGTAAGATCCAATTACAATGGTACCAACCTAAGACAGGAGGCTGACGCCCTGAGGTCAGCTCATCCGAAGACAGGTAAGGACCATATGTAGTATTGGACAACCTAAGGCAGGCACGGTCCCTAAGCCACATGCTTGTTGTTTAAACAGAGAGGGGGAGATGTTGAGAGCCACAGCCAAAGGGGCCCCAGAAAACTTCCAGCTGCCAGCAAACTCCCAGCTGCCGGCTGATGATTGGCTCACAGTGGCCCCAGCAACATCTAGCTGATTGGCTCCTCTGTGGTGATGTTCATTGGGCTGTTTCCCTGCCCTTCAGACTGCCAGCTGATGATTGGCTCACAGCGGCCCCAGCAACATCTAGCTGATTGGCTCCTCTGCGGTGATATTCATTGGGCTGTTTCCCTGCCCTTCAGACTACGGAACTGCTCATTGGGGGACTTCTTTGGCTCCGCCCACGCGACCCAGCCAATCGGCCTCAAGAGCAGGAGGATTGTGGGAGGTGGTGTGGTTGGTGTGTGGGAGAGGCTTCTGGAAGCCAGTGGTGGCAGTTGGGCTCTGAGGGTTTTTCCTGAGGAGCTGTTTTGTTTGGCGTTTATAGTTTTAAAAATAAAGTTTGTTTCTTTTGATAAGTGGCTCCTGAATTGTGCCCAGTCAGACTGCGGCAGTCTGCCTTTTAGAATAATCTTGAATTTCTTTCTCTTTTAGTTGTATTGCCCTTCTGTGAATATGCAATTGCTTGTATGGAGCTTGGGGACACTGTAATTCACATGGCTTTATAAATATAGATCATTTATGACTCTTGAATAAATTTTTGCATTTTATCCTGTTTCTAGACCTTGCAAATTTAGCGTTTGAGTGCAGACTTTCACAGTCCCTTGATGTGAACTGCAGCTCGGAGACAAGGTGAGGCGGCTTCAGAGACACCTGAGTAAACCGTGACACATTTTTTTAAAGCAAGTATTCATTAGCCCCCAACCATTGTGTCTGATCCTTTGTGACACACTGTGAAGTGTGCATGTATGTAGGTATGTGTCTATGTGGATCACATATGTGACATTAATGTATACTGTGTGAGCACATGTGTGTCCATCTTAGATTGCACACATGTATATATGTGTGTGCATAGATTACATATATGTAATATTAATACATATATGTATGTATGTGTACATATAGGTCCATTTATTTATGATATTAACATGTAATATTGCATATATGTGTATATTTATTTTACACAGATCACGTATATGTAATATTGGCATGTAAAATATTTGCACATATGCATGTAGATTACACCTCTGTGTGATATTCATATGGCAATCTGTGACCCTGGGGAGTTAGCATCCTCTTCTCAACCCTCTTCTGTGGTAGGTCGTGCTATTATGCTCTGTGTAAACATGGGGAACCGAGTTGGGGACAGGTAAGCCAGCCACCCCCTTCTCCTGCCTCTGGGAGCTGAGCTGCCCCTTACATGGCCGTGCTGTTGGGGTGGAAGCACCCACTTCATGTGGATGGCACTGCCCCTGAGATTCTCAGGTCCCAGGCCGGATCACTCAGACCTGGGCAGCTGCGCCCAAGCCAGCGGTTGGCTCACCGTGCCCGCGTGAGGGGCGGCCTCTGCCGCTCAGCCGTGCGCGGTCTGGAAAGGGATATTTGAAGCATCCGCTGTTGAGCATGGGTCACGGGTGTGGCTGGCTCTCCCTGGAGGGCACCCCTCCCCACCCCTCAGCTTGGGTCAGCCTCTCCACCTTTGTTGACCAAAAGATCTCACAAGAATGACTTTAGAGGAGGAAAAGTTTATTTGGTGCTCACAGCTTCAGAGGTGTCAGGCCACCGGAAGCCGACTCCATGGCTCTGGGCCCAGGTGAGGCAGAGCATGGCGGCACAAGGGTGTGGCGAAGCAAAGCAGGTCACGATCTGGCACCAGGAAGCAGAGAGCGCTCCACTCACCAGTGACAAAATACACACCCCGAGGTCCCACCCCCAGTGACCACCTGCTCCAGCAGGCACACACACGCACGCACACACACACACACATACACACACACACCCACCTACAGCAACCACCCAGTTAACCACAGCAGGGATCCGTGCACCGAGCAGGGCAAGGCTCCAAACCCAACTGTCTCACCCCTGAAGTGCTCCCATGGCCTCACCCATGAACCAAACAGACACTTCTCAGAAGAGGACATGCAATCAATCAACAAACACGTGAAAAAATGTGCAACATCTCTACAATTAGAGAAATGCCTATCAGAACTACCCTAGGATTTCATCTCATGCCAGTCAGAATGGCAATCATGAAGAATACACATAACAGTAAGTACTGGAGAGGATGTGGGGGGAAAGGCGCACTCATTGATGGGGAACTGCAAATTGGTGCAGCCAATCTGGAAAGCAGTATGGAGATTCCTTGGAAAACTGGAATGGAACCACCATTTGACCCAGCTGTCCCACCCCCCGGGTATGCCCAAAAGACTTAAAATCAGCACACTGCAGGGACACAGCCACATCAATGTTTATAGCCGCACAATTCACAATAGTCACTGTGGAGCCAACCTAGGTGCCCTTCAGGGGATTAAGAATCTGTGGCATAGACACACAATGGAATTCTACTCAGCATTAAAAGAGAATAAAGCCATGGCATTTGCAGGTGAATGGATGGAGCTGGAGAAGATGATGCTAAGTGAAGTGAGCCCATCCCAAAAAACCAGAGGCTGAATGTTTTCTTTGATATGAGGAGGCTGACTCATAACGGCAATGGAGGGGGAGCATGGGAGGAATGGAGGAGCTTTAGATGGGGCAAAGGGGAGGGAGGGGAAGGAACCTGGTGGCGAACCCACCAGACGTTCCAGCACGAGACGTCCAGGTGAGTGAGAAGTCACTTTCACAGAATCAAAAGGAAAAGGTGTTTGCAGTGTCAGTTGGGTGCCGTTCAGTGCAGAGGAAAGCACACGGGTCTGGGGACAAGGCTCCACTCGGCCGACCTCTGCCACTTACTGGCCAGACAGCATTTGCAAGTAAGTTTAAAACAGTTCTTTGGTCACTAACACAAGGGAGCAGTCTTTTCCTGTTAGGACCCTGATGGTTTCGAGCTCCCTGTGGAAGGCCGGCACGGCAGTGGGACGGAGGGACTTTACAGTGGTTTCTAGGAAAGGACCCTTTTATTGAATCCCTGATTATGCTTATGAGAGATGGTGACTCAGGGGGAAGTCTGGTGGTCCCAAAGGCATCCGACGGCCGATAAGATTTCCAGCACAGAATCCTCTCAGAGCGCTCAAAAGCATCCCAACAAAACCACTCAGTTCCTGTCACTTACTCTGAAGACAGGCCTCTGGCCAGCGTCCCCTCACCTGGGAGCGTCCCCTCACCTGGGAGCGTCCCCTCACCTGGGAGCATCCCCTCACCTGGAAGCGACCCCTCACCTGGGAGCATCCCCTCACCTGGGAGCATCCCCTCACCTGGGAGCTACCCCTCACCTGGGAGCATCCCCTCACCTGGAAGTGACCCCTCACCTGGGAGCATCCCCTCACCTGGGAGCATCCCCTCACCTGGGAGCGTCCCCTCACCTGGGAGCTACCCCTCACCTGGGAGCATCCCCTCACCTGGAAGCGTCCCCTCACCTGGGAGCTACCCCTCACCTGGGAGCGTCCCCTCACCTGGGAGCGTCCCCTCACCTGGGAGCGTCCCCTCACCTGGAAGCGACCCCTCACCTGGGAGCGTCCCCTCACCTGGAAGCGTCCCCTCACCTGGGAGCGTCCCCTCACCTGGGAGCGTCCCCTCACCTGGGAGCGTCCCCTCACCTGGGAGTGACCCCTCACCTGGAAGCGACCCCTCACCTGGGAGCTACCCCTCACCTGGGAGCGTCCCCTCACCTGGGAGCTACCCCTCACCTGGGAGCGTCCCCTCACCTGGGAGCGTCCCCTCACCTGGGAGCATCCCCTCACCTGGGAGCGTCCCCTCACCTGGAAGCGACCCCTCACCTGGGAGCGTCCCCTCACCTGGGAGTGACCCCTCACCTGGAAGCGACCCCTCACCTGGGAGCGTCCCCTCACCTGGGAGCGTCCCCTCACCTGGGAGCGTCCCCTCACCTGGGAGCGACCCCTCACCTGGAAGCGACCCCTCACCTGGGAGCGTCCCCTCACCTGGGAGCGTCCCCTCACCTGGGAGCTACCCCTCACCTGGAAGCGACCCCTCACCTGGGAGCATCCCCTCACCTGGGAGCATCCCCTCACCTGGGAGCTACCCCTCACCTGGGAGCATCCCCTCACCTGGAAGTGACCCCTCACCTGGGAGCATCCCCTCACCTGGGAGCGTCCCCTCACCTGGGAGCTACCCCTCACCTGGGAGCATCCCCTCACCTGGAAGCGTCCCCTCACCTGGGAGCTACCCCTCACCTGGAAGCGACCCCTCACCTGGGAGCATCCCCTCACCTGGGAGCGTCCCCTCACCTGGGAGCTACCCCTCACCTGGAAGTGACCCCTCACCTGGGAGCATCCCCTCACCTGGAAGTGACCCCTCACCTGGAAGCGACCCCTCACCTGGAAGTGACCCCTCACCTGGGAGCATCCCCTCACCTGGGAGTGTCCCCTCACCTGGGAGCATCCCCTCACCTGGGAGCATCCCCTCACCTGGAAGTGACCCCTCACCTGGGAGCGTCCCCTCACCTGGGAGTGTCCCCTGCAGCAGGCACAGCTGCTGTCTCCCTAGTCAACAGCCTTGTGTGTGACAAATGTGCTTTTGATGTCAGGCCTTCGTCACCTGGGGTGGAAGGGCAGGAGGAGCAGGGCACAGGGGACGTGGCCGCAGCCCTCTCCTCTGTGGTTGGTGCTCACGGGGCTCCGGGAGTCCCTCTTTCTCCTCTGCATGGGGGGTGAGAGCCACGTGGTGCCGTGGAGGGAGCAGGGGTCAGGGTGGGAAGAGCGTTGGACGTGCCTGGAGCACAGGCTGGCAGCGGTCAGGAACTCTCTTCGAGGCAGGGTGTGGGGGAGGGCCATGTGCCGTGGGTCCACCTCGCGACCCCAGCTGCCTCGGAGCTCCACTTCCTGCTGAGTTACCACGTGGACGGAGGCGGATTGTTTCATGACCCTGACCTTCACGTCCTCCTGTTAAATGAACTATGGAATACGACCATGTCGACTCCACAAGACGGCCGGAGGGCCAGATAGGAGGGAGCAGGACCAGACACTAGCCTGCTGCCTGGAACACAGTAGGCGCTCCGGATTCAGCACATGGGTTACGCACTGGGCACTCAGCCACGTGGGGCCCTGTTCCAGAGCTGTGTGAACACTGACTTCGGATCTCGAGGGTGTCCTCAGCACAGACTCTTGCTATCCCTCCTGGACAAGTGTGGCACTGGGAGGTCAAGAGCCTGCCCAAGGTCACTCAACTGACAGAGACATGGGAATCTAGAGCCCACGAGTCCGCCCCACCTGACCAATTTGCTTCCTCTCAGAATGGACCGTGAACTCTCCAGCATCAACAGAAGTTAACTTAGACAATTTAGAATAAAATGACATTCACCAAGTTAAGTGAGTCAGCAGGGGCTCTGGAGTGTGTCGGAGAAGCCCTGCAGAGACAGGACATGGCCAGCGCACAGCAGGTCAGCCACCAGCATGCACTGGCCTTGAGAGATGGTGCCGACCTCAGGCCAACACCCCCAGGCCAGCAGATCCAAAGAGACCTGCAGGCGCAGTTTCCAGAGCCTGGGGGCAGGTCCTGCGGGCAGGCCCTCACTGGAGCTGCCTCCAGGGGAGACCCCTGGACCCGCCAACCACAGGACAGGACACCCTGCCTGGGCCTCCTCCACACCTTGATGTCACCCACGCGGCTCACTGGCCGGCAGCAGGCAGGGGCCTGGCCAAGTCCTCTTCCTCCGTTTCCACCATGTCAACGTTTGGTTGCCAGGACATGAGCTCTGTGATATTTTCATTCCCTCCAACAATTTCCACAGGCCCTGCTGGTGCGTGTGTGTATGTATGTGTGAGTGTGCGTGAGTGACTGTGTGTGTGCGTGTGCATGTGTGTGCATGTGTGTGCGTGTGCATGTGTGCACATGTGTGTGAATATGAGTGTGTGTGAGTGACTGTGTGTGTGCGTGTGTGTGTGTGTGCATGTGTGCACATGTGTGTGAATATGAGTGTGTGTGAGTGTGTGTGAGTGACTGTGTGTGTGCATGTGTGTGTGTGCATGTGTGCACATGTGTGTGAATATGAGTGTGTGTGAGTGTGTGTGAGTGCATGTGTGTGCGTGTGCATGTGTGCACATGTGTGTGGATATGAGTGTGTGTGAGTGTGTGTGAGTGTGTGTGAGTGACTGTGTGTGCGTGCGCGTGCGTGCACATGTGTGTGAATATGAGTGTGTGTGAGTGTGTGTGTGTGTGTGTGTGACTGTGTGCATGTGTGCGCGTGCTTGCTGGAGTAACTCACAGCACAGCGTTGACCACCAGAGCAGTGTGGCCCTGCCTGGAGTCCACCAGGTGCCCCTGTCCTGCTCACACAACACAGGGGCCACCGGGGGGTTTCCTGACTGAGGTGCATCCAGAGCAGGTGCCCAGAGGAGGACTGCCCACACTCTTCACTGGTTCCTTGAGGGAGGATTGCCTCCCACACTTGACGTCCTCCCCCTCCCCACTCGGCCAGTGCTCAGCTTGGCTCACTGCTCCTGGGAACCACAGAGGTCAGCTCTGCTCTACAGGGCGCAGCCCACGTGGCCATAATAGGGTCACAATGTGAGCCCCTGACCCGCACTGTGCCCCCTGAGCCACAGCTTACAGGAGATGGACCGGGTTGACAGTTGAAGTCTGGGTGCAGCCGTTGGGAGGCGGAGCTGAGATACCCAGGGCAGTGGTAGGGTAGGAGCAGTGACCAGGCATGGGACCTGAGAGGACAACAGAGCACCCTGTGGCCTGGGGGACTGAGAGAGGTCCCCACCCGTGGTCCAAGGGTCCAGTCAGTCGGGCTGCCAGATGATGTTCTCTGAACTGGACGTCTGCATTTTGAGGGGAGTCCCTGCAGTGGACAGAGTGCTGACGTGACACCTGGGACCGTCCTGAGCACTGGGAGCCATCTCCACGCTGACGTGACACCTGGGACCCCCCTTAGCACTGGGAGCCATCTCCAGGCTGACGTGACACCTGGGAACCCCCTGAGCACTGGGAGCCATCTCCAGGCTGACATGACACCTGGGACGCCCCTGAACACTGGGAGCCATCTCCACGCTGACGTGACACCTGGGACCCCCTGAGCACTGGGAGCCATCTCCACGCTGACGTGACACCTGGGACCCCCTAGGAACTGGGAGCCATCTCCACGCTGACGTGGCACCTGGGAACCCCTGAGCACTGGGAGCCATCTCCACGCTGACGTGACACCTGGGACCCTCCTGAGCACTGGGAGCCATCTCCACGCTGACGTGACACCTGGGACCCCCCTGAGCACTGGGAGCCATCTCCCGCTGACGTGACACCTGGGACCCCCCTGAGCACTGGGAGCCATCTCCACGCTGACGTGACACCTGGGACCCCCCTGAGCACTGGGAGCCATCTCCACGCTGACGTGACACCTGGGACCCCACTGAGCACTGGGAGCCATCTCCACGCTGACGTGACACCTGGGACCCTCCTGAGCACTGGGAGCCATCTCCACAGTGACGTGACACCTGGGACCCTCCTGAGCACTGGGAGCCATCTCCACGATGACGTGACACCTGGGACCCTCCTGAGCACTGGGAGCCATCTCCATGCTGACGTGGCACCTGGGACCCCCTGAGTACTGGGAGCCATCTCCACTCTGACGTGACACCTGGGACCCCCCTGAGCACTGGGAGCCACCTCCACCCAGACGTGACACCTGGGATCTCCCTGAGCACTGGGAGCCATCTCCACGCTGATGTGGCACCTGGGACCCCCTGAGCACTGGGAGCCATCTCCACGCTGACGTGACACCTGGGACCCTCCTGAGCACTGGGAGCCATCTCCACGCTGACGTGACACCTGGGACCCTCCTGAGCACTGGGAGCCATATCCATGCTGACGTGACACCTGGGACCCCCTGAGCACTGGGAGCCATCTCCACGCTGACGTGACACCTGGGACCCCCCTGAGCACTGGGAGCCATCTCCACGCTGACGTGGCACCTGGGACCCCCTGAGCACTGGGAGCAATCTCCACGCTGACGTGACACCTGGGACCCCCTGAGCACTGGGAGCCATCTCCACGCTGACGTGACACCTGGGACCCCCTGAGCACTGGGAGCCATCTCCACGCTGACGTGACACCTGGGACCCTCCTGAGCACTGGGAGCCATCTCCACGCTGACGTGACACCTGGGACCCCCTGAGCACTGGGAGCCATCTCCAGGCTGACGTGACACCTGGGACCCTCCTGAGCACTGGGAGCCATCTCCACGCTGACGTGACACCTGGGACCCTCCTGAGCACTGGGAGCCATCTCCACGCTGACGTGACACCTGGGACCCTCCTGAGCACTGGGAGCCATCTCCACAGTGACGTGACACCTGGGACCCTCCTGAGCACTGGGAGCCATCTCCACGATGACGTGACACCTGGGACCCTCCTGAGCACTGGGAGCCATCTCCATGCTGACGTGGCACCTGGGACCCCCTGAGCACTGGGAGCCATCTCCACGCTGACGTGACACCTGGGACCCCCCTGAGCACTGGGAGCCACCTCCACCCTGACGTGACACCTGGGATCTCCCTGAGCACTGGGAGCCATCTCCACGCTGATGTGGCACCTGGGACCCCCTGAGCACTGGGAGCCACCTCCACCCTGACGTGACACCTGGGACCCCCCTGAGCACTGGGAGCCATCTCCACGCTGACGTGGCACCTGGGACCCCCTGAGCACTGGGAGCAATCTCCACGCTGACGTGACACCTGGGACCCCTGAGCACTGGGAGCCATCTCCACGCTGACGTGACACCTGGGACCCCCTGAGCACTGGGAGCCATCTCCACGCTGACGTGACACCTGGGACCCTCCTGAGCACTGGGAGCCATCTCCATGCTGACGTGACACCTGGGACCCTCCTGAGCACTGGGAGCCATCTCCACGCTGACGTGACACCTGGGACCCTCCTGAGCACTGGGAGCCATCTCCACGTTAACGTGACACCTGGGACCCCCCTGAGCACTGGGAGCTATCTCCACCCTGACGTGACACCTGGGACCCCCCTGAGCACTGGGAGCCATCTCCACGCTGACGTGACACCTGGGACCCTCCTGAGCACTGGGAGCCATCTCCACGCTGACGTGACACCTGGGACCCCCTGAGCACTGGGAGCCATCTCCACGCTGACGTGACACCTGGGACCCTCCTGAGCACTGGGAGCCATCTCCACGATGACGTGACACCTGGGACCCTCCTGAGCACTGGGAGCCATCTCCACGCTGACGTGGCACCTGGGACCCCCTGAGCACTGGGAGCCATCTCCACGCTGACGTGACACCTGGGACCCCCCTGAGCACTGGGAGCCATCTCCACCCTGACGTGACACCTGGGATCTCCCTGAGCACTGGGAGCCATCTCCACGCTGATGTGGCACCTGGGACCCCCTGAGCACTGGGAGCCATCTCCACGCTGACGTGACACCTGGGACCCCCTGAGCACTGGGAGCAATCTCCACGCTGACGTGACACCTGGGACCCCCCTGAGCACTGGGAGCCATCTCCACGCTGACGTGACACCTGGGACCCCCTGAGCACTGGGAGCCATCTCCACGCTGACATGACACCTGGGACGCCCCTGAACACTGGGAGCCATCTCCACGCTGACGTGACACCTGGGACCCCCTGAGCACTGGGAGCCATCTCCACGCTGACGTGACACCTGGGACCCCCTAGGAACTGGGAGCCATCTCCACGCTGACGTGGCACCTGGGAACCCCTGAGCACTGGGAGCCATCTCCACGCTGACGTGACACCTGGGACCCTCCTGAGCACTGGGAGCCATCTCCACGCTGACGTGACACCTGGGACCCTCCTGAGCACTGGGAGCCATCTCCCGCTGACGTGACACCTGGGACCCCCCTGAGCACTGGGAGCCATCTCCACGCTGACGTGACACCTGGGACCCCCCTGAGCACTGGGAGCCATCTCCACGCTGACGTGACACCTGGGACCCCACTGAGCACTGGGAGCCATCTCCACGCTGACGTGACACCTGGGACCCTCCTGAGCACTGGGAGCCATCTCCACAGTGACGTGACACCTGGGACCCTCCTGAGCACTGGGAGCCATCTCCACGATGACGTGACACCTGGGACCCTCCTGAGCACTGGGAGCCATCTCCATGCTGACGTGGCACCTGGGACCCCCTGAGTACTGGGAGCCATCTCCACTCTGACGTGACACCTGGGACCCCCCTGAGCACTGGGAGCCACCTCCACCCAGACGTGACACCTGGGATCTCCCTGAGCACTGGGAGCCATCTCCACGCTGATGTGGCACCTGGGACCCCCTGAGCACTGGGAGCCATCTCCACGCTGACGTGACACCTGGGACCCTCCTGAGCACTGGGAGCCATCTCCACGCTGACGTGACACCTGGGACCCTCCTGAGCACTGGGAGCCATCTCCATGCTGACGTGACACCTGGGACCCCCTGAGCACTGGGAGCCATCTCCACGCTGACGTGACACCTGGGACCCCCCTGAGCACTGGGAGCCATCTCCACGCTGACGTGGCACCTGGGACCCCCTGAGCACTGGGAGCAATCTCCACGCTGACGTGACACCTGGGACCCCCTGAGCACTGGGAGCCATCTCCACGCTGACGTGACACCTGGGACCCCCTGAGCACTGGGAGCCATCTCCACGCTGACGTGACACCTGGGACCCTCCTGAGCACTGGGAGCCATCTCCACGCTGACGTGACACCTGGGACCCTCCTGAGCACTGGGAGCAATCTCCACGCTGACGTGACACCTGGGACCCCCTGAGCACTGGGAGCCATCTCCACGCTGACGTGACACCTGGGACCCCCTGAGCACTGGGAGCCATCTCCAGGCTGACGTGACACCTGGGACCCTCCTGAGCACTGGGAGCCATCTCCACGCTGACGTGACACCTGGGACCCTCCTGAGCACTGGGAGCCATCTCCACGCTGACGTGACACCTGGGACCCTCCTGAGCACTGGGAGCCATCTCCACAGTGACGTGACACCTGGGACCCTCCTGAGCACTGGGAGCCATCTCCACGATGACGTGACACCTGGGACCCTCCTGAGCACTGGGAGCCATCTCCATGCTGACGTGGCACCTGGGACCCCCTGAGCACTGGGAGCCATCTCCACGCTGACGTGACACCTGGGACCCCCTGAGCACTGGGAGCCACCTCCACCCTGACGTGACACCTGGGATCTCCCTGAGCACTGGGAGCCATCTCCACGCTGATGTGGCACCTGGGACCCCCTGAGCACTGGGAGCCACCTCCACCCTGACGTGACACCTGGGACCCCCCTGAGCACTGGGAGCCATCTCCACGCTGACGTGGCACCTGGGACCCCCTGAGCACTGGGAGCAATCTCCACGCTGACGTGACACCTGGGACCCCCTGAGCACTGGGAGCCATCTCCACGCTGACGTGACACCTGGGACCCCCTGAGCACTGGGAGCCATCTCCACGCTGACGTGACACCTGGGACCCTCCTGAGCACTGGGAGCCATCTCCACGCTGACGTGACACCTGGGACCCTCCTGAGCACTGGGAGCCATCTCCATGCTGACGTGACACCTGGGACCCTCCTGAGCACTGGGAGCCATCTCCACGCTGACGTGACACCTGGGACCCTCCTGAGCACTGGGAGCCATCTCCACGTTAACGTGACACCTGGGACCCCCCTGAGCACTGGGAGCTATCTCCACCCTGACGTGACACCTGGGACCCCCCTGAGCACTGGGAGCCATCTCCACGCTGACGTGACACCTGGGACCCTCCTGAGCACTGGGAGCCATCTCCACGCTGACGTGACACCTGGGACCCCCTGAGCACTGGGAGCCATCTCCACGCTGACGTGACACCTGGGACCCTCCTGAGCACTGGGAGCCATCTCCACGATGACGTGACACCTGGGACCCTCCTGAGCACTGGGAGCCATCTCCACGCTGATGTGGCACCTGGGACCCCCTGAGCACTGGGAGCCATCTCCACGCTGACGTGACACCTGGGACCCCCCTGAGCACTGGGAGCCATCTCCACCCTGACGTGACACCTGGGATCTCCCTGAGCACTGGGAGCCATCTCCACGCTGACGTGACACCTGGGACCCTCCTGAGCACTGGGAGCCATCTCCAGGCTGACATGACACCTGGGACCCTCCTGAGCACTGGGAGCCATCTCCAGGCTGACGTGACACCTGGGACCCTCCTGAGCACTGGGAGCCATCTCCATGCTGACGTGACACCTGGGACCCTCCTGAGCACTGGGAGCCATCTCCACGATGACGTGACACCTGGGACCCCCCTGAGCACTGGGAGCCATCTCCACGCTGACGTGACACCTGGGACCCCCCTGAGCACTGGGAGCCATCTCCACGCTGACGTGACACCTGGGACCCCCCTGAGCACTGGGAGCCATCTCCACGCTGACGTGACACCTGGGACCCTCCTGAGCACTGGGAGCCATCTCCACGCTGACGTGACACCTGGGACCCTCCTGAGCACTGGGAGCCATCTCCACGCTGACGTGACACCTGGGACCCCCCTGAGCACTGGGAGCCATCTCCACGCTGACGTGACACCTGGTACCCTCCTGAGCACTGGGAGCCATCTCCAGGCTGACGTGACACCTGGGACCCTCCTGAGCACTGGGAGCCATCTCCACGCTGATGTGACACCTGGACCCCCATGAGCACTGGGAGCCATCTCCACGCTGACGTGACACCTGGGACCCTCCTGAGCACTGGGAGCCATCTCCACGCTGACGTGACACCTGGGACCCCCCTGAGCACTGGGAGCCATCTCCATGCTGACGTGACACCTGGGACCCTCCTGAGCACTGGGAGCCATCTCCACGCTGACGTGACACCTGGGACCCTCCTGAGCACTGGGAGCCATCTCCACGCTGACGTGACACCTGGGACCTCCCTGAGCACTGTGAGACATCTCCACGCTGACGTGACACCTGGGACCCCCCTGAGCACTGGGAGCCATCTCCACGCTGACGTGACACCTGGGACCCCCTGAGCACTGGGAGCCATCTCCACGCTGACGTGACACCTGGGACCCTCCTGAGCACTGGGAGCCATCTCCTCGCTGACGTGGCACCTGGGACCCCCTGAGCACTAGGAGCCATCTCCACGCTGACGTGACACCTGGGACCCTCCTGAGCACTGGGAGCCATCTCCACAGTGACGTGACACCTGGGACCCCCTGAGCACTGGGAGCCATCTCCACGCTGACGTGACATCTGGGACCCTCCTGAGCACTGGGAGCCATCTCCACAGTGACGTGACACCTGGGACCCCCTGAGCACTGGGAGCCATCTCCACGCTGACGTGACACCTGGGACCCTCCTGAGCACTGGGAGTCATCTCCACGCTGACGTGACACCTGGGACCCCCTGAGCAGTGGGAGCCATCTCCACGCTGATGTGACACCTGGGACCCTCCTGAGCAGTGGGAGCCATCTCCACGCTGACGTGACACCTGGGACCCCCTGAGCACTGGGAGTCATCTCCACGCTGACGTGACACCTGGGACCCTCCTGACCACTGGGAGCCATCTCCAGGCTGACGTGACACCTGGGACCCCCCTGAGCACTGGGAGCCATCTCCACGCTGACGTGACACCTGGGACCCCCTGAGCACTGGGAGTCATCTCCAGGCTGACGTGACACCTGGGACCCCCTGAGCACTGGGAGCCATCTCCAGGCTGACGTGACACCTGGGACCCCCCTGAGCACTGGGAGCCATCTCCATGCTGACGTGACACCTGGGACCCCCTGAGCACTGGGAGCCATCTCCACGCTGACGTGACACCTGGGACCCTCCTTAGCAGTGGGAGCCATCTCCACGCTGACGTGGCACCTGGGACCCCCTGAGCACTGGGAGCCATCTCCACGCTGACGTGACACCTGGGACCCTCCTGAGCACTGGGAGCCATCTCCACAGTGACGTGACACCTGGGACCCCCTGAGCACTGGGAGCCATCTCCACGCTGATGTGACACCTGGGACCCTCCTGACCACTGGGAGCCATCTCCACGCTGACGTGACACCTGGGACCCCCCTGAGCACTGGAACCATCTCCACGCTGACGTGACACCTGGGACCCCCTGAGCACTGGGAGTCATCTCCACGCTGACGTGACACCTGGAACCCTCCTGACCAATGGGAGCCATCTCCAGGCTGACGTGACACCTGGGACCCCCCTGAGCACTGGGAGCCATCTCCATGCTGACGTGACACCTGGGACCCCCTGAGCACTGGGAGTCATCTCCACGCTGATGTGGCACCTGGGACCCCCTGAGCACTGGGAGTCATCTCCACGCTGACGTGACACCTGGGACCCTCCTGACCACTGGGAGCCATCTCCAGGCTGACGTGACACCTGGGACCCCCCTGAGCACTGGGAGCCATCTCCATGCTGACGTGACACCTGGGACCCCCTGAGCACTGGGAGTCATCTCCACGCTGACGTGACACCTGGGACCCTCCTGAGCACTGGGAGCCATCTCCAGGCTGACGTGACACCTGGGACCCTCCTGAGCACTGGGAGCCATCTCCAGGCTGACGTGACACCTGGGACCCTCCTGAGCACTGGGAGCCATCTCCAGGCTGACGTGACACCTGGGACCCTCCTGAGCACTGGGAGCCATCTCCACGATGACGTGACACCTGGGACCCCCCTGAGCACTGGGAGCCATCTCCACGCTGACGTGACACCTGGGACCCCCCTGAGCACTGGGAGCCATCTCCATGCTGACGTGACACCTGGGACCCTCCTGAGCACTGGGAGCCATCTCCACGCTGACGTGACACCTGGGACCCTCCTGAGCACTGGGAGCCATCTCCACGCTGACGTGACACCTGGGACCCCCCGAGCACTGGGAGCCATCTCCACGCTGACGTGACACCTGGGACCCCCCTGAGCACTGGGAGCCATCTCCATGCTGACGTGACACCTGGGACCCTCCTGAGCACTGGGAGCCATCTCCACACTGACGTGACACCTGGGACCCTCCTGAGCACTGGGAGCCATCTCCACGCTGACGTGACACCTGGGACCTCCCTGAGCACTGTGAGACATCTCCACGCTGACGTGACACCTGGGACCCCCCTGAGCACTGGGAGCCATCTCCACGCTGACGTGACACCTGGGACCCCCTGAGCACTGGGAGCCATCTCCACGCTGACGTGACACCTGGGACCCTCCTGAGCACTGGGAGCCATCTCCACGCTGACGTGACACCTGGGACCCCCTGAGCACTGGGAGCCATCTCCACGCTGACGTGACACCTGGGACCCTCCTGAGCACTGGGAGCCATCTCCTCGCTGACGTGGCACCTGGGACCCCCTGAGCACTGGGAGCCATCTCCACGCTGACGTGACACCTGGGACCCTCCTGAGCACTGGGAGCCATCTCCACAGTGACGTGACACTTGGGACCCCCTGAGCACTGGGAGCCATCTCCACGCTGACGTGACACCTGGGACCCTCCTGAGCACTGGGAGTCATCTCCACGCTGACGTGACACCTGGGACCCCCTGAGCAGTGGGAGCCATCTCCACGCTGATGTGACACCTGGGACCCTCCTGAGCAGTGGGAGCCATCTCCACGCTGATGTGACACCTGGGACCCCCTGAGCACTGGGAGTCATCTCCACGCTGACGTGACACCTGGGACCCTCCTGACCACTGGGAGCCATCTCCAGGCTGACGTGACACCTGGGACCCCCCTGAGCACTGGGAGCCATCTCCATGCTGACGTGACACCTGGGACCCCCTGAGCACTGGGAGCCATCTCCACGCTGACGTGACACCTGGGACCCCCCTGAGCACTGGGAGCCATCTCCACGCTGACGTGACACCTGGGACCCCCTGAGCACTGGGAGTCATCTCCAGGCTGACGTGACACCTGGGACCCCCTGAGCACTGGGAGCCATCTCCAGGCTGACGTGACACCTGGGACCCCCCTGAGCACTGGGAGCCATCTCCACGCTGACGTGACACCTGGGACCCCCTGAGCACTGGGAGCCATCTCCACGCTGACGTGACACCTGGGACCCTCCTGAGCAGTGGGAGCCATCTCCACGCTGACGTGACACCTGGGACCCCCTGAGCACTGGGAGCCATCTCCACGCTGACGTGACACCTGGGACCCTCCTGAGCACTGGGAGCCATCTCCACAGTGACGTGACACCTGGGACCCCCTGAGCACTGGGAGCCATCTCCACGCTGACGTGACACCTGGGACCCTCCTGACCACTGGGAGCCATCTCCACGCTGACGTGACACCTGGGACCCCCCTGAGCACTGGGAGCCATCTCCACGCTGACGTGACACCTGGGACCCCCTGAGCACTGGGAGTCATCTCCACGCTGACGTGACACCTGGAACCCTCCTGACCAATGGGAGCCATCTCCAGGCTGACGTGACACCTGGGACCCCCCTGAGCACTGGGAGCCATCTCCACGCTGACATGACACCTGGGACCCCCCCTGAGCACTGGGAGCCATCTCCACGCTGACGTGACACCCCGGACCCCCCTGAGCACTGGGAGCCATCTCCACGCTGATGTGGCACCTGGGACCCTCCTGAGCACTGGGAGCCATCTCCACGCTGACGTGGCACCTGGGACCCCCCTGAGCACTGGGAGCCATCTCCAGGCTGATGTGACACCTGGGACCCCCCTGAGCACTGGGAGCCATCTCCACGCTGACATGACACCTGGGACCCTCCTGACCACTGGGAGCCATCTCCAGGCTGACGTGACACCTGGGACCCCCCTGAGCACTGGGAGCCATCTCCACGCTGACGTGGCACCTGGGACCCCCCTGAGCACTGGGAGCCATCTCCACGCTGACATGACACCTGGGACCCCCCTGAGCACTGGGAGCCATCTCCAGGCTGACGTGACACCTGGGACCCCCCTGAGCACTGGGAGCCATCTCCACGCTGACATGACACCTGGGACCCTCCTGACCACTGGGAGCCATCTCCAGGCTGACGTGACACCTGGGACCCCCCTGAGCACTGGGAGCCATCTCCACGCTGACATGGCACCTGGGACCCCCCTGAGCACTGGGAGCCATCTCCACGCTGACGTGACACCTGGGACCCCCTGAGCACTGGGAGCCATCTCCACGCTGACGTGACACCTGGGACCCTCCTGAGCACTGGGAGCCATCTCCACGCTGACGTGGCACCTGGGACCCCCCTGAGCACTGGGAGCCATCTCCACGCTGACGTGACACCTGAGGCCATTGACTGGTGCAGAGGTTGCTGGGCTGCCCTGTTTGGGAATGGTGAGGAGGTAGAGGTCTGTCCGTGTTTGGCTCACACACAGCTCTTCAAGTGTTTCCTGTGTGTCGCTGAGGACTCGATGCAGAGCCTGTGGACCCAGAGAGGTGACCGAGATGCGCCCATAGCTGCTCGTTCTCCCCCAGGTCCCTCCTTCACATCCTGCGACCCCCAGGAGCAGCCCTGCCACCTTCCCAGTACACAGACGGGGCCCCTGAGAGGAGCCTTCACCCACTTACCCAGGGTTCCTCTTCCCAAGTGAGGGAGCTGCGTGTGAGCGAGGCTATGTGGGCTGTCCTGTGTCCTTGGCCACAGCCTGTCCATCATGAAGTCCCTCCGTCCTGAGAAATCGCCATAGACATTCTCTGCAATTAACTAGGAGCAAAGAACTCTTTCCTATCTCATGGAGAAGTGCGACACTCAGAAACTCAACAAACTTGTTGCCAACAAAGTGTGTCCGTGTGCAGCAGGTCAAGGCTGTAGGAGGATTTTTGAATTTTGAGGATGGGGTTGAAAGCACAAAAATTACATGAAGCGTCTGAATCCTCATATTTTCAATGACATGATGAATTGACTTGAGTTAATGACTCTTCTAATAATGACCAGCCAAATCTTTTAAAATGTCAAGAAAAACAATTTCTACCCCTTCAGAATCTATTCTACAGGCTAGTAGTGTGTGTGTGTGCGTGTACACGTGCATGTGAGTGTGTGCACACGCGTGTCTGCTGGCCTCCTTCTTTCCTGCCCAGCATTCATCTTTTCAAATTGTGAGCAGGTGCACATTCACGCTATGAGAGCAAACGCCAGGCAGCCGTCCAGCCTGTCCTGTTCCTCAGTAAGATGCCACACAGCTGTCCGACGCACCTTGGATAACACGAGCACGTGTCGTGGACAGCACACAATTCAGGCACAAGTTAAACTGTGAAAACGTTGTCATAGGATCCTGATGGGTCACAAGCACTGAGCTGGCCCACGAGACCTGGGGCACACCTGAGAGAGCAGACTCCACCCCGCGCCTGCTGAGCTCCAGCGAGGGGCCAGGCACCGGGCGCTGCCAGGGACCGCGTGCTGTCGACCGCCCCAGCAGAGCTAGACACTCTGCTCTTGTTTTTCATACGGGGAAACTGAGTTCAAAGAGATTGAGAAAGTCACCTGAAGCCACTGAGCTGCTAAATGACAAAGCAGATGATCAAAATGGTGAATCCAGAAACATTTTCCTGCAACACACCATAGTTTCAAGAAGAAAAAGTCTGTTTCTAGGACAGAGAGACTTCCTTTTCCACCCAGGCAAGTCGCGTGAGTCCCTCTACACTGATGGGGAGAACGCCAGACATGAAGAAAATCGGTCTCTGTTTCTCAAACACAAAGAGAAAGCTCAGACTCATTCCAGGCAGCCAAAGGGCCCCTTCTGGAGATGTTTTCATGAGGTCACTCTCGAGGGATTGCGTGATCCGTCCCACGTGGCAGGGGACTGCCACCGTCCCTGAGAGTGACACTGTGCACTCAAGGCCCTTCTCTTGAAATAGCAAAAGGTGAACTGAGCCTCTTGAGCATCAGCAGCTGCGCCACGGGACCTTGGATACGCTCAAACCTGGTCAGACGCTACCAGGTTCTCCACCAGGATGGATCCGAGAAACTTCACCAAATTCCACCCCGAGGGTGGAGGCCTGGGCAGCCCTGGGAGCTGTGAGCACACATTCCCTCTCATTGTCTTCTGTGGATCATGAACAACTGTAGTGCTGTTTCCCAAATTCCTAAAGAATTCCTAAATTGGATGATGTGAGTCACTGTTAGTGTGTGGAGGGATCTCCTATTAGAACGATATTTCCCTGAACAAAGCAAGGCATTATCTCTCTTTTTTAAGAAATTCTCACTTTAGGACCTATTTATTTGTTTCAGTAGATACCACATTTGACTGTGTCCTACGAATGCGGATGTGACCTGAAGTGACGTGAAAGCTTCTGAGAGCACTGGACACATCTCTGAAGGCTCAACTTGGTGGGGCTCGCAGCAGGCCCTTCTGGAACAGGGACGAAGGTGGCCGTAGGAGGTGTGGGCTCTGGAAGCCCGAAGAAAGGCTGAAGTGGCGTGAGGCTGCTCACCCCTCTGCTGGCCCCAGGGGTCCTGCAGGGGCTCCCACGGCCCGTGCTGCACAGTCCTGTCCTCCCACGGGCCCTCAGGTGCCTCGCAGTGGCCCCCTGGCTGTGCCGCGCCCCGGCTCCCTGGAGGGCGTGTCCTGGAACCTGCCCCAGCGTGGGCCAGTGTGCCCAGCACGCGTGCAGCTGAGGCTGCCTGTGCCTGTGGTGCAGGGCAGGTGCTTCCTCACCCAGCGCCTGGGGAACTTCCTCCAAAAGCCGAGGCTCGGGGAGCCACCTACACTGACCGCCAGTCCCCGCGTGTGTGCGGGTGTGACCTAAGTCCCTACAGCTCGCGGCTGCTCTCACATCTCCTCTGTCTCAGCCCTGTCATTCGATGCTCGTTCATTTATGAACTTTGCTTTAGATAAATGAAGCACACGCTGGAAATGCTCTGCTGTAACACAGTGGGTTGATTCATCCCTGGGTGACATCAATTTCTCCTTGTAGGACATTTAAGTAAATGAAAGTTTGTCCCAACTCCCACTGACTCCATTCAAATTAAATTTCATGTTGAAAACCCACAAAGGTGAAAGGACATGTGAGCTTCTATAAAGCAGCAGTGGATGTCTGCATGGATGCTCTGCCCTCAAAACTATGTTGGCTCATAAATCAGGATTGAATTTTTACAAATCAAGCTAAACATATCAATATTGAAACGTTCCTTAATGTTTGAAGTGTGTAACCGTCAGTCTTGCTGCAGAACGACCATTCCCAAATCCCAGGGGCTCAGGACATCCTCAGTGCTGCTCATTTTGCACACCAGGGCTTGGGTCCCAGCCTGGCTCTGGCCCTGGGGGTCTCACTTCTGCCCCAGGCTGCAGAGGAGGCTCTTCACGACATGGCCTGGGGCACACTTGCAGAGGCCTGGACCGTAGTGAACACTGCATTTAAAGCTGCTGCTGCCTCCGCCTGGCGCATGTCAAACTCCACCAGACCACGCACTCACGGGGCAGGGACACATGCCCTCCCCAGGCAGGGACGTCGTGTGAAGGCATCGGTGGAGCGCGGAGAGGACCCACCGGGCTAGCAGCACGGGAGGCCCCCCCCCCCGGAAGCCCGGAGGCATGGGGGTCGGGGAGCCGTTTGACTGAGAGTCTTTGGTCAGAGAAGTGCAACCTGGAATCAGCTTCCGGAGGACCTCCTCCAGGGAGATCCGCCACAACCTCCTCCTCCCTCTCCCTTTACGCTGCTTGGACAGATGGGCAGCGAGCTTTGTAAGGATGCCCCCTTGGGCTGAGCGGACTCTTGGTTGCTTCTTGGTCACGGAGAGCTGCGGGTGCACGGGCACTCTCAGCTGTAAGACACGTTTGTGTTTCAGGCTGCCCACGCTTGGCCTGGGGTTCCTTCTACAGTCTGACTGTGTTTTGACATCCATTTGCTCTGTCCTGCTCCGTGTACTGACCGACACTCACTCACCTCTCTCCAGTGTGTCTCTGAAGTGTCTCTGGGTCGTAAAGTGTCTCTGAGACACCTTCATCCAATCAAAAGCTTTGTGTGCAGGCTATTAATTCAAAATTCCCTCCTAAATTGAATCTGGGTTTTGATCAGCCTTTATGGCTCAAAGACATAGCTGGAAACGAAGAGTTTTGCTTTCTAGCCCTGTACCCCGCGTCTTCAGCACGTGGGTTTCTTGGCCTGGTGGCCAACGCTCTTTGTTTTCATGCTCCTTCCTCTGTTACCTTATCAAATGCAGATTCTAACAACCCCTTGGCACTAGGACCATGGGAAATCCTTTCTTCAGAAAGCCTTAGGCGTGTCATGTGGCTGTTCGCCTCCCAGGTATCCCCGCTGGTCACCAGCCTCCTGAGGAGTCCCCACTGCTACGTCTCTGGCCCCCAAAACTGACGCACTTATTTGATTCAGATGGTACTCCACTTTGGGGCTGGGGTTGTGGCTCAGGGATAGACCACGCCTGGCACATGCCAGGCTCTGGGTTTGATCCTCAGCACCACATAAAAATAAATAAATAGCAAAGATATTGTGTCCAACTACAACTAAAAAATATAGATATAGTACTCCACTTCTAAGCGCTCAATCCTTGCTACTCAGCTTTGCTACGCAACAAATCTTGTGGGTTCATGAAACTGAGAATTGGTTCTTGCTACCCTCTCATGTCGGCAGGGAGTGGGAGGATGTGGCCCCAGGGACTTGGCTTCACTCAGGTCAGTGGGCCTCGTCCTCTGTAACTCAGGCTGAGTGGCAGGCCTGACATAGAACACCTGCTTTCGGGGGCTGAGAAGAAAAACAACTCCTGGAATTTCTGAAAAGCCTCTAACTGCAGGGAGTGTATCCCACCTGTCCACCTTCCAGTGGCCGACGAGAATCAGCTGCTAAATCCAAAGTCCAGGAAAGGAGGAAAATGCCCACCCTCCACACCAGGAAGCAGACAGAGCCCGGCCCTGGCTGGATGGCAACCCGTCACAGGAAGGGAGGTCAGAGGTCCCCGTGAGCCCAAGGTGCCTCCCAGCCGTGCAGCTGAGCAGCTTCTGCAAAAGTCTGTGGAGCCACCATTCCCAATAAAGCCAGCTGAGACTGCACTCTGTCCCCAGGGCTTGGAAAACACCCTGAGATTTAAAAACAGTGCTGGACCCTCTTTCCGAGTTTCTGCCGCCAGCGGGTGCGTTAGAAAGCCATCCTCCCTGCGCCCCTCTGTCTCCATCAGGCCAGAGCCGAGCAGCTGCTCCGTGACTGCGCCATCCACAGTGCTCTCCGGCACACACCTGCACGACAGGCCACCCAGCAGGAGAGAGGGAGAGCTCCGAGCCAGACCCGCCATTCCTGTGCATCACGCCTCCGTGACCCTGCTGTCCTTCCTGCACAAGGACCAGCCGAGGCCTGGGAGGTCAGCCAGGGGCAGGGTGTGACGGGCACCCTGGGGCACTGAGGCACTCTGGAAGTGTCCCCCACAACTCCAGTGTGCTGGCTGGAGCTGACCAGCAGGAGGCCTCCCAGGCTCCCTCACTCGGGGCCTTCCTCCTCTGCCCACTGCCTGCCGGCCGATTGTAGGTGAGGCTCTTTGTAAAGTGGTTGACTTCAGGTGGAACGGCCTCCACCCTGGCACAGGATGCTTGATCTCGCAGAGGGTGGGGTCAGCCTGGTGCGGGGAGCTCCTTTGGTGAGAGGCAGCAGCTGTCCCTCTGTCCCAGGGCTCTGCCACTAGCTGGCGTGCACAGCTGCACGTACCTCCCCTCCTCCAGGGCGCTGCCCACCCGCCTCTTCTCCTGCAACACCATCTTCCACTTCCCAGCATGGTCCCTGCCTGGTGACCTTGTGAAGCTGACCCAGGAGGTGGGCCCCTCTGGCTCAGACTGCAAGAGGCAGGCCGGTCCAGGTGAGCACACACAAGTGCCCAGATGCCCTCGGAGTCTGGAACTGGGAAGAGAAGCACTGGGCAGCCTCTGCCTGCTTGTGGAGGTGGCGGGAGGGTCATAGCAGGCAGCTCCGCGGGCACCGCAGCGCACCAGGTGGCCCCACACGTGGGCTCCCCTGGACGTTACGGCCCGGAGCCTGGTCCCTCTGGCGATGTCCACCTCAGGCAAAGCCCCCTCCAGCCTCTGCTTCCGGCTACATCTCTGATCCATGGGTCTCTCAGATGACCACTGACCACCTCCTCTGCATTCCTCCCAGGCCCTCCTTAGAGTCGTATTTGAACAAATGGGGGGAATAAGCACAAGCTACCATTAACTTTCCATGTCACTTTGGGAGGTAAAGTCTAAAGAGCAAAAATATCACCTAAAAAAACTAGTCTTGGTGGCCCCGAGGTGAGGGTTGTGCTTGTCACCATAAAGTCCCCCTGATTTACAGCTACGCTGGGCTTTGGGGCTCCCTCCACATGCCACGTCTTCCTCGGTGCCCTGAGCTGGGATGGCTGACCACCCCATGAGCTCGGGCAGCTCAGACCACCACTCCCCAGATCTGGCCGTCCAACCCAGAACGACCTTCGCCGAGGGGTGTCAACAGCCCCCGTCTCACCCCACCACCTGTCCAGTCCCCTCTGCTGAAGTCCTGTTTCTAGGACACCCCTTCCTCTAGCTGGTCCCGTCCCCAGCCCCCGGGAGGCAGCACTCAGGATGAAAGACACCCGGGCCCCCAGGGACGCACATCCCCAACCCGAAGTGGCTCCTATTCAGGTCTGGGAGTTTTCAGGCAAAATACCTGCAGACATAGAAATAAAAAGGAAAACACCTCATGGAACGTGGCTGGAATCACACCCGGTTCACTTACTGAAACAGACGTGAAGTACCAGTGGAAACGACGGCTTGTGTGGTTGGGCGGGTGACGTAGCTGGCTCAGGGACTTTAAAGCGTGTTCATGGGGTGAGCTCCCCAAAGTGGTTTCTCCAGCGGCTAAGTCAGGTTTCTGACTTCACGTCAGAGAGAGTTCCTAACCCTAACATGGAAACCGAAGTCCACGTCACCCACTGTGCTTTTATAAACGCCAGTGTTCGCTCCCAGAGGGTTCTGCTACAGTCAAATCTGGCAAAATGCCTCGGGATGCCACGGGACATCGTGCCACCCCTGAAGTCGGTCCCTTCCGTTCCTGTGAGTCAGCAGGAAGTCCACGCTCTGTGTCCCCAGCCACGGCAGGGCTGTGCCAGTCCTGCAGCAGGAGCAAAGCTGTGCCAGGCCGTGTGGGCCCTGGCTCAGTGTCACAAGTCCTCCCGTGGCAGGCCTGTGCGTGGCTCTCCAGAGGAGCCCCAGGTGGCAGGCTGTGGCAGTGGTGTGGCACTTCACCAGGAGTCAGTCTAGACCCGAGAATGCAGGAGCTTCTGCTTGGCATCAAGCCCCTAGTGACCAGGTGGTCACACCCGCACCATGTGAGCACAGACTGCTGCGTCTCCAGGGTCCGGCTGCCGGCCCACCTGACGTTAAGTCCACCTCGAGGTGAGGAGGGGTGCAGCAGGTGGCCTCGTCAGCATCTGAGACAGGCTCTGCCGCCAGCTCAGCTGAGTCTCTACCTTTTCGGCCCAGGCTGTGTTTATTTGGATTCAAGGGGGAAAGACACAGCCCAGGAGCCTGCAGGTGACGGGGTGTCTGATCCTCTCCCTGGAGAACCCCCAGGCGCCTGCACACACGTGTGGGCCAGCAGGGCCTCTGGGGACATTTCTGCATGGGCAGTCATCTCTCTTGTTGACACGTGGCACCACATGTGTGACTTTTACTGCTCTGTTATTTCTCTGGACAGCCTCAGTACTGAAGAAAATGCAGTAAAACATTTGTTTTTCTGAGAATCGTCTTGTCCTTTACTTCCAATGGCTCCTAAAGGGATCTTCAAGTTTTCCAAAGGAAAACCTTCTCAGCTCACAGACCCTACAACAGCGTGACCACGTAAGACGAGGTTCCCAGCCAGCACAAAACGCAGCTCTCAGGGACAACAGCCTGGGGACAGAGCCGTCCACAGAAAAGGCGCCAGGAGCACAGGCCCAGGTCACCCCGGGCAGCCCACCGGATGTCATGAGCACAGGTGACATCCCGCCTCGAGGGAAGCAGACGGAGCCGGCAGACGGCTGGAAACCTCACAGCAAGGAAAAGCAGCACTTCCCTCGGAGCTGAGCAGAATCAGGAGGAAAAGAAAAGAATTCAGTGCTTGATTTCACTTTGGTTTCCAAGGGTCACAAGTGATTCCACACAAACAGCCCCCTGTGTGACTGAGGACGTGCCCTTCCACAGAGGGCCTCTATCAACCTGTGCTGGTCTGCAGGTCTGAACCTCAGGATGGAGCCAGAAGGACAGGCGGACCTGTGCGCATCCCTCACCTCAAACACTGCAGTAGAAAAGAAAGAGGCTACAAGACTAAAAAGACTAAAAATGAGGCAAAATATCTCAATATAGTGGGCTAAGATTTTTGGTTTTGGGCTGCAGTTTTTTTGAGCTCATATCAAGTGGCTGACTAAGAAGCCTCTGTACTGAGTCTTCACAGTCCACGAGGAACATAAAGAAGCTCCCTTCTGCAGTCCCCACTCCTGCTGCACATGCACACACACAGGGGTACACACACAGACACATGCACACACGCGTGCACACACATGCATGAGCAAACGGAGGGACAGACACAGACAGGCATGCACGCACTTAGGCACACCAATAGGCATGTGGGCACATAGGTATACATGGGCAGGCACACAGACAGGCATGCAATCCCACAGGAACCTGTACACAGAGGCACACTCACACACAGGATGCTCACATAGTGACACACACACACAGAGGCATGCTCACACACAGAGGCATGCTCACACACAGAGGCATGCTCACACACAGAGGCATGCTCACACAGTCACACACACACAGAGGAATGCTCACACAGTCACACACACACAAGCATGCTCACACAGTCACACACAGAGGCATGCTTACACAGTCACACACACAGAGGCATTCACACACACAGGCATGTTCACACAGTGACACAAACATAGAGGCATGCACACACAGGCATACTCACACAGTCACACACACACAGAGGCATGCACAGACACAGGCATGCTCACACAGTGACACACACAGAGGCATGCACACACACAGGCATGCTCACACAGTCACACACACACAGAGGCATGCACACACACAGGAATGCTCACACAGTGACACACACAGAGGCATACACACACACAGGCATGCTCACACAGTCACACACACTCAGAGGCATGCACACACAGTTACATGGCATGCAGAAATGCATGCAGTCATACACACATAAAGGCATGCATATGCAGGCTTGACACACAAGAATACATGCCAGGTATGCACACATAGTCATTCACAGCACTGGTTTGCACACACAGGCACACACATAGGCACACACGGGTACGCACAGTCATGCGCACACAGAGTGATGCATGTGAAAGCTCACCCTCCTGCCATCGTCACCGGACAGGTGTCTTCCCTTTCCTTCTGTCCCCTGTCCCTACAGGCATCTAAGTGTTGCTAGGGGGTCACTTGGAGGGGTTGTGGAAGATCTCAAGACTCAGATGGCCAAACTCCAGCTAGTCAGTCAAAGAAGATCTAGAGATCATTGTGTACAAAATGCATTCTGTGGACATGGATTGGAAAAACAGCCAGCCAATTTAGTGTCTGGGCAGGAGAAACGGAGTGTTTGGAGGCTGGAGCACAGCATAAGGAGATAATCAGAAAGTCGGCAAAGGATGATGTGCCAAGATGTCCACAGGAGCATTATTTAAAATTGCAGAATAAGCAAAAAAATCTGGATTCAGACCAAACAGCCCCAAACAGGAGATGGTTAAATAAGATGTGCTATTAAACAGACATTAAATATGCTCTCAGAATTCATTTAATTAAATGGCAAAATACATATGACATTCTGTAAAGTTAAAAAACATACACAACCATATGTAAAGTGCATTTTAAATCCGTGTCAAAAGTGCTACATTCAAAATGAGCTGTGACTTGTGAGGCACACTGAGGACGATGTAAGGTACTTTTCCACCACATCTGGAGTCGAGGGAAGGACAGGAAAGGAGGGATCTATTGCTCAGGGACGAGGGAAATCCGCTAACAGACAATACAACTTATTCTTTCTCTCACAAGGAGAGTGACTTTCAAGTTCTAAAGATGGAATATACAATTAAAGCATGGACATTTCAGCCCAAAACAGCAACAAGGGCCAGCCCAGGGCATCCTGCTGGGTTCCACGTGGCTGCGACGTCGGGAGCGCCTGGCCGACGAGGACCTTCATCCAGACACACAGACGCACACGAGAACGACGACGACGGTGAGGGTCTGGGCCTCAAGTCCTAGGAGAAATGTATAGGTGTGACCTCGAAGTGTTCCTGGGGGACCCTAAGAAGTCAGATCTTAGGAGGCTTCTACAGAGCACGAAGAGCAGGTTGTCAGGGTGATTGTTTCTCAGGAAGATGGAAGATGGGCACATTCACAGAGATTTGATCCCAAAGAGGTGTCACAGCAGATCACCCCTGGGAGGACTCGTGTCACCCCTGGGAGGACTCGTGTCACCCCTGGGAGGACTTGTGTCACCCCTGGGAGGACTTCTATCACCACTGGGAGGACTCGTGTCACCCCTGGGAGGACTCCTATCTCCACTGGGAGGACTCGTGTCACCACTGGGAGGACTCGTGTCACCCCTGGAAGGACTCGTGTCACCACTGGGAGGACTCGTGTCACCCCTGGGAGGACTCGTATCTCCACTGGGAGGACTCGTGTCACCACTGGGAGGACTCGTGTCACCACTGGGAGGACTCAGATCACCACTGGGAGGACTCGTGTCACCCCTGAGAGGACTCGTATCACCCCTGGGAGGACTCGTGTCACCACTGGGAGGACCCGTGTCACCCCTGGAAGGACTCGTGTCACCACTGGGAGGACCCGTGTCACCACTGGGAGGACTCAGATCACCTCTGGGAGGACTCGTGTCTCCACTGGGAGGACCCGTGTCATCCCTGGGAGGACTCAGATCACCACTGGGAGGACTGGTATCACCACTGGGAGGACTCGTGTCACCCCTGGGAGGACTCGTGTCACCCCTGGGAGGACTCAGATCACCACTGGGAGGACTCAGATCACCACTGGGAGGACTCGTGTCACCCCTGGGAGGACTCAGATCACCACTGGGAGGACTCAGATCACCACTGGGAGGACTCGTGTCACCCCTGGGAGGACCCGTGTCACCCCTGGGAGGACCCGTGTCACCACTGGGAGAACCCGTGTCACCACTGGGAGGACCCGTGTCACCCCTGGGAGGACTCGTGTCACCCTTGGGAGGACTCGTGTCACCACTGGGAGGACCCGTGTCACCCCTAGGAGGACTCATGTCACCCCTGGGAGGACTCAGATCACCCCTGGGAGGACTCGTATCTCCACTGGGAGGACTCGTGTCTCCACTGGGAGGACTCGTGTCTCCACTGGGAGGACTTGTATCACCCCTGGGAGGACTCGTGTCACCCCTGGGAGGACTCGTGTCACCCCTGGGAGGACTCAGATCACCACTGGGAGGACTCAGATCACCACTGGGAGGACTCGTGTCACCCCTGGGAGGACTCAGATCACCACTGGGAGGACTCAGATCACCACTGGGAGGACTCGTGTCACCCCTGGGAGGACTCGAGGCCATGCGCCAGCCAATACCTCTGTCCTGGGACGGGTCAGGAGCCATCGGCAACAGAGGCTCCTTCAATCAACTGTGGGAAGCACTCACTTTCACAGACCCGGCGGAGGGCAGCGTGCTGGAGAGGGACGAGGACCTCGGGACGCTACACTGAAGTGGGGCCTGAATGGACTCCAGAACCAGCTGCAATGATTTTTTCTCACCTTCTTTGCCAATGTCTCCACTGACGCTTTTGATTATGTTATCTGCTCTCCTGAAATAGAAGGTCGGTAACGGGGTGGCCTCCTGAATGATCCGCTGTGTGATCTCAGGTATCAACGACAAGTTCCAGTGGTCAGATGTTGAACAATGACATCTAGAATAACTTGAGGCCTTCCTTGTAGTTTTTATTATACTACATTGAAAGTTACATACATTCCACTTAATACAGTTTATTAACTTTAATTATTCTTGATTTCAAAGTTGTCCTGCATGCTGCCATTTACACCTGGCACAAATGTGAGCTGGAACAGCCTCAGATTGGCACTTATCGACTAATGTAAAGTCGCTCAATTCAGGCCAATAAGGCATCGCACTGTCGTGTTTTCAGTTTAACAATGCTAATCTAGTAAGTTATTTGGGTGCACACTTAGTAAATATTAAGAGCACCTCCTAAAAGCAGGCATTAGTTTCAGAGTTTACCAAAATCAGTTTGATTCAAGTGAGCATAAGTGTTTGGACTTCAGACCTCCATCTCCAGGCATGTCAGCGTCCTCACGGCGTCTGAAGTCCCCATGCTCACGTCCAGGGCACACAGACAGCATTGCTTCAGCTCTGTGTGGGCACAAAGCCACCCAGAGCTCTTTATGAGGCTAAGAGAGCCCCAGCCTGCATGCCAACGGCACTCTTCTCAACACAAACTGCTTTTGAAACCAAGCGTCCGTTGGCTGAAGGAGGCATCTGCTGCTCAGGAGATTGATGATCCTGGGGCCTGACCTAACTGGGAGATTAGATATGGTTCTCTACTCTGGACAGCACAGTCCACCGAGAGAATAACAAGCCCCAAGAGAACAAACCTCTTTGAAACACAGGTGCACCTTCCATTCCCGTTCTCTGGGGACAGCAATACACAATCCTGCGCATGGCGAGGCTCCGAGTGGAGAATTCAGGAGCCTCGGGATGCTTTTCAGTCCCACCTACACATTTGCCTTTATCCCATAAACCACATGACCAGTGAGACCTCTGCCATGAGCCACGAGTCACAGTGGCCATGCCAGGGACATGCAAACGGCATCACAAGGTTCCTGCTGAGACCAGACACCCACTTTCCCCCTGGCAGCCTCACCCCACTGCGGGGCTCCCTGCATTCCTCTCCTCAGCCTTTGACAACTGGGCCGTTATTTGTGCCATTCACCCACATGCCAGGCTCAGGTCGTCCATCCAAAACCCGACAAAGGAGCCAGACTCCTGCGAACCCCAGCCCCAGGCCGGCCCCTTCTTCCCGCAGACACACTCACGCCCCTCCCGGGGACCTCACCCTTTGTGTTCCTTTAATCTGCCGTGCATGGAAACAGTGGCCATTCATGGACTGTAAGACACAGGCTCTGCCTGCATAATGAACCAAGCTGCCCGCTGGCCTGGAGTCAGCACAGCCGGGCACTCCGCTCCAGCTGAGCCCGAGGCAGCCCGTCCCCACCCACGGGCTTGGCTCTCGCTCCTCTCACCCCTCCTTGAACCCTGCAGGCGAAGCCAAGCTTGACTGTCTTCTTTCACTGAAGACGAAGAGAAGACAGGCATGCAACTGCACGTGTGCAAGCAGAACCCACGCGCAGGTCTTCAACTGAAGTCCAGCTGACCACTCAGGCTTCCCGCCTGCCCCAGGCACGATTTGCAGTGCTCATCACCGACCTGGGACTTCCACTTCCTAAAACCTGCAACAACTTACTTCCAGAAACAACCACAACGAGGCTTCAAGGACAGTCACTGCAGATTCATATGCCACAGGAATCGTGCCAGGTGTGTGCAGATCTGTGTCCACTCAGAAGTCAGTCTGCTCACCATTAATTTCTGGTCCCATATATATTCTGACCTCACATCCTTTAATATCCACCATTTTGGGCACTATGTCACTGCAAGAGGAAACAATTCATCCAAATGGAAATCAACAGCAACATTTTGGTGTTTTAAGGACAGATCAAGTTAGTATGCATGAGTTTCTGACCTTAAGTTTAAGACTTTCAGACTTAACCGAGTGAAACATGAGTAAGACGGTACAGGGCTCACAGGGCCGCGTGCAGGGGCATGCTGATCTGCTCACAAGCGTCACCACGCTGTCGAACACACCTGCGGTTACTCACAGTACTAAAAGCCTGACGCTCGGTAGAGCTTATGCTACACGATGGCACGCACTGTGACCCCTGAAGCTTAGCACATGCTGTGGATGTCCTGGGCCACGAGTGAGTCTCTGCTAGAGGCAGGATGCAGGGCGACTCAGCCAGTCGACCAACACCAAGACCTGGCAAAATGCTGGGCTTGGGGCTGGGGGCATGGCCCTGTGTTCACAGCAGGGCTGGGACGCCAACGTGATGCAGACAGAGGGGACCTCCTGGGGCTTGGCAGCTTCCCTCTGAACCTGATGCTGATTGTGGAACCAGAACCAGGCTGCCCTCAGATGCGGTACCCTGACTCCAGAGCTCCCAACATCCACCCGCCACACGGTGCTCTAGGAAAGGGCCCAGGTGTGACCTGACATGACCTGGTGACAGGAGACCGTGAGCAGGAGCCCTCTGATACTGCCACCTGGGTTCCAGGGTGCCCGGTTCCAGACCTTCGGGGCCTCCCTGTACGTCCACACCACAGGCCTTCCCTGCTTTCCCCACATGACCCGGACTGGACTGCACGCTCTCCACCCCAGTCCCCGGCCACCGCCATGGCCCGAGGGCTCTGGGCACTGCTCAGCCCTGCAGGGACCCTCGCTGGGCGTGGCCTCCTCTGGGTGTCACTCACCTGGTGCTTCCCTCTGCCAACTCGCAGCACCAGGCAGAGCACTGAGAAGGGTGTCAACTCCTCCTGGGTCACCAGCCCTTCCTCCTTCCACTGCCGTGTCCCCTCCCTCACTGCCTACCTCACGGCCACTCCACGGAGAAGCCCCAGATCACTCCACACACACAGCTCCAGCACGGTCTCGGAGGACCCAAGCTCATCAGGACAGTCACACATCCAAGCATCTCCAAGGCCTCTCCAGTCCCACTGAGGTGATGTCCTCTAGCTCCCTGCTCGCTGCCCCTGGCAGGGCTCCCTCCCTTTGTGGCTGAGTAACACCCACTACCTGCTGACGAGCACCTGGTTCACCCCACACCTCGGCTGCTGGGAGCAGTGCTGCAGGAGACGAGGGCATGCAGGTGTCCTGTGGCCTGCTGACCCCCTCTGGAGGGGCTCCTGGACCCGGGGCAGCTGGACCCACGGCAGGGCCACCTTTAGTTTTCAGAGGAGCTGCCAGCTGTCTCGGGGACGGCTGTGCTGCCTGCATGCCCCGGGGTGTAGCTGCTCCTGTTCTGCAGCCCTCCCCAGGACTGCTGCTGTTTGAGAGCAGACCTACTGGGGGGAGACGGGTCTCACTGAAGGTGTCACATGCATTTCCCTGGTGGCCGATGATGCTGGACAATTTTTCATATGTTTGTTGGGCACTGGTATTTCTTTTTCTTTTGAGAAGTATCTATCCAGATCAATCGCCCATTTTTAAATCGATTACCTGTAAAAAAAAACCAAAAAAACCCATTTTTCTTACTGCAGGTTAACCATTCCAGATTTATTGGGCGTTTTTCTGTACAGTTAACAATAAGCACTATGCGAGAAGGATTTCAGAAAAGTCAACTCATTCTATTTTTCAAAAACATTTTAATTGAATGAGCAAATAAATGTTTTTTGAAGACATGCATAATACCGAGAGCATGTTTATGTAAACTATTTTTTAAAAAATTCCCATCTGCACAGCTGAAAAATTAGAGAACAGATTTTTCTAATCTGTTTTTGAGTTTTCTAAACTCCAGAATAGTCCCAAAATTAATGAAAAGGTAGAAATCATTACTTTGATTAGTTCCTAAACTACTAGAAAGATACTGTTGAGTATTATTACAAAAGAGTAAAAAAAAATACTGCTTATTTCCTTGTTTTGGGACTTAAAAATTCTTTCAAATGCATTACCTTTTAATTGCTTCATAAGAATACATAATTGCACCAGAAAAAATGGAAGTTTAATAAGCCCTCTTCAACAAGAACTTCATGTAACTGATATTAGGTAAATGGAAGTAAATCAACAATGTATTTTTTGGTTCAGATTCTCATCTTTATAACAAAACTTTTGTTTAATGACAAAAAAAAATTGCCACAAACAAAAATTCTGGCATTAAAATAAGCTGAAGTGTTAAGACTTTTTAAATCACTCCTAAAAAGATATATAAAATGAAACTTAAAAAGAGACACATTCACCACTTAAGTCATGATACAGTTATTAATATGAGTAAAAGTGACGATGCAGTAAGACTTATTTTTTCCATCTTTCTTCTTTTTTAATGGTATGATTTATTTTTTCCACATGTTTATTGGTCTATTGTAGTTATACATAATGGTGGGCTTTGTGATTACCAATGTGTACATGTATAAAATAACAATATGATTTGGGGTCAGGAGGAAATATGAGGGGGAACAAATGGAGATTCAGGAGATTTTCATTTTTGCGATTTAATTATAAACACCTGAAAACACATACATGTACACACACACACGCACACACACATACACATGCACACACACACAGATTTTTCTACAAAATAAACTCTAGGAAATCAGTATACAAAATTATTGATTTAATCCTGTCCCTTCACTTAAACTGAAAAATAAAAGGTGGAATAAGCCTAGAGTTTTTAATATTTATTTATTCTAATTTGTTATGCATGATAGAAGAATGCATCTCAACTCCTAGTACACATACAGACACAATTTTTCTCTGGTTGTATACAAAGTAGAGTTACGCCCTTCCTGTCTTCATACATGTACTTGGGTAATGATGTCCATCTTTCACAGGACAGCTGTGTGCACACTGCCCCCTTCAGGCGGCTGCAGGGACTGTTGGTTTGTAAATGTTCTCCACACTATGGGCAGAGGGTACTGAGGGGGGAAAACCTCAGTCTAAAACCAGTTTGTTTGGCTTTTCTTTTCACGGAAAAAAAAAAAAAAACCTTTTAGAAATAAAAGCACTTCTCAGCATGTTTTCAAATAGATACGATTTAATAGGAGACTAGGTCAAGAAACCTAGATGCTCAGGCTCAACTACATCTTCCACTGACTAGACTGGGAAGCGCAGACTGACTATATAACCGCTCAGGACCTCATTTCCCTCCTCAGTAGGGCTATTTCACTAAGTCATTAATGAAGTTATTTTCAGTATAAAAATCCCACGTTTCTAGATTTAGAAGATTCTTGAGTAAAATGTCTTGAAAATGTTTTTGAAATGTGCAATGCAGGTTCTATATTTCCAGTTATGTCTTATGAGTGTTTAGTTACTCGCTCTGATTTTCCTCAGAAAAGAAGCTCACGCCTACACTTCTCCCCACCCCAATGGCCTTCCAAACACCTTAAGACGACTGCGTTGCATGGAGAAGAAAGTAAACTCACAGAACCAAGAAGCAGCTTTAGGAAACAGTGTGAGAAGTGTCACCCTATAGACAGGATGAGGTCAAGGCCAACCCAAGTCCTCAAACCCTCTGTACCTAAGTGTGCCATGGCGAAGCCCAAGAAGGGACTGAGTCTGGGCAGCTTCTCCACCACAGCGTGGACCAGCACCACCCTGTCTGGTGGCTGCTGTGCTCCTCCCCAGCTCGCCTGCCATCAGCTCAGTTTGTTTCCGAGATCTTGCTAGGATGTCTCCCTTCTTATCAACCTCTTTGGCACCATTCCGTGCTGGCTCTCAACTTCCTCCCCTGCACACGGAAACAGCCATCGCAGTCTCCTCCTGTTCAAACAGTGGTCTAACCCGCATCAGAATCACTGGGGGACTGGTCGAACTCGACGCCTCCTCCACCCACACTGCAGACCAGCACTGGCCAACAGAAGCAGAATATGGGCCCCGTGTGCCATTTTTAATGTCCTGGCAGAGACTTGAGAAAAATGAAAGAAGTGAAATTGTGTGTTTTTTTACCCAAAGCGTGTAGATATAATTCCGATTTGTAATCAAGTAGAAAACATTGTGATACTTTATTTACATCCCCTTAGTCTTTGAAATCTGGTACTTCCCACCTGCAGTTTATTTCAAGTGCTGAAGAGCCGCCTGTGTCTAGGGACCATCAAACTGGACTGGATGAGCCTTGGGAAGAGAACTAGGAGTCAGGAATTTGCAAATCCCACACACTGGATTCCGAGGACCAACCCTCTAGATCCCACATTCACAGTCCATCCTTCAGCCACCACCAACACTTCACCTAAACATTCCTTGAACACGTCAGTCCTGAGAACCTAAATCCCTGGTACCTCCACTTGAGTCAGCTCAGATGGACACTGAACTTCCCTAAAAGTGGCCTTGGTCCTCCATCCTGACTACTGTCCAATTAGAAAATATCGTGGGGTCTTCCATGAGGTTTTCCTAGATGAACATCAAATGCTCAATCTTGCAACAAATATTTTTAAACATTTACAGAGGAATACCATCATTACAGGGTAAAGGGAAAATCAAAGTGGAGGACACTGTTCAGACATACCCCAGGCCAAGTGCCCATAGCCCAAACCTGTGTCATGAGGATCTTCCCCAATTGCTCTCATCATAGACACAAGACTTAAGCTAATAAACTATAGACAAACCAGCCTAAAAGCTGTTGGCCCTGAAACGCAAGCACAGCAGGCCAAGGACAATCACAAAAAAGTTCACAGCGCTTCCTCTTCCATGTGCCCACTGGGCTGAAGCAAGCCTCTCACACACTCCCGCTTGGCTACGTCTCCTGCCCTCCCTGTGCTGCTCCTGGGGCCCAAGGTCAGGAGCTTTCCTGCCTCCCCCTAGCCCGAGGCCTTCCCCACGGATCTAGCTCGCATATCACCCGTGCACACACTGAAGGTTTTCCTCTGGTTTAGTCCTTGGATCATGATAAACAGTGTGTTACGATGTACGAGATTCACATTTTTCTGAATACAGACACACAAAGGAAGCAATACTTTTTTAAAAGCCAGTCAGCAGGAGCTGGGGTCCTGGCTCAGTGGTAGAGCGTGTACCTAGCATGCATGAGGCATGGGTTTGATTCTCAGCACCCCATATAAATAAATGAACAAAATAAAGGTTCATCATCGTCAAAAAACATTAAAAAAAAAAAAGCCAGTCAGCATGCTACCTGCGACTGGCTACCTAATGACAAGGAACGCAGCGTGTCACACTGGAAGGCAGCTGTGGGGCTGGGGGAGATCCTGCTCTTCCCTCTCAGTCCAGCCTCCGTGGCTGTAAGGGAGGGAGGTGTAGTGGGGCCCCCCTTTCCGTCTTCTTCGTGACTCCATCCCAAGCAGCGAGTAAACCTTTCCAAGGTTCGGAGGAGCTCAAACACAGTGCCTTCGCTCTGCTGGGCAGCTGGCCTGCATCCTGGGGTTGGGCCAGCTCTGTGCCCTTCTGAACCTGCAGATCCTGAGCCCAGGGCTGTGGGGAGACTGGCATCTCATCTCATGACTGGTCCCTGCTTGCGCCTCTGGATTCCCCCCAGGCAGTGCTTCCTCCTCTCTGGCTTCATGGTCCTCTGGACCCCAGCCTCAGCAGCGCAGTATGTTCTCAAGAGCAGACCTGCTCCCCTCTGCCCCCGACACCCTGCACTGGTGAGGGCTGTTCCTTGGCCCAGAGGACTCACTGGGACTTCACTGCTTCCTTGGGTCTCTCCCCACACCAGGTGTTTCTAAGGCCACAGACTTGGGTCCACGTCTCTCACCTGGCCAGGAGCCCCGGCCTCCCTGGCTGGGAAGGGCCAGGTGGCCAGGTGTGAAGCATGCTGTAGAGGGTCTCTTCTGGGAAGCCTCACTGCTCTTGTGACAGGGAACAAGGGCAGTCCCAGGTGTCAGACGCTGGGCGTCCGCTCCTCTGGTGCCACCAGCCTGCCATTTCAGAGGGTTTCATTTCCTTGCCTCGCCTCCCTGGGACACCCCTCTGCAGAGACGACCTGCTTCCTCTCGTGGAAATGAAGTGCAGCTGGTCCAGCCCGCATCTGGAGGCCTTCCTCAGCAGAGGTAAATTCCAAGACGATAAAGATCTCAGTCCCTCGCAAGCTGCTTGGCAAAATGGTCAAACAGATGAAATGACTGTGGTAAAGTCCGCGAAGCAAACTTTAACAGGCAGCCTGCAGCCGGGCGTGGTCTGAGGGTCTGACGCCCCCACCCCCACCCCGGCTCTGAGCCTTGTGCCTCGGGGCCACAGTGCTTTGCCAGGTGGGAACAGAACTGTACACTCTCATGGAGGTTACAGTTTGCCCAACTTAATTTTTTAAAACAAGCATCACTAGTACCACTGGCTTTCAAAGCCATAATCATGGAGAATGGAGAGATCTCTAAAGATGTGATTTTAACATCAACAACAAAATCTGAAATTTAGCGTTTTTAGACTTTTATAACCTCACAAAGGCAACCTGAAGTATAATTATAGACATTTAATAAAAACGAGTAAGAAGTTATTGACTACTAAACCAAGAACTGATCCCTAGAGACTGAGGAACTAAGGTGGCTTAATGAACAGTCGGGTTCACAGGAAATCACTCACAAGCTCACACCAACACTCCGGACAGTGCAGACGGCAGCGCAGGAAGCCTCTGTGCTTGGTCCCCCCACCCACGGGGCGAGCATCTGCTGGGCGAGGGGCCTTCAGAGCTCCTGAGGAGGGCTGGTGGGCTGTGGATTCCTCTGCTGTGCTTGCCAGGGAGCCAGGAAGCCGGTCCCCCAAGCAGCAGCACCCCAAGGAGCAGCACAGCAGTGGCCACGCCCACGGGCCCTGCAGCTCCGCCTCCACACCACCAGGGGCTCGCTCCAGGAAGCTCCCAGCAAAGAGCAGGTGCATTTCCATCATAGTGTATTTACACTTTTAATGCAGAAATTCCACCAAGAAGAGCTGAACCGTGTGGTCTTTGGAGTCAAAAGGAATTCTCGCCACCAAAATGATCTACTAGTGCCACGTGGTGGAAGAGAGGGGAGATGCAGGGCAGCCTGACAGCTGTTGTGACGTTCATGCTGTGAAGAACTTTGCACACCAAGCAGCTAAATGAAAGCAGGAAAAAAAAATGTCTAGCAAGATAATATCTTGAGGCGTTTACAATTGAGTCTATATTCCAAAATACACAGGTGGTCACTGAAGATATGAAACTTCAGTGTCCTTCACTAGTCAAAGAATTTATTTTTTTAATTTTTTTTTCAGAGTGGAAATTAGAAGTTTATTAAAGGACAGCAGAAAAGACTTATCCCAGAGGAAGATGGGGACCCAAGAGATGGAATCCCCAAAGCATTTATTTACCATGCATATTATATAGTGAAAAATATTCTTAAGTGGAATTATGGATCATTTCAGCTATTCTTTATATATCCCATGCCAAAGAACCTCCCTTCCCCAAGCTTTCAGAACAAAATTCTTAAATAGTCCCTCAAAAAAATAGTCAGCTGTGCTGCAGAGAAAACAGGACTGAGGCAAGACAGGAGGGACATGCCATCTGACATGCTGTGGAGATGACACATGCCATCCTCCAAGGAGCCTCAAGAGGAGCACCAGGGACCACCTGTGTGGCTGGCACACGGCAGGTCCCAGCATCCACTCGCTGACACGTTCCTGGGGCTGCTGAGCCTGGGGGGAGAGCTTCCAGGCCCTGCTCCACTGGATCGCATCCATCAAACACCCACGTGCTCTGGCCCCTCACTGCAGAGTAGTTAACCCTCTTTATCAGCAGTTCTGCATCTCTGGATTCAACCATGCATCAAAAATATTTTTAGGAAATTGTCATCTGTATTGAGCACGTAGACGTTTCTCGTCATCATTCTCTGAACCTCCCTGTATAACAACTATAGACACAGAATTTGTCTTATTAGCTGTAAGTAATCTAGGTGTGTAGAAGGGACCTGAGTCTCCACAGGTTCTGCCGTCTGCAGGGTCCCTGGACTTCTTGGTCCCATTCAAGATCAGTTCTGCCAAACCTGCTCTGATTGGCAGGAGGTTGGGGAACGTCAGTGTGAAAGCTTTGAAGCCGAGCCCTGGGAGCCCTGGCTTGTCCTGCTCCTCCAATGCTGGAACAAGACCCCTGAAGCAGACCCTCTGCTGACGTGCCGAGGGTCTGAGAAGAAATGCTGACTGTTGATGTGCTGCACGGCAGAAGCCACGGAGCCCGTCCCGTCCTGGCTGAGGCACATCCTTGGAGGTTCCGTGCTTGTCGATGGTCCTAGGACTCCCACGACCAGATGTTCCTTCTGGACTCTCATTTCAGACTCTGATGGGCTCAATCTATCTTCTTCTTCATCACTCTATCTATGGGAAGCAAAGCGATCCAGTCCAGGTCTGGCCCAGAGGCCCAGCAGACGTGGAGTCTTGGCTTCTGTGGCTCTATATGGGTGGATCCCAACTGTTGGGTCAGACGCCCCCCCAGGAGGCCTCAAGTAGTAGGAAGCACTAACGCCAAGTGTTACTTCTTAAGGAAACTGTCTTTAAGGGGCAACGAGAATCAGACGGACTCCTCAGAAACTCCACCACAGTACACAGGGACATGCAGCCACACCTGAGACCACTGCCCTGGGAGGCTGAGGCAGAGGGACCCCAAGTGGAAGGCCAGCCTCAGCAACTTAGTGAGACCCTGCCTCAAAGTGAAAAAAATAAAAAGGGCTGGGGTGTAGCTGAGGGGCAGAGCTCCCCTGGGTTATTCCCCAGTATCCCACAAACTAACATGCCAATGACACAAGTATCTAGGAATTCAGCCCTGACAATATCAGCCAAGAAGAAATGGAGGAGGTTCATGCTTAGCCTTTAAAATGTCATTTCCAGAAGTCTTACCCCCAACTCTCGACTGTGAGCAGAGCTCTTCACTGTTGCTCTTGACATGGATCAGGCTGTGACATTCGTGTGTTCACTGCAGTCACCGGAGCAGCAGCCTGACCCTTGGGGAGCAGCGTGACCATTGGGGTGCAGCCTTTGCTGCACTTCCCCACGCCACTGGCTGTCCTCCTTGGGTCTCCCCATGGCCAGCCTGCTAAGCCCAGTGAGGGCCCAGTGAGGGCAGTGTGGTCCATGGAGTGAACTGCAGGGAAGACCACCCAGCTCCTACCACTGAGACCGGTATGCAGGCCCAGAACATGGAACCCTGGACTTAAGTCTGTATTACAGGTAGAGTCAGCACTGGAATAAACCACAAGTGGAACGGTAAGGTCATTTTTCAGTTTGCCACACAAGGACACATGTGACTGACATTTGAGTGTCATAAGTACATAAGAATGCTGCTACTAATGAATTTTGGTGGCAAAGAAAGATATTTTAATGATTAGCAAAGCATTCAATGTTTTGGAAAGTCACTGCTATCTGCAATATTTTCAAACAAATTTGCCAAAAAGAGGACCAGAATTTCCACCCATGCGTTTCCACTGAAGCGACTTCTACTTTCCTCCTCTGCTCACGTCAAAAGAACTCGATGAATTTTTCATCCTAGGAGCGGCCACTCTCCACTGCCTCTGATGCTCTTTGAAACCCAAGCTTTCCGTTGTGCCCAACTCAACGTCCTCTCCATTCACACGTGACCATCATCCTCATTAGGAATAACACTGTGGCTGACCATTTCCAAAAGGCCCCGTGGTCAGCTTCAACACTCTCAGGAAGGGGCTTTCTCAGCAGCACTCTCGACACTCCTCTTCCACACCAGCCTCCGGCAGAGGCAGAGGGACCCGAGGCTTGGCCCCTATGCTCAACAGGTACACAGTGGGTCCCAGGTGAAGTTCACACTGGGACGGACAGACGCACGTCAGCGCACCTTCTGGTTCTGTGCAGCACACTTTCCCCACCTGGCGAGATGGCAAGCTTCAGATGACCGCTCCTCCCAGCACATTAAACATGGACGACAGTGGGCACAGAAGAGCAGCAAAGGTGAAATGGGTTAATACATGGCAGGGCCTAGGACAGTGCCTCACATCAGCATTCAGTGAACAGAGACAGAATGAGGTCAGACTTGGAGCAGAGATGAGAAGAGTTACAGCAAGGACAAGAGCACAAGAAGGCCTACAACCAGCGAGCCTGGGACAGACTACCACCCACGCCTGGACCTTGCCCAGCGAGGCTTACCTGAAGTCTGTCTGCTGTGAGGAGAAGAGCACCATCTGCTGTGCCTTGGACTCAAAGACCCTCAAGACTCCCCAAGCCTCCACCTTGGCCCAGCACCCAGCAAGAATGCGAAGACACCTGCCACACAGAACCCACCCTACCACCAAGCTGCATCGACACCTCTCCCATTATCGCAATGTTTTAAGACAAATTAAAAAGATACAGATTGAACTTTATTCACCATTATCACTTGAAGCTTGATTTATAAACCATTGAAAGTGTTTCAGAGTTCTGTATTACAAGAATTAAACAGCACTATTATCCCCTGTCATGGGTTCAACTTATATATATATTAAAACCAAACAGCATTGTCCCATGTGGAAACTATACAATATAATGACAGAGGCCCCAATAAAGCATTTTTCATTACTTTCAGGATCTAAACAAAGATTCTGAATGTTCAGAGCTCTTCTGCTATATTATTTTATATTCTAAAATCTATATTCTGAGTCAATTATTTGACCAAAACAATTGAGAAAAGTAATTAGCTTTGTAGCAAAACACTTTCCACCTACAAGATCATGTTCAAAGGAATTCATGTTGCAATGCTGACCGGATCTGCTGGCTGCTCTGAACAACGTGCAGTGCACCCTCCACATCAACCCTGAGGCAGGCCACTCAGGTATAAACAACAGTTACACAGAGTTCATCCAGAATGGGGCTGGCTCACCAGCAAAAGTCCTCCATGAAACAACACATCAACTGCAGCTGCCCGGGTTTCAGAAAAACCACATGGAGAATTACAATACAGCATCTTCTCCCCCCTCAGTCATTGACAGGAATTTTGTAGGCCACCATGCTGTTTACTTTGTGGATCGTGGTAGTAAATGAACGAAGACGGACTTCCTCGGAATTGGTAATGAACTGTGGTCCCGACTCTTCCCATTTCTCAGGTACCACCAAATCTTTGTCTGTGTAAATCAGTAGATCAAATGAACCTAAATCGGAATAAGATCATTAAAATATGCTATTTTTCCAAGGTAAATATACGCTCACTCTCTATTACAGGGCCACATTCTGAACTACCCATTGTTAGAAAAGATAGTTTAGCCTTGTCTCTAATCACTATTTTATTTTCCTCTAAGGAAATTTATTTCAGCACAGATTATACTCTTCTATCTTACCTTAGAAAAATTTGGGATTTTTAAATTCTGTAGAAAACCATGGAGATACAATAGGCACACAATCACATGACTACTCCTGACCCTCAGCCACAGGAGCACTGATGTCCTGCGGTACCTGCAGTACACCAGCGCCTACCACGGGGAGGCATCTGGCAGACGCCTAACAGAGTGACTGGGCTTGATAAGCAAGACGGGCACCACACAGCAGTGTGCAGACAAGCAGGCAGGGTGAGGAGCCACAGTGCAGCCTCCAGGGACTGCTGGGCAATACTTCCTCTCCTCTTCAGAGCTTCCCAGGGTTCCAGGACACACGCGCACGCGGGCACAGACGCACACAGAGCTGCTGCCTTGTGATGCTCCCCACTTACACTACAGGGTTCTGACCACTGCAAGTTAACAAAGGGTGATTCTGCAGGCAGCAGCTCAGCTGTTCCCCGGGAAACAACACTCAGTGTGAACGGGTGTCATACGTACAAGAAACTTCCAACAGCGGCAGAAACGTCACTGTCGCTGTGATCTGTCTGATCACTGAACGGATCTCATCCTGGATGGCTTTCTGAGACTTCTCTCTGGGAGCACTGTCAAAGACACCGGATCAATCAATTATGTTAGGCTTTAACAAGTGACTTAAAACACTGGCAAGTAAGATTATTTACTTTATTAAATGCTTCCAAAATCAAATATGTAATGCATTAAAAAATTAAAACATAAATAAGCAAAGGTCCCCTAGTGGGCCCAAAGCATATCCTGGCGATTGTGTACATATCCAATCATCATTCAGGGCTGTTCTTGGATGCAGGTCATTTAGTAGGAGATGATTAGAAAATCTGCCAAACACTTTAAGGCAGAAAAATTACAATATCTATTAAAATGAAAATTAGTAGTATATAAAATATTCAACTGGAATAACCACCTTGGTAGTTTTGAGTAATGCCTAAATATATAATATGTTATTGCTTCAAATAAAATGTTAAATCGTAATATCAGAGTATTTTTATTAGTTCAAAAAATTCCCTGGCCAGGTACAGTGGCACATGACGTAATTCTGGTGACTTGGTTGTAGGCTGAGGAAGGAGGATCGGAGGATCAAGTTTGAAGCCAGCCACAGCAACACACAGTCCCTAAGCAACTTAATGGGACCGTGTCTCAAAATAAAAAATAAAAAAGGACTAGGGATATGACTTTGTGATTAAGTGCTCCTGGGTTCAATCCTGCTACAAAAAAAAAAAAAAAAAAAGTGGGGGGTGGGTGGGGGGAACCCTGAAATAGATTAAAGGTTTAAAAGCAAACTACATTTCATAATGAAAACAGTTCAGGTTTGAGAGACATCTCCCACATAAGGAGTGTGGAAACTTCACGAGTTTATAGCGTAAATATAATGGTCTATGCCATTAAATGAAGCACAATGGAGCTACATCCTAAGTCAGGAGACTGCCTGGGATCATGCCCACAGTGAAGCACCTCTGAGCAGTTGATTCAATGGCCAACTCAGTCTGTCACACGCTGCCTCACACATCCCACTGCAAACATTCAAGTGGGAAGTTCACTGATTTAGACTAAAGGCAATTATGTCATCAGTATGCCTGTTGTACAAATTTATGAAATACTAAAGTGAGCAAAGGAAATTTTCCACAGAACATTAAGTATCTAATAAACTATACTTTATGTGAGAATAGTTCAATTTAATTAGAACTTTAACATAGTGATCAAATTCTGAAAAGAATATACATCAAAGAGGGAATAATTTGTCCTATTTACCTGTCGTCTTTTGCAGTCTTGTCACACTCAATATCAAATTGCCACCTTTCAAGGACCTCCCCACTTTCAATGTTCGAGATGACCACCACCAGCTTCTGAACTGAGCACTTGTACAGCCAATCTGCAACACACAGCAAGGTGATGTCTGCATCCGCTATGTTCCAGAGTACTGCCGGCAACTCCTCCCCAGGCCCATGCTCCGTCCTCAGTAAATGCCTGCTGCTGGTATTCCAGCCCTCTGCTCACTGCAAGAAAACTCATCCAGCCAAAAATCTAGCTACTTTCCCAATCTTCAATTTTGGCAGCAGTGTGATCTTGGGTGCTGAGGGCAGAGTGGGGGGTGGGTATTATAATTGTGATGTCTGTCATGGAGAGGAAATTACAGAAGGATGGGAGAATAAAGAGGAAAATATGGTAAATTTAGGGGGGCGACAGAAGAACTATTTAGCTCTAAACATTAGCAGCATTAATGTATTGTTATTTATTATGTTGTTTCTCTCCTCTATTTTGCATATGTATTTATTTTTTTTTTTTTTTGGTGTCAGGTGCTTCTCTGCGTATTATGAGATGCAGCACCATCCTTGACCTCTACCCACCAGAAGCCAATAGCACATGCCCTAGATCTAACAGTCTAAAGGAGAATATTGCCAATGTGCTCTGGGGACCCCAGCTGCCTTTTCTTGGAAACGTCTGCTCCAGTTGGTGCTGTCAGAATAGACAGATTTGAAAGGCCTGTAGTGAGGTGTGGGGATGGACCCCACCCTCAACTGCAAGAAGTGCATCCAGAACGGGGGTCCGGGATGAGTCACTAATGGTTGTTCACAATGAATATACAAAATAGAGGGGGAAAAGGACAGGCTACAAAGACTGAAAAGAAAGAACATGGGACCTCAGAGGGCTGCAAGCAGTCCAGCACAACTTCAGCAAAGACAGGGAGAATGGACTACATGCAAAGCCATGCAAACCGGCCTCAGGAGCCGGGGGTGAAGCAGGGCACTGTGCAGTCAGACTGTATTTCAAAACGGCCACCCTGGCTGTCATGAGGAAATGGACTGGAGATGTGCGCAGGGCTTGAGTGGGAGACAAAAAAGCTCACAGGAGGGTATAAACTGGTGGTGACGAAGAAGCTGCTCAGTAAAAACTGTTAACACTTACTGGATTAGATATGGGAAAGGAGAGGAACTCTCCAGGAGTAGCTTCCAAGTTTATGATCACATTTCTGAATGGATAACTACAATCTTGGAGACGATCCTGTACGACTGTGAGTCAACCACAGGAAAGTTGTTAGGGAAGCTACACACACGACAGAGAGAGTGTAAAAGGAGATGCCCAAGACGGAGCTCTGGAGGAGGTGGCCAAATTTTTGGTAAAAGGGCAAGAAATAATTTTATAATACTTAGTAAGTGTTTTAGGCTCATGGACCACAGAGGTCTCTGTTACATATTCCTCTTTTTAATACTCTTTAAGTTCATAAAAAGATTTCTGTGGGCAGAACAAAAACAAGCACCTGTTAGATTTATTGCAAGGGCTTTGCAATTCCCGGCATATACCAACTACTTTTTATTATGCTGAAAGGGTAGACTGGGTGGTAATTTGAAGGAGACTTGGAGTGAGTACTAACCCTTTGCATTCTTTAAAATGAGAAAGACGAAGCCAACAGGAATAATTCAAATCAAAACAGAGAAGCAAAACATGAGAAGAAATAGGACAAAGTCCTTCAAAGAATAGAGGAAATGGAATTGAAAACAACCAACAATTTGACTTTAAGGAAGAATAGTTCCTCTATTCTAACTAAAATAAAAAGCTAAACAAAGATCTAGATAGACATGAGGTGAAGTGTTACCAGAAATAACCCCCAAACCCAAAAGCCTTCAGCACAGCTTCCTTCTCTAGCAATGCGACAAATACTTGAGTGCAGCATCATGAATGACCATTGGTGACTCAGCCCAGACCCCCGTTCTGGGTGCACTTCTTGCAATTGAGGATGGGGTCCACCCCCACACCTCACTACAGGCCTTTCAAATCTGGCTATTCTGACAGCACCAACTGGAGCAGACGTTTCCAAGAAAAGGCAGCTGGGGTCCCCAGAGCACATTGGCAATATTCTCCTTTAGACTGTTAGATCTAGGGCATGTGCTATTGGCTTCTGGTGGGTAGAGGTCAAGGATGGTGCTGCATCTCATAATATTCAGGAAAGCATCTGCCACTAAATAAATATCCAGGCCAATGTCAACAGTGCTATGCTTGAGAAAACCTATCCTAGGGAATAAGCCCATATTTTCCCTGGTCTGTCAGTCTTGATCCTCCCCCATCTGCACAGTATGGGGGTTCCACTCCTGCAGATGTGATGCCAATGTCCACAGCTTACCTGGGGCATAATGCTGCTTAAAAGAAACACGCTGACAGTTTGGTGGCCAGTCACTGAAGAGCAATTTAAAACTGAACTGTAGTATAAAGGCAATTAAACAATCTGAATACAACGATGATTGATGAATTTAAAAATTCATAAGAAAAAACTGAGGGCCACTAAGTACTTTTTGGACTAATATTTTGGAAGATCAAATGGCAGAAAGACTCTACAACACACAAAAATTAGTAATCAGAATTACAGGTGGAGAGAAAGAAAAACCAGGAAGGATTCTAAAGAAATAACAGACTCGGAGAATGAGCACTGACTCAAAGGAACCACAACAGGTTTTTGAGCTAAACGACAAGAGAATGCTGAGCTACTAAAGGCTCACTGGGTCCCAGGCAGCATCTTCACAAGGCCGGACGGAAGCGGCTGAGGAATGGCCACAGAAGCCACCCGTCGCTGCCCCCTGGGCGGCCCTCGGCCCCCGCGGTCCTCCTGCGCACCTTTCAGCTGCTCCACCACGCTGCTGAGGTACTTGATGAGCTCGGGGTCGGTGGTCACCAGCAGGGTGAGCCCGTACTTCTGCACCCGGGTGAAGGTCTCCGAGGGGTAAATGCCGCGCTGATACAGGATGCTGTTGATGCCGAACGCTGCAAAGGACACGGACCCCCACGGTCAGCGCGCGGCCCGCAGCACGGACGGCGGGACGCGGGCACCTGCGGGCGGCAGCCCCGGGGTTCCCCGGGCGAGGCCACCTGCGGCGCGGGGCGTCCCGGCGACCCCAGCGGCCCTAGCGCCGGGTTTCGGGGGCTTCCGGGAAACGCCGCCGCCGCGTCCGGCCGCACTGAGCCCCCCCACCCCGCCGCGGGCCGCGCCCGGACTCACAGAAGAACTCGGCCACGATCTCCGCGCTCCCGCGCAGGGTGATGCCCTGCTCCCGGGTCACCTGCCGCGCCATAGCGAGTCCACCACCCAGACGACCGCTAACCTGCGACTCCCGCCACCTGGTTCAAAAGTAACGACGCGGCACGTCGCTCGCGTTGCGCACGCGCGAACGCCCAGGCCCCGCCTACGCAGACGGCTAAGCGCAAGCGCAATCGCTCAGCACCGCCCCAGCGTCAGCTACGCGCACGCGCAATCGCCCCCAGTCCCTCTCCCGCTCCCGCTGCCTGCGCTGCGCAGGCGTGAAATCCCAAGCCTCACCCAGGTCGCCCAGAGTGAGCATGTGCGAACCTACAGGCCCCACACAAGCCGAGCGCCTAGCCTCTGCCCTCTGCCCTCTGCCCTCTGCCACCTGTCTAATGCTCTCTGCTCAGACTTGACAGGTCATTTGCGCAGGCGCTGGGCGGTGTGATCCGTGGTTGGCCACCCTGCGAGGTGTGCGGGTGGCGCCCCAGGCCCAGGACAGCAGGGTCCAAGGGATTTCAATCCGCTGCTAGGGTCTCCCTGCGCGTTCCAGCGTTGCAGCGTTTCTTAGCGCTGGGGACGAAGGGCGGCAGGGAGGTGAAGACCAGGGCAGTGTGCAGACCCCCGGTGTTTACACAGGGTGAAGAAGGTGCAGCGGCCAGGGGATTGTGGGGACTGCTCTCAGCGGCTGGGACGGGTGTCTACACGGGGTGAAGCAGGCACAGCGTTCAGGGCACGTGGGGAGGGACTGCACTTAGCAGCCGCCACAGGTGTCTACACAGGGTGAAGCAGGCACAGCGTCCAGGGGAGTGTGGGGAATGCTCTTAGCAGCCAGGACTGGTGTCTACCTAGGGTGAGGGAGGTGCAGCGTCCAGCGCAGCGTGGAGACTTCTCTTAGCAGCCAGGACAAGTATCTACACAGAGTGAAGAAGTGGCAGCATGCAAGGCACGTGGGAACTTCTCTTAGCAGCTGGGAGTGGAGGCTACACAGGATGAGGAGGTGCAACACCAGGGCACGTGGAGACTGCTCAAAGCAGTTGGGAATTACTGCTAAATGAAGTCTGAGCAGCTTGAGTTGGACCAGACTCTGTTGTTCAGCCAAGTGAGAAAGGCCTGCTGCAGCTTGGCACATAGGATCCCAGGGATCATCCCTGCAGGAGGAGTCTGGTCAGAGCCAGTGGCCCTGGCTCAGGCTGGGGAGAACTCTCACCAGAGTGCCAGCCCCTTTGAGGCCCCTGCTTGTTGTGCTGAGGTTTCTGTTGTCTTGCTAGACTCCTTTGTACAGTCTTCCTTACCTGTCAGATCATGATGCACTGGGGAGATGTTGTCTTTTGAAAGTGCTCACTTGATTATATCACATCAGGTCAGAGACCTCCTTTTTATGAACCTAATCCTGGACTGAGAGCTGCTAGTATTCAGCCCACATCACCTACACTGAATGTGCTCACTAAGACAGGAGTTTGGGCCACCATCTTGCAATTCCACCTACAGAGCATTATGTGGCAGGTTTTAATCAGGTTGAACCAGAACATAGATGTAGTGGGCTGTTGTGACCTAGTAGAACATCTTCCTTACATTCCTAGGCCTGTGTGTGTAGATCAGACTTGGGTGTGAAGAGCAGTGAGGCCGGGGAAAGCAGGGGGCTAGGAAGTGGGATGTTCATGGCTCCTTCCACTGGGAGGTTGGGTCAGGACCAGGGGTCTGGCGCCACTGTGATGGAGGGTGGTACTCACCTGTCCACATGAAGGTGCTGCATGTTTAGAGAACTTTATACTAACCCAGCTCTTCAGGAAAGGATTTCTTGGATTTAGGGTATATAATTTGTTAGTTTTCTGCAAATAGTTATTACTATAACTTGGAGATTCTAGAAATTAAAAGGTGGACAAAAAGTACAGTTTTTATCCATAAAGGAAGTTGTATTAAATATCTGTGTTAGGAGATGTAAGAAATCAGTAAGGTTTGGCACATACAGTCTGTGCCTTTTGAAGAGTATGTAATCTACTTTTGTTTAATATAGTTGCTTAAAAGGCTCACAAATTTGACCCTCTCTGTCTCCTGCCAGCCTGGGTGGCTCTTTTTCAGAGGACAGCCACATACAGCATGACCATATCTTGATAAACAGGGATTGCTAATATCAGGGGGTGATCTTCCAAGAGTACAGTGGACGTACACAAGTCCTCTCTAGTAATTTACTGTGCTTCCTCTATTGAGGTACGTGTGGGTGTGCAAATGTGGGTGGTGTGTGTGGGTGTGGAAATGCTCCACTGGAGAGTTACCTGGTGCCACTCTGCTGCAGGGTGCAGGTGTGCAGAAGGCTGTTCTGTGTTTGTGTCAGTGCTCCTGACGACCACAAGGGGGCAAATGCACAGCATCTGGCCCAGTTAATGAAGTGTGCTCTGCTCTGGCTAGGATTCATTTTCACTGTCCACATTCCTAACTGGCTAACATCTATCTTAACCTAAACGTAGCCCTAAACATTGAAGAGGTTTTCTTTGGCTCCTCAGACTGTGTAGGGACCTGACCTGAAGTTGGGCATCTCATGAGGCTGCTTCAGTGGATTTCCTTCATTGTTAACAATTGCACAATGGGTTCTGTATCTTTTCCCTGTATGTCAAAAATACATCACATCAAGTTGGGGTGAATCTGAAAGTTTGTTGTGCAGGAGACTTAGCCAAGTGGGAGTGTGTGAGAGGCTTCTTTGTTCCCAGTGGGCACATGGAGGAGGAAGCGCTGTGAACTTTTTTGTGATTGTCCTTGGCCTGCTGTGCTTGCGTTTCAGGGCCAACAGCTTTTAGGCTGGTTTGTCTATAGTTTATTAGCTTAAGTCTTGTGTCTGTGATGAGAGCAATTGGGGAAGATCCTCATGACACAGGTTTGGGCTATGGGCACTTGGCCTGGGGTATATCTGAACAGTGTCCTCCACTTTGATTTTCCCTTTACCCTGTAATGATGGTATTCCTCTGTAAATGTTTAAAAATATTTGTTGCAAGATTGAGCATTTGATGTTCATCTAGGAAAACCTCATGGAAGACCCCACGATATTTTCTAATTGGACAGTAGTCAGGATGGAGGACCAAGGCCACTTTTAGGGAAGTTCAGTGTCCATCTGAGCTGACTCAAGTGGAGGTACCAGGGATTTAGGTTCTCAGGACTGACGTGTTCAAGGAATGTTTAGGTGAAGTGTTGGTGATGGCTGAAGGATGGACTGTGAATGTGGGATCTAGAGGGTTGGTCCTCGGAATCCAGTGTGTGGGATTTGCAAATTCCTGACTCCTAGTTCTCTTCCCAAGGCTCATCCAGTCCAGTTTGATGGTCCCTAGACACAGGCGGCTCTTCAGCACTTGAAATAAACTGCAGGTGGGAAGTACCAGATTTCAAAGACTAAGGGGATGTAAATAAAGTATCACAATGTTTTCTACTTGATTACAAATCGGAATTATATCTACACGCTTTGGGTAAAAAAACACACAATTTCACTTCTTTCATTTTTCTCAAGTCTCTGCCAGGACATTAAAAATGGCACACGGGGCCCATATTCTGCTTCTGTTGGCCAGTGCTGGTCTGCAGTGTGGGTGGAGGAGGCGTCGAGTTCGACCAGTCCCCCAGTGATTCTGATGCGGGTTAGACCACTGTTTGAACAGGAGGAGACTGCGATGGCTGTTTCCGTGTGCAGGGGAGGAAGTTGAGAGCCAGCACGGAATGGTGCCAAAGAGGTTGATAAGAAGGGAGACATCCTAGCAAGATCTCGGAAACAAACTGAGCTGATGGCAGGCGAGCTGGGGAGGAGCACAGCAGCCACCAGACAGGGTGGTGCTGGTCCACGCTGTGGTGGAGAAGCTGCCCAGACTCAGTCCCTTCTTGGGCTTCGCCATGGCACACTTAGGTACAGAGGGTTTGAGGACTTGGGTTGGCCTTGACCTCATCCTGTCTATAGGGTGACACTTCTCACACTGTTTCCTAAAGCTGCTTCTTGGTTCTGTGAGTTTACTTTCTTCTCCATGCAACGCAGTCGTCTTAAGGTGTTTGGAAGGCCATTGGGGTGGGGAGAAGTGTAGGCGTGAGCTTCTTTTCTGAGGAAAATCAGAGCGAGTAACTAAACACTCATAAGACATAACTGGAAATATAGAACCTGCATTGCACATTTCAAAAACATTTTCAAGACATTTTACTCAAGAATCTTCTAAATCTAGAAACGTGGGATTTTTATACTGAAAATAACTTCATTAATGACTTAGTGAAATAGCCCTACTGAGGAGGGAAATGAGGTCCCGGGCGGTTATATAGTCAGTCTGCGCTTCCCAGTCTAGTCAGTGGAAGATGTAGTTGAGCCTGAGCATCTAGGTTTCTTGACCTAGTCTCCTATTAAATCGTATCTATTTGAAAACATGCTGAGAAGTGCTTTTATTTCTAAAAGGTTTTTTTTTTTTTTTTCCGTGAAAAGAAAAGCCAAACAAACTGGTTTTAGACTGAGGTTTTCCCCCCTCAGTACCCTCTGCCCATAGTGTGGAGAACATTTACAAACCAACAGTCCCTGCAGCCGCCTGAAGGGGGCAGTGTGCACACAGCTGTCCTGTGAAAGATGGACATCATTACCCAAGTACATGTATGAAGACAGGAAGGGCGTAACTCTACTTTGTATACAACCAGAGAAAAATTGTGTCTGTATGTGTACTAGGAGTTGAGATGCATTCTTCTATCATGCATAACAAATTAGAATAAATAAATATTAAAAACTCTAGGCTTATTCCACCTTTTATTTTTCAGTTTAAGTGAAGGGACAGGATTAAATCAATAATTTTGTATACTGATTTCCTAGAGTTTATTTTGTAGAAAAATCTGTGTGTGTGTGCATGTGTATGTGTGTGTGCGTGTGTGTGTGTACATGTATGTGTTTTCAGGTGTTTATAATTAAATCGCAAAAATGAAAATCTCCTGAATCTCCATTTGTTCCCCCTCATATTTCCTCCTGACCCCAAATCATATTGTTATTTTATACATGTACACATTGGTAATCACAAAGCCCACCATTATGTATAACTACAATATACCAATAAACATGTGGAAAAAATAAATCATACCATTAAAAAAGAAGAAAGATGGAAAAAATAAGTCTTACTGCATCGTCACTTTTACTCATATTAATAACTGTATCATGACTTAAGTGGTGAATGTGTCTCTTTTTAAGTTTCATTTTATATATCTTTTTAGGAGTGATTTAAAAAGTCTTAACACTTCAGCTTATTTTAATGCCAGAATTTTTGTTTGTGGCAATTTTTTTTTGTCATTAAACAAAAGTTTTGTTATAAAGATGAGAATCTGAACCAAAAAATACATTGTTGATTTATTTCCATTTACCTAATATCAGTTACATGAAGTTCTTGTTGAAGAGGGCTTATTAAACTTCCATTTTTTCTGGTGCAATTATGTGTTCTTATGAAGCAATTAAAAGGTAATGCATTTGAAAGAATTTTTAAGTCCCAAAACAAGGAAATAAGCAGTATTTTTTTTTTACTCTTTTGTAATAATACTCAACAGTATCTTTCTAGTAGTTTAGGAACTAATCAAAGTAATGATTTCTACCTTTTCATTAATTTTGGGACTATTCTGGAGTTTAGAAAACTCAAAAACAGATTAGAAAAATCTGTTCTCTAATTTTTCAGCTGTGCAGATGGGAATTTTTTAAAAAATAGTTTACATAAACATGCTCTCGGTATTATGCATGTCTTCAAAAAACATTTATTTGCTCATTCAATTAAAATGTTTTTGAAAAATAGAATGAGTTGACTTTTCTGAAATCCTTCTCGCATAGTGCTTATTGTTAACTGTACAGAAAAACGCCCAATAAATCTGGAATGGTTAACCTGCAGTAAGAAAAATGGGTTTTTTTGGGTTTTTTTTACAGATAATCAATTTAAAAATGGGCGATTGATCTGGATAGATACTTCTCAAAAGAAAAAGAAATACCAGTGCCCAACAAATATATGAAAAGTTGTCCAGCATCATCGGCCACCAGGGAAATGCATGTGACACCTTCAGTGAGACCCGTCTCCCCCCAGTAGGTCTGCTCTCAAATAGCAGCGGTGCTGGGGAGGGCTGCAGAACAGGAGCAGCTACACCCGGGGCATGCAGGTAGCACAGCCGTCCCCGAGACAGCTGGCAGCTCCTCTGAAAACTAAAGGTGGCCCTGCCGTGGGTCCAGCTGCCCCGGGTCCAGGAGCCCCTCCAGAGGGGGTCAGCAGGCCACAGGACACCTGCATGCCCTCGTCTCCTGCAGCACTGCTCCCAGCAGCCGAGGTGTGGGGTGAACCAGGTGCTCGTCAGCAGGTAGTGGGTGTTACTCAGCCACAAAGGGAGGGAGCCCTGCCAGGGACAGCGAGCAGGGAGCTGGAGGGCATCACCTCAGTGGGACTGGAGAGGCCCTGGAGATGCTTGGATGTGTGACTGTCCTGATGAGCTCGGGTCCTTTGAGACTGGTTGATTGTGTGTGTGTGTGTGTGTGTGTGTGTGTGTGTGTGTGTGTGTGGAGATGATGGCTAGGTTATGGACACACACACACACACACACACACACACACACACAGAGGAGCGGGAGGCCCCACTGTGCTGTTGGAGCGTCCTCCGTGGTGCAACCTAACAGGCTAGAAATCCCGGTCAGACTTCCAGGCCGGCCAGGCAAGTGACAACTCAGGTGATGTTTCTTCAATGCCCTTGAGACAAATCCCTCCTCTTTGGGGGATCCTATCTGCTCCTCAGAGTTTTGACTGACTGGGATGAGGCACACCCCCGTTACTGAAGCTAGTCTGCTTTGCTCAAGGTCATCTGAAAATGACCTTCACAGAGACATCTGGACTTGCATTTGCCCAAACAGCTTGGTGCGTGGGCCCAGCCAGCCAGGAGACAGGTCCAACTGGCCCTGGCAGGGTGTCCTTCCTGCTGGGCCCCTTTCTGACATCACCTCTTCCAGCACTGGTTTGGGCTTTCAGTTCATGACCTGTGTTGAGGTTCGCTGCAGACTCAGATTATCTGCACGGTTCCGTGCTCAGGAGGGCTCTGGGCACCATGGCCCTCCACACCTCTGACCAGAGCCTAGTTCTCGTTGGTATTTGACAGAATGACTCATAGAATGCAGGAGGATTTGGGACAGTCCCACAGGAACAATTCTGAGAATACAGCAACCGTCCTAATGTGATGCCTGGGCCTTCATAGTTGGTTGCTTTTCAACTGGTGAATGTAGCCTTGGCTGGGAGTTTCCAGTGGCTTCTGCAATTTCTCCCCCCGCAGCAGAACAGGACGCTCCAGTGCTCCACACTAATGCTTGCTTGGCTTCAGTCGCATTTAAGACGTACATATTGCTCATGTAGCTGAACATTTAATTCAGCATTTTTGTTTTGATGTTTGTAAATAAACTTGGCTGATGCTAATTTGTTGAGAGCCACAACCAAGTCAGGATGGCGCCTGGCATTTTGCCAGAAGGAGTGGTTGAGGGGTAGCGCCAGCGAGCCATTAGGATGATGATGGTTAAGTTAAGCTGTGTATAATTATTGGGATGATGGCTGATTGCTATAACTGGATGATGCTGGATTGGGGCAGGCTGTGTATTCAGTTGTGTATGTAAACCTCTGCTGTCCGGCAATAGGGTGGCTCCTGCTACCTCGGGTGCCCTCTACTTTTGAGTTCTCTCGGAGTTCCCGTTGAGTTCCGGTGGAGTTCTCGAATAAAGTAGTTCCTGTTTGAACCCACAAGTGGCTCGTGACCTCCCGGTTATTCGTGCCCAGCCAGACTGCAGCACTAATTTGTCCTTGATTTCACCCTTTTCTTCCTCTGCCTCCTCGTGCACACTGTGTCGCTTTCTTCGGTGCTGTCCGGTGGGGTCCTCCTGACGGATGGCTTGTTTCATTCCTAGTGTGTGCCTGCTGCAGGCCCCGTGATGACCCTGTCCCTGAGAGGCAGTGATGTGGAGAGTGTAGGCTTCAGCTGCAGAAGGGGGCAGAGAGGAGCCTGCTCCCAGAGTCTGTGTCCCACAGTGTTGGGGACAGTTCTGGCTTTGAGAACCATGTGGATGGTCAGCACACTTGAAGAAGCAACGAGTTAGTTAAAAATAACTGGGATGAAGAGAAATTCAAGGAAAAGCACCGACACCCCGAGTCAGCCCAGGCTTGTTGCACATGGAGTGGATGGCCATACTGCACGAGGCGAGGACGCGAGAACTTACCGAGTGACTGTGGAGAAGAGTGTTTTTTCCTACGTACTCTAAAGCTAGAGACAAAAACCCATCTCTATATAGTTTCCTGTTAGTAAATCCGTCTCCACAGGGTCATAGTTTAGGAATTCTGGAGCTACGTAATGTGTATTGTAGGATCAAGTAAAATATCATGGACCATGATGGCAGGTCCCTCACAAAGAGGAATCAGTGGGGTGGGCTAGAAGAAAGCCATTGCAGTGACCGGAATGGGGTGTGTGAACCCTGGGTTTTGACATGTGTGTGTAGACATGTGCACAAATGTATGGAGGCTTCTGTGCATGACAAAGGGCATGGAGGTGCACACATGAGCACCTGCACATGCGTTTCCTGGGTTGGTCCATTAAAGAGCTGGACATAATCGTGTCTCAGTTACGGAATGTCCATCCATTGTCCATCCATTGTCCAGATCCTAGTTTCCAATGCCATCCTGTAGGACAGGGAGCAGGCTGTCCTCGAGAAGCAACGGATTCCGCAGCTGGAGCAAGGAGAGGACACGACAGACCTGGAGTGGTGCTGGGCCCCGAGGGAGGACAGGGTATGCCAAGGCATGGGGCCAGTCTGAAGGGCCTCCGGTGGCCACATCCGGGGGACAGAACAGAGCGTCACAGTGGTGATAAAGTGGGTTGTGGCCCACAGGACCGTCTCCACAAGTCCACGCTGAATCGGAGCAGAGTGAGCGCTCTCCCTGTAGCGAGTGTCAGCTGGTAAGTGTGTAAGGAAGACTAGAGGCCACCTTTTAGCAAATGGCACCACCATGGTTTCCAGCAAGAATCACAGTCGATCAGCTGCTGGAAGGCGAGAAACTGAAGGGGCACCTAGTCTCAAGTATCCACAAAATCAAATTGGTTCAAGGGAAAAAGTAGAAACAGTGGGGAGGGGCTCCTGATAGACACCCCTTCACCAAATGTCACACATGACGAGCCCCCTGGCTGGTGTCCCTGGGTAAAGCTCTGCAGAGGGCCAACTTCATGGCTGTGACTTTTCTGCCAAGCTGCACACAGGAATTCAGTCCTGGGGGAGCCCAGGCAGCCCAGCAAAGAGGCACATCATCACCTTGTCAGGTTCTGAAGGCCGGAGATCAGGGCTGCCCCAGACTGGAGGACACAGAGACATGGACACGGTGCACTGTGGGGTCCTGACCGCAGTCCAGCACGCCTTTGGGGGCAGCTGCCGACCTGAGTCGGATTGTGGGTTGTTTGACACCGTCAAGCCACTTTCCTCATCTTGGTCCTTGTGCGTAGCGGGATGTCAGCATTTGTAAAAGCCAGATGGAAGGTACACGGGGTCCTTTTACAGTTCGGCAGCATTTTTTTTTAGGTCTGAAAAGTATGTTTTTAATTAAGAGAAACCAAAATTTAATTTGAAAGAATAAAAAAAAAACAGACCTGAGAACCGTAATTGAGGAAAGACAGAAAGCAGCGTTGTCCATGAGGAGACAATTAGCACGTGACGATGGCTGGGTGGCGTCCAGACCTCCAAGGAGCCCGCGTGTCGGGCGAGGTGATGCTTTCTCTTTAGAACAGCACCATGCGCAGCCCTCAACCTTCTGTAGGGCATACGCTCTCTTAGTTTCCCAAAGTGGTGACATACCACTGGCTGAGTGACGTCCAGCGATGCCGAGACCAGCGGTCACACCTGGTCTACTCTGCCACTCGGAGGGACTCAAAGCCACAGCACACGAGATTGTGTCACCAAGTTAAACCAGGGGAGTCACTTGCTCCAAGGGAGTTGGACGGTCAGGGGGTGAACAGAGCCTAGTCCTCCCCTAGATCTGGTGGAGGAGAACAACCAGGTGGCCGTGGCTCAGGGAGGGCGGCTGTGTCCTGAGCTGGGCCAGGCGGGACGCTGGCTAGGTGACCGCTGCCAGCTGCACAGTCACCGAAGCTTGCGTGGATCAAACCGTGACTCGGCCAGTCGGGCTTGCTGAGCTCAGTGGCTGCTGGCTCTCCAGCGCATTCTCCCCCCTTAGCGTGAGAATTGTTTGACTTTAACTGAGAAGAAGCAAATATCAGCCTGATAAAGTACAGGGACGAGTCCTGGGAGCTCTGGCTGTGGCCCGCCTGGAGCCCGGCTGCAGTGGGGCTCCTGAGAGTTCCTCCCTGCAGCTGCACAGCTCCCCTGACAGATCCACAGCCCCCCTGACAGATCCACAGCCCCCCTGACAGATCCACAGCCCGGCCTGCTTCCCTCTCCACTTCCCTCGAGAGCTCACTCCTTTGAAGCACAGGAGCATCTTCTCTGATTCGGTCATCTACCAGAACCTGCTCACTCCTGCTCTCCTAAGCTTCAGCTTCTGGTCACTGTCTTGGTCCTCACATTATCTTCACATTCGTGAACTCAACACCAAGTGGGTGGTGCTGGGGACATCTTGGCATTATGTCCCATAGCTCCGCACTCGAGGGGCGCGTACTGGCCCCGAAGGCCAGCACCCTCGTCACCACCACAAACTCCCCACATCAGGTTCTGGCACAACTGGACCCGGTTCAACAATTCTGTACGACACAGTGATGTCCGATGTGTCTTTCCCTGGGTCATTCTTTCCTCCGATGCCGCCCTCTGGTCTTCCTGACATGCCGAGTGCCGTCTGTCCAGGGCCGGGCTCTCAGCCTGGAAGGCTCTTTCCTTAAGTGGTGCCCACCCCAACCCTCACCCCTGCTCTGCTCCTTCCCCTCACTGCACTGTCTCCCTCAACCTTCTATGATTACTCATTTTGGTTTCTGTGCACTGCCGCAGTCCGGCTGGGCACAAATAACCAGGAGGTCACAAGCCACTTGTAGGTTCAAACAGGAACTAACTTTATTCGAGAACTCCACGGGAACTCAATGGGAACTCCACGAGAACTCAAAAGTAGTGGGCACCCGAGGTAGCAGGAGCCGCCTTATTGCCGGACAGCAGAGGTTTATATACACAACTGAATACACAGCTTGTTTCAATTTAGCATCATCCAGTTACAGCAATCAGTCATTATCTTAATAATTATACACAGCTTAACTTAATTATCATCATCTTAATGGCTCGCTGGCGCTACCCCTCAACCACTCCTTCTGGCAAAATGCCAGGAGCCATCTTGACTTGGTTGTGCTCTCAACAGTGCACTCTTTCCACGGAAGGCAGATTTCCCAGGGAAGACTTGTGTCCGTTTTTTCACGTATCCTGAGTTCCCAGGACAGCGTGTGGCCTTTCACAAGTGCTCAACAAATACTTCTTGAATGACCACCTTTGAAGCCGTGGGACGCTAGCATGCCCTTTGGGTTCCTGTGATTTTAGATGAATCAGGTTTTATGTGTTAAGGTTTCATGGTTAAAGTTTCTCTAGATCACAGTGATGTCACTGGGGTTCTGAATTTGTACATCGACAATGATTTTTCTAAAATTTTATATTAGTAAGGTCATCCTTCCAGTGTTAACAGTAAAATCCTAATCTATCATAAATCTGACAGATGTTGTCATGGCTGTCAAGGGCTGTTGTGCATCACTGTTAAATCTATGTCACACATTTTCTAGACAACGTGTGGGTCACTTTTCTGGATCTGGTCCTTGGGCTGTGCCCTGGTGACATAAATAAGTCACTCTCCCAGGTGCTGAGGAATAAGGGTGATGTAGCTTTCATATTTGGAGGTGTACCTGACAGTTATGGGAGAGCCCCGTCTGGGCGTGTTAACTGGGAGGAAGCGCAGGCCTGGTGTGGCTGAGGCAGAGACAGAGGGGAGGAGCACAGTCCCTGTTCCCAGTGCGGACCAGAGGTGGGGCAGTGTCACTCTGCTGCTGTGTAGAGGAGGACTGCGACACAGAGGCTGGCCAGAAGACCAGGGGACAGCCCCGACTCAGTCCTCGCGGGCGGGCGGGCGGGTGAAGAGCTGCGGCGACCCCAGGCGCTTCACACGCAGGGGAAGGCGATGTCCCTTCTGAGTGGGCAAGGCTGGAGCAGAGGCTTTGTGCAGAGGAGACAGGATCGAGAGCTTTGCTGTGGCTCTATTGATCCTGAATAGACATGTGTAGATGGAGCAGCTGCCTGGCAGCATGCAATTGGTCTGACACTCTGTTCCTGGAGATTTATAGAGAGAGTGTTCTCCAAAGAGCAATTGAAGTGATGTTCAAAGACGGCAAACATAGAACTTTTAATATGAAGACGAGGAAAGCCTTTCATGAGGAGCCGGTCGATGCATTTTCCTGGTAAGGGTGACTTGGCCAGCAGCACGTGTCTCTGTGGGGATGATGAGAGAGGAAAGAGGCTGCTTTGGAGAGCCTGGCTGTCACTGCCCGCGGCGATGAGCTGGCTCAGATGCAGACACCCGCTGCCTGCTGCCTGCTCTGTTGCTGTCAGCTGACCCAGTGTCCCTGCCAAAGTGTGGCTGTCCCTGCTGCAGAGTAAATGGATGGTCACACCTCAGCCATCAAGCGCCACCCATTTCTCAGAACTCTCTGCTCCTTGCGGCAGCTGGCCCAGGAAGTCGGACTGCAAGTCTGCCTGCTTGCTTACGCTTCCTGGGTCACAAAAACAGGAGGAGAGCCACCCTGAGCGTCCTCAGGAGAGGAGGTGAGGGTGATCTTTTAAAGGGGAGCAGCTTTGACAAGGAGCAGCTTTGCTAATTCTAGTGCAACTACAACCCCTGGAAAGCCTCTGGCTTTTGTCTCTTAGAGATGAATCCTTGTTAAGTAGAAATTCATGTTCTTTAAAAAGACAGAGAACAAGAAGTATGTTATAAAAGGGGATCTTTTCAATTCTTATAAACAGAAAAGTGTGAGTTAATCTTGTTCTTTAAATTCACGAATAAAGTATTGCCTTCTCCAGTTTTCGAGGAGCTAATGTCACAATTCAATTTTAAATTTTCTTAACAATCAAAGTGACCTGTACCTATTTCTGGTGTTTCCCACAGTTTTATTTTGGATTTTAATTGGGAAATTGAGGTTTTGGTTTAGGTAACAAGGGCTTCTTAATTGTTTGGGGTGGGGATCTTTTCATGCCCAACTTCACAACTCAGGGGTTGGTCTCCAGGTCCCTGATGACAATGCAGCCCGGCCTGGAGGTGAACGCAGTACGGCCTGGAGATTCTGCCTTTCAGAGTGGAGGACTGCAGTCTTCAGCAGAGGCACCCACCCTGCTCTTCGCCAGTTGCACACGTGTCTGCTCTTCACCAGTTGCACTCACCCTGCTCTTCACCAGTTGCACACACATCTGCTCTTCACCAGTTGCACCCACCCTGCTCTTCGCCAGTTGCACACACATCTGCTCTTCACCAGTTGCACCCACCCTGCTCTTCACCAGTTGCACACACATCTGCTCTTCGCCAGTTGCACACACGTCTGCTCTTCACCAGTTGCACACGCGTCTGCTCTTCACCAGTTGCACCCACCCTGCTCTTCGCCAGTTGCACACACATCTGCTCTTCACCAGTTGCACCCACCCTGCTCTTCGCCAGTTGCACACGCGTCTGCTCTTCACCAGTTGCACACACATCTGCTCTTCACAAGTTGCACACACGTCTGCTCTTCACCAGTTGCACACACGTCTGCTCTTCACCAGTTGCACATGCGTCTGCTCTTCACCAGTTGCACCCACCCTGCTCTTCGCCAGTTGCACACACATCTGCTCTTCACCAGTTGCACACGCGTCTGCTCTTCACCAGTTGCACAAGCGTCTGCTCTTCACCAGTTGCACCCACCCTGCTGTTCGCCAGTTGCACACACATCTGCTCTTCACCAGTTGCACACGCGTCTGCTCTTCACCAGTTGCACAAGCGTCTGCTCTTCGCCAGTTGCACCCACCCTGCTCTTCGCCAGTTGCACACGCGTCTGCTCTTCACCAGTTGCACACACGTCTGCTCTTCACCAGTTGCACACGCATCTGCTCTTCGCCAGTTGCACACGCGTCTGCTCTTCGCCAGTTGCACACGCGTCTGCTCTTCGCCAGTTGCACACGCGTCTGCTCTTCGCCAGTTGCACCCACCCTGCTCTTCACCAGTTGCACCCACCCTGCTCTTCGCCAGTTGCACACGCGTCTGCTCTTCGCCAGTTGCACACGCGTCTGCTCTTCGCCAGTTGCACACGCGTCTGCTCTTCGCCAGTTGCACACGCGTCTGCTCTTCGCCAGTTGCACACGCGTCTGCTCTTCGCCAGTTGCACCCACCCTGCTCTTCGCCAGTTGCACCCACCCTGCTCTTCGCCAGTTGCACCCACCCTGCTCTTCGCCAGTTGCACACGCGTCTGCTCTTCACCAGTTGCACACGCGTCTGCTCTTCACCAGTTGCACACGTGTCTGCTCTTCACCAGTTGCACATGTGTCTGCTCTTCACCAGTTGCACCCACCCTGCTCTTCACCAGTTGCACCCACCCTGCTCTTCACCAGTTGCACACACATCTGCTCTTCACCAGTTGCACACACGTCTGCTCTTCACCAGTTGCACCCACCCTGCTCTTCGCCAGTTGCACCCACCCTGCTCTTCACCAGTTGCACACGCGTCTGCTCTTCACCAGTTGCACACGTGTCTGCTCTTCACCAGTTGCACATGTGTCTGCTCTTCACCAGTTGCACCCACCCTGCTCTTCACCAGTTGCACCCACCCTGCTCTTCACCAGTTGCACACACATCTGCTCTTCACCAGTTGCACACACGTCTGCTCTTCACCAGTTGCACCCACCCTGCTCTTCGCCAGTTGCACCCACCCTGCTCTTCACCAGTTGCACACGCATCTGCTCTTTACCAGTTGCACCCACCCTGCTCTTCGCCAGTTGCACACACATCTGCTCTTCACCAGTTGCACACGCGTCTGCACACAAACATCCTCAGCCTGAAAGCTGAGGCCCCGCAAGCCCCTCTGCCTCCTGCCCAGGAGGAAGGCGGTAGCTTAGTAAGCTCTGCCACCAGCTGGCCACCTCCGACCCAGAATCCCTGTTTGAGCTCTGAGCTCCCAGTAGGAAATCTCTTCAAATGCTCTCTCAGATCGCCAATACTTTATGTTGTCAACTATTTAAAAACTAAATAAATGGGGAAAGGGTTACATTGGGGGAAATTCCGTTTTGAGCAGAGAAGGGTCTTGAGGGCTGTGGAAGGTTCTGTCCAATTGGGACTGTGCACTTCTGAAAATCGACGTGTTTAACTGGAGATATCAACCAGTGGACAGATTGTGAAAAGTCACACTCAACAGATGTAGAAAGTGATCCTGACACATTCACAGAATTGATACCTTTGATCATGTGGAACTAACATAAATGAGCATGATCACTGTCAGCAAATTTAAGGACTGAAGTCAGCCCACCTGTGCCACACTGTTGGATGAGTGCTTGAACCTCAGAGCCTAAGAAGAAGGCTGTGGTCAAGTGACAGAAGACAGCTTCCTGAAGAGCCCTGTGGCAAAGGCACACTCTGCACATTTTAGGAAGAACCATCAATTTCCTCTCCTCCTTGTACACTAGGAGTGAATCATGCGTGAGCACTCAAAACACACTTGCGTCTAGCATTGCACAGTGCACTTCACAGAGGAACTTGCTCATGATCGTGTGTAAATTGGTGTTATAAAAATGCCTGGAGTCCCTCAGCCACTTAAACCTAATGCACAAGTGAGGGTTGGATTCTCTGCTGGTTCTCCATAAACAGCACAGACGCTGCGCACAACCAAGCCAGTCCCTGCTGCGCTGAGCCCCTGGAGAATTTGCCAGGCACCTGTGGCTTCCGAGCCAGGCTCCTTCTCTGACTGGTCCAGGACCCATCCACACTTGGCAGGTGGCACAGGATGGGGTGGAGAGGAAGCCAACCTTCAGGACCAGCCTGACCACTGCTGGAGCCCTTCCCAGCACCTCTCTGCCTCTTCCATCTTCTTGTGGCTCCTTGTCCCTCACCTCAGTCAGCTCTCTGTTGCTCTCTTCACATCTTCTGGGCATCTCCTGTCACCCAGAATCCCTCTGCCCAGCTGTCCCTTCATACCTAGGAGTGACAGTATGCATCTTGTCCTTCTAGATTCGGTGTCCTCCTGGTGCACACAGGCTGTCGTCTGCCCACTGGGATCCCGTGTAACCCCATAGTAAACTCAGTAAGTTTTTCTGAGGTCTGTCCCAGGCCAGCCCTGTAATTTCAATATCAAGTTCACCGAGCTCCGTCAGAGATGGCTAGTAGATGTTATTTGCACAGCGCTCTGGCTTGTTGGAGCTGGCCCTAGAAAGACTTGCCTGACGTGCTCACAGGTGACCAGGGCACAGTGGACGACCCAGCCTTTGCTGCCTGGGTCTGGATCCTCCTACCTGGCCTTGGGGTAAAAGGCTGAGTGTCCACCTCAACAGACCTGAGAGACCCTGCTGGAGCGGTCTCTCCTGGCCCTTCACAGTGTCATACCTGCTCTGGCTCCACTTCTGTGGGGTCAGGTGTGTGTTTAGGGGGTCCAGACTGCTCCAGAGTCTGGGACACGGGCTAAGTACAGCTCCAAGTATGTGCTCACTTTGGGGACAGGTCTTTAGGACTGCGTAAGACCATCCCTTAAAACTGTCCCCACCCACAGTCTGGGCTGATGCAGCCTCTAGGAGGAACTAACCTCCATTGCTGTGTTCAGCATCTGGAGTTAGTGTGTCCTCCCTGAGCACCCGCGGCTCCACACCGTGGAGACCAGAGGAAGCCAAGTGACCATTTGACTCTCATCACGGACCCAGATCTGGAAGTTTTGGCTTCAGAAGAGCAAATGTCACTCGCTGTGGAATCATCAGGGACTGGCTTGGTTGTGTGCAGTGTCTGTGCTGTTTATGGAGAGCGTTTTGTGGCTAAGAAAGGAGAAGACCAGGGATATTGCTACTTCGCCAAAGGACGCACAGGTGCCTAACCTCAGGCCGTAAGTCCACGCAGCTCAGCTGCTGCGCTCAGGGGCTGCTGGAAGCTGTCTCCAGTCATGTGCAAGCTCGTGAGCTCCCGTGCGCTCTCCCTCCTGTTGGGAGTCTGGAGCAACCAGGTCAAAATCAGTCACAAAAAAATCAAACATAAAACTTGGATACTTGCAAATAATAGGAAAACAAACACAGAAAAAGTAAAAAAAAAATAAGTGCAGAAGTTTGGAAGAGTGACAGCACCTATAAACAAGGTAGCTGGTCCACACTGTGAACCGCGGGTGGACGGAGCAGAACACGTCCTTCTCACTGGTCTGCGCTGGTCCAAGCTGCCGTTGCACCACGGTGTCTCCCGAGGCCTCTCAGGTTCCCCCCGCCCTGCCTCCTTCCTCTGATAGGCGGGCAGTTTCTTATGCACATGTCCTCGGTTTTCTGTCTGCGGCTTCCACAAGTCAGTGTAACAGCATAATGATGTCTTCTTTTAAAGATGTCACTTCATTTGAAAGAACTTTTGCAGGAATTTTTATATATCTTATGAGGAATTTGTCGTGGGAATTCATCAGAACCAACTTTCTTCATGGATGTGCCGGCTGGTGAGAGCTCTCTCTTGTACTCCGGGAGCCACTGGACACTGAAGGGTGACCCTCTGAGGCCAGGGCAGGGGCTGGGTTCCCTCTCAGCTGGAGTGCTAGCAGCCGTGTGCACCACTGTCCAATTTCCAGCTTTTTGGCCTGGACTACGGCATGCAAACCTACCCTGCTTCTCCCAGAGCATGAATCTGGACACATGCATTAGCATTTCTGCCGTCCCTGTCCATTCAGTGTCACTCCCCCTCCAGAGCTCACATGGGGCTGACCTCTGCTCTGACCTTGAGGATGCCGTATTTATATCTGCATGACTTTGACTTTGCCTTCTCTCTAGCAGAGTGGAGGAGGGAGAGAGAGGTGGGAATCATCTTGGAACTGACCAGGCCTCACTGGCTCGAGTGGCCTAGTTCTTTCTACTGAGGACCAACCAGTAGACCAGTGAGCTACCAGACAATCTGCAAGTGAACATTTGCAAATTCAAATGATTCTGTAAAGTGTGTTTTAAAGCCAGATGGGAAGCAATGGGTCTGCTGAGCCCCTCTGTAACCTCTAGAACATGGTAATTCAGCTTCAGAGTTTTCAGTGGATGACATATGTGGATTGACTACCACCGAGAGGCCAAGGAGACAGTTGCAGTGGCCACGGCTCTGCAGATGAGGAGCCCAGAGGCCGAGGAGACAGTTCCAGTGGCCACGGCTCTGCGGACGAGGAGCCCAGAGGCCTAGGAGACAGTACAGGAGGCCACGGCTCTGTGGATGAGGATCCCAGAGGCTGAGGAGACAGAACAGGAGGCCACGGCTCTGTGGACGAGGAGCCCAGAGGCCGAGGAGACAGTTCCAGTGGCCATGGCTCTGTGGACGAGGAGCCCAGAGGCCGAGGAGACAGTTCCAGTGGTCACGGCTCTGTGGACGAGGAGCCCAGAGGCCTAGGAGACAGTACAGGAGGCCACGGCTCTGTGGACGAGGAGCCCAGAGTCCGAGGAGACAGTTCCAGTGGCCATGGCTCTGCGGATGAGGAGCCCAGAGGCCTAGGAGACAGTTCCAGTGGTCATGGCTCTGTGGACGAGGAGCCCAGAGGCCTAGGAGACAGTTCCAGTGGTCATGGCTCTGTGGACGAGGAGCCCAGAGGCTGAGGAGACAGTTCCAGTGGTCACGGCTCTGTGGACGAGGAGCCCAGAGGCCTAGGAGACAGTTCCAGTGGCCATGGCTCTGCGGATGAGGAGCCCAGAGGCCTAGGAGACAGTTCCAGTGGCCACGGCTCTGTGGACGAGGAGCCCAGAGGCCGAGGAGACAGTTCCAGTGGTCACGGCTCTGTGGACGAGGAGCCCAGAGGCCTAGGAGACAGTTCCAGTGGTCACGGCTCTGTGGACGAGGAGCCCAGAGGCCTAGGAGACAGTTCCAGTGGTCACGGCTCTGTGGATGAGGAGCCCAGAGGCCGAGGAGACAGTTCCAGTGGTCACGGCTCTGTGGACGAGGAGCCCAGAGTCCGAGGAGACAGTTCCAGTGGTCACGGCTCTGTGGACGAGGAGCCCAGAGGCCTAGGAGACAGTTCCAGTGGCCATGGCTCTGCGGATGAGGATCCCAGAGGCCGAGGAGACAGTTCCAGTGGCCACGGCTCTGTGGACGAGGAGCCCAGAGTCCGAGGAGACAGTTCCAGTGGCCACGGCTCTGTGGACGAGGAGCCCAGAGGCCAAGGAGACAGTACAGGAGGCCACGGCTCTGTGGACGAGGAGCCCAGAGGCCGAGGAGACAGTTCCAGTGGCCATGGCTCTGCGGATGAGGATCCCAGAGGCCGAGGAGACAGTTCCAGTGGTCACGGCTCTGCGGACGAGGAGCCCAGAGGCCGAGGAGACAGTTCCAGTGGTCACGGCTCTGTGGACGAGGAGCCCAGAGGCAGAGGAGACAGTTCCAGTGGTCACGGCTCTGCGGACGAGGAGCCCAGAGGCCGAGGAGACAGTTCCAGTGGTCACGGCTCTGTGGACGAGGAGCCCAGAGGCCTAGGAGACAGTTCCAGTGGTCACGGCTCTGTGGATGAGGAGCCCAGAGGCCGAGGAGACAGTTCCAGTGGTCACGGCTCTGTGGACGAGGAGCCCAGAGTCCGAGGAGACAGTTCCAGTGGTCACGGCTCTGTGGACGAGGAGCCCAGAGGCCTAGGAGACAGTTCCAGTGGCCATGGCTCTGCGGATGAGGATCCCAGAGGCCGAGGAGACAGTTCCAGTGGCCACGGCTCTGTGGACGAGGAGCCCAGAGGCCGAGGAGACAGTTCCAGTGGCCACGGCTCTGTGGACGAGGAGCCCAGAGGCCGAGGAGACAGTTCCAGTGGCCATGGCTCTGCGGATGAGGATCCCAGAGGCCGAGGAGACAGTTCCAGTGGTCACGGCTCTGTGGACGAGGAGCCCAGAGGCCGAGGAGACAGTTCCAGTGGTCACGGCTCTGTGGACGAGGAGCCCAGAGGCCTAGGAGACAGTTCCAGTGGCCACGGCTCTGTGGATGAGGAGCCCAGAGGCCTAGGAGACAGTTCCAGTGGTCACGGCTCTGTGGATGAGGAGCCCAGAGGCCGAGGAGACAGTTCCAGTGGCCACGGCTCTGTGGATGAGGATCCCAGAGGCTGAGGAGACAGTTCCAGTCGCCACGGCTCTGTGGACGAGGAGCCCAGAGGCCTAGGAGACAGTTCCAGTGGCCACGGCTCTGTGGACGAGGAGCCCAGAGGCCGAGGAGACAGTTCCAGTGGCCATGGCTCTGCGGACGAGGAGCCCAGAGGCCGAGGAGACAGTTCCAGTGGCCACGGCTCTGTGGACGAGGAGCCCAGAGGCAGAGGAGACAGTTCCAGTGGTCACGGCTCTGTGGACGAGGAGCCCAGAGGCCGAGGAGACAGTTCCAGTGGTCACGGCTCTGTGGACGAGGAGCCCAGAGGCCTAGGAGACAGTTCCAGTGGCCACGGCTCTGTGGACGAGGAGCCCAGAGTCCGAGGAGACAGTTCCAGTGGCCACGGCTCTGTGGACGAGGAGCCCAGAGGCCGAGGAGACAGTTCCAGTGGCCATGGCTCTGCGGACGAGGAGCCCAGAGGCCGAGGAGACAGTTCCAGTGGCCACGGCTCTGTGGACGAGGAGCCCAGAGGCCGAGGAGACAGTTCCAGTGGTCACGGCTCTGTGGACGAGGAGCCCAGAGGCCGAGGAGACAGTTCCAGTGGTCACGGCTCTGTGGACGAGGAGCCCAGAGGCCGAGGAGACAGTTCCAGTGGTCACGGCTCTGTGGACGAGGAGCCCAGAGGCCTAGGAGACAGTTCCAGTGGCCACGGCTCTGTGGATGAGGAGCCCAGAGGCCTAGGAGACAGTTCCAGTGGCCACGGCTCTGTGGATGAGGAGCCCAGAGGCCTAGGAGACAGTACAGGAGGCCACGGCTCTGTGGATGAGGATCCCAGAGGCTGAGGAGACAGTTCCAGTGGTCATGGCTCTGTGGACGAGGAGCCCAGAGTCCGAGGAGACAGTTCCAGTGGCCATGGCTCTGTGGACGAGGAGCCCAGAGGCCTAGGAGACAGTTCCAGTGGCCACGGCTCTGTGGATGAGGAGCCCAGAGGCCTAGGAGACAGTTCCAGTGGCCACGGCTCTGTGGATGAGGAGCCCAGAGGCCTAGGAGACAGTACAGGAGGCCACGGCTCTGTGGACGAGGAGCCCAGAGTCCGAGGAGACAGTTCCAGTGGCCACGGCTCTGTGGACGAGGAGCCCAGAGGCCTAGGAGACAGTTCCAGTGGCCACGGCTCTGTGGATGAGGAGCCCAGAGGCCTAGGAGACAGTTCCAGTGGCCACGGCTCTGCGGACTAGGAGCCCAGAGGTACTTGGGTACTTGATCTTTTTAATCAAATTCAATTAATCCAAACTTAAAAATGAGTCGTTTGAAAAGTCTTGCCCCAAAGTGTTGAGAGCCACAGCCAAAGGGGCCCCAGCAAACTTCCAGCTGCCAGCAAACTTCCAGCTGCCGGCTGATGATTGGCTCACAGTGGCCCCAGCAACATCTAGCTGATTGGCTCCTCTGCGGTGATGTTCATTGGGCTGTTTCCCTGCCCTTCAAGCTGCCAGCTGATGATTGGCTCACAGTGGCCCCAGCAACATCTAGCTGATTGGCTCCTCTGCAGTCATGTTCATTGGGCTGTTTCCCTGCCCTTCAAGCTGCCAGCTGGTGATTGGCTCACAGTGGCCCCAGCAACATCTAGCTGATTGGCTCCTCTGCGGTCATGTTCATTGGGCTGTTTCCCTGCCCTTCAGACTACGGAACTGCTCATTGGGGGACTTCTTTGGCTCCGCCCACGCGACCTAGCCAATCGGCCTCAAGAGCAGGAGGATTGTGGGAGGTGGTGGTTGGTGTGTGGGAGAGGCTTGTGGAAGCCGGTGGTGGCAGTTGGGCTCTGAGGGTTTTCCTGAGGAGCTGTTTTGTTTGGCGTTTGTAGTTTTAAAAATAAAGTTTGTTTCTTTTGACAAGTGGCTCCTGAATTGTGCCCAGCCAGACTGCGGCATTTGGTGGCCCGCACGGGGAGCGACTGAGGGTAAGTAAACTGCTCGCCCCTGAGGGCAGGGCGAGAGGATGGGTAGCCATTCTAAGTTTACTCTTTTGTTTTGCTTCATTTTTGTTTTAAGTTGCCTGTCCCTGGAGATGAGTGAGACGGAAGAAAACTTAAAAATGAGTCGTTTGAAAAGTCTTGCCCCAAAGAGACCAGAGTCAGAATGTTTCTCAGGGTTAAAGGTTGATTTAAAAAGAAATTAGTATTTCATGAAGCCAAATTGGATCAGGGATTCAGAGGAAATCAGGCACTGTCAGAGCACTTTGTAATGCAGAGATTAAGTGGGGACGAGGGGAATGTGTCCATAAGCACCAAGTTCACATGCGTCCCTGTGTTTTGTGCTGTGTGGGCCCCAAGTCCCCCTCCCAGTCCTGTCATCTCTCATACATGACCATTTTTGGTGTCTTCTATTTAGAAAAAATGTTAGCATCTTATTTTTCAGAGATGATATCCAGAGAGTAAAATCTGACAACTTCATGATCAAATTCTTACTTTCTGATGTAGCTGAACAATGTTTCTTTGAGTTTATTCTGGGCCCAAATAATATTTCTGGGGAAAAAATATGAGTCTTGGGGTCATCAGAAGAGACTGAGTCTTGGCCAGGCACAGTGGTGCTCACCTGTCCCCCAGCTCCTGGGGAATGAGAGGCAGGAGGACTGCAGGTTCAAGGTCAGTAAGGGCAACTCAGCGAGACCCTGCCTTAAATTAAAAATAGAAAACAAAACAAGCCAAGGCTGTGCCCACTCCCCGGGGTCTTCATCCGCACAGTGACCTGAGCCCTGCGGAGGCCTCTCATGAGGCTCAGCCTGGGGCCTTGGGCCTGAGGCGATGCAGCTGAGGCAGCCTTTCACAGTCACATGGGTGCTGTCCCCAACACCCTGCTAACCTGCTCCTCTACACTCCTGCTCCTTCCCAGCCTCTGCTGGGCCTGGCCAGCAATGCCCCTGTGCCCCTGCGACTCTGCTGAGTCCCTCTGGTGGGAAGAGGGGTCCCCAGGGAAAGATCTGCAAGTTCAGGCCAGCCTGGGGAGGCAGGAAGGGACCAAGCAGGAGGCTGTGGGGACACAGGAAGGGACCAGAGCAGGAGGGTGTGGGGGGGGGGGCAGGAAGGGACCAGAGCAGGAGGCTGTGGGGGGGCATAAAGGGACCAGAGCAGGAGGCTGGGGGGGGGCAGGAAGGGACCAGAACAGGAGGCTGTGGGGGGGGGGGCAGGAAGGGACCAAGCAGGAGGCTGTGGGGACACAGGAAGGGACCAGAGCAGGAGGGTGTGGGGGGGGGGCAGGAAGGGACCAGAGCAGGAGGCTGTGGGGGGGCATAAAGGGACCAGAGCAGGAGGCTGGGGGGGGGCAGGAAGGGACCAGAACAGGAGGCTGTGGGGGGGGGCAGGAAGGGACCAAGCAGGAGGCTGTGGGGACACAGGAAGGGACCAGAGCAGGAGGGTGTGGGGGGGGGGCAGGAAGGGACCAGAGCAGGAGGCTGTGGGGACACAGGAAGGGACCAGAGCAGGAGGCTGTGGGGGGGGAAGGAAGGGACCAGAGCAGGAGGCTGTGGGGGGGCATAAAGGGACCAGAGCAGGAGGCTGGGGGGGGGCAGGAAGGGACCAGAACAGGAGGCTGGGGGGGGGGCAGGAAGGGACCAAGCAGGAGGCTGTGGGGACACAGGAAGGGACAAGAGCAGGAGGCTGTGGGGGGGGAAGGAAGGGACCAGAGCAGGAGGCTGTGGGGGGGCATAAAGGGACCAGAGCAGGAGGCTGGGGGGGGGGCAGGAAGGGACCAGAACAGGAGGCTGTGGGGGGGGGCAGGAAGGGACCAAGCAGGAGGCTGTGGGGACACAGGAAGGGACCAGAGCAGGAGGGTGTGGGGGGGGGGGCAGGAAGGGACCAGAGCAGGAGGCTGTGGGGGGGCATAAAGGGACCAGAGCAGGAGGCTGGGGGGGGGGCAGGAAGGGACCAGAACAGGAGGCTGTGGGGGGGGGGGCAGGAAGGGACCAAGCAGGAGGCTGTGGGGACACAGGAAGGGACCAGAGCAGGAGGGTGTGGGGGGGGGGCAGGAAGGGACCAGAGCAGGAGGCTGTGGGGGGGCATAAAGGGACCAGAGCAGGAGGCTGGGGGGGGGGCAGGAAGGGACCAGAACAGGAGGCTGTGGGGGGGGGGGGCAGGAAGGGACCAAGCAGGAGGCTGTGGGGAGACAGGAAGGGACCAAGCAGGAGGCTGTGGGGAGACAGGAAGGGACCAGAGCAGGAGGCTGTGGGGGGGCATAAAGGGACCAGAGCAGGAGGCTGGGGGGGGGGGCAGGAAGGGACCAGAACAGGAGGCTGTGGGGGGGGGCAGGAAGGGACCAAGCAGGAGGCTGTGGGGACACAGGAAGGGACCAGAGCAGGAGGCTGTGGGGGGGGAAGGAAGGGACCAGAGCAGGAGGCTGTGGGGGGGCAGGAAGGGAGCAGAGCAGGAGGCTGGGGGGGGGGGACAGGAAGGGACCAGAACAGGAGGCTGTGGGGGGGCAGGAAGGTACCAGAGCAGGAGGCTGGGGGGGGCAGGAAGGGACCAGAACAGGAGGCTGTGGGGGGGGCAGGAAGGAACCAGAGCAGGAGGCTGTGGGGGGGAAAGGAAGGGACCAGAGCAGGAGGCTGTGGGGAGACAGGAAGGGACCAGAGCAGGAGGCTATGGGGGGGGAAGGAAGGGACCAGAGCAGGAGGCTGTGGGGGGGCAGGAAGGGAGCAGAGCAGGAGGCTGGGGGGGGACAGGAAGGGACCAGAACAGGAGGCTGTGGGGAGACAGGAAGGGACCAGAGCAGGAGGCTGTGGGGGGACAGGAAGGGACCAGAGCAGGAGACTGGGTGGGGGACAGGAAGGGACCAGAGCAGGAGGCTGGGGGGCAGGAAGGGACCAGAGCAGGAGGCTGTGGGGACACAGGAAGGGACCAGAGCAGGAGGCTGTGGGGGGGGGCAGGAAGGAACCAGAGCAGGAGGCGGGGGGGGGGGGCAGGAAGGAACCACAGCAGGAGGCTGTGGGGGGACAGGAAGGGACCAGAGCAGGAGGCTGTGGGGACACAGGAAGGGACCAGAGCAGGAGGCTATGAGGGGCAGGAAGGGACCAGAGCAGGAGGCTGTGGGGGGGGGCAGGAAGGAACCAGAGCAGGAGGCTGTGGGGGGACAGGAAGGGACCAGAGCAGGAGACTGGGGGGGGGACAGGAAGGGACCAGAGCAGGAGGTTGTGGGGGGACAGGAAGGGACCAGAACAGGAGGCTGTGGGGGGGGGCAGGAAGGAACCACAGCAGGAGGCTGTGGGGAGACAGGAAGGGACCAGAGCAGGAGACTGGGGGGGGACAGGAAGGGACCAGAGCAGGAGGCTGGGGGGGGGCAGGAAGGGACCAGAACAGGAGGCTGTGGGGGGGGGGGCAGGAAGGAACCACAGCAGGAGGCTGTGAGGGGACAGGAAGGGACCAGAACAGGAGGCTGTGGGGGGACAGGAAGGTACCAGAGCAGGAGGCTGTGGGGGGACAGGAAGGGACCAGAGCAGGAGACTGGGGGGGGACAGGAAGGGACCAGAACAGGAGGCTGTGGGGGGGGGGCAGGAAGGAACCACAGCAGGAGGCTGTGGGGGGACAGGAAGGGACCAGAACAGGAGGCTGTGGGGGGACAGGAAGGTACCAGAGCAGGAGGCTGTGGGGGGACAGGAAGGTACCAGAGCAGGAGGCTGGGGGGGCAGGAAGGGACCAGAGCAGAAGGTTGTGGGGACACAGGAAGGGACCAGAACAGGAGGCTGTGGGGGGGGGGGCAGGAAGGAACCAGAGCAGGAGGCTGTGGGGGGACAGGAAGGTACCAGAGCAGGAGGCTGTGGGGGGACAGGAAGGTACCAGAGCAGGAGGCTGTGGGGAGACAGGAAGGGACCAGAGCAGGAGGCTGTGGGGGGCAGGAAGGTACCAGAGCAGGAGGCTGTGGGGGGGCAGGAAGGGACCAGAGCAGGAGGCTGTGAGGAGACAGGAAGGGACCAGAGCAGGAGGCTGTGGGGGGTCAGGAAGGGACCAGAGCAGGAGGCTGTGGGGAGACAGGAAGGGACCAGAGCAGGAGGCTGTGAGGAGACAGGAAGGTACCAGAGCAGGAGGCTGTGAGGAGACAGGAAGGGACCAGAGCAGGAGGCTGTGGGGGGGCAGGAAGGGACCAGAGCAGGAGGCTCTGGGGGGGCAGGAAGGGACCAGAGCAGGAGGCTGTGGGGGGGCAGGAAGGTACCAGAGCAGGAGGCTGTGGGGGGGGCAGGAAGGTACCAGAGCAGGAGGCTGTGGGGAGACAGGAAGGGACCAGAGCAGGAGGCTGTGGGGGGGCAGGAAGGGACCAGAGCAGGAGGCTGTGGGGGGGCAGGAAGGGACCAGAGCAGGAGGCTCTGAGGAGACAGGAAGGTACCAGAGCAGGAGGCTGTTGGGGGAAAGGAAGGTACCAGAGCAGGAGGCTGTGGGGGGGCAGGAAGGGACCAGAGCAGGAGGCTGTGAGGAGACAGGAAGGGACCAGAGCAGGAGGCTGTGGGGGGGCAGGAAGGGACCAGAGCAGGAGGCTCTGAGGAGACAGGAAGGTACCAGAGCAGGAGGCTGTTGGGGGAAAGGAAGGTACCAGAGCAGGAGGCTGTGGGGGGGGCAGGAAGGGACCAGAGCAGGAGGCTGTGGGGGGGGCAGGAAGGTACCAGAGCAGGAGGCTGTGAGGAGACAGGAAGGGACCAGAGCAGGAGGCTGTTGGGGGGGCAGGAAGGGACCAGAGCAGGAGGCTGTGGGGGGGGCAGGAAGGTACCAGAGCAGGAGGCTGTGGGGAGACAGGAAGGGACCAGAGCAGGAGGCTGTTGGGGGGGCAGGAAGGGACCAGAGCAGGAGGCTGTGAGGAGACAGGAAGGGACCAGAGCAGGAGGCTGTGGGGGGAGACAGGAAGGGACCAGAGCAGGAGGCTGTGAGGAGACAGGAAGGGACCAGAGCAGGAGGCTGTGAGGAGACAGGAAGGGACCAGAGCAGGAGGCTGTGAGGAGACAGGAAGGGACCAGAGCAGGAGGCTGTGAGGAGACAGGAAGGGACCAGAGCAGGAGGCTGTTGGGGGGACAGGAAGGGACCAGAGCAGGAGGCTGTTGGGGGGGCAGGAAGGGACCAGAGCAGGAGGCTGTGAGGAGACAGGAAGGGACCAGAGCAGGAGGCTGTGAGGAGACAGGAAGGGACCAGAGCAGGAGGCTGTTGGGGGGACAGGAAGGGACCAGAGCAGGAGGCTGTTGGGGGACAGGAAGGTACCAGAGCAGGAGGCTGTGGGGGGGGGCAGGAAGGGACCAGAGCAGGAGGCTGTGAGGAGACAGGAAGGGACCAGAGCAGGAGGCTGTGAGGAGACAGGAAGGGACCAGAGCAGGAGGCTGTGAGGAGACAGGAAGGGACCAGAGCAGGAGGCTGTGAGGAGACAGGAAGGGACCAGAGCAGGAGGCTGTTGGGGGGACAGGAAGGGACCAGAGCAGGAGGCTGTTGGGGGGGCAGGAAGGGACCAGAGCAGGAGGTTGTGGGGGGACAGGAAGGTACCAGAGCAGGAGGCTGTGGGGGGGGGCAGGAAGGGACCAGAGCAGGAGGCTGTGAGGAGACAGGAAGGGACCAGAGCAGGAGGCTGTGAGGAGACAGGAAGGGACCAGAGCAGGAGGCTGTGAGGAGACAGGAAGGGACCAGAGCAGGAGGCTGTGAGGAGACAGGAAGGGACCAGAGCAGGAGGCTGTTGGGGGGACAGGAAGGGACCAGAGCAGGAGGCTGTTGGGGGGGCAGGAAGGGACCAGAGCAGGAGGCTGTGAGGAGACAGGAAGGGACCAGAGCAGGAGGCTGTGAGGAGACAGGAAGGGACCAGAGCAGGAGGCTGTTGGGGGGACAGGAAGGGACCAGAGCAGGAGGCTGTTGGGGGGGCAGGAAGGGACCAGAGCAGGAGGCTGTGAGGAGACAGGAAGGGACCAGAGCAGGAGGTTGTGGGGAGATAGGAAGGGACCAGAGCAGGAGGCTGTGGGGGGGCAGGAAGGGACCAGAGCAGGAGGCTGTGAGGAGACAGGAAGGGACCAGAACAGGAGGATGTGGGGAGACAGGAAGGGACCAGAGCAGGAGGCTGTGAGGAGGCAGGAAGGGACCAGAGCAGGAGGCTGTGGGGAGACAGGAAGGGACCAGAACAGGAGGATGTGGGGAGATAGGAAGGGACCAGAGCAGGAGGCTGTGAGGAGGCAGGAAGGGACCAGAGCAGGAGGCTGTGGGGAGATAGGAAGGGACCAGAGCAGGAGGCTGTGGGGGGGCAGGAAGGGACCAGAGCAGGAGGCTGTGAGGAGACAGGAAGGGACCAGAACAGGAGGATGTGGGGAGACAGGAAGGGACCAGAGCAGGAGGCTGTGAGGAGGCAGGAAGGGACCAGAGCAGGAGGCTGTGGGGGGGCAGGAAGGGACCAGAGCAGGAGGCTGTGAGGAGACAGGAAGGGACCAGAGCAGGAGGCTGTGGGGGGGCAGGAAGGTACCAGAGCAGGAGGCTGTGGGGGGTCAGGAAGGGACCAGAGCAGGAGGCTGTGAGGAGACAGGAAGGGACCAGAGCAGGAGGCTGTGGGGGGGCAGGAAGGTACCAGAGCAGGAGGCTGTGGGGGGTCAGGAAGGGACCAGAGCAGGAGACTGGGGGCGGGGGGGGGACAGGAAGGGAGCAGAGCCGCAGCCCCAGCCTCTCTAGTTCTGATTTTTGATAGCTTCCTCTTTGATAAGGATCAAAAAAATTTAAGAAAGTCATCCCTATGTTTAAAAAATCAGTGAACTTATAGTGACAGCACGGAAAGCAGCAGTGTGTGTGTGTGTGTCTGTCTGTCTGTCTGTCCTGGGAGGAGCAGAATGATACCTGGGGGTGGCTACCTTGAGCGGATGATGGCAGCACTCCTGGCCTGTGGCTGGTGAGGAGAGACCTGGAGCAACTGCAGCCAGCGGGCAGGGGTTCCCATCTCAGTGGGATAAGCAGGGTGTGCAGGCTGGAGAGAGGAGGAGTTCCCTGCCCTCGCCTGGTTCCTGCTCCACCTTAGTTGCTGTGTTTTATTTCCATCTTTATTTGAAACAAATACTGCTGTACATGATTTCTCTAGCTTTCTGAAGAATTCTCAGGGGTGGCCCTGCCTGGCCCCTTACCCCCACAGCCCAGTCTCTGTCTCGGAGAGGTGCTGATGGCAGACAGTGCGCCCTTCAGAGCCCAAGGAGACTGTCACACACTCCCCAGGCCCAGAGGTGGCTTCTGACCTGCTAAGTGTGCAGAGCTGCGGGTCTCCCACCCACTCCTAACTACTGTTCCCAAAAAGACAAAAGTTGATTCTATAGAAGGAACAGGCCTGTTTTTCACAAATCCTTTAACCCACCATTTACAGATCAACCACGAGTGTCTCCCAATAGTGTGAGAATCACGTTAAGTTTTATAAGTTTTCAGACCTCACTTTGAGCCATTTGTTCAAACTACACAGCTCAGGTATGATGAGGAGATTCAGCTTCAACAGTATCTATTCTGTGAAAATCATATAACTCTGAATTTTATCCAATAGGACTGATTAATCCCATATGGACTTTGTGAAAATTGGAGCAAAAGCGATTTGAACCGTGTTCAGCTAGCCACTCTATTTATTTTCGTTTCCTGTCAAAGCCAGAAGCCTCAGGTTTGACATGGCTTTCTGGATAGTACAGCCGGTCATGATGCAAACTCAAAACATTCATTAAACTGAACTAAAAACAGACACACGGGGAGCCTTGAAAACCCAGGCTTATCTTTTACCAAGTAAGGTCCGGGGAGCATGTGAAGAATGCTGTCTTCAGGTGCTGTTCTAAAATAGCTCTGGCACGATGGCTGGAAAAATCCAGCTCGGGACTCACTGTGTCACAGCCAGCGCCAGCAAGATCTTATTTTGCCTAAGTGCCTAGATGATAATCAGATGATTATTTTAATCAGAATTCTGTTCTCTTAAGGGTTCATAAAATTGTGCTAGCTTTAAAAACGGCCAGCAGGAGGACTCTCTGGCTCACCTATCACCCAGTGTCAGTGTGGCAGGGTGCCTGTGGTCCTGACAGCCTCCCCTTCACTCTCCTGTGCACAGAGGTGAAGCCTGAGCACTCATCCTACACGGGGCCATGCGGGAGCAATGCCCGGCCACCAGGGCTCCCCTGCATGGACAGTGGTGACAGTCAGTTAGGTGGGAAGATCTGCAAGTGTCCAGGAACACTTGGAGTGGGGGCTACCGGTGTTGTGGCCAAATTCTAAATAGTTCCTCAGAGCCAACATACTAGAACAATTTACTGTCTTCATTAGATTTAATAATCTTACTCCAAAGACAACTTGCTTGTTGCATGAAAATACTCTGCATTCACAGAACAGCTAAGGATTAAAATAAGTGAGAAGAGACATGAAGGTACACACTAGAATCGTCGTGCGAGCATTCTCATCAGTGAACAGGGGACAGGACTTTGCCTGTCACCTTCTAATGTCCAGGGGAAGCCACCGAGTCAAGAGAGCAGATTGAATGAGCACGTCCCATTTCACTGACTCAGAAACAGCACCCAATTGTGGGCCTCAAAGTCAAATATGAGGAGGGACACTGTGGGAGCAAGCGCTCAGCCCCAGTGGGAGACCCCGGAGCAGCCTGATCCACAGGGGACCTCAGCCTCTCAGCCACGGGCCTCAACCCAGAGGAGCCCAGAGAGCCGGCCTGGGCAGAGAGAAGGAGGCTGACCAGCTCCCGCTGACCGCACATCGCATACACGCTGCCCTGTGTTCACAGAAGGCCTTGTCTGTGGACACTCATGTCCTCATTAGTCACAGTGAACCTGGAGAGGATCTGAATGTCCACCTGCAGAAGGAAGGGCACAATATGGTGCATCCACGCGGTGGAATTCCATGCAGCAACAGCAGTGCAGCAGCTGCCCAGCCTGCAGCAGAGACGGAGGCCGAGAGCCTCTGAGGAGCCTTGGTCGGGGCCTCCATTCACACCAGGCTCTTGTGGAGTCGGAGGTGAGCGCAGTGGCCACCTGACCAGGTGGGAGCAGGAAGGGAACCGCAAAGATGCCAGAGGCATCCTGGGGGGCCAAGCTCCGGGGTGGCAGGAAGATGGGAGCCAGGCTGCAGCAGGCAGGGAGGGAGGCACAGTGAAGCAGGACGGCAGAGCGACTGGCAGGGCGTTCCTAACGCCATGCATTTCAGAACCCAGAGCACTGTGTGGTGGAAGACCAGCCTCAGCGCAAGCAACAGACGGGGTTGACCGTGACATGCAGCGATTGCAGTTCACAGAGCGCAACAGTGCAGCACGGGACGCACAGTCTTGACAGGACCAGGGACCGTGCAGGGCGCGGCCAGGACCTGAACTGTGTATGTGCCCAGTGTCTCTATCGCTGAAAGACTGTGCCAAAATAAAGACTCTAAAGATTCTCATATTCTTAGCTTTCCAATAACAACTGTAAAATAAAGACTTGCAGATGTACGGGGCATCTTCTCCTGGACCAGAGGACAAACATACATAGCTCCTCCCTGACGCCAAGAAATGGCCTTCCTGTCTCACAGCAGCTTTCTTTGAAGAGTTGACTGCATTCAGTCTCACTCGCTGCTTTCTATCCTCTCTAGTCCACACCTACTGTTCTCCAAAGAGGCCATCTGAACCAGGCGCACTGGCTCACGCCCCTAATCCCAGCTACCGTGGCCACTGAGGCAGGAGCATCAAAAGTTCAAGGCCAGCCTCAGAAAATTAGTGAGGCCCTGTCTCAAAATCAAAGTAAAGAGGGCTGGGGTGTCGCTCCTGGCAGAGCGCTGGCCCAGCGTGTGGGAGGTCGAGGTTCCACCCGCGCCACAGGAAATGGGCACTCCGTAGCCTCTCAGGGCTTGCTTCTCAGAGCCAACCTCGTCTACAGTCCCGCAGCCTCAGGGCTCCCAGCGCTCCGAGGGAAGCTGAAGTGGAGCGCCAGGCAGGCTGTGAGTGTGTTCCCGTCAGGAGTCCCTTAGGGCCCATGCGACTGTGGGACAACCCCTGTAGTCACGGGAACACTGCCCCCACACCAGGCCTTTCCTCTGTCCTGCACTCAGACCCTGTCCTGGCTGCACTCTGTCTGCCCCAGAACCTGGTGTCCCTGGAGCCACACAGCTGTGCTCTCCCGCACCACCCTCTGCCCCTCAGGCCACGTGCTCGAGCTCCTCTCCACTGCCAGTGGTGTTCCTCTGTGGGGGACGGGTGTGGACAGAACTGCATGTGGGAGCAGAGTCCCGAGAACTTTCTTCTCGGCTTCCCTGCCTGCAAAGGTCCTCCACCCACGGCACGAGGCCATGAGACACACAGCACAGCAGGCTGCTGGAGCCCCTGCACACTGCCACCGAGACCCCAAGGCACCCACTCGGGGTGTGTGGGCTCTGGAGCCCCCTGGCTTGCTGGCCCTAGAGGACAAAGAGGAGCCTGGACTTCTCCGGCAGGACACTGCCTCCTTGTCTACAGACAGCTGCTCCAGACTGCACGTGCTGCAGGAGAACTGTGCGGGAGAGCCCGGGGCGAGGCCATGTGGGAGCCCTAGGCCCTCACTGCTTCTGTTCTGTAAGGTTCCTGGTAAAGCCACCTGGGCCGGAGTCTCCGGGGTGCAGACGGTTGAATTGTAGATCTAATTTCATTGGCAGGTACAGAACTTCTTCTTAGTTTCTACTTACTCTCGGCTGATTTCACAAATCACATTTTTCAGGGAGTATGCACATTTCTCCTGAGCAGTCAGAGTGGTAAGCTGCTGCTCGTCCTCTGCTCTGCAGGGCGGCCTCCCACTCTGCGGCTGGTGTCCACAGCTGAGCTCCGCCCTCTGTGGGTTCCGCTGGGGGGTAGCACGGGGTCTGCTCGTGCCTGCCGCAGTCCTCTCGTCTTCTCCTGCCCCTCATTTCCGCCTCTCACCACCCTCCTGCCCACACTTCCGGATCTCATCTGCTCTTCTCGTCTACTTTCTGAAGCAGAATCTCAGGGTTTTGATTAGAATATCCCTCTTCCTGAGACTTGTGTTGAGGGTGAACACTGCTTCTCCTGAGGTCTGAGCTGCGCCCCACGACTTCACGTCGTGTTCTCACACGCACACGTTCATGTATTTCATACTTACTCTCCTGTTTTCCCTTATGACTTCTGTAGCTTATCTACTGCTTAATTTTCAAGTATTTGGAGACTCGCCAGTTACCATTCAGAATTTAATTTCTACTTCAATTCCATTTAAGTCAGAGAATGTGCTCTGCATGACTTCAGTCCTTCAAGATGTTTAGCAACTTGACTCGCGGCCCAGCTCATGGCCTAGTTTGGTGAGTAGTTTAAGTGCTTTGAAGAATAGTGCACTCTGTAATTGCTGAGCTTGGTGCTCTATAAATGCCAATGAGATGAGGCTGGTAAAGAATATCATTCAAGTCCAGCCCCTGCCCAGTGATAGCTTCATCTGCTTCATTTACACATTTCAGGAGAGGAGTTCAAATCTCCAGCTGTGACTATGCCTCAGTCTTCTCCCTTTTCCTTCTGTTGGATTTTGGGTTAAGTATTTTGAAACTGTGATTAGAAGAATTTGCATTTGGAGTGATTATGTTTGGTGATGGATCGACTCTGGTTGTTATGAAATGTTTTCTCTATTCTTGGTAATTCTTAGTGACTGGAAGGTCTGGCTCTGATGCCAGTATAGCTACATGGGTTTTCTTGGTTTTCTAATCCTTTTATTTCCAAACTTTTCCCATCTTTGGGCTTAGATTGTCAACAAGATAGATGATAAAACAAGACCTTGTTAGGCCTGTTCTGTGGGACCCATGTTTAAACGCAGCCTGACACACCTGCACTTCAGCTGGTGCTACGTCACATCGCATGTCACGTGGTTGCTGGAAGGGTGGACCTACGCCTCCCGCCTGGCTGTTCGCGTCTTCTGTATCATTTTCAGTCTCCCTGTTTATCCGTCCCTGGGCTTTCCCCCTGTGGTTACTGCCTGGTGCCGGCTGAGTGCCCTCAGTAGCCCTCACTCCCTCCTGTCACACCCCTTGGTCTCTGTGCCCGAACTCTGCATTCCCATGCGTTGCTCTGTGTTTGCTTTCAACAGCGGCATCTTTTAGAGGAAAGGGTTGGAGCTGGACGTGCTCGTCCACGGCTCACTGCCGCGCTCCTGCCCTCCACGCGGCTCTCGTCTTCAGTGAAGGACAGTCACCCTGCGTTCACAGGACAGGCTCTCGCCTCGCCTCCTCTGGTGGCCGCTTTCCTAGGTGACACACTCTCCTCCTCTGGGCTCCTGGCGGGCTGCCCAGGCCTCCCATGACCTCCCTGGTGGCCCACGGGTCCCCAGCACCTGCTGTCCCCCTCTGAGGCTGCTCTTAGGTCCCTGGGTCTTCGGAGGTCTGACCACGATGTGCTGTCTGCTGCTCACCGAGTTTCTTACTTTTTGGTTTGAAACCTTGGCCCGCTGGGAAGACGTCGTGGCTGTGGTCATGTGTCTGTTTCCCACTTACGGGTGCCGTCACGAGCACCCTGGGCCACTGGTCTTCTCCCCGGGGTGTCTGCTCTGTGTTGGGTTCTGCTAAAAGGACAGGTTCCTGCGCCCTGAGGTGCGGTCCAGTTCTGAAGATCCCACGGCCCCGTGTTGCTGCCCTTCTGTCTCCTCCCCGGCTGTTAGTGCCGCCACCAGGTCTGCGTGGGAGGCCTGGGGGTGAGAGCACTTTTGTGTCCACAGAAAATCTGAGCTTGAATCAAAGTTCCCAAACAGGGTTGGTGGGACGGCAGGGAGGCTGCTTGGGTCCTCCGGTGTCAGTACCCCCTCCACTGTTTTCCTTTGCCCACGACAGACTTGCCACAGGGTCGGCCCCTGATCCTCCGGCTACCCCCAGAGACACGGGGGTCCTACCTGTGGTAACAGGGGAGACCTGCGTTGGGCAGTGCCTTCAGACACACCTTCTACGACTCATGGATGGCTCCAGTGCAGATACGATTTGTTGTGCATCTGCTGATTCCTCACACTACAGTGGACAGCTGCCTTTCCCCTTCGACAACCCAACCAGAAGGGTGCCGGGCACTCGGCCACTCCGCCCTCCCTGGGCATCCTGGTCAGCCGTGCTTCCTCTCAGGTCAGCCCCTTCTCCCTTCTCCCCTGTCTCCAGGGCCAGCGCCTGGCCTCTGCCCTCTGCCCCCCGCTCCCTGGCCGCACTTCCTCCCCAGCACGGCTGGGCTCACTCTCCTCCATCTGTCAGTGATCCCAAACCTCTTTCTTGCCTAAGCTCCAGGGACCACATAATAGCTTTAAGCTTTTTTGAAATGTGGGATAGCTTTTGGGATTAGGGTCTTTAAAGAACAAAGAACAAATGACTTCAGGTTCTCAGAATGGAAAACAGTGAAATTTTAGGGCAGGAATGTTTATTTTAAAAGAAAAGGGGGGGCTGGGGCTGGAGCTCGTGGCAGAGCACTGGCCGAGCACGGGTGAGGCCCTGGGTTCCATCCTCAGACCACATAACAAAGTGAATAAATAGAGTTATTTAAAAAAGAAAAAGAACGCATACTAGTTGGTGACCATGTTCAACATGTCACTACAATCTGCAGCCCAAGGAAGAACTTGAAGCCTCATACAGATTCTTCCATCGTCACGATTTACAAATGTAGTTTTCATTCAAGGACAAAAATCATAGTTTCATAGATGGAAAAGTGAATCTTAAAGTGGTTAAGATAGCTTCACAAATGACATTAAAAAGTCCTTGTTGAGAATCAGAGTCGGCCTGTGGAATGACATTTGCGATGGCAGTTCTTTGACCATGGTGATACCGTTTGGTTTACACACCGCTTAGGAAAAATCATTGTGAGCACAAAGTGATTTTTATTAGGCCAGAGACGCATTTCCTGCTGTGCTGCTCTGTGTGCAGCCTGCACCTACACCCTGATGTCTGATGTCTCCGCAAAGGAACTGTCACGGTCCTGTTGTCTTCTGTGGAGCTCCAAACAGGTTCCCATTCTATCCACAAAGTGTTCCTGGCCCTCTTGCCGATTAGGATCGCCAAACATTCGGCATTTCATCATATCGGTGTGGATCATAGATGTTTATTAAATGAAATGCACGCCCACCCCAACTTTCTAAAGGGTCACAGTCCACGTATTTTCCCAGTAGAAATCCCAAGGCAGGTCTTGCACCTCTCACACTGCAGCCATCTAGGTGAGCAGAATGCCCTGGTTAAGGGACGTGCCTGTCAGGCGAGGGAGCCTCAGTCCCTGGACTTTGCAAGCACAGCCAGAGCTTCTGCAGCCACCGCTCCACAGTGACACAAACCCTTAACACCTAACAAATACTGGTCTGGAGTCCTCCAGCCCCTGAGCCTGCACGTCGGAGACCACGGACGTTTACGATGCCTGTGAGTCTCAGAAGAGCCAGCTCACATCTGAAGCTCACCTTGAAATACCTGGGCCTAGCTAGCATGGCAGTCTGCACGTGTCACTCAGCCTGAGGGGCGCCCAGACCAGACTGTTGCCTTGGTAACCCCCACTCCAGGGATGGTCCCCGGCATTCTGTCCTCCAGAGACTGCCAGCTGGGGCCCTCACCAGAGCCCTCGTGGTTAAAGTGCTGAGCGTGAGCAGCGGGCTCCACGGCAAGGTCAGGCTTGCTGCATGATGGGTGCTGAACAAGGGTCACCCTGAGGGTACACGAGGTGCCTAAGTCTCAGTGACCCCTCCCACCCTTTCTCCTCCAGAGCCAGGCTCGAGGTGTGGGTCTTTCTTGCTGTGGGGGGCAGACGCCAGGGCAGAGCAGCGTGTCTCCTGACGACAGGGGTAAGCCCAGCCAGCCCTGACCCCAGCATGCTGCAGAGTAGGTCTGAGTGAGCCTGCGCCCAGGGTGCTCTTCAGCACCTCCAGCCGACAGGGCTGCAGTGTGACTGAGCTCTCAGAGGAACTCACACTCACGGTTTTCTGCCTGCGCCGTCCCCGAGTTTATTCAGCGATCTGACTTGAGACTTGCATTCGTTATAATCCGGCATCTCCAGCAGCTGCGAGTGTTTCTGGAAGGACCCCAATGGCTGCACTGTCTCCAGTCTGTTGCGTGGGCATCCCGGGAGCCGGGGCCCATCCAGAGTTCCTGCAGTGGAAGCTCCTCTGGCACGCCTGCAGCTTCGCCAATCCCCCCGGGGCCCTGGGGGATAGGCTGTGGCCCGAGTGTGTTTCATGAACTGAAAAGGCTTCTAGCAGTCAGCACAGTGCAGGGCCCTGACTAGGGACTCCAGGGACGCTGCAGCCTTGGTCTCCCACATAAACCATGGCTGGAAACATCACAAAGGAAAGACCAGCAGAAGGAGCTCAGACGGCCCCCATCTGACACCTGGGAATTCACAGATGTTCTGAATTAAGGACAGTGTGCAGAGAACACTGGCTTCAAAATAGCCCCTTAATAAGGACGCATTCAAGAAACCAGCGACCCCCAAGTCATTCAGATGCACAAGCAACTCTGGATTTCCTGCAGGGCACTCACTTGTGAGCTTCTGTGGCCTGGCTCCCACGGCCCACACCACCCGCCCACGCCTTCTGCTTCCCCACCCTGCACCTGAGCACTTTCCTCCACGCCGGCTGCCTCGCCTGGTCCAGGTCATGCGTGACTCCCCTGGTCCCCTCCTGCTCAGGCCCCTGCTCCACAGCACTGAGAGTAAAACTCTTTGCGGCTGAAGGCCCTTGAGCGGTCGGCCTAAGTTCACTGGCGGAAGCCAGAGGTAGGGCCGGGCAGAGGATCAGCACTCACCTCCAGATCCAGGTCCAGGGAAACCCAGTCAGGACACAGGGCTGTGGGCAGGAGCAGTTGAACAGGGAAAACTTCTGCATCTGTTTTTGGTTAAAAGCAAGAGAAAGTAGTTCTGATTCACTTGGGCTCCGTAAAGAGAAGACACTGGGAGGCCCCTTCTCCCCACTGCACCCGAGGTCCAGCCCAACAGGTAGGTGAGCCTCAGGAAGAGAAGAGCCCACTGGAGGTTCTCCACGGGCCCCAGAGCAGCGCTGTCTTCTTCCTCTGGACCCGCTCGAGCCTCAGACCCTGATATGACCAGCGTGGCACTGTCAAGGTCACCTGCTCCCCCTGTCACCTGAGACTGGCCGTGTCCTGCGCCAGGCAGTCAGCGCCATGGCTGCAGCACTGGGAGGGGAGGTGGGCACTCCTGCAGACCAGCAGGTAGAATCGTACCTGAAGCAGAACCAGCACCGGTTCACTACCAAACCACCCTGCCATCCTCAGACAGATCTGATTAAGAAAAATAGTAGGCTGGGCTGGGCTCAGTGCATGTGTGAGGCGCTGGGCCCGATCCTCGGCACCACATAAAAATAAATTAAAAAAAATAAAGATATCATGTCCATCTACAACTAAAAAATATTTTAAAAAGAAAGAAAAATTGGCTATAAACCTCCTATTGAAATTAGTGAGGCGAGGCATTACCATTATGAATTCTAGACAGAAATGAGTGGTGCGTGCCCTTGAATCTCAGCAGTTCAAGTCAAGTCCTTTAGTTCATTTTTAAACACTGAAGCATGATCAAAAGGAAGGAGAAATGTTACTAGGAGCTTTTCATGAATTTTAAGAACAGATATTGGGTTTTATAATTTCGCTGAAATGGTGACTTAACACAAATTTAGTTCTGCAAGTTCTTGTAACGTCCCCTGTCTCTGCAAACCACGTAGAGGTCATAGGTAGGTAACTCTGTCCCCATCCGAGGGTTCAGGGCAGCACAGTAAGGAGAACACGACAAGATTCCAGGGCCACAGAGACCTAGATGAATGTCCTGGGTCACAGAAAGGGGACAGACTGCCAGACTGGCAGACCCAGAGGGTTCGCCCTGAGCAGAGCCTGAAACACTGGTCCACAGGGAGCTCGGCGGCTTTCCTGACCCTGCTCTTCCAAGGCTGGTGACCCTCCGCCTCCTCCTCAGCTCCATCCTGCCCCTGGCACCCCAGCCCCCCACGGGAGCTCCAGGGCGTCAGGCTGCAAGGCCAGAGCTTGGACGCCCAGTGCATCCCTGCCTCTCTCTGGAGGCGAAGAGTACTCCCCAGCCCAGTGGACACTCGGCCACACACCGCATCTAAAATGGCACCACTGGACTTCGTATGCAGACGTCCGCTGTTGGAAGTGCTCTCGCCTTAGGAAGATAAAAGTCAGAGCCTCTGAGCCGTAGAGAAATCACGTCAATCCCCAACAAGTGCAGGCATCCAGGAAGTCCAGGGACCCCTGCAGGGTGGGTGCTGTCAGTACAGTGGACGTCACCCTCGATACTTCACGCTTGTCACTGCCAGCTGGAGTCTGCCAAAGAGCCGGTCAGAGCGACTTGAGCACCACGCCTCCATTTCCACCCGGACCTTCCTCCCGCGGTGCTGTCTGGGGCCTGGGAGCTGCCGCTGATCCTGCGGGTCAGGGACTCTGTCGACTCAGTGCTCAGGAGATGGCAGAGGACTCTGTACTCCTGACTTGGTAGCTTCACGCTCTCACTCACTGTGATTCGTACATTCCACATTTACAACTTGGTTCTGTGAAGGAGTGTTAAGAAACTGGACTTATTTATACCTTTTACATCTTCAAGGTACCGTCCCAGGTTAAGGTAAAGACGAGGAGAGGTCGGAAACAGAATGCAGGTTCTCTCCCACGCTCTCTCCTCCCACCCGCCTCCCCTTCATGCAGGGCCCACTGGGCATCAGCCGTGACAGCATGAAGATGCAGGTGCCAGAGGCAAGCCTCACCAGGCTCGGCCGTCTTGGAGGATGTGTGGCCTGTGTTCTGGAGCCGCTGCGAGGCTGTCTGGGACTGGTGGTCAGGGGCATAGGTGGGGGAGGCCTGTGTCTGAGACACCAGGACCACAGCCATCTCCTCTCCTGGTGCAGAAGCTCCTTCTGGCGCCCTGACCACTCCACGACACCCAAGTTCCTGAGGGCAGGAGGCCACTCAGGGTGCCCACAGCAGTGGACTTCTGCTATGTTCACCCTTAATGGAGGAGTCCTGGCCTGATTCCCCGAGGACTTGCACCCGAAGAGCTGCCTCTGATTCAGGACAGGACAAGTCCCTAATATTAGGAAGTCAATGCTGAGTAAGTGGGAGGAGGAGAGCAGAGAGGAGCCTGCTAACTGAGGTTGGAACGTCGGCTGGGGCGAGAGAAAGCGAGAAGAGTTAAGCCACTGACGTCCAGACCCAAATCCCTTCAGGCCACTGTGCCTGACCTGGTGCTACCATAGTGACATGAGACAAGTGATGTCCAGACCTTGGTGACACGCAGGGGTGCTTGCTGCTCCAGCTCTGGAGCATCAGGCAGGGCGGTCCTGGCTAGGCCAGCTGGGCAGGGGCAGGCTGCCCACTGGTCTACAGAGAGGTGACATGGGCCCACCACAGGTGGCTTGTCCTGTGGCAGGCCTTCCTAGCATGTTCCTTGCTGGGCAAAAGCAGAGGGCCAGCACCACCAGTCCAATAGCCAGCACTCCACAAGACACCAAGTAGAAACAGGAGCTCAGTCCTGGAGCAGACCACGAGGCACATGCTGCCCGCTGACCCCAGGCCTCGCAGAAGTGTCAGTGAGGGTGCCGGGAGGGACGTTGAAGCCGACCTCACCTCCCGTACTAAAGGCAGTGGACACCTAGTGCCCACTCTGCTGCTGTAGCAAGCTAGCATCCGGCTAGCAACAGGGACAGCACAAATGTACTGTTCCCCGTCTGCAGGCAGCTCCTGGACTGGCCTCATGGGTTTCCTGCTCTGGTTTCATGGATAGAAATAAGGTGCCAGTCGGCTGGTTCTCGGCAGGATGCTCACTCAGGCTGTGGTGGGGGGAGAGGCTCTGTGTGCTCCCTGTCCATCAGCTGGTCCTTCTCAGCAGGAGGGACACCACGTGTTCTGGCCCCTCCACCTTCAAAGCCAGCAGAGTGGGCTGGGCTCTCGGCCTCAGCCCTTGCTGACCCCCGCCTCACTTCTGTCGCTTCCAGCCAGGAAACTTCTCTGCCCTCAAAGGCTCATGTGGTCGGACGGGGCCCTCTAGGTAGTCCAGGATAACTGCCTGATCTTGATTATACCAAGGTAATCCCTCACACAACACAAAACTCACGAAATCCAGGAATTTGGGTATGGACATTGGGGGCCATTTGCTCACCACGCCTGGATCCCCAGGATCACCATCAGCCCTTCCTGCCAGCAGCCTGTGACAGTGTGATACTGGTGACTCCACTGTCCAGCCCCAGGTGGAACTTCTCAGCTGCCAGCAGCTTGTCAGCCACGTGTGCTGCTGGGCTTGGGCACACACAATGACGTCCCTTAGGGAGCGTCTGCTGACTACTCTTGGCCACAGGATGGGAGGTTACCCTTGAGCCTCCTGCCCCCAGAGCTGGACACAGCTCAGTTCTGTTGCTGGGGCCACCTCGCTCACGGCAGCCAAGAGTCGCTGATGTGACACACCTGTGGCCAAGACCTGGGCAGAGCTCAGTGCCAGGGAAGACACGGCATCCAGCTTCTGATGACCATGGGCGTGCCTACGACTGGTCCCGGAAGGGACAGGGGCAGACGACGGCAACAACGGAGCCGGGTAGATGTTCATGCTGTCACAGGCTCTGGGCCCACACTGTGCAGGCAGAGCTGGGGAGCTGTGCTTCGCGTCCGGCCTTTTCCTATGGTCAGTCAGTCTGCGTGCTGCTGCTCTGCTTGCTTGTCAGTCCCTGCTCCATTCTTGGTGCCACCGTGGGAGCAGCCTGTGCCATGTCAGCAGCCCACCAGGGGCCGGTGCGGCTCAGCTGGTGGTGGGCACTGGAGCCTGGGGGCACTGGACGATCCTCGAACCGAATGTCCACCGTAAGCCATCAGGTGGCCCAAGCCACACCTCTCCCACCCAGAGCCCTGCTAAGTGCCCTATGTGCCCAGCGGGGCTTGAGTCTACCCTGCAAGCTAGAGGGGGAACGTCAGCACCCACATTGCCAGCAGGTCTCCACCAACCACTTCCACTACCTCTTCCTCCTGGGCCCAGGACAGACGCCCGGTCCCACGTAGCACCAGACCACGAGCTGCGCCTCCACCAGCAGCTGACCCCACGCCCTCTGGAGGTAGGATGCGGATGGAAGCCTGCGTTAGTTAGTGGAGAGATGGGGGCGCTCTAGGTGAGGAGCCGCAGGAGTGGCCAGCCCCAGAGAAGGGGTGCAGCGGTCTCTGCAGCCACACAGGCTCCAACGGGACCATGGCACTGCCTTGATCTTCTCTGTTCCCAGGAAAGATTGAGCCCTTCCTCCTCCTTTTCAGTGGGCCTTGGGACCCCAGGACTCTGCACCAGGCCCCTCCCAGGCCCTCCCCGTGCTGGTCCTTTCCTGTGGCTCCGTGGCCCGTGGCAGGAGCTCCTCGTCTCTGTCTTTGCTCCCCGTGAGCAGCACCACACTCTTCCACCTCCATGGGGGAGAACACCCTCTCCTCCTGGCACCTGCCGGTCACTTCTGCTTCGATACCAAGCGCTCTCGGCCAAAGCCGCCACCTGCTGCTCACACTCAAGGCTGGGAGGCCACTCCCGCTAGAGCGTGCTGTTCCGTGTCTCGGACAGCACGTGAGGCCACAGGAGCCCAGGAGGAGCTAGGTGCCCAGGTCTGGACCGGCTCCCCTGTCAGGCTGTCCCGCCATCCTGATGGCCACCATGCGGGGCCTGGCTCAGGCCACCTGGGGGTGTGGTGTGCTGGAGAGTGCCGGTCCTAATGCCCACCCTTCCTTTCTGCAGAGACAGAGGCTGTGCAGACGCTCATCCCAGGAGCACTGCCATGGCTCATTCTAAGGCCGTGCTGGGTCTCAGAGGAGCATGCTTGGTGAGTTTGCTCAGGACTTAAATCGCTCTAATCACTTAATGCACCAAGCATTCTTGCTCCAAGAAAGGGAAGGTTCCTTTCTTGGTAAGAAAACAAGCATTACAATTGGTTGGCAGCCGCAGCTGGAATCAGTTATGAAAGGTCGTATAAACAGGCACATGTTTTCATAAGGCCTTTTAAAATGCAAAATGCCTATACATAGTAAAGTGATCCTGTGGTGGTACAGCTGCATGCGGGTCTTGTACACGTCCGTTTAATGTAGAAGAGATTACACTAATTCAGGCTGAAAGTCAATTAACTGCACACTAATCTCCTGCTGAAAGCTCCCAAGTAGGATTCAATCTGTTACATGTCAACCTAGATTTTTTGCAGTCACTGAAATACACTTGGATTAAAAACATAGGCATGGTGATCTGTGACCTTCACAGTTGCTAGGATTCAGCTGAATCTGCTGGAAGCTTCCAAGAGAATTCTTTTATTTTTAATGGTAAGAGCTTGCGTGGGACACAAGGACGCTCACCCTTGGCCAGTGTCGACATCTTGTCCTTGCTGTCACTGCTGTGACTCTCGTAAGGAACTCGTCTAAAGCTCTGAAACGTCAGCAGGAAAGGGAAACGGTCTGCTGCAGCTCGGCCGCGTCTGGGCACGTTCCACAGAGACCTTTCCCTCCACCGTCAGTTTCCATGAACGTCAACCAGAGCCCAGGACCAACCCGGCCGCGGCCGCTCTTCGCGGACCATGTTCACACCTGGGCCTGATTTAACGCACAGCCCCTTTCCTGTGGAGGGGAGGGCTTCTGCTCGGAGCCCCTGGTCTGCAGCACCCTCTCCAGGCTCTGCCGGCTCCGGTGCCCTCAGGGCCTGCGCCCTCCACAGCCAGCGCCCTCCGCGCCCGACTCCCGCCTGCCCTGCCGCAGCCCTTCTTGTTTCAAGCACTTCACGTGTCCTGCTGGGTCATTGTTGAGGGGACTGTTTGGACTGACTTTTCCAGGTCGGCTCTGTGAGGCCGGCACCTGTCCATCTTCCTCGCTCTGGCCCAGCAGAGGCCTGGTGGCCCGACACAGCGTCCAGTGAACACCTGTGGGCTGAGTGGACCAATTTTCTCTACTATGTCACCTCCCATGAACTCTGCTAGAAATTCTTTTGTTCATTAATTCCCCAAATAAAAATACTGAAGACAAATTAATAAAAATAAAATATTGCCATAGATGTTCACAGTCCCATGAATGTTTCCTTCGTGAGCATTTCTGCCTTCCGTACTACCTGGAAAGCAGACACCTCAGTGTGCCCCTGATCCAACCTGAACCAAGGGGGACAGTCCTGGCCCTGACCCGCCCTGCGCATGGCCCTGGTTCTGCGTCTCAGCACTGTCCTGTCTTCTCCGTGTGGGGCTGGGGGAGCGGGCGCAGGGAGCTCTGTGGGGCTCTCGGGCAGCTCCTCCGTGAGGCCCGATCTCCAGGGCACGGATGGGATGCACCTGCCTGAGGGAGCACAGGCCACCTAAGTCAGCAGATGCCAATGCCTCGGAGCCCGCCTCGGTGACAGCTCAGTGACAGCTCCTCCCATGTGACTCGGCTCTGCAGAGACGTTCCTCAGCCTAGCACAGCCTCCACATCTGGGGCACCGTGACTCCCTGCCGCTCGGCACAATTCCAGGACGAGGGTGTTTGGAGGCGAGTTAATGGCTGCAGGGACCACCCGGGACCACCACTCTCCACTGCCCCCTGCTTGAAATAGAAAACCAGAGTCCCCTCGAGTCTTGGCATGGGTGCCACTGCCCACGGGGTGGCACCTGCCGGCGTGCCAGCAGATGACGGGGGGCAAGAGGCCCCTCAGACGCAACGCTCAGGTCTCCTCCTGAGACGACTGCGTCCATCCGCCTGTCCATCTGCCCTCCAGTTTATTTTTAATCCAGAAAACAAGTTGGGTTCTGTTTCCTCTGAGTTTCCACAACTGAACTTGGTGTCACTTGGCGTGAAGTCTCCTCCACTGCTTCATGATATCGGTTCTCTTCCTCTCTGCACTTCAGGGAGCCTCACCTGCTCTTGATTCTTTTAGAATCTCTGTGCCCTGGGATCTGACAGGCCTGGCACCCCTCCCCCTTCTGTGGTCTAACCACTGGGCTTCCCCTCTGCCTGGGCCCACCTCTGTGGCCGCCTCCCCTTTCCTCAGTCCCGACAGCTGTGCCCACTGCCCCAGGAGGCAAGCATCAGACGCAGCCCACAAGCCAAGAGATGTGTAAAAAGTTTAAAGCCAGAACCTGGGCTGTGGGTAGACCCTGCTGGGATGGACTGGCCCGAGCCGCCCGTTCTGGGGACCCTGGAAACACGTGAGCAGAGCCACTCTTATCTCGCGTCTCGTCTCTGGGACGCTCTGGCTGGCTGAAAGGTCCTGATGTAAGGAAAGCAGTGTCCTTTCCCTTCGGCCTGGAGCGGGCTGCCCCGGCCCTTCTCCCCGGGCCTGGCTGCCAGGAAGGCTCCTGCCACCAGGCTCTGCGTAGCCATGGCCTCTCCTCAAGCCCCCTGCCCCCCACCGGGCAGGGAGGGGCCGCTGGGCCAGGTCCCTGGCAGGCCTGGGGGCTCTTCACCCGGGGCATTCTCCCTACCTCCACCCACTCTCCCTTGGGGCTCATCTGGAGGTGGCTGGGATTGTCATGGTGTCACTCGCGTCTCTGGGTCTGCGTTCCGTTCTGGATGCCTTTTTGCTGTGTATGGTGTCACTTCTCACACCTCCAGCTCATCGATGGCTTCAAGTCACCTTGTACCGTTTACTAAAAATGGAATGAAATTTAATAGTGATAATTGGGCCATGTTTTCATATTCACAGACTCAGATTTCCCCATTGCTATGGGATATACACCTCCAGAACTCCTGTGCGAGTGCAGGGTGTGCAGAGGCCACACAGATGTCAGACCTGTCACCTGAGTAGTAGACTGATCCACTTGAAGGACTGATCTCGAATGGGCTGACTCGGCGGTGACAGCAGGCAGGTGGGTGACGGGAGGTGGTGGGCCCTGGAGCTGTGCCCCGGAAGGGGGCATCTTCACTGTGGCTCCCCCCTCTCCGCTCTGCTTCCTGGCCCCCAGGAATGGAGCAGCGCTTCTCTGCCACACCCTTCCACTGAGATTCTCTGCCTTACCTCCCACCCAGAGCAGCGGAGTCCGCTCACAGGGACTGGACCTCAGAAACCGACTTTCCCCTCCAGGTGTTTCTCATGGGTGCTTTGGTCACAGTGATGAAAAGCTAACACGCTGTTCTTGTTTCACAAATCTAATCCTTTTTCACGGTTGAGAGAGCTTTGCCTATGACCCTTAGGGTGCAGGGGTGCCTCACGCTGTGCTGGATTTCTCTGTCAGTTTCCTTTCTGAGCTTCTCGCATCTCCGTCAGCGACCTGCAGGCGGTCTTTCAGATCTGACTGTCTCTGTAAGATCTTTTCTTCTTTTACTGAGTTTTCCCTCACACTCCTACGGCCTGGAACCTACGTGTGAGGGGAGCGAGCGCGGCGAGCGCGGGAAAGGCCCCGGCTCCCTCCATTCAGCTGCTATAGTAAGGCACCTTCCACTGGGTAGCTCAGAAGCAGACGCTTCTCACAGTGTGGGGCCGGAAGTCCCTGAGCAGTGCCCGCTGACTCCGTCTGGTGAGGGCGTTTCCTGGCCCACAGGTGGCGCTGTGTGCTATGTCCTCCCACAGTAAGCACCACCTGGTTCCTGGGCCTCTTTTGCAAGGACTCCAACCTCATTCATGAGAAGCCCCTGTGACCCCAGAACCTCCGGAGCTCTGGGAGTCAGGATTTCGGCATACGTGTTTTAGGGTGACTCAGAGCTCCCTCTCCGGGTGCATTTCTGCATGCTGAGCACTTCCATGGCAGAAGTCTTCAGCTGGTCTATGGGGACTCAAAATGACAACTCTGGATCTGTAGTGGCACCAGATCAGAGTCCTTGTGCACACACAGGAGGTGTACGTGTACACACACACACACACACACACACACACACACACACGCTGATGTGTTTTTTAACGATGACGAGTGCTCCTGGAGAGGAAAAGTAGTGGATCTCTTACATCATGCATCTATGCTACTTGGGGTTTTGCACGCGGCTGTGTTGGAGCTTAAAGCCATTTCTAACACTGAAGCAAGTGCTCTTTCTGCTGTGAGGGCCAGTTCATCACTGCCGGCCGGGAGGAGGCAGGCCTGGGCCGCCCTCCAGCTCCTGCAGCAGCGGAGTTCTGGGCAGGCACTGACCTCTCTCAAGGGAGGGTCCAGGACCCTCTGGAGCTCACGGTGTGTAGCCCCGGCTGCTGTGCAGGGGGCACGGCTGCAGTCAGCCTGGCCCTGGAGAGCCGCGTGGTGGGCTGGGCTCCCAGGCAGAGGCCTCGTTTTCCCTCACAGAGCTCGGCAGTCCTGTAACTGACCACCAGAGCGCTCGGAGCCAAGAGCAGCCCACTTTTAGCAAGCACACACCAACCTGCAGCAAATATCTGTTCTGTTCTCCTGTTTCCACTTCCCATGTTCTTCCACAGTCTCCTCTCTTTCCTTAATTCCCTCATTTATTGGCTTTTATCTTCTGTATTTTTGTAAGTTTCCTAAAATCTTATTTAAAACAAAGCGGGGTATAAATAACTGAAAGCAGAAGTAGGCAAAGCACACAGTTCCAGGGCACAGTGACATTTCCATTTATGACCTAAACTGACCGGTTTGACTGCTGCTCCTAAAACCACCCTACTTTGATTTCCCTCCGGAGCCCTGGGGAAGCCATTTACTCTACATGCTGCAGAGTCTATTAAGCATCAAGGGATCCTGTCGAGGCAACAAGGAGAAAGCACCAGACTTTCCCATGGGTCTGCAGACGGGAGGTTTCACAGGATGGCTGTGCAGGATGAAGGAGCGGGCATCAGTGTCAGCAGACAGTGGAGGCCTGAGCCCTGGTTTGTGTCTCCCATTAGCTAAGCCCAACCAGACGCCTTCATTCACACTCGAAAGCCGTTCTCTATGCCGCTGCTTCTGAGCCCCAGGGACACACAGAGGAGTCGTCTGCTTCCATAAGCAGCAAGTCGCCTCCTGTTGTATCACCGTTCTCGGAGGAGGGAGACCCGAAGTCGCCTCCTGTTGTATCACCGTTCTCGGAGGAGGGAGACCCGAAGTCGCCTCCTGTTGTATCACCGTTCTCGGAGGAGGGAGACCCGAAGTCGCCTCCTGTTGTATCACCGTTCTTGGAGGAGGGAGACCCGAAGCTTTCCAGCCCGTACCTGGTGAAGAGGGCGTGCTGGCCAGGTGGGCACCACAGTGCTGGACCACACCACGGCCCCGCCGAGCCACAGAGTAACAGGAAGGTGGAAAAGACAACCCCAGTCAAACCAGAAGTGGTCAGGACCCAGCCCCAGAGCAGTGGCCCTGTGCCAGGCCCAGGGAGGACGCACAGGCTGGCACACAGCTGCTCCTCAGGGCGGGCACTTCACAGGCACCCTGGGCTGGCGGGTGGCTGTAGCCCCTGCAGGGGAGGGAAGAACTGCCCACGCTCCCCTAACTGTCCCTTGCTCCAGGTGCCCCTGGAGGCAGCAGGCGGGCAGGCTCCGGGCAGTCCAGGAGAGCCCGGCTCTGGCGCCTTAGCAAGCAGCAGCCCTGCGAGAGCCAGGGGAGGGCTGGCCGAGGAGGAGGCCACAGCGGTGCGGCCCTGGCAGCACAGCATCCAGCCGCAGCACTGGGCCCCGCTCCCCACTCCCTGCACACTCTCCCTTTGTGACGTGGGGTCTGGCCATGCTGCCCAGGGGGCCTCTCACCCTGGGCTCGAGCCACCACAGGTGCCCCTCACAACCAGCCTCCCCCGCAGGGTGGGGAAAGTGTCCCTGGACGGATGGGCCCTCCCAGCTGTGGAAACCACGTACGGAGACAGGGTTGGCAGGTGGGAAGCCGCACACCTCCACCTGCCGACTCCACAGGCCCGGGGAGAGGAGAGGAGAGCACCCGGGAGAGCCACATCAGGACCCGAGCACGCCCTGCACCCACTGTTACCCAGGCTGGTCTCCCTCGTGGTAAGAACACTCGATATGAGACCTCCAGGTGGCAGTTCCGAGTACTCAGCATGGCCGGCCTCGGGCTCCAGGACTTCTGGCTTTGCTTTCTGGATGACTGAAGCTCAGTGCCCTGTCTTCACTCCCTCCCCGTGACCCCCCAGCCCACCCCCGGCCACTGCTGGGCAGCGTCTCCTGTGGGTGCAGGCACCACGACCCATCACACTTGTGCCCGGCACGTTCTCCACCTCATCCGCCTCGAAGCCCCCGGCTGTGTCCAAGTCCCACCCACCTACGTGACACTGCAGATCTGGACGCTGGGATTCTCTGGGTTTTCGTCTCGGGCCCCTGCATGTGACTGGAAGCAGGACGGCGGGATCTCAGGAGGGCGCTGCTGCCAGGGCTTCCAGGCACCTCCCGTGGTCTCCAGCCCTGTGGCGCCACTTCCGTCCCGACCCAGCCTCTGCGCGACCTCACCAACCTCGAGATGTCTCTGGCACAGATGGGGTCCCCTCTCAGAGGTCCTGGCCGGTCCTCTGGGTCCATGTGGGGAGCCAAGTGCTTCCCGTGTGGCTTCTCTGGAGAAGCATCTGATGTGCTTCTGCAGGCTCCACGTGGGTGCTGGGCCTTCCACGCAGCTCTAGGACTCCCTTCCCACGTGGGCTGTGACCCTCCTGGACGCGTGGCCCGCCATTCCTACCAGGCTTCCGGCTGCCTTCTACCGCTGGGCTTCCCTGGCTGGGCGGACGCTCTCTGGTCTGAGGCCACCCTGAAGGTCTCTCCCGCGTTGCCTTCACTCTCGGCACCACCTCCAAAGCTGCGGTGGGCATCTCCCCGGGCTGCTTCTGGTAGTTTGTGGCTTCGGGCCACTTTCTCCTGGCAATCGCCATCACGTCTGTCGACTGAACAGATGGCAGGTTTCATGGTGGCTCTGCCCACAGAAACGTCTCGTGGGTCATGTCCACCTCCCTCCCTCACCCTCTGCCCGCCCCACGCTCTGCCTCAGCCCAGGTTGGGTGGATCTGTGTGCACGGTGCAGATGGGAGGCACCTCCTTCCTCCGGTGGTCCCCAGTTTCTCCTGCGATGACCGTTGTGTGTCCTCAGGGCTGCGGTTGAAGATCAGCAGAGCAGGCATGGGCCTACCCGGGTCTCTGTGCCTGTTGGTGCCAGGACCTCGCCGTTCTGTGTCCTGGACCTCACAAGGTAGCTGGCAATCAGCAAGTACGATCCAACTTCTCCTTCGTGCCTAGAGGCTCAGACTTGGGAGCCCATGTTAAACTTTAGGGTACTTTTTCTATTTGGAGGGGATCGCGTTGAATCTGTAGATTGTTAGTGTGAGTATTTTAACAAAAGTGCACCCTCCAGCACGTGGATGTAAGAGTCTTGCACTTGCGGGTGTCTCTTTTGTCCCCGTCACTGATGTTTTATGACTTCAGTGTTCAGGTCCTTCACCCTTTTGATCAACTTGGATCCTGCTCTGAGCTGTCCCTTGTGTGGGATGACGCGGGATGACACAGGAGCACGCGTTCAGAGGCGAGATGCTGAGAGCCTCAGCCTGATCAGTGGACTGACGAGGTGGAAGGGCTCTGTGGTGCATGGTGACGGTGGACAGGTGGTGTGGCTGGAGAAGGTGGCCACAGGGTGTGTCCTGGGAGTCACAGGTCCTCCCCAGGCTTCTCGCCCTCTCTTCCTGGCTGTCACAGCTGAGCAGCGATGCTCCACCACAGCCTTCACCCTGATGTCCTTTCCCCTGGGCCCAGAGCAGTGGAGTTGGCTGACCACAGGTGGACCTCTGAGGCCAGGGACCAAAGTGAACCTTCCCTCATCTGGGCTGCCCTGGTCACGGGGTAAATGCTGACCTACACAAACCCCAACTGTCTTCTTTCTTTTCTGCCTTATGAATGGGATGATTCTCCTCACTTCCTTGGGGTGGTGGTCATCAGTATTTCGGAACATGATGGCACTGCATGCAGATCGTGTGCTCTGCGGCTTCACTGCCCTCGCAGTCTAGACGTTAGAGAGGGAACCGAGGGCTGCCACGTGTGGGCCTGGTCTTCAGCCCCCAGCAGCAGCTTGACTTCCCCTCCAGTCTGGCGACTCTGTCGCCTCTTACCCAACCAGCGGGCGGGACTGTGTGGAGGACAAGTGGTGTGCGTGGGCGTCCTGTGCTGCCCTGACCCACGGGGGAGCCTTCGGGGTCCCACCATTGAGCATGAGGTCCCAAGCGTGGGATCGGATGGGTGCATCCCTGAGGGGTCGGCATGGGTGTGTCACCGTGGGGTTGGCACAGTATGTCCCCAAGTGTGGGGTCAGCATGGGTGCGTCTCTGAAGGGTCAGGTTGAGTGTGTCCCCCTGGGGTCTGTGCGTGTGTCCCCGAGCACTAGGTCATGCTACTTCGTGGCACGCTGGCTCCTGTCTCAGGTGGGAGTCTTCCTGGGACAGCGTGTGCATGGTGTCCGGAGTCCGGCGTCCCGTGGCTCGCGGTGGCTGGTGGCCGTAGCGCCCTGAGCCCTGGTCTGGGGTGAGCGCCGCCTGTCAGCGCCCTCGCGTCCTCAGGGCCGCCGCGTTCCCTTGTGGGGTTTCCTGTGGTGTCCTCGTGTGGCTTTGGTGCCAGGTGACAAGGGCCTTCTGAAAGGGGTCAGCAGTGTCCCCCTTAGCATCTGGGTCCTCTCACCCACCCGCAGAACTCGGGGGAGCCTGCGGGGCCTGGGCGTCTCCCTCTGCAGTGCCTCCTGGTCGCACAGGGTCACCGGGACCTGCCCCTTGCCCCCGGGCCCTGTCAGCCTCCTGGCCGCTGGTTCGCCCCTTTCCCCGTCAGTCCCCCTGGATGTCTGACGATTTTGTTGATCTTAAAAGTCTGCTGAGGTTTTTAAAATTAAATTTGCTTTTAAACCAGCATAAAAAATACAAATATCCTGTGTATGAAAGGGTACCACGTGCCACTGGGACAGGGTGGGGGCGTCTCCAGGACCCACACTCATGGCCTTCAGCTGCCCGGGACTCGGCAGCCCCTCCCGCCCCGGGAGCCTCACCCTCTGTCTGTGGTGTGTCCATGCCAACCTGGGGCTGAGTGGCGTCGGGCTGGGGTGGGTCTGCCCTGGCCCCGTGCAGGTGTGGACCCTCTGACCTGCCTTCTCGGAGCTCCTCCGCTGCGTGGCGGAGGCTGGCGTGCTTTGTCTGTTGCCGTCTGTCTGAAGAGAGTTTTAATTTTCCTTTTGATTTCTTCTTTGACCCCCTGGTTGTTCGGGAGTGTTACTTAGTTTCCACGTATCTGAAGTTTTGGGAATTCTTCCTGTTATTAATATCAAGTTTCATCCCACCTGGGGTAGAAAAGATACTGGATTTCATTTCCTTCTTAAGTTTGTTCAGAGTCGTTCTGTGGCCAACACAGGCTGAGCCCTTGAGCAGAAATTGCTGCTGGCTGCCGTGGGTGACCCTCTGAAGGGTCCTGCTAGGTGCATAGGGTGGCCAAGACCACTGTTGCTGTTGATTCTGTCTAATGGCCCCCGGATGCTTCACAGTGAGGGCTAGGTCTCCTCCCTCACTGCGAGGCTGTGTGCTCCTCCCTCCAGGTCTGCAACTCGGTATCACACGTGAATGCTGTGACGTTGGCTGTGTGTTTGTGATTGTCACAGCCTCTTGATAAGTCAATCCCTTTATCCTTATGACAATCTTGGTCATGTTCCGTTGGCTCCAGAATTTGTTTGGTCCTTTCTTATGGTTCATATCTCTTTATTTAAAAAATCACTTTCTTCTCATACTCGTGTCCAAGGTTTCGTGTCATGGCTAACTGTGTTCTGTCATAGTTCACGGAGCTAAGGGGACACCTTGGATTCTTTCTCTGGTCATCCACAGACGTCCATCTCTGGTTGAGTGTGAGTCTTGGCTTTGCTCCCTGGATGGTGCTGTGCTTCCTTGGTTCCTCATGGTCCTCTGGATCTCGAGGGTCTGCGTTCTCCCTGGAGGGAACACTCTGCTGCTCTGGTCTCGCTGACTGGCTCCCGGACACGAAGTCCTTTACCCGGCCGCTGAGACAGACTCTGGGGTCTGTGTGTGTGTCCGTCCCTCCCTGGGGAAGACCAAACGTTGTGCCCTTCTTTAGTGAGTATCTGTCAAAACAACACGCTGCACACTGATCCAGACACCAATTAAAATACATTTAAAAAGTAAAACCCTAAAAACATCTTTCTGGAGAATCCCAGAGATTGACTGGGAAAGAATAGCAGCCTGGTCATTCAAATGGAGATATTGGGTGGACGGAGATGTGAGCACCGAGATCCCAACACGTCTTGGGGGTGCCCTGGTCAACGGAGCCAGAGCCTCCCTCCCTGCCTGACCAGCAGCTGCCCGCCTCGGTCTTCCAGCGCCTTCCCCTGGGCAGACCTCAGACAGAACGCGAGGGCCGCTGTGTCCCACTCCTTCACCTTGCCCCAGTCATGTCACGGTGAGGACAGAGCAGAGACCCGTCTGGAAAGTCAACACAGGTACCCACAGAACTATCCTGTTGTTTTTACGTGACTTTTAATCTGAGGAACATCATGGAAATGGGTCCTACGAATTCCAGACCAGGGAGGAAGGAAGAGAATCCGAGACGGGCAAACTCGTGTGCAGGGCTACGCTTTCCCTCAGTGAATGTGACGGAGTCCTGAGGCTACGGCTGAGAGCAGAACTGAGCCAGGAGGAGGGGGCCGTGCGAAGACCTGGCCAGGGAAGACCTCCCAGGATCCCCAGGAGGCCCGCGTGTGCCCACTCCAGAGCCTGAGACGCCCAAGGCTTCCTCGCGTCCAGTCGGGGCGGCCCAAGCAGCACCCTTCATGGAGGGGGGAGACATTCCATAACTGGGCTTCCCGCTGTCGGTGAGCCAAGGAGAACGTGGCTCCTCCAGGAGGAGTGAGGTGGCAGGAGGGCCACAGTGGCGGCCGGGCCAGCGTGAGCGGTTCCGCCTGAGGGATCTTCCACACGGTGACCAACAGGGAGACTTGGCTAAAGTCGGTGGATGGCCTTTAAGGAGGTCCTGTTCAGTTTGCTTAACAAAGTGAAACCCTCTGACTCCGTCCGAGAGGCCCAGCCCCAGGCCACACAGGAGCGGCTGAGTTAGGGGTCCACGTGAGCGTCCACTGCAGCTGGAGACCAGGGAGAGGGAGGCCTGGCCCCTCGGCCACTGCTCCACGCAGCCTCCAGAAGGAGGTTCTGCTGTCTCAGTAAACGTGGGTGGGACTGGAGAAAATGTGCCGACCCAAGACCAGGCGCGTGGGATCCCAAGCAGCAGACCACACAGTGAAAGAGGGTCTGTGGCCGCAGCGCCTCGGCAGAGACAGGAGGGACGACCGGGGGAGCAGGGTGGGTGCTGCAGGCCCACCCTGGAGCCACACAGTAGTGTCTTCCCATTGCTCTGAGAACCGACACCACTGTCCACAACAAGAAGTGACCATTTCAGGTGACCGACATGCCAGTCAGCTTGATTTGACTTGCCCACGTTGAATGCAGAAATCACAGCTTCACCTGGTACCCCATGAGTGTGCACAATTACAGATTTTCTATCTATCATACATAAATAGTAAAGTTCACAACAAGGAAAAGACATACTGAGGGGTCAGCTGGCCACCAGAGTTTGACTCAACTCCTTGAATGTGCCCTGGGTACCAGGTATCTCAGTGGCTCCTCCTCAGCTCACACTTGCTCAGCTGGACAGATGTGTCCAGAGAGGACATCATCCAGCACCAGTCCCCAGACTTGGAGGACCTTGTGTTCTTGCAGCAGTGGGAACATGAGAGTCTGGGGACAAGTGGCCTCTACTGAGATAGCACTGATGAAGCACTTGTGCACACCTGAGGGGTGGCAGACACCAGTGCCCCACGCAGAATCTGCAGAAGTCCTGGGGTCACGAGTCCCATTCCATTCCCCCCCAGCTTGCCTGTGCGATCTGTGCAGAAAGCACTGCCTTAGTCTGTTGGTCACTCACCACAGCCACTGAGGCTCAGGAGGACTCTGCACGCAAACGTCAACACGCTCCTCGTGCCTTGCACTCAGTCCCTCACAGACACCCACAGTGCACACACGTATGCACAGCACCCATATGCACGTATACACATGCACACACCTCACACACACCCACTCACAGCACACACACTTACACATACACCTCATGCACACCCACACCACACTCACACCCCCACCCACCAACCCCACACATATGCACATATATACACATACGTACCACACCCACACTACACACCACACCCACACTGCACAGACACGCACACACACCCACACCCACACCCACACTGCCCACATACCCAGACCCCACAGCCACACGTACACGGGTACACGTCACACATATGCACACACACTGCACACACACGCCTCACATGTTACGCAGCACACGAGCATGCACCCTCGAGCACTGCCCTCGGCCGGCCAGAGTTGAAGGGAGGCCGCCCACTGCTTCCCGCCCTGGCCCTGGCGGTTTGGCCACACCACCCACAGTCATCCTGCAGGTGTGTGGCCGACGTGAGGCTGCAGGGGCTGCTGCGCCAGGCGGGGCAGTCACCCTCGGAGGTGGGTGACCAGGAAGATTGGGGTCCTTCCAGCTCTCTGAAGTGCCAGAGAGCCCCGCCTCTGAGGCACCTTGACACTGTCCAGGACAAGGCCAGTGCCCCAGCCCTGGCAGCCTCGGCTTCAAACAGCAACGAGGGCCCTGTGGACGTGGGGAATGGCCATGCGCCTTCCTTCCACCTCATGAAACCGTGCGGCTGCCAGCCCTCCTAGGGCCTGACCCCAGCAGGCACAGAGCAGGAGCAGTCTCTGCAGGGCACGTGGTGGCTGACCAGAGCCCGGGAACAGACGGTCCACGCAGAGGGCCAGCAGGCACAGAGCAGGAGCAGTCTCTGCAGGGCACATGGTGGCTGACCAGAGCCCGGGAACAGACGGTCCACCCAGAGAACCATGGACCAGCTCACTCCTACCCCCAGGAGGCAAAGGCCTGAATGGAGACCCACAGGCAGACTTCCAGGAGCTGGGGGCCCGCCAGGACCCTACAGACGGTGGCCACCTCCTTCTGCAGAACAGCCTGGCTGGCCGAGACCCAGCACAGCTCTGAGGTGCCCAGTAAGACGAGACCTGCCATTCCTTTTCTTCCCCTTGCCGTCCCTGTGACGGAACCATGTGATCCTGGAGCACGGCGCTGGCATGTGAAGGTGGGGCCTCAGGCCTGGACCCGGCCAGGTCAAGACAACGGCCGTGTGGACAGCCTCCACCCTCCTGGGTTGGCCTGGTTTGCAGAGGGCTCGGTGTGGCGTGCCTCGGGAGGCAGAGCTGCCGATGGACATTACATGTTTCACACCCACGCTCCAAACAGAGGCCCAGTGACCCCAAAGCCATGTCCCTATGTGGACCAACTCTGTGAGGGCAGAAGTCCTGCCAGCATAGCGCACCTGCCCCACAACAGGCCACCGCATCCCCAGGTCCCTGGAGAAAGCGTGAGAGTGGGCATCAAGAGGGACAAGGCAGACTGGTCGCCCTCAAGCCCATTCAGGAGGGTGGTGAGGCTACCACTGTGACACCCATTCTCATCCGACAGCAGCTACGGCGCTGCCTCCAGAAGATGGTCATGCTGGAGGAGCTACAGGAGAACATCCGGATTTTTGGCTTTTGACATTCAATAGCAAAAGCCAAGTACACAGCAAGCAATTCAGAGAAGAAATAAGGAGACCACCCAAGAGGCAAGGAGAACGGGGGCAGGGCTGGGTGGACAGGGCCTTCCGTGCCCAGGCCTGAGGCTGCAGCTTCATGGAGCAGCCCGGGAGGCGGGAGTCAGGCTGACCTGGGCCAGCTGCAAGCAGGGCTCCCGTGGGGCACTCGGAGCTGGCAGGTTCCTGCCTGGACCCAGGCGGTGGTGCGCGTGTGTGCACACCCAACTGAAAGAAGCACAGGGCATGACTTCTGGAAGATGCGAGAAACCGTTAATGGTGCTGGTCCTTAGGGACAAGCAGGCTGTCTTGGGGAAGGTGGACGCTCACTTTTCCCCTAGAAACGCCCATCATGTTTGGACATTTTTGAAATTCACTCATTTGACACAGAAAGGATACATTATTTTACAAGAACATAGTCAAAAATTCACAGGGAACATACAGAAAATTATAAGTATTAAGAAAACTCTTTATGTAAATTTTGTAGTTTCCAGAAAAATGACAAAAACAAAGTGAAAATTCATCAGGGCAGGAAGCAGCCGGATGGAGCCAGGAGGAGGGGCAGAGACCCCGAGTTCCAGGGAGGGGCAGCCGAGGGCTGCAGCGCACCCCGTGCTCTCATCCAGGCCCTGGAGTGGTGCCCAGCCGCGGGGCAGGCGGGTGTGAGGAGCAGGAGCCCTGTGCACCCAGGGGAAGCAGCAGCCACGTCCAGGCAGGCCCATGGCACTGCAGGGAACGGAAGCTCATCAATGGCACAAAAATCAGGCTGGACTTTGGCCTGTCAAGTAAGCTCTTCACACCGAGGAGGTCACTAGAAGGCAGCGGCTCCACGTCCTGTGGAAGTTTCCCGAGAACTAGACACATTAATAAAAGACAAGCTGCGGTGCCCTGCAGAGGCAGAGGCAGGGTGCTGCCCACCAGGACCTCTCAGCTTTGCTCTGGATGTGGAGCAAAGGGAGCTGCTCAAGTGCCTGTGGCTGACCCGTGCAGGTGGCCCTTATGTGGGGAGCTGGTCCTCGGAGGAAGCGCAGCTGCCCTGAGCTCCAGGATCATCCTGGAGCCAGAGAGCCAGGAGAAGGGCCTCTGAAGACCAGCTGCCCACCAGCAGGCTGAGGGGAAGTGAGAACCCCGTCGGGTCACAGCTCATCCCGGACGGCCTCCCTTTTCTTCCCCTTGCCGTCCCTGTCTGCGGCCAGGCCTCTGGGAGCCTGCGTTCTGAATGTCAGTCCTAAATGTCTCTGTGCCGGCAAAGCTCCCACACCTCAGGTCTCCGTCGGCCACGTGTTCGGAGCACTGAGCCTGGTGGTCAAATGTCAGCATTACTTAGGGTTGGCAAAATACGAGTCCACAAATATCCTACCTCCCCCTTCTACTAAAGAATAATACAAGACACCGAGCACGCTAATTGTCTTTCATTTAGGGAAGAATCCACACGTGACAACTTGTCATTTGCAGGTCGGAATTAGACAGCATGTGCTCTTTATCCACCTGAGCTGAGAACTGGATCGGGGGGAGAGCTGGAGCAGTCCAGCCGCAGTGGGTTCCTCCTGAGGTGTTGGCAGCACCTCCTGCTCCCTGCACAGCCAAGGTCCTGACCAGACCGGGAGGCTGTCCCACCTATCCGCCGTGGAATCAGAGGGGTCCAGAGACTTCAAGGGCCTCTCTGGGAGTCGCAGGGGCAGTGAGTCCTGAACAACCGTGTGGGACCGGCCATCCCAGCTGCTCTGGATGCTCTGTGTGGCCCTGCGGCACTGGACAGCTCCTGACCACACCTCCTCCTGAAGGCCACCTGAGGCCCAAGGGGAAGAAACTGGAGGTGGAGGTCTTCTCTCAGCCAGGGCCTGGTGGCAAATCCCATGTGCCACAGGTTTGACAGCCAAGGTGCCTGTCCCCTGGAAGGAGTTCCACTCTGACACCCGTGGGCTCTGGGCCAGCCCTGCGCCATCCAAGCAGCTGATCAAGGCGGGGATCCCAGGGAGGTGCCGCCCTTCAGAGATGGGCGGCACCTCCCATCCGCGTGGCCGTCCAGCGCTGTGATGCCGGCTCCAGCCACCCTGACAGCTCTGGTCACCTGTCTTCACCCCGGGAGGTCAGAGCCATTCTCTCATAAGAACACTCCTTTTTCCAGTGAGACGTGAAGCTATGTTTCTTTCAAGTAGAATAAAACGTACCCTGGAGCGTTTTTGCCCACCCTCCTGGCCTGCTGGCTTTCTGCCAGGGACAGATGACCTCGCCCACGTCCACACACCTGTGGGGCAGGCGAGGCCGCAGGCCTCAGGCTCCAGCAGGCAGGGCTGGGAACAGCCTCCGAGGCCCGGGACGTCTGACCGCAGCTCAGCCAGTGCTGGCCACCTCCCTTCAGGAAGCCGGGTCACTGTGCCCAGCGGGGCCCTGGCCCCGGAGCTGGCTCCTGCCCTGCTCTTGTGATCACCTCCTCCCTCTCCTCCCAGAGTCCTGTGAACCAAGGCGGAGGCCTGAGAAGAGCCTGGTCTGTGGTTCGCTGCCCCCATGCCCCTGCACGCTGCCCCCAAGCTGAGCCACGGCCGGTGCAGCCTCCCTGCTGCGTCTCAACTCCGCATCCCACGGCCCCGCGGCCCCCACACTGTCTGCTGCCCACTGCTGGAGTGGCCTCCGCAGGGGCACCACCCTCCACCCCACGCCCCGCGTTCCTCCCTAGGCACCCTCTCCTCCTCCTCCTCCCGCCCAGGGGACCCGCTCTATCCCCATTCCCTGCGCTCCCTTCTCCCGACTTGTGGGAAGGGTCTGTGTGTCGGTATTCATTTATTAACTTTGATTTTTTTATTTAAAAAATTCAACTAGCTCTATTTTCTGGTCCTTGGCAATATTAGAAATTCAGTTTAGAACTTATTGAATTAAGCTGAATGACTTCCCACATACAAACGGCATCTGAGAAACAGAAGAAGCAGGACTTCATTTCCAGGTCCTCTGGGGCTGAGTGCCATGCTCCATCCTGTCCTAAAACGAGCTCGTCCCTGTGGGGAAGGGTCAGAGGGCATGGTCTTGGATCAGCCCGGGCAGAGCTCGAGGGAGCTCCCTCATGTGCAGCAAGACTGTTGACTTAGGAGAAGTGAAAGAGAAAGATTTTTAGGTGAGTCGTAAACTGTTGGTATTGACAGGCGGCAAATCCGTGCTCATTTCTACTGCGACCAGTGCGTTTCTCAAGTGTGCAGAACACAGCAGCAGTTTGCATCTGAATGAAGTATGTTCCTAGCAGCAGTGACCTTTGCTAACTGCATAATGACCTCAGTGCCTGGTGCTGTTCCAGAAGTGGGTTATTAAGCGCAGATGCAGGAAGCCACCTTTTTCCTGATTGACTCTCCATGGAGAAGTAATTAAATGCTTACCCACAAAGTATGACAGACTTCCACAAGACAGGAGGTTAAACGTGTTAAATGAATGTGACCTTTTACCTTAGAAAAATCAGGGAAATGGAGACTATCTTGTTTATCTTCTGCCTGTAAGGGGTGGATGCTCATGCTGAGGACTGAGCAAGACCATTTGAAGCCAGCCTTTGGGTCTGCTGCCAGTTTCTCACTGGATTCCAGAAGATAGTCCCCTCCTCGTGGTGAAGAACACCTTGCCCATCTCTCTTGAGCCAGGGTGCTTCTTGGAAACCATCTGCTCCTCCTCTTTTTCCCCTCAGGGGTTTACCCAGGAGCCCCATGTCCACCACCCTGGAAACGGGTCAGCCCCGCCCCGCGGCCTCAGTCGGGGTCTCTCCTCCTGGTTGGCTCCGGCACTCTTGCAGGCATTCACAGGACGTACGCAGACGCCCAGGTCTCAGCCTGTCTGGGGGACCACGCTTCTCACCCTGCTGATGCTGTCCCCACCCTCCCAGCCTCCCAGCCCCCTCCTTCCCGGTCCTGGGCCACCCAACCTGGCTCTGCCTCCTCCTGCCCAGCGCCTGCCTCCCTCTGAGCACCCGGGCCCCACAGCTCGGCTGCAGGGGCTGGCCTCCTCCCGCAGTCTGACCACATGACCCCTCTGAGAGCAGGTTCCCGGCCCTTCACCCACGGAAGGAGACGACACCCCCCACCCTCCCGCAGAGGTCTCCCACATGACAGCCACCGCTCTGGAGAGCGACCCCGCTGGGGGCCTTCCTGACCCAGCCCTCCCTGCTCTCCTGCCGCAGTCTGCTTGGGCACAAAATCAGGAGCCACTCAAGCAGGAACAAAGTTTATTTTTGAAACTGCCGCCAATGCCCCGTACGCTCCCGGGACGATTGCCAACCCACTCGGCGTTCTCCCGGATCCCAACTGGAAGTCCCTCCTCCGGAATTCCCTCCTACCGCACTTCCCCAACCAATGGGAACTCTCCAGGAGTCCCATAGCAGGCCAAGGTGGACAGCAGGAGTCCAATATCCATATGAATGCAGAATCTAAACATAATCATATCATCTCAATGGCTTGCTGGCGTCACCTTACAACCAAAAATGTCATGCATCATATTACTTGGCTGTGGCTCCTAGCATCTCCCCCCTCTGTTTAATTAAGCAACAAGCAATGTGGCTTAAGGACCGTGCCTGTTAGGTTTGTCCAATTCAACATATAGTTCTTACCCGTCATGGGAAAAACTGACCTCTAGGCACCAGCCTCCTGTCTTAGGTTGGTACCACTGCAATTGGATCATACCCGTCACTGACTACCCGTCCAGCATACAGCCATACTTGTGGATAGGCCTATGCACCGGTGGGGGGGTGAGGTTCTTTGCCTCACCTCTGTTGGCCTCCAAAATTAGACCATCACTAGTAGAAGGGAGGAGGATACAGAAATGCCACGACACCAAGCCAATTGACGGCTCCTTTGGAAAAATTGCATCACTGGTGACACATCAGCAAAGATACGCCAGCACTACCACAATTCGCTGCACCAACAGATAGTTCACAATGCATACAAGTGATACATAGTCCAGGCAAGTTCTGTAAGCAGTTCAAAGTGGAGGAGTCTATCAATATGTCCATTTCCTCCCAAAGTAAATCAACTCCTTGATTGAGAATTACTTGTTGAGTTATTATTCATTGATGCATCAGTTTATACAGTTTACTGTGATAGCTATCGAAGAAGCTGTAGTTTGGTTTCATCTTGTCTTCACCGGCACTGGGATGAAGATAGGAATTCTGGCAATGATGGCTAAAAAAAAAAAAAAAATGTAACATTCCAACAGGCACTAAGAAAACAATTTTTTGAACAATTTACATTATCCTGAACAGAATTATTAAATATAATGAAAAGGAAAGGTGAAAGTAAACAAACAGATCTGTTAACCTCCTATTTGTTCACATATTAAAACAATCCTCAACAGCTGTTTACCCAATTTAAATTAAACCATTAAAATCACGTGAATAATAAAAAAAAATTCGGATCCATTTATTCATGAGCGCTCCTCATATATGATATATGGACATACGCACACACATACATACAACACAAAAAAGAAGTGTGCACACAAACGTACAACACATAAGACAATAGTAAAGGCCTTGTACCATTACCTAGGTGAAATCTCCATTGCAATGTTTAAAAACTCCACAGTCAAAAAATAAAACTGATCAGAAAAACATTAACCTAGGTCTGTATGAGCTCAAAAATAAAGTAGAACTTTATGATGTGGGAAAAAGCAATAATAAAATAGATATTGAAAAAAGCACACTGGTTAATCACTGTCGCAGATGTAAGAATAGCCAAGCTGGAGCTCTGGATATCAGCTGTTATGGATTTGAGCCAAGTCATCTTCTTTTTGTTCTGTAAAAATTGCTTTGGTTAGTCTCTCTGGAATCCAAATCGGCTGCTGTTCTCCTGTAAAGGTAAAATTTCTACTCTGATTCTAAGCCATAAAGTCTGAGTTAAAGTGTAAAAGACCAGGCATTGTAAAGTTTCTAAACTACGGGGTCTGAGTTAAAAAGTAAAGGACCAAGTATTGTTAAAATTCCTCTGCTACCCCCGGAACCTGTAATCCCTGTAGCTGTTAGGACAATACCTGAACTGCCCAGTAAATATTTCCATTGATCCCCTGGTTGTTTAATAGCTAAGGGCTCCAAAACCAATCGGTTTAAATGTGTACCCCGCTTAGGAGTGACCAATCACCCCTGCCCAGACTGTTCCCGCCAATGAATGTACTAATCCTGTCTCAGAGTTGTTGTTCAATTTTCCCGTGCCTCATGATGATTTGTTCTGATGTATGCAAAGCCCCCCGCCCTCTCCAAAAAGTGTGCTTAAGCTCTGCTTGACCTCTGCTCTGGGCTCTGGGCTGCTCTATCTTCCTGAGTGAGCCTAGAACCTCAGCAGGCTGAATTAATAAATCCCCTTCTGCAATTGCATGAAGCCAGTCTCTTGTGTGGTCTCTCCCTCCGACGCTTCGCCGGACCCTTACACTCCCTGTGGAAACACACAAAAAGACCCCCGACTCCAGACAATCACTGGGTCAGGACCTTTCCATTGTCCTGTTAGAATATCCTTCCAAAGTACCTTGGGCTTATGTACATTTTTTGGATACAAATGTCTTTCCGCAGCACTAAGCCCTGATGAATCCAAATTTAGAAAGTTTAGAGTAAAAAGGGTTATCTAAGTTTATCTTTGGGGGATGTATACCCCTTTCCACTCTCCCAGGCCTCCCTGCTCTGGTTGTGCTGGCTGACACCCCACCCCCCTGGGCCTGGTTCCTCTAAGCCTGCGACAGGTGAGTGAAGGGACCACGGGACAGAGGCCAGCCTCGCACCTCCAGGGAGCCCGTGGCGCTCACCTGCCCGCTGGGCCCAGAAGGCCCAGTGCCACTGCAAGGGGGCGGCTCGGGGAACTAGCCCACCCAAAGGTCTCCTGAGCTCACATGGACACGGTGACCCAGTGTGCAGAGTCTAGAGCTCCACTCCCATAAGTAGGGACACCACCTAAAATGCACGGAAACCCATTAACTGTGGAATCTCACGTCTCTGTTCTGCACGGCCGTGAAGTAGCACTTCACAAGTTTTTATCCTAATTATGTATTTATACATAGAAGCCTTTTATTGATTATTTTATATTTTCCCACCTACCGTACTCTCCTATAAGCCAGATACATACATAGAAATTAAACTTTTAAAAATGTTTCTGTCTTGGGACTAAAATACCTTGAATGTTTAAAGGAGTTTTCTGGCTTGACATTATTATACCTATTATTGGTTCATAATTAACCAAAGGAATATCCATCACATTTCAATTAACCTCTAAAGTTGAAGGTATACTTTTATTGGAAGTGCATATGAACAGGACAAATTTTTCAAATGGTTCAATTACTTATAAATAAATGAACTATAATCTACATGTTCTATGATTATTTATAGATGTATACCTAGTTTTTAATTATTTTTATAATTAAAAGTACTAAATAATTTAGTTCATATAAATATGTATGTAGAAATGAAAAATGTAGAGTATTGGCATCCATTCTTTGAAATCCTTTCTAGTTTTAGGACCCCACTCCTAAGAGTTTTAGGTTCTCATTAGTTTTCTTCCTGATTTTTGTGTTGGTTCTCTTTAGTTCCCATGACAGTGGGATCCGCTGGATGTCACGATGGTGGTGCAGAACACATCATGTCCAGGTAGCGGCCCTGGGTGGCGAGAGTCCCTGTGGGAGTCAGTGCCTGTGCACAGGAGATGGAGGGCACAGCATCAGCAGGCGCCGACTGGCAGCCCCGGCTCCGTCCACGCCCTGTGGCCTGCGAGTGGCTGTGGGAAGCTGCTCTGCTGCCCTCCCTCCTGGGTGGCGCACCAGCTTCAGGGAACAGGAAGGGGCTCTGAGCAGACCCTGTTACCGCTGGTGACTGGTGAGTCCTGGCTTCCCCCATGTGGAAGAATAACACCCGAGAAGCACGCCGAGGCAAGGTCAGAGTGGAAAATGGAAGTTTATTAAAGGACCGCAGAAAGGACTTCTCTTTCTCCAGGAGGAAGAGGGGACCCAAGAGGTGGAATCCCTGGAAGCCCGGTGGTCTCCCATTTTTACAGCTGAAGTCTTCCTTTAGCTTTCCCGCATCCCGTCACATTCCTGTCCTTTGTTCTGTCATGGGCGGGGCCCAGGGGGGCCAAAGGAGTCATCTGGGCAGGAAGGACTTCTGAGTCAGCATCCTCAAGTTTGCTGGAAGCTGTTCATCAACACTCCTTTGGGATGGCTCTGGCCTGGGGCTTTTCCTGGACTTCATTAACATTCCAAGAGTTGTTCTGCTTTTCCCGGAATTCATTCTAAACTGGGCCTCCATTTTGGATCTTACTGGATATTAGACCTGATTTACCTAACTACACTGACTACCTCACTTTAAGTCTGGCTTCAACCCCACATGGCACAGGAGCAGGAGATGGACGGGATGGCAGACAGCCTTGACCAGGAGAGACCGTCCCTCCTCTCTGGGACACCTGGTTGCAGCTCCTCGGGCACCTTTCCAGGAAGTCTGGAATGCGGTGGCCTGCTGGTCTCTTGGTGGCTGGCTGTGGGAGCTAGGACTGCATGAAGCCAGATTTAAAGTTAGGTAGTCAGTGTAGTTAGGTAAATCGGGTCTAATACCGAGTGAAATCTAAAATGGAGGCCATGCTGGGAATGACTCAAGGAAAACACAGGACAATTCATGGAATGTTTATGAAGTCCTGAAAAGGCCCTAGGCCAAAGTCCACCTCAAAGAAGTGTTAACCAACAGCCCCAACAGATTTGGAGATAGCCCATCCCAGAGAAGTGATAATCCCATCCCAAAAGGTGATAATTAGGCCCACCTGTGTCCCACCCCTCGGGCCCTCCAACCTACATTCCATCCCCAAAACTATAAAAAGGGGAAACAATCACCCTTCCACGGATTCCACCTCTCGGGTCCCCTTCTTCCTCCGGGAGAAGTCTTTTCTGCTGTCCCTTAATAAACTTCTAATTTCTACTCTGACCTTGCCTCAGCGTGCTCTCTGGTGTTATTCTTCAACATGGGGGAAGCAAGGACTCATCACCGGCCAACAGTGGTAACATATTGGAGGTCCCACCGAGATTCTACACCGAGGTAAGTGCACACACCCCATGTCTGTTTGAGGTGCATCTTTCTCTCTCTTTCTTTCTGGAGGGTGAGGTGGGCACCAGACGGCTACTTAAACGCAATTAGTGCAGCCGCCACTCTTCAAGACTCGGGTGAGGGGTTTCCCGGCCTAGGCAGCTCTCAATCACCTGTTCGGTACACAGCAGGCATGTTGGGTTCTGCCAAAGCCGCTTCCAACTTTTCTGTCTGGGCCCGGAGAGCAATTGGTGTGAGTACACAGTGTCCTGAATCCCGGTCTGACTCGGATGCGTGGAGGTGGAGGAAGGAGTTTGGAACAACTGCGGAATCCCGGTCTGGGCTACTCTCAGACGTTTCCTAAGGTTCCTTTCTCTTGAGCCCCCTTCCGACAGCCCTCAGGGGTATCTAGGGTGATCAGTAGATGAATGGCATTGAGGGAAAGCCCCAATCACATTTGCCTCCGTATGGGCCATGCAACACTCCCAACCTCACATCCATTCCTCCTGGATGCTTCCCTTCCTTTGCAGGTCAGAAATGTTAGCAATTCAGGTTGCAGGACTGAAAAAGGCATGAGATAATTAGTAAAATCTGCCCAGGTTCCCTAAGATGCATAGGTAACTTTTACTAGTCTGTTTTACCGCCCCAATGTTTAAAATGTGCTGTGTTCTTTAAGCTGCTAAGAGAGGCATTTTTAGAATCAACTCCTCCGGTAATCTGCTAGTCTACAGAGCAAAGGCGACAAAAGAGCACACGATTCTCTTTTGCAATGGGTCTTTAGTGGCCGGGAGGAAAGCAGTAAGGCCCTTAAGTCTGAATCCTCCCAGGGTCTCTGGCACAGGGCAAACTGAGACCCTAGCACTTTGCTAAAGGGGACCAGAAACCCCTTGGCAAAGCAAGGTGAGAGACTGTTTTCTGGACCGTTTAGGAAGCTCAAGGTTAGGGAGACCTCCCTAATGAGAACAGTTTTCTCCAGCGCGGCATGGGTGCCTGAATCCTGTTTTCTTCTCACTCAGATGGGAGCTTCTCTCTCTCCAATACGCCAGGTGGCCCACTAGCCTGCGTATTGAAAAATTGGGATAAATTTGAACCTCAGACGCTCAAGAAAAAGCGCATCATTTTCTTGGCCTGGCCTCAATACAAACCTGGCCACCAGAGGGAAATGTCAATTTTAATACAATTTTACAGTTTGATAAAATTTACAAAAAGGAAATGGTGTGAGGTGCTGTATGTTCAGATTTTCTTTGCTCTAAGGGAAAATCCTAAATTATTAAACTATATATGAACTAAATTTTTTACTCTTGATAATTTTATCTTGTAGTTTTCTTATAAATGGCTTAAAGATTGCCTGTTAATGTTTTGCAGAGGTACTGATTTAAGAACACACAACCTGGGTTAATTTAAGATAATGAGTTATCACCTACAGGAGAGAGAGAGACATTAAAGTCCAGTACTCTTAGTATAAAGCTGTTGAAACTTATTTGCTAGATGTTTAAGATTAAGTTTTAAAATTAAAAATTTGGTTCTTGCCCTCTGAGTCAGTCTGAATCAGGGAATAGGGGACTTCTCCAAAGAGCTTTGCAACTCTGGGCCACATAACCTCCCCATCAGGGAGATTAATGAGACCAGTGGAGGACACAAAGCCAATCAGTGCATTTGCTTGAAGAGGAGGGTCATCAAAAAGGGAGACATCCCTGATGCTTCTGAGGGAAGCCACATGGTCAAGCAAGGCCTGGACCCATCCTAGCGCAAATGGCACCAGCAGAACTGAGAAGCTGCTGTGAAGTTCCCGAGGACTCCCAGGGTAATTCAGATGACTGTTAACAATAGATGGAAACAAAGTCAGTTTGACTTGCTTCATCTTAAACACTTAGCAAAGACAGTCAAAGCCAAAACACAGCTATTCCTGGGCATTTTAAATGATAATAATAGTTAAATGTATCTCCCATAAATAAGTAAACTGGAGGCTGCAAAAGAGATTCTTAGGTAGGAATGCCTGATAACTATCAAAAGGAACTGCCAGAGTAGTTTTTAGTTTAAGGCCCACAGATATTCCTAACCTACACAGGTAGGCTTGGTGTTTGCTAGTATGAGTATCCAGCCCTAAGTAACAGAATTAAAGATTTCTCTTAGACACAGAGGTCATACTAGTAAAAGGATTTTGCAAGATCAGATGACATTAAATTATTAAACTATATCTTAAGGGAAGGACAACTGTAACCCTAAAAGTTAAAAGTTGTGTTTACATCCCTGACAATTCTGGCAATGTGACAAATATCCTTAAAGATTTACATGCTCAGATAGAAGCCATGTTCTCAGCAACTTTGTCATGGAAACAATATCTTAGCTCCTGGTTCTTGGTACTTCCTGGTGGAAAACATTGTTAATCTCTGTCTTTGGCATCATACTCATTGGCATATTCCTGTGCTGTGGGATTTATTGCTGCATCAATCTGGTTCCAGTACTAATGAATTCTTGTTTCTCTTATAGACCACCCATCACTCAAATGGCCCTCCAGCCTATGACTTCTCAGTCGGACTTCTATCATGGACCACTCGATAGACCCGATTTTTAAAGGGGACTCCAAACTGCTTGCCCCACACACCGTCCCTTTTCAGCCTGAAGAAGCCAGAAAGATCTTCTTCAACCCCCTTCCTTATAGCAGTAAGGAGTTCCCAAATTAGAGGGGGGAATGAAGCCAGATTTAAAGTTAGGTAGTCAGTTTAGTTAGGTAAATTGGGTCTAATAGCGAGTAAAATCTAAAATGGAGGCCATGCTGGGAATGACTCAGGGAATGTTAATGAAGTCCTGAAGAGGCCCTAGGCCAAAGTCCACCTCAAAGAAGTGATAATGAAGTCCTTCCTGCTCAGACTACTTCTTTGGCCCACCTGTGTCCCACCCCTCGGGCCTTCCCACCTACATTCCATCACCAAAACTATAAAAAGGGGAGACAACTGCACTTCCACAGATTCCACCTCTCGGGTCCCCTTCTTCCTCCGGGAGAAGTCTTTTCTGCTGTCCTTTAATAAACTTCTAATTTCTACTCTGGCCTTGCCTCGGCGTGCTTCTTTGGCGTTATTCTTCAACATCGGGGAAGCAAGAACTCGTCACCGGTCAACAGCGGTAACATGCAGACAGGCCTCCCCGCGGTCTTCTGTCCCCCGGCTCTGCACCGAGGGGCTTGTCCCTCTCCTTGACACCATCACGCTTGCCAAAAAGTTCGTGTGTTTGAATGTCAGCTCTACCGTGGTGACTGTTCGTCACATGGGCTGCAGAGACAAAGGTTCTTGAGCATCCAGAGTGCGTTTCAAGCCCAAGGCTCCTGAGACCAAAGCTGCAGGAGAAGTGTTGCCCAGGTTTACTGGTGTGCAGAGAGGGCGTGGGACGGGACCTGGCACCAGACCCCACCCCATTCCTAACCTAGCAGTGACCACACAGTGAAAAGGTCGGGCGAACGTTGGAGGAAAAGACCACCAAGAGACGGTCTCACGCAACAGCAAAGGGTTTATTGGGGGTCCAGCATGCTGGGGCTCTGAGCTCACTTCAGAGGAGCAAAGAACAAAGACTCTTGGCGTGTGTGTGTGCATGCAGGTGTGCACGCAGGTGTGTAAGTGAGCCTTTTCTTTGCCACACTGTGCCAATGAGAAGAGTCCCGTAGACAGATCCTTCTACTTTGGTTGAGATTCTTTTGCAAACTGTTTTGCGTATAGAGTCTCCCTCCAACCAGCACCGCTCAGTCAGTGGCAGGTCCCCGGCCAGGGAAAGCCCGTCGAGGTGTGTGGAGCAGCACAGTCTCCCTGGCCTCCCTCCAGGACGGTGTAACCACAGGCCAGGACACACCCTCCACTTTCCTGCAGTGACAAAGGCTGTGAGGACGCTTGGCCCCCTGCCTCCTCTGGGCCTTGAGAGTGGCTAGAGCCTTGGCTGCTTTCATTCCTGAGCCTTGGAGATGCTCTGGACGCCCCTGGGCATGACCACTGCTCCCTGGGGAGAAGCCAGCCCCTGCACAACAGGCTGGTGACAGATTCCCAGCTGGACTCCTCTCCAGGACCCGTGACACCGTCACTTTTCATCTGTGCCCAGAAAAACAAGTGAGGACAGGCTCAGGCAGCCAGAGCAGGCCTGACCTGGAGGTGGGCAAGGGAGGCAGGCGTGGGCCGGACCTGCAAGGAGACTGGGCGGAGTCCGTGGCTGCAGCCTGGCCCTGTGGCTCCGCGCCCTTCTGGTTCCCTTGTGTAACAATGATCCCATCGTGGAACACACTCCAGGGTCCCCAGAGCCAGCTCGGAGGTGGGAGAGAGGGGGTCTACGCCTAGGTGGTCTCCTCCTTGGCCCCCTCGGCACCACCTGGCTGCTGTGGGCTGTGAAGTTGGGGACCATGTTTCCCACTCTCCCTTCCCCACCACAGTCCATCCCCAACATCAGGAAAATAGCCTGTGTGTGGCACAGAGGGGAGCCTGCTGCCACCGTGACCGGCTCAGCAGGGGCCCTGGTGACAGGGGTGTCTGGAGGACACTGATCCACCTGCAGAGCAGCCAGAGCAGCCTCTAGGGAAAGTCACCTTCTTTCTTCCTCTTCGTGTTACCGTGACCCCTGGGTGGTGGGTGGAGGCAGACGTGAGGCTGTGCATGGGGACACTAAGGGTCACAGGATGGGGACACTAAGGGTCACAGGATGGGACCAGCCGGGAACCTTATCCAGACAGGCACATGTTGGGGAGGGAGGAAGAGCTGGCGTGCCCTCCTTCCCCAAGCCGTGGGGACGGGATCAGCACTTCCAATCCTGGGGCCACAAACGGACAGATGAGCAGGTGGGGCCTGGCCCATGGAGACCCCTGAGCTGGGGTCAATTGGGACCCTCAAGGGCAGCAGGGTTTCCAGAGCTGACACCATCGTCTCTTGCAAACAAATTGCTGGAACCCTTCTAAGGTGATACATCACCAGAACTGTCACAACCACCCTCAAACCCTGTGGAACAGAATATCAGCTCAGCCCAGGCGGCCCCAGCCCCATAACACTCCCACCTTTACGCAAGGACTAACTGTCCAAATGGAAAGAAATGGACAGGAAGACAATCCAGAAAATCGAAAGACAAGCCGGACACCACCCGGGCCGACGGCCAGCCAAGGCCGCCTGCCGTGGGCAAGTCTACCTCTTAGTCTGGAGTTTCTTTAAGGGAAACGAAACCGTCCTATGGAAGCCGCACAATGTGGAAATCACTTCATGCCGTTAAGGAAAACCAGAGGAGGCCACTGCTTGTGGCCAAGTCCCTTTGGCAAGTCCCTGTGGAATGGACTGAATGCCACACGGAGCCACTGGTGCTGCAGTTCCCCAGCGGGACAGAGGACTCCACCCCTCTCTGGAGCCCTGGGGGCCGACTTGGACGTGCCTGGACAGGGGGCCTCTGGAACAGGTGTGCAGGGGTGGCCAAGAGCCAGGAGCCCACGTCCACCCGTGGTTTAAGGAGTGAGGGCCCACAGAGGCCAGGTGCTGGGAGCTGGGCGGAGCAGAGCACGGCGAGTCGGCTTCCATCCCGCTATCTACAAACTAGTGACTTCGCCTAAACGCATCCAGCAGATCTTGGTAGAGGTCAGGTGCTCCGGGCCAGAGGTAAGCAGATTCCTCACTCAGGACCCGGCAGGCAGCAGGGGTCAGCTCCCCGCTGCACGTCCCAGGGGCATCCTGCAGGGGAGCAGTAGGGGTGTGGGTGGGTCCAGCCACTTCAGAGCCAGCCGTGAGCACCCCACCTGGCCCCCGAGGACCATGGCTCCCAGATGCTGTGCCGCCCACAGGTTCCCACGTGGAGCCCCAGCTGCCGCGAGGAGCCAGGGTCACAGCCAGGCCAGGCAGCCCTGGGCCTGCTCCAGCCCCAGCTGAGGGAACTTGGCTGTGTTACCCGGGGGATTCCCTTCAGAGGAGGCATGGCAGAGAATGGTGGTCCAGACCCTCGTCCCGTCATCATGGAGAGGAAGATGTAGGCAGGTGGACAGCCTGGCCTGGTGGGTCACCGGCACTCTGCACGCCTGGTGCTGAGCTATCCGCCTCAGCCAGCAGAGGCGCCAGTCCCCACTGGGTGGCTGGAGAGGGGAGCTGTGGGCGCCACCCCGGTCTGCAGCCTCGGCACAGACTTGAGGGACAGCCACAGAGCAGGAGCAGTGCAGGGCAAGGAGCCCGTCCCAGAGCGGCTGTGGGTTCCCGAGGCCCGCGTCATCCCCACACAGCTCAGACAAGCCCCAAGTGACCGCCTCCCACACCCAGGGCCTGCCTGGTCCCCAGTGCTCCCTGCTGGCCCCCCGCGGATGGAAGCCTCTTCCAAGTGTGGCTGCCATGAGCTCAAATGGCTCACAGCCAGGTCCCCAGTCTCCGAGCTGCCCGCCCCCAGCCACCCTGTCTGTGGGTGCCCAGGGTGTGTGCTCATGTCAAGGACTTGTTTCCCCCAACACAGGCAGGCTTTCCCGCTAAGCCCAGAGGTCAGGGAGGGGCCACTCAGCGGCCACCTACCCAGGAGCTGGGCTGTCCTGCAAACCAGGACTCTGAGCTGCATTGAGCCTGTCCAGTGCAAGCTCCAGGATCCACTGTGCTGGAGAAGCTTTTCAGCTGGACCCCACAGGACCAGAAAAGACCAGAATGAAGTCACTCCCACCCGGTCCCCCATCCAGCTAAGATCCAGCTGAGATCCAGCCACTATGCGCTGGTGACGTCAGGAAAGAAAGGGGATGGCCACATTTCCCAAACACCAGTTCCCCTGGGAGACAGTGCGAGTGCCCAGGGCCACCCGGCCCGGACAGCCTGCTTTCCCTGGCTCTGTCTCCTGCTCTGCGTGTGGGAAAGGACACTGAGCGCTGTTCTGTGTCCTGCTTTCTTCAGCCCTCCCTGTCGTAAGGCCAAGTCGTCCGCCTGGGGCCCCGCACGCCAGCTCAGTTGTGGAAGGGAGTGCTGCCCAGGTGTGGAGTCACACACATGCACACCCAGGAGCCAGCTAAGATCCTTAAATGAAAGCCTCAGTACCCTAGCCGCGCTCTCCCTGGAGAATGACTAAGGATCCCTCAGGAAGGCTGAGCCCACAAGCTCCTGGTGTTACCGCTGTTGACCTGTGACGAGTCCTTGCTCCCCGATGTTGAAGAATAACACCAAAGAAGCACGCCGAGGCAAGGTCAGAGTAGAAATTAGAAGTTTATTAAAGGACAGCAGAAAAGACTTCTCCCGGAGGAAGAAGGGGACCCAAGAGGTGGAATCCGTGGAAGGGCTGTTGTCTCCCCATTTTATGGTTTTGGTGATGGAATGTAGGTTGGAAGGCCCTGGGGTGGGACACAGGTGGGCCAAAAGGGCAGGAAGGACTTTTGGGATGGGATTATCACTTCTCTGGGATGGGCTATCTCCAAATCTGTAGGGGCTGTTGGTTAACACTTCTTTGAGGTGGACTTTGGCCTAGGGCCTTTTCAGGACTTCATTAACATTCCATGAATTGTCCTGTTTTCCCTGAGTCATTCCCAGCATGGCCTCCATTTTAGATCTCACTCGGTATTAGACCCGATTTACCTAACTACACTGACGACCTAACTCTAAATCTGGCTTCACTGGGAAGTAAGTCTGTGAGCCAGGCCTTCTGGATCACAGCGGGACACAAATCTGTGCACAGTGCGGTGGCTTACAACACCTGAATGTTTAAAAGAACAACACGCTTAAAAGAAAGGAAAAACAGAAAAACTGTGAAACTGATTTTAAACTTCATGTTCCTCATATATTTTTGCCATGGTTCCCTCATTCACCCTTTTTGGCATTTCACCCTGTCCTGTGTTCACCAGGTTAGAGAGGCATTTAAGGAATGCAAGCTTTGGGGCTGGGGCTGGGACTTAGTGGTAGGACACATGCCTGGTATGTGTGAGGCACTGTGTTCGATTCTCAGCACCACATATTAAAAAAAATAAAGATCTATCAGTAACCAAAAAATATTTTAAAAATAGAATGCAGCTTTGACACTACCAGGAAGCTGGGTCAGTGTTAGCACTTTAGTGTCAGTAGATAATAACAAACCTGTGACACGTCACCTCACAGGACCTCAGCAGCCACCAGGGGACCAGCTCCTTCCACACACAACACGGCTCACCACTGAGCTCAGAGGACCAACAAAGACTGCAGACCCTGGGCAGCCAGAACGCAAGCACCCTGTGGCCCAGCGAGCCACTGAGGAAGAATGCCTCAGCCCAGGTCTCCGGCCTGTCCCCTGGTGGCCTTCCCTCGGCACTGCTCCTTGACCCTGTATATGCACGTGGTGTTCAGTACAGCAGATCCTTCAACAGTGCTTTTTATTCTAAATTAGTTCCTTCCTCGTGGACAACAAAATAAATCCAGCTTTGTACTTGCCAGGAACTGCTGTGTCCGGACCTCTGTGTCGTCACCCATCTCTGAGTCCCTGGCAAAGGTCATTAGGTCCATCACAAGGGATCCATGAACCACCAGGGTAAAGGGGAGCGGACACCTGTCTGGCGAGGCTGTGCTGCCGCGTGCAGGCCCCCAGGACCGGCTCCAGATGCCCCAACAGAGTGGCTCCCGCAGCTGGAGGGCCCGCGCCACCACCACCAGCACCGAGGGACCCCCCGGGACCTGCCCCCACCAGAGGGCAGGCCCTCAGAAGATTGTTCAAAAACAGAGTGGCTCCCGCAGCTGGAGCGCCAGCGCCACCAGCACCAGCACCGAGGGACCCCCCGGGACCTGCCCCCACCAGAGGGCAGGCCCTCAGAAGATTCTTCAGAAACAGAGTGGCTCCCCGGCCAGCGCCCAGCTGAGACGCCCACGGAGCCAAGTAGGTGGAGCGGTGCCGCCTTTGGTCTCACGTGTGCCTCCATGAGTGTCATTTCCAAAGGATGAATGGACACCCTCTGCCCTTGGGGGGTACCACCAAAGATAGGTCCACCTGGGCACCACAGAGGGCGTGACTCTGACTCCTAGCCCCTCCCATTGTCCACAGCCAGGTGGCCCAGGGTCTACCTCACGAGGGCCAGCTGCTGGAGCGAGAAGTGCAACCTGCCCTGGCCGCCGCCTCCCGGACCCCTCAGGCAGGAGGACACCCGAAGACACCCGGACACGAGTGGGCCCCTGCGCCCCACCCGGATCCCGCGTCAGGGACTTCTCCTCGGACACGTGCCCCGGCCCTGCTCTCCTCTGCTCTCTCTCCTACCCTCTGGGGCAGAGATGCTTCCCATTCCCGCGTCCCACGGATCTTGGAATAAATTGGGTGCTCCGTGGGGATCGGCTGTTGCGTTCCTTGGCCGCCTCCTGGCAGCGGTGGGAGAGTGGGTGGTGGTGTCACAGTGGGGAAGGTGTAAGGGAGCAGTGACAGGGAGCCCTCCGGAGGTCCCCAAGGGCAACACGTGACCCAGAGTGGTCCCAGGGGAGGAGACTCTGAGGGGAGGAGCCTGGGTGGGGGGGGCGGGGAGAAAGGCAGACCTTGTGCCTGACCTGACACTGATGGTGCCAGGTCACCACATTCGGACGTGAGCCATGGACAGGAGGAGCCACGAGCGCAAGCCCATCCTGGGGTGACACCCAGATTGGCATGAGGAGGGTCCGGGGGCAGTCAGGGTAGAGCTGTGGGTGCCTCCCCATGAGCCGTGGACAGGAGGAGCCACGAGCCCAAGCCCATCCTGGGGTGACACCCAGATTGGCATGAGGAGGGTCCGGGGGCAGTCAGGGTAGAGCTGTGGGTGCCTCCCCCAGAGAGGCTTGGGGGCTGCCGCTTGCTCCCTCCTCTGAATGTGCCAGCCAGGGGCTGGCTCTGGCCCTGGTGAAGCTTTATCCTCTCTAGGGCTTCGGCTGCGCGGGACGGTCCCTGTGAGCGCCGTCCTGACCCAGGGACGGGCCCTCCAGCCTGCCACCCCGAGCTCCCCAGAGCTGGGGCGCAGGTTTGGGCAGGGGAGGGTGTGTGGCCAGAGCCCCCAGCCCGCAGGAGTCGAGGGCTGGCAGGGAGGAGCTGTTTTCTGGGTCTAGTGTTCGGAGTGAACCTCTCAATTCCCATCCCTTCGACTCGGGGTGTGGGCTCTGCCCCCCTTTCTTTGCGATCTCCGTGGGGTTTCCATTTGACGTGACTCAGAGATCCCAGTCTGATGGGAATGGAGGGCAGCCTCACTTCCATCCTGTACTAGGTGCGGACCCCACCCCCTCCCCCTGGGTCTCTGATGTCACAGAGCCACCCAACAGTGTGTTCCTGGTGGGTTTGGTACCGCAGACCCTCCACCGAGTCTTCTGAATCGGTCCCTTCCCCGTGGACAAGAAAAGTGAGGCCAGCTTTTGTACTTGCCAGGAACAGACCTTCCCAGAGACCCCTGTGTCTTCACCCATCTCTGAGTCCCTGCCTAAGGTCGTTCGGTCCACCACCAGGGACTCCTCTCGTGAAGGGCAGGTGCAGGGGAGACCCAGTCCCTCGCCTTTGGTTTCCCAGGGCCGTGGCTGGAGGAGTGTGTTTCTCCAAAAGTGCTGCTGAGACTCCCCTCCCTTTGAGGGTGTGCTGTTGTGGTCCTTCCGGAGGGGGAGGCCCTGGGCCCTGGCTCCCCAAGGGGATGTGCGCCTCAGGGCTGGACCTCCTCTGGCCGGCAACTAGGCCCTGGTTCTACCCTCTGCACCACACATGGTCGCGCTTGGTCTCAGGTGTGCTCTTGCACACACCCCCCCCACACACACACACAGAGACACACAGAGACGGACAGACACAGACACAGACATGTCACGGAGGGCAAGGTGGTGACTGCCTTTCTACTTGTGGGTTGGGGAGGCCGAGCAGGGGCATCGGCAGTTCAAGACCTGCCTAGGCAAGGGTGTGAGATCCTTCCTCAAAGACAGTAGAAAGGTCTGGGAAAGTGGCTCAGGAGTGGAGCGCTGGGCCCCCGGGGCTTGGGCTGCCAGGTTCGGCCGCAGATGCATGGGCAGCCACAGGTGGGGCTTTGTGGGTCCCTGTCCGTCCCCTGCAGCCTGGCTCCGGGCCCAAGGTGGGGCGTCAACACGCCCGCCACTCACTCCTGGCCCCTCTCGGCCTGTTGCCTGTGAGCAGCAGCCGCCGCATCAGCCTGAGGACCAGGAGCCTTCAGGGCAGGTCTCCATAACTAGGACCAAGGAGGAAAGAAGGGAGGAGAGCGGGGGGAAAGGGATTGAAGGGGTGAGCCCAGGCCTCGGCCCTTTCAGCCATGCGGTGTGGGGACACGGCAATGAGGTCCCTCGCTGGAAGGAGAGAGCGAGACCTCCCTAGACACCCGGCCTCCTGGTGCCTGACACGTGGACGCCTCAGGTCCCAGAGGGGGGAGCGGTCAGTCTGTGAGGTTCCAAAGGAGCCAGCCCTGGCTCTGTGGACAGAGCAGCGGAAGGGACCGGGGCATCAGGGACGCCTCCGTCTCTCTGCACCCCAGGATGGGCACCTGCTGGCCCTAGGGTTCTTGGCTGGCAGGTTCGGCCTTCCTCCCTGGAAGGCGACCCACCCTCTCTCTCTCCTGTGGGCCGCAGGAAGGGTTCTGGCGAGTGACCTGGTAGGACCTTGTGGGGCAGTGATGAGGCAGGCGCCTGCCGTGGCTCCCACATCCCACAGAGGTCGGGAATGTGGTCCTGGGGCTCAGGGGGCAGAGCGACCCGCACCAGCGTCCTGGCGTGAGGGGACTGCTACCACGCTCTGGACGCCAGTGTGTCCCGAGTTGGAGGAGACGGGCGCTGAATGGCTCCAGAGGACCGGGGCTGGGGTCTTCACGGGGCGAAAGCCACGACACAGTTGTGCACTGGCGAGGCACGGGCCCCGGGGCCTGGTCCAGCTCCTCCTTTCTCAGCAAGGAGAGGTCGGGGTCCGGAACACACGGGCGCACCGACCCTCCTCGTTCTGACCAGGAAGGTGGCCAAGGTCCCGGAGGCGCGAGTGGGAGATGTCACCGTGGGCCACCCCCCGGGTGTGAGTGGGCCACTCCTGGCTGTGACCTCACAGGGGCCAGCATTGTGAGGCGCCGGAGCCAGCGGGGATATAAGGCCCGGCCGAGGCCGGGAGCTTGTCCACAAGCACAGGAAGCTCTAGGCAGTGACCTGTGGGACTCCCATAGTTAGCGAGTTTGGTGGTTGGTGGTTTGGTGGTTCTGGTTGCGGTCTCGGGTTGGTTCTTTGATTTGGGGCTTTCTGTTGGGCTTTGTTGTGTTAGTTTTGCTTGTGTTCTTTGCTTTGTTTGTTGTGTTTGTTTTTAGCCAGCGGCCTTAGTGGGCGTGGGGCCGAGGATGTCTAGAGAGAGCAGAGAGCGTAGTGGGGTGCGGAGGGGGTGGTGGGACCTCGAGGCCAGCTCCTCCTTGGAGGAAGCCCTCAAGGGCCGCTATGAGCCCCTGGGGGTCATCGGGCAGGGCTGGGGGTGCACTTGCCCCCCTGGCTTGTGCCCTGGAGCTGGCTGTGCGCAGGAAGCCGGCTCCCCACGGCCACCAGCCAGGTCAACCCTTTCTGCCTGGCCATGGCAGCAGCAGAGGGTGAGAGGAGGGCCCCTTCGCCCCTCCCCTAAGCTTGCCCCACGAGTCCAGCCAGTGTCCCTCCAAGACCCTGACCACCCCTGCAGATGTGCGGTGGGACGTCCTTCCCCTCACCTCCCAGCAAACTCCCAAGTCCTGCCTGGCACTGGGTGCACACTCCCCGGGCACACCCCTTAAACCAGGGGTCACCTAGCGGATGGGGTGGCTCTGGAAGGGGTCAACTTGTTGAAAGGGCCTCAGCTGAAACCCAAATCCCCCTTCCCAAGTCCAGTCTCTGGGGACAAAGCTGATCAAAGACTGGAGCCCGAGGGAGGCTCGGCGGGAGAAGGCCCACCTGCCAGCACCCTTGCCCTCGGTGGAGGCCGCTGGGCTGTGAAGGGGGGGGGGAGCCTCCGTCTCCAGGAGACGGCCTCGCCCTGTGGGGTGCTCCGCAGCTCTGGCGCCCTTGGCCGCTGCGGTGGCGCGATGGGCGGGGGCGGCAGGACCCACCTGGCCGCCGAACGCCCCCCCGCCAGCGCCCTCTCCGTCCCCCACGCCTGGCCCACCTCCGGGCCTTCGCTATCTGCTGCCCCGTGCAGGGCTCTGAGGCGACACCAGAGTGGACGGCCGCGGGCCGGGGTCCTCGGGCTGACCCCTGGACGCGGGGAGGAAGGGGCCGCTCCTTAGTCGGGGCGGTCTGTGCCCAGACGCCTGCAGGTGTATGATGCCCGCCGGACTCCCCGCCAGGTGGACGCCGCCAGGGGCGGTTGGCCTGGATACCAACTGTCTCAGTGAGGCGCGTGGGGGAGCTGGACGGCAGGGCGGGGCCTCCGAGGGGCGTGGCAGACAGGGCCGGTGCGGGCAGGGACAGTGGGCGGGGTCTCTGCCAGCCAGGCCTCGAAGGGCGGGGCCTGCGAGGGAGGGGCCTGCGAGGGGGCCGCCAGGGCCAGCGGCGGGGCGGGGCCTGTGAGGGGCGGGGCCCCAGATCCTGCGGTGGGGCGGGGCCTGTGAGGGGCGGGGCCCCAGATCCTGCGGTGGGGCGGGGCCTGTGAGGGGCGGGGCCCCAGATCCTGCGGCGGGGCGGGGCCTGTGAGGGGCGGGGCCCCCAGATCCTGCGGGGGTGGGGCCTGTGAGGGGCGGGGCCCCAGATCCTGCGACGGGGCGGGGCCTTGAGGGGCGGGGCCCCAGATCCTGCGGCGGGGCGGGGCCTGTGAGGGGCGGGGCCCAGATCCTGCGGTGGGGCGGGGCCTGTGAGGGGCGGGGCCCCAGATCCTGCGGCGGGGCGGGGCCTGTGAGGGGCGGGGCCCCAGATCCTGCGGCGGGGCGAGGCCTGTGAGGGGCGGGGCCCCAGATCCTGCGGCGGGGCGGGGCCTGTGAGGGGCGGTGCCGACACGGCCCAGGGGAGACCCCGGGCATATAATCCTGTCATCCCGGTGACTCAGGAGGCTGGGACTCAGGAGGCTGAAACAGGAGGATCCAGAGTTCCAGGCCAGCCCTGGGCAATGTGAAGTCCTGCCTCAAAATGAAGCATGGAAAGGCCTGGAAATGTACAGCTCGGTAGAACGTGCCCAGGGGCTCAATCCCTAGGGCCAAAAAATAATAATAATCCACGTAAGAAATTGCTGTGTCCATATAAAACTAAAATAGCTAGATCTGTGAGTCAAGGAGGAAAGGGAATTATGAACTCCTCCTCACAGAATGAATTTCTTCCTGGTCTTGATCTCTTAGATCATCTTCCACCCATTGGAGCTGAAGGAAAAATTTCTGTGCACTGACTGTTATTAAGTGATAAAAGGTCAAAGCTGAGCACTTTATTCATGTTTGTGTTTGATTTTTTCCAGGTTTAGGGATGTTCCCGAAATTCACGTCACTGTACTTCAGGGAAATGGAATGACAGTGAGTGCCACATTTATTTTTCAATCATACAACGGTTGAGACTTAACTCTGGTTCCACAAGAGGCCACACAGATTGTCTTCTCAATCTCTACGTCCTACTCAGACTGCATATTTAAGAACATTGAACATTAGACATTATTTCTAGATGGTAAGTTAGCTGAAATGTTGGTCTGTGCTGCTGATTATTTTGTATACCTATAAACATATATTCAAAAATTTTAACAATATTAGCAAAAGGACTCCATTCTTCACAACCAATATAATTCTAGCCCAGAAAGGAAAGTGTAGCAATACCATCCACCACATAGCAGTAAAGTAGAAAAAAAGTCTTGATTGTATCAACAGATACTGAAAAAATAAAATTAAGCAGCCGTTTCTAGGAAAAGCACTAATAAAAGCAAGAATAGAAGAATACTACTTAAAATTAATTTACCTTAAAAAAGTCATATCAATATTATTCTAACTTGCCAGATATGAAAATCATTTCGATTAAAATCAGGAATTGGAGAAAGATGTTACAATGTCACTGCACAATGTCAGCCTGGAGTGTGTGATCACAGGAAGGTACAACACCGAAATTGCTGTTTTGAATTATAGGAAAAAGCCCCCAAAACTGAAGATTAGATTGTTTGTCTAAAGAAGGTATCTCTAAAATAATTTAAAAAGAAACAATAGGAATCATTTAAAAACATTTGAAAAGGTGACTGGATACTAACTAAATACAAAGCAAACAATTACATTTTCTATCCCACAGTGTGCATGAAGACATAAAAATGTGCAATGATGAATACCTGAATAAACACAGTATTGTTATATTTGCAAAATTTTGAGAAAGAATTTTTAAGGATGAATAAAGCACATAAAACAAAATCTGGCAAATAGAAAGTCATATTGTGCCCTTGAATTTAAAGATTTGGTGTAAAAGTGTTCATTGTCCTCAAAGGATTGAGACTTTATTGCAATTCCAAACAGAATATCAACAAATTTTCTTTTAATTGGATAAAATCATCTTAATGTTTTCTTGAAAGCAAAAATAGATGCCTCATAAAAGTCAAGAAATATTTCTAAATCTAAAGTGAGAGAGGAACTGCATTTTCAATTATCAGAATACTCAGTTAAATTTTGTAATCAAATCACCATTACATTGACCTGGGTCATGCCATGAACAAGTGAACGGATGAGAATCCGAAACCACATCCCAGTGCAGTCAAAAGTCAGACCAAGTGCATCTCAAAGTTGGTGGTTCAATTCAGTGTAGAAGACTAGGTCACTTAAGAAGTCACATTGCCACATTTGCCTTCTCATGGAGGGGAAAGCAGAGTTGTATACTTGTTTTACTATTTTACACTAAACTAAAAACAAAACTAAACAAAACAAAAGACATGGATGGATTTTAAAAAATAATAAAAAATTCTAGAAGAATATTAGACTTCACATTTAAGAAGAGATAGATAAAATCTTAACAAAGTCAGAAAAGCTAAAATTTACAAAAGAAAGAAAAGGTATACTTGACTATGTGAAAATTGCAAAACCCATATGGCAAGGTAATGTAGACAAACCAAAGATAAATAATAGATTAGAACACACGACACTCAGGGAGCATCAGATGTTGCCTAGAACATACAAGGAGTTCTTACAAAATGACAATCATACAGCTACCAAAGTTCTGAAAATAAGGCAGGCAATCATAGAAAAGCAGCTTGCATGATAGAAGTACTTAAGGGAATTCCCACAAGCAGCACAGTAGATGAGGCTGAATCAGGACGAAGTCACTTTGTCACGGCAGCACACCCACTGTGGGAGCCGCTTGTCTCTGGTGCGGTTTGACCCCAGGTCTCCTTGTTGGTCTTGGTCTGCGCCACCTGCCCACTGTGGAGCTGCCCACTGTGGACGGTCGCCCCTCTGTTAGCTCTAAGGACCTCCATGTCCAGCTGGCTGCCCCCGTACCATGCACATGTGCAGCACAGTTGTTATTTCCTCTCATCGTATTGATATCATTATAGAGTCACCTTCTTTGTCCCTTTTTGTGATTTTAATCTTAGATTCTGCTTTATTGGATTGATGCCGTTTCCTCTGCTGGCTTTTGGTGTCCATGTGTGTGCAATATCTTTTCCATCTCTTTACTTTCAATAGGCGTGTCTTTCCTGGTGAAGTGGATTCTGGGGGCCATGTATTATTGGGTCTAGTTTTTCTTCCATCTCTTTGTGTCTTTTAATGGGGAGATTTAACTCATTTACTGCCGTGGTTATCAGTGAGTATGGGCCCATGCTCTCATTTTGTTGACTTTTGTCTGGTTGCTGTGCATATCCTCTGTTCCTTTCCCTCTCTGGTCATTCATCCTTGCAGTTGTGGTTTGCTGTGCTGACAACCTTTGATATTTTCTATTTCTCTTTGTGTATCTACTCAACCATGACTTTTACACTTTCAAGAGTGCCAGGGATGGTGATTATCACCTTTTTATTTCTAACAGGGGACTCCTTCAGCATTTCTTATAAGATTGGTGTGTGGCTAATGAATTCTTTCAGTTTTTGCTGGTCTTGAAGGTTTTATTCCGCCTTCATTTCTGAAGGGTAACTTGGCTGGGTTTATGGTATTCTTGGTTGGCACTTGGGGGCATTGCACTAAATACTGCCAAGTGCACTGATCCAACAAGGTCACAAACACGAGGATCCCACTTTTGTAAATGTACGACAAGAAGACGGTGCGTGTACATGCACACGTGAACATGTGTGTGTGTTCTAAGATTGAGTGAGTATGGAAATTGGCAGGTCCTAAGTTACCAGCATGGTTTTCCCTGGTAGAGCATGTAGGAGGGCATAAAAAGGAGGACTGATTAGTAGGGTAAGGAGAAGATAAAAAGAAATTTAAACAATCATGAGAAAAATCATATTTTATAAGACTTCGTGTACTCTCTTATTTTGTGAACGTCATGTATGTATTTAGATATATCCCTGAAAATAACTTGAAATCAAATTTCAGAATGCTGGGACTCTGTTTCCCAAACCGTGTTCCCTGGCACGAGCACTGCAGGAGCTTCTGCTGACCGCCTGACCACGGCCTGACCACGGGCTCTCCCTGGTGACACCTGATCCAGGCGCGGCAGCTTGGTGGTATCCGCAGCCGAGGCAGCTCTGCCTGTTCCCTGTGCCTGTGCAATGGCTGCCAGGTATCACCCTGTCTGATTTCCAGATTTAATGTAGAAAACACGACTCTGAGGGGAGAGAGTGTGTCTGTGAGTGAAGGCCAGAGGACTGGCCAAGGGCTGGGCGTCGCAGAGGGCTTGGTACAGCAGGGAGCAGGCTCACAGAACACAGGTCTAGACTTCTGACTCTCCTGGGTACCTGGCCTGCAGAGCAGGGGCAGCTGCCAGAGCCGCAGAGCCTCTGGCCAGTCCAGTGAAAGCCAGTCCCGGGCTCCCTAGTGTCAGTGTAGGCTCTGCCATGGCTGACAGAGTGAGTCAGGTGGCAGCTTGAGACCTGTGTCCTTCTCTGCAACAGGAACCCTTTTCTTGGGATTGTCAGGTGGAGTCAATGGTGTACCTCTAGAGGGGAACTGGAACACACCAAGCTGGGGCTCCACCCCTCCCTCTGCACTGTGGCTGTTCACCATGGCAAATGAGCCCGTGGCCCCCAGGCAGGAGGATGGGAGAGAGGCACAGACAGAGGAAGAGGTGGGCGGGAGGGAGAAGGGGAGAACAGGAGGAGAAAGAGCAGAAAGGCAGGAGGGGCCAGACCCGGCCTCCAGGGCTGTGATGATGGGTATGGCCTCGCACCCAGAGCCAGCCTTCTGCCGCGCTCAGCTGGACGGGGGAAGCCCTGAGGGGTCTGACCAGGACAGCTCATGAGCTTGGCACAGTCATTAAGTTCTTTTCCTGGAAAAGCTATTATTAACAGGCTGAGTGTGGCTCCGTGCAGCCACAACCCAGGGCCCTGCAGTGTGGAAGGAAGCTTCCGGAAGCCTCAGTAGTGGAAGGACCTTGTTTCTCATGCCAGTGCTTGAAGTGCAGAAGATGCCTGTAGAACCCGTACCACAGTGGGGAATGCGGTTCACCGTGGGGTCTGGCCCGTATCCTGCACCCAAAGCATGGTCCCTAGGAGAAGAAACCCTGAGACAGTAAGTGCGCTCAGTGTCTACCACATCCAAGAACGCTGGTGACGTCGGGGATACCGGACCCACCGTGCTCCACCCTGGCTCCACCACCCAGCTGTACCGGGCCCGTCACCCAAAAGAAGCACATCCTACGGACGTGAGCTATTGAGCTCTCTGTATTGGGTCTTCAAAACTTTATTATGAAGTTTTCAAACATTCGTGGGTTGGGAAGCCTTTGTGTCGCGCTGTGTGGGACCGGAGCAGAGAAGCTCTTCGGGCTCCAGGCCGCGCTGACCACTCGGGGCAGGACCTCGCCTGTGCCGGAATCGTGCCACTCCCCTCCTGTCCCCCACCCTGGACAGCAGCCTCCACTCCCGTTAGGAGAAAAGTCTGTTTTCTTCTCTTATGACTCCTCTTCCAGCAGTGCCGGGAGGTGGCTGTCCCCGCACACCGTCTGAAGGCCCGGACGCTGCGCACAGCCCTCCCTGCCGGGTCTCCCACAGTGCCCGGCCCCTGCGGGGTCTCTCTGCTCAGGGCATCTCTGGCTGGTTGGCCTGGTCCTCGGCTTCTCGGGGGCTGGGGCCGCGCCAAGGTCCAGTCCTGTCTGATCTCAGTTTCCAGCAGGTCACACGTGAACCCCCGCAGACTGGCGGCTTCACTTCCTGGGCGGTGAGGCTTAGCCAGAGGCTGTGCTGTCCCTTCAGAGGCACATCTGTGTCACCCTGTGCTCAGACCGCTGTTAGGTCTTCTCTCATGAGACCCTTGGGGCTGGAGACATGGGCAGTGGGCTCGCAATTTCACCTTTGTCCTGTTCAGTCAGCTCTGTGCCTTTGAGTGACAGTGTGTGCCCAGCGTTGTGTAAATTCTTGCTGCAGGACGACCTCACCCATGCCGGCATGGCAGAACTGGACATCTGTAGTGATGGGTTTCCCACTGGAGATGAGGAAGCAGAAGCACACAGGTGCAGGAAGCAGCCGGGCATGGGGTCTGGCCCAGCGTGCTGCACCCAGAGCCTGGCTACCAGGTGCACGTTGTCATCTCAACCTGGAGGTCACTCCACTCTAAAAGTCCTCCCATGTAACTGTTAGCCTGGGCCATGACCTCCTCCCCAGGGGACCGAGTGCTGCAGCACAGAGCTGGAGCCAGCACTGGGCCTCACGGGCTCAGCATGGTGCTGCCCCTTGCCAGCCCCAAGGCCTGAACCCCAAGCCTCAAGGACTTGGCCTGCCCAGGAGGGACCATAACAACCATCTCCTAGGAGCCTGTGAGATCAAAGGTGATGGTGCACAGCCAGGAAGATGCAGGCCCCGGCCGCTGGCAGGCAGTCCACACAGTGCTGTTCTGAGCCTGCAGGAGGCGGGGGCAGGGGACACTGCCGAGTCCTGACTCCCGCTGGTGAGACAGCATAGCTCTTCCCCAGTCACATCCTTTCCAGACACTGAGATGATGAATGTCAGGTATGTTGACGTGTTCCTTTGAAAAGGCAATTTTAAAAAGATCTGTAATACCCAGAGAAGAAGAAAGGGCTGTTAGTATCCTCGTCTTTGTGGCTGTTAATAGAGAACTTTAACACTCCTGGGTCCAAAATCCACGCTCCCTGGGCAGCAGGGTGGAAGGGCTCTGTCAGGCACAGTGAGGGAGCCACGGCTGGAGGCTGAGCTTGAGCCGCCCTTTCCTTATTTCCAGCGTAGCTCCAAGTTTTCAAAGCTCCAGGACTGTTTAGATCAACACTGGAAATGGTGAGTTTGACTCATGTTACAGACGGATTTCCTTTAAAATGCAGATGTGGAGAGAAAGCTTCAGCATTTTAATCTTGTCTAAATGTGGTGTCCTTGGAATACAGTGGGAAAGGTCTGGGGGCCCAGGACGGGGCGGGCAGGTGGCTCTGCCTGCCAGCTGCGGGGCGGGCGACGGCGCCTTCTCACAGGCTCAGTGTCCTTATCTTCCAAATAAGAGGCGCACGGATTCCTTCCAGCTGTGCCGCCCTGTGCAGTAAACAGCTGAGCATCTTCCACTTATGAACTTTTGATGTTTTATTTTTAAAGTGTACAATCGGGGGGGGACAGGAAATGGGAGGAGCTTGGAATGAACTTAACCCAATTCTCCTGTGTACTTTTATGAATGTGCCACAGTGAATCTCCCCTTATGTAACTCTGTGAAGCACTGATTTCTAAAAACTATGAATAAACAGAAGGAAGATAGTGCCGCAGAGAAGGGGAGGGGCGGGGAGGCGAGAAGGAGAAGTCCTGGGAACTGTATTGGAGCAAGTTCTACTTCATGCTTGTATGGCCGTATAGAAACGAACCCCAGTACTATGTAGGACTATAAAAAAACACTAATACGAAAGGGAAAGAAAAGCTTTCATAACTAGTGATTCCTTAAAGGAAATACTTGCTTATATTAAATCCACGAACACCTCTAGAACTAGAAACAAATTCCTTTGTTGTAATTCCACTGAATTGTCTGTAGTAAAGAAGAGCAATTTGTGATAATCTTAATAATAAAAATAAAGTGAATAAAGTGAACATAGAGCATTAAAATATGGAGCTGTATGGCATGAAATTGCCTATTTTATGAATATGGGTCTCAGGCTTCTTGGAGAGGCACCTGGTGGCTGCTCACTGGAGGAAAATAGGCTGCAATCAGCTGTAGTACTCAGTTCAGAATCAAGCCACATGCCAGATATGAAAGGCTTTTGTAGACATAGGAACCCAGTGCAAGGTGCACCGCTTTCATTTTACAAATAATAACTCTATTTCAAAATATTTTACCACCATATGAAAAAAATGAAGCACAGCTCATTATAAATGAAATGAATTTTATGTGGAAATCTCAATTACAGAAGGAAAAATCTGTTACTTATTCTCAGACATTGAGATTCAAAAAATTTGTGCAGTCAAGATTTCTAATGCACATATAGGTACTTATGGGCATGTGTGTATTTGTGCACGATGCATGTGGGTCATTGCCAATAGGCTCCGTGAGCTTCAGAGCATGAGGCGTTTGTCCAGCAGCCTGTGGGAAAGCTCCTCCCGGTGGGGCTGTCCCGCCAGGCAGGCCCTCAACCCCTCAGCCTCAGCTCCTGCACATCAGGGTGCCAGCCAGTGCCTCAGCGCCACGGAAAGCCTCGTTGAGAGCGACGGAACCACGTGTCCCTGAGTGACTCCGTGGACTCCCCTGGCCTCCTCCAAGTCCTGGTGGCTGCTGGCCTGTGCACCGTTTCTGGGTCTCGTCGATGGCTGGCCGTGGACTTCCTCTACCTGGGTTTTGGCTCCCCCTCTCCCAGGAACTCTTGAGAGAGCCTGTCAGTTTGCAGGTGTATTTTAAAAGGTGGCTCTCTGACGGCTTTTTGTAAAAACATTACCTAATTCCTGATCTAGATCACAATTCAAAAACCCTCTCCGTCCCAGTGAAATTAGCCTGGAGAGACCTCTCAAGTCCATTCTCTCTCCGCATTCATCCAGGAGACAGAGCTACATGGCCAGACACTCCCTGGAGAGCAGAAGGAGGCGGCTGGGTCCAGGGGAGAAGGGGGGAGAGCGTGGACACCTGGCAACGCAGATGCACACACCCGCGGGGCTCGAGGGACTCGCACAGTCCCGGGGGCTGCCAGCTGCAGTGCTCAGGGGCCCCACAAAGTGACTGGTGGTGTTAATGACCATCAGCACTCGTCTCGCGGCGTTGCCACCAGCGAATGGTGAGTGTGTGTCTTCCACGTGGTCTCCACACCATGGCCGCCTCCCACGGGAAGAGGCTGAGTTCCTGCCTCCCTGATCTGCCACTTCTGAGCTTTTTAATCTGGTGGCTCTGGGACTTTTAATGATCATTTAATCAACCTTAAAGTACTCGCTGAAGAACTCTCACTAAACACTGTGATTTAAGTGCTGAGGTTAGTGAGATTGTCTCCAGGGGAATTGGTGCTCTGCATGTCTCTAGGGCAACCGCCACTCTGTTGGAAAACAGGGATGGGAACACTGAAACTCTTTGAGTTTAAGGAAACACCATATTTGAAGATCAGGGTTGATGGAGAGATGTAACCGAAGGCATCCTATGATACAGAAGAGCACGCTGTTGCATCAATGCCACAGTTACTCAAAGGCAGGAATCAAGAAAATCCCCCGTGATACAATAGTTTTGTTTGGGTAGTTGGGGTTTTATCTTTATCTGTGTTTTTGATATATTTTATCTGCTGATGTTTAGAATTTGGCTCCAGGAGAATCTGGAGGAACTGATCAGGTCTGATGGCAACAGAGATACACCTAGGTGCAGAGCAGGAACTTTTTTTTTTTCCGTTTTTAAATGCATATAAATTTATTTTCACTAGTCACTCCAAAGATACCAATATCGAGGTAGTTGTGCCTACTCAATACCGAATAAACATTAAAAAGCTAAGAGAAACAAGGATTTTTGATTTTTTACTTTATATAGTTTTCAACAATCAGAAATTTTGTTTGGCAAAAGGATGGTATAAAACGTAAGGTAGTTGTCACGCCAATGACATTTTGTTTTTTACAGAACCTCTAGAGAAATCTGGAAGAAGACTTCAAAAAACATGATGTGATATGTCCTGCTGGAGGCAGGGCATGAGGTGAGTGGAAATCTCAGAGAACTTGTTTCTAGTAGGAACACAGAAGAACTGATATCTTAGTTTCCACCAGTGATCATTCTTGAAGCACAACTATTGAATTGCTTTGAAGAATTTTGCAAACTTCTTTGTTTAAAAACCATCAAATAAACAAATTAGGAATTTCCTTAGTTAACAGCAAGGGCTGATAGCCATCTTACAAACCAGCCATGTGACCTCAGACTTTTACTGCACGTATGAGTGCTTACAACATTGGACATGAATGAACTATGTTTTGGTTGATTTCTATTTTGGCTGTCTTTGGGATTGCAAAAAAAGTCTTAGGAGAGACGACATTTACTTTGCATTGAATTAACAGGTCCTACTTTAAGATGGGCTTTATTACATAACTTTATGGAGTAGGTAATTCATGCCCATTTTACAATTGAGGAAACCGTAAAGATGATAAAGTTGCACTTTCTCAGGACCTCACAACTAACCAGGTTCCTGAGCTGGGATTAGAACTTAGATGTTTGACACATACTTAAGAAAAAACAACCCATAATTTAAAACATCATTTTCACATTTCAAAACTAAAAAGTGCTCACTGTAAAATAAACAAAACTTGATTAAGGTAGAATAGTGTAGTAAAATTTGAAAACCCATCCCACCCTTAACCACATCTCTCTTTCTAAATGATCCCCATTAGTATTTTGGTATCAGTCCTTCCATATCTTTTCTGTTGTCCAGTGTGTTTGTCACTGTAACATTTCCTGTCTACTTTAAAAAAAAACAATGTCTAGAGGAGGTTGAATTTATTGTATGTCTTTACTAGAATAATTATCTACCTTTAAATAACAACCGAAGCTGGGCATGGTGGTATGTATCTGTAGTCCCAGTTACTATGGAGGCTGAGGTAGGAGGATTGGGTAAACCCAGGAATTCCTGACCTAGGCAACAAGGTTTGACCTTGTCCCAAAAACAAGAGCAAAAACACTCCCCAGTAACTGAAATGCTCACTCAGGGAACATGAGGCATCTTATTGTAGAGTCTCAAAGAAATGCAGTGAGTCTTTATTTTTGAGAGCGTAATTATGAACTCCTTTGAGAGACTGATGTGATCTCTGAGCCCTTTTGCCAGATAACAATGAATAGACATAAATATTTACCTATAAATCAAAGCATTTATGGATACCCTGAGTGTCCATAATGGTCTTTTGGATAATAAATTTCTGAAAGTATTTACAAGTTAAAAGAGCTATAGGTAAAACTCAAAATTCGGGTGGCACATTAGCCCCTTTGTGGTGGTGAGACCCGTGCCAATTCCAGTTAGGGTCAGTGCCTCAGGGTGAATCACTCACCCCTGATCCTGTCCCCTGCCCCACCCCTCTTCCAGCAGCTCCAAGTGGGTCATTTGGTTCTTCATTGACACTTCTACCTGTAATGAGCAAGAAGGAAGAGTACAATGGTCAGGTTCTCAACATTTCTATACTGAGCTTGTGCTATTTTTATTTTTTTTATTGTTGGTTGTTCAAAACATTACATAGTTCTTGACATATCATGTTTCACACTTTGATTCAAGTGGGTTATGAACTCCCATTTTTACCCCGTATACAGATTGCAGAATCATATCAGTTACACTTCCATTGATTTACATATTGTCTGTTGTATTCTGCTGCCTTTCCTATCCTCTGCTATCCCCCCTCCTCTCCGCTCCCCTCCCATCTTCTCTCTCTACCCCCTCTACTGTAATTCATTTCTCCCCCTTGTACTGTTTTTCCCTTTCCCCTCACTTCCTCTTGTATGTAATTTTGTATAAGCCTGAGGGTCTCCTTCCATTTCCATGCAATTTCCCTTCTCTCTCCCTTTCTCTCCCACCTCTCATCCCTGTTTAATGTTAATCTTCTTTTCATGCTCTTCGTCCCTACTCTGTTCTTAGTTACTCTCCTTATATCAAAGATGACATTTGGCATTTGTTTTTTAGGGATTGGCTGGCTTCACTTAGCATAATCTGCTCTAATGCCATCCATTTCCCTCCAAATTCTATGATTTTGTCATTTTTTAATGCAGAATAATACTCCATTGTGTATAAATGCCACATTTTTTTTATCCATTCATCTATTGAAGGGCATCTAGGTTGGTTCCACAGTCTTGCTATTGTGAATTGTGCTGCTATGAACATCGATGTAGCAGTGTCCCTGTAACATGCTCTTTTTAGGTCTTTAGGGAATAGACCGAGAAGGGGAATAGCTGGGTCAAATGGTGGTTCCATTCCCAGCTTTCCCAGGAATCTCCATACTGCTTTCCAAATTGGCTGCACCAATTTGCAGTCCCACCAGCAATGTACAAGAGTACCCTTTTCCCCACATCCTCGCCAGCACTTGTTGTTGTTTGACTTCATAATGGCTGCCAATCTTACTGGAGTGAGATGATATCTTAGGGTGGTTTTGATTTGCATTTCTCTGACTGCTAGCGATGGTGAGCATTTTTTCATGTACTTGTTGATTGATTGTATGTCCTCCTCTGAGAAGTGTCTGTTCAGGTCCTTGGCCCATTTGTTGATAGGGTTATTTGTTATCTTATTGTCTAATTTTTTGAGTTCTTTGTATACTCTGGATATTAGGGCTCTATCTGAAGTGTGAGGAGTAAAGATTTGTTCCGAGGATGTAGGCTCCCTGTTTACCTCTCTTATTGTTTCTTTTGCTGAGAAAAAAACTTTTTAGATTGAGTAAGTCCCATTTGTTGAAGGAACTTTTATTTAAGCCGAAGCAGAGAAGGACAAGGGAACTGTTTTCCTTTTTTTTTAATTCTTATTTTTTTAATTTCTGAGTTTTCTAAATTCCTACCAGAACTTCTATTCCTCGAAATTATTTATCTCCACTATTGGAAACCTGGAAGACAGATTCCTCTGCTTCAACAGAATCTTCTCAAACTCTAAGCTAGTTTTTTAGTTTGACTGGAACTAGTGGTCTCTGGGCTGGGCACGTGTTCTCTTGCCCCTGGATTCTGTGAGCTGGGGAAGGGGCTTCCCGCCCGCCAACACAGGTGGGCAGGGTCCACAATCCTGGGTTGGGCGTGACGCTCAGGAGGAGGGGAGCTGGACACATCACAGGCCGTGAGCAGCCTGTGAAAGGACGGGGGAGGGTCGGGGAGCAAGGCCACGGGGGACAGGGACTGACTGCAGCCTCTGGGGCGGGCAGCTGGGTGGTCCTGCTGCCAAGGGCTCGGTTCTGAGCAGCCATGAGACTGCTCCAAGGGAAGAGGCTCCCGGGCAGCTGCTCTGCAGGGCAGGGGCCTCGGGGACAGGGAGCCCTGTGGGGTCCTGCGGGGAGGAAGCTGGTCTAGAGGAGTCGCCATGGGCGAAGGGGAGAAATAAGGAACGTCCTCAAGCTTCTGCCCTTGTCAATGCTTTATTCACTCAGATCAATCAATATTCCACTCTAGGTTCTTAATCAAGGAAAGTCAGACCTCAGTGCCGGGCACAGAAAATAGACAAGATCAACCCACAGCCAAGGATTCCAGGTTAGCTCTAAGCACTGGGAACACACCTGACCATGACAGGCCCATGACACACATGTCCTCTGTGATGCTTAGCCCAAGGGCAGGTCTAAGTCCAGCAGATGCCCACTCACTCAGGGCTCTGTGATCAGGTCAGGAACCAAGGCAGGCTTCTCCTGGGCGGAGCTGAGGGCGAGTTGAGGAAGGGGTCATAAGGAGACATCTCTGTTCCCACCAGGGTCCAGATGTGGCTCTAGAGTTTGAGAGTGGTGAGGACAATGCAGAGGATCAGGCCGACAACAAGAAGAGTTGGGATGTCAGTCCAGGTCCCCGCCTTATCTCCAGCAAGTGGACATCAGTGTCGGTGGCTGAGTGTCTTGTGGACCTCACCTTATGCTCTGGATCCCACACCCTGATGCGGATCTCACCTCCTGCTGTGGGTCTCACCTCCTGCTGGGGGTCTCCCCCCCTGCTGTGGACCTCCCCCCCTGCTGTGGTTCTCACTCCCTGCTGTGGATCTCACCTCCTGCTGTGGATCTCACCTCCTGCTGTGGATCTCACCTCCTGCTGTGGATCTTATTTTCTACTGTGGATCTCACCGCCTGCTGTGGATCTCACTCCCTGCTTTGGATCTCACCTCCTGCTGGGGAATTCACCCCTGCTGTCAATTTCACTCCCTGCCATGGATCTCACCTTCTACCTTGGTTCTCATCCCCTACTCTGTATATCACCTCCTGCTTTGATTATCACCTCCTGCTCTTTATCTCACCCCCTGCTGTGGACCTCACCTTCTACTGTAGATCTCACCCCCTGCTGTGGATCTCACCTCCTGCTCTTGATCTCACCTCCTGCTGTGGATCTCATTTCCTGCTTTGGATCTCACTCCCTGCTGTGGATCTTATATTCTACTGTGGATCTCATCCCTTCTGTGGATCTCACCTCCTGCTCTGGATCTCACCTCCTGCTGTAGTTCTAACCACCTGCTGTGGATCTCACTCCCTGCTGTGGATCTCACCTCCTCCTGTGGATCTCTTCCTGTTGTGGATGTCACCTTTTGCTGTGGATCTAACCTTCTGCTTTGGATCTCAACTTCTGCTATGGATCTCACCTCCTCCTGTGGATCTCTTCCTGTTGTGGATGTCACCTTTTGCTGTGGATCTCACTCCCTGCTGTGGATCTTACCCTCTGCTGTGGATCTCACCTCCTGCTCTGGATCTCACCTCCTGCTGTGTGTCTCACCTTCTGCTGTGGATCTCACACCCTGCTGTGGATCTCACCTCCTGCTATGTGTCTCACCTTCTGCTGTGGATCTCACCTCCTGCTGTGGATCTCACCTCCTGCTCTGGATCTCACCTCCTGCTGTAGATCTCACCTCCTGCTCTGGATCTCACCTCCTGCTCTGGATCTCACCTCTTGCTCTGGATCTCACCTCCTGCTGTGGATCTCACCTTCTGCTGTGGTTCTCACCCACCCCCCCACTGTGGATCTCACCTCCTGCTCTGGATCTAACCTCCTGCTGTGGATCTCACCTCCTCCTCTGGATCTCTTCCTATTGTGGATGTCACCTTTTGCTGTGGATCTCACTCCCTGCTGTGGATCTCACCTCCTGCTTTTGATCTCACCTCCTGCTTTGTATCTCACTTCCTGCTTTGGATATCCCCTTCTGCTGTGGATCTCACCTCCTGCTCTGGATCTCACCTTCTGCTGTGGATCTCACTCCATGCTGTGGATCTCACCTCCTGCTCTGGATCTCACCCCCTGCTGTGGATCTTACACTCTGCTGTAGATCTCACCTCCTGCTCTGGATCTCACCTTCTGCTGTGGATCTCACTCCCTGCTGTGGATCTCACCTCCTGCTGTGGATCTCACCTTCTGCTGTGGATCTTATCTTCTACTGTTGATCTCACGCCCTGCTGTGGATCTCACCTCCTGCTCTGGATTCTCCTCCTGCTGTGGATCTTACACTCTGTTGTGGATCTCACCTTCTGCTGTGGATCTCACCTCCTGCCTTGGATCTTATCTTCTACTGTAGATCTCACCGCCTGCTGTGGATGTCACCTCCTGCTCTGGATCTCACCTCCTGCTGTGGATCTCACCTCCTGCTTTGGATCTCACCACCTGCTTTGCATCTCACCTCCTGCTTTGGATCTCCCCTTCTGCTGTGGATCTCACCTCCTGCTCTGGATCTCACCTTCTGCTGTGGATCTCACCACCTGCTGTGGATCTCACCTTCTGATGTAAATCTTATCTTCTACTGTGGATCTCACGCCCTGCTGTGGATCTCACCTCCTGCTCTGGATTCACCTCCTGCTGTGGATCTCACCTTCTGCTGTGGATCTCACCTTCTACTGTGGATCTCACCTTCTGCTGTGGATCTCACTCCATGCTGTGGATCTTACACTCTGCTGTGGATCTCACCTTCTGCTGTGGATCTTACCTCCTGCTCTGCATATCAACTTCTGCTGTGGATCTCACCCCCTGCTCTGCATCTCACCTCCTTCTGTGGATCTCACCTTCTGCTGTGGATCTTATCTTCTACTGTGGATCTCACCCCCTGCTGTGGATTTCACCTCCTGCTCTGGATTCACCTCCTGCTGTGGATCTCACCTTCTGCTGTGGATCTCACCTCCTGCTGTTTATCTCACCCCCTGCTTTGGATGTCACCCGCTGCTGTGGATCTCACCCCTCCTGTGGATCTCACTCCCTGCTGTGGATCTCACCTTCTGCTGTGGATCTTATGTTCTTCTGTGGATCTCACTCCCTGTTTTGGATCTCACCTCCTGCTTTGGATCTCACCTCCTGCTCTGCATCTCACCTTCTGCTGTGGATCTTATCTTCTTCTGTGGATCTCACTCCCTGCTTTGGATCTCACCTTCTGCTGTGGATCTCACCTCCTGCTCTGGATCTCACCTCTTGCTCTGGATCTCACCTCCTGCTGTGGATTTCACCTTCTGCTGTGGTTCTCACCCACCCCCCCCCACTGTGGATCTCACCTCCTGCTCTGGATCTAACCTCCTGCTGTGGATCTCACCTCCTCCTGTGGATCTCTTCCTGTTGTGGATGTCACCTTTTGCTGTGGATCTAACCTTCTGCTTTGGATCTCAACTTCTGCTATGGATCTCACCTCCTCCTGTGGATCTCTTCCTGTTGTGGATGTCACCTTTTGCTGTGGATCTCACTCCCTGCTGTGGATCTTACCCTCTGCTGTGGATCTCACCTCCTGCTCTGGATCTCACCTCCTGCTGTGTGTCTCACCTTCTGCTGTGGATCTCACACCCTGCTGTGGATCTCACCTCCTGCTATGTGTCTCACCTTCTGCTGTGGATCTCACCTCCTGCTGTGGATCTCACCTCCTGCTCTGGATCTCACCTCCTGCTGTAGATCTCACCTCCTGCTCTGGATCTCACCTCCTGCTCTGGATCTCACCTCTTGCTCTGGATCTCACCTCCTGCTGTGGATCTCACCTTCTGCTGTGGTTCTCACCCACCCCCCCACTGTGGATCTCACCTCCTGCTCTGGATCTAACCTCCTGCTGTGGATCTCACCTCCTCCTCTGGATCTCTTCCTATTGTGGATGTCACCTTTTGCTGTGGATCTCACTCCCTGCTGTGGATCTCACCTCCTGCTTTTGATCTCACCTCCTGCTTTGTATCTCACTTCCTGCTTTGGATATCCCCTTCTGCTGTGGATCTCACCTCCTGCTCTGGATCTCACCTTCTGCTGTGGATCTCACTCCATGCTGTGGATCTCACCTCCTGCTCTGGATCTCACCCCCTGCTGTGGATCTTACACTCTGCTGTAGATCTCACCTCCTGCTCTGGATCTCACCTTCTGCTGTGGATCTCACTCCCTGCTGTGGATCTCACCTCCTGCTGTGGATCTCACCTTCTGCTGTGGATCTTATCTTCTACTGTTGATCTCACGCCCTGCTGTGGATCTCACCTCCTGCTCTGGATTCTCCTCCTGCTGTGGATCTTACACTCTGTTGTGGATCTCACCTTCTGCTGTGGATCTCACCTCCTGCCTTGGATCTTATCTTCTACTGTAGATCTCACCGCCTGCTGTGGATGTCACCTCCTGCTCTGGATCTCACCTCCTGCTGTGGATCTCACCTCCTGCTTTGGATCTCACCACCTGCTTTGCATCTCACCTCCTGCTTTGGATCTCCGCTTCTGCTGTGGATCTCACCTCCTGCTCTGGATCTCACCTTCTGCTGTGGATCTCACCACCTGCTGTGGATCTCACCTTCTGATGTAAATCTTATCTTCTACTGTGGATCTCACGCCCTGCTGTGGATCTCACCTCCTGCTCTGGATTCACCTCCTGCTGTGGATCTCACCTTCTGCTGTGGATCTCACCTTCTACTGTGGATCTCACCTTCTGCTGTGGATCTCACTCCATGCTGTGGATCTTACACTCTGCTGTGGATCTCACCTTCTGCTGTGGATCTTACCTCCTGCTCTGCATATCAACTTCTGCTGTGGATCTCACCCCCTGCTCTGCATCTCACCTCCTTCTGTGGATCTCACCTTCTGCTGTGGATCTTATCTTCTACTGTGGATCTCACCCCCTGCTGTGGATTTCACCTCCTGCTCTGGATTCACCTCCTGCTGTGGATCTCACCTTCTGCTGTGGATCTCACCTCCTGCTGTTTATCTCACCCCCTGCTTTGGATGTCACCCGCTGCTGTGGATCTCACCCCTCCTGTGGATCTCACTCCCTGCTGTGGATCTCACCTTCTGCTGTGGATCTTATGTTCTTCTGTGGATCTCACTCCCTGTTTTGGATCTCACCTCCTGCTTTGGATCTCACCTCCTGCTCTGCATCTCACCTTCTGCTGTGGATCTTATCTTCTTCTGTGGATCTCACTCCCTGCTTTGGATCTCACCTTCTGCTGTGGATCTCACCTCCTGCTCTGGATCTCACCTCTTGCTCTGGATCTCACCTCCTGCTGTGGATTTCACCTTCTGCTGTGGTTCTCAACCCCCCCCCCTCCACTGTGGATCTCACCTCCTGCTCTGGATCTAACCTCCTGCTGTGGATCTCACCTCCTCCTGTGGATCTCTTCCTGTTGTGGATGTCACCTTTTGCTGTGGATCTAACCTTCTGCTTTGGATCTCAACTTCTGCTATGGATCTCACCTCCTCCTGTGGATCTCTTCCTGTTGTGGATGTCACCTTTTGCTGTGGATCTCACTCCCTGCTGTGGATCTTACCCTCTGCTGTGGATCTCACCTTCTGCTCTGGATCTCACTCCCTGCTTTGGATCTCTCCTCCTGCTGTGGATCTCACCTTCTACTGTGGATCTCACCCCCTGCTGTGGATCTCACCTTCTGCTGTTGATCTCACCCCCTGCTGTGGATCTTACCTTCTGTCTGGATCTCACCTTCTGCTTTGGATCTTATCTTCTACTGTGGATCTCACCCCCTGCTGTGGATCTCACCTCCTGCTGTGGTTCTAACCACCTGCTGTGATTCTCACTTCCTGCTGTACATCTCCCTTTCTCCTGTGGATTTCACCTGCTGTGGATCTCACCTTCTGCTGTGGATCTCACCTTCTGCTGTGGATCTTATCTTCTACTGTGGATCTCACCCCCTGCTGTGGATCTCACCCCCTGATGTGCATCACACCTCCTGCCCTGGATCTTACCCTCTGCTGTGGATCTCTCCTCCTGCTATGGATCTCACCTTCTGCTTGGATCTCACCTTCTGCTGTGGATCTCACCCCCTGCTGTGGATCTCACCTCCTGGTCTGGATCTCACCTCCTGCTGTGGATCTCACCTCCTGCTGTGGATCTCACTTTCTCCTGTGGATCTTTACTTCTACTGTGGATCTCACTCTGCCCCTACTGTGGATCTCACCTCCTGCTCTGGATCTCACTTCCTGCTGTGGATCTCACCCCCTACTGTGGATCTGACCGCCTGCTGTGGATCTTACTCTCTGCTGTGGATCTCACCACCTGCTGTGGATCTCACCTTCTGATGTAAATCTTATCTTCTACTGTGGATCTCACGCCCTGCTGTGGATCTCACCTCCTGCTCTGGATTCACCTCCTGCTGTGGATCTCACCTTCTGCTGTGGATCTCACCTTCTACTGTGGATCTCACCTTCTGCTGTGGATCTCACTCCCTGCTGTGGATCTTACACTCTGCTGTGGATCTCACCTTCTGCTGTGGATCTTACCTCCTGCTCTGCATATCAACTTCTGCTGTGGATCTCACCCCCTGCTCTGCATCTCACCTCCTTCTGTGGATCTCACCTTTTGCTGTGGATCTTATCTTCTACTGTGGATCTCACCCCCTGCTGTGGATTTCACCTCCTGCTCTGGATTCACCTCCTGCTGTGGATCTCACCTTCTGCTGTGGATCTCACCTCCTGCTGTTTATCTCACCCCCTGCTTTGGATGTCACCCGCTGCTGTGGATCTCACCCCTCCTGTGGATCTCACTCCCTGCTGTGGATCTCACCTTCTGCTGTGGATCTTATGTTCTTCTGTGGATCTCACTCCCTGTTTTGGATCTCACCTCCTGCTTTGGATCTCACCTCCTGCTCTGCATCTCACCTTCTGCTGTGGATCTTATCTTCTTCTGTGGATCTCACTCCCTGCTTTGGATCTCACCTTCTGCTGTGGATCTCACCTCCTGCTCTGGATCTCACCTCTTGCTCTGGATCTCACCTCCTGCTGTGGATTTCACCTTCTGCTGTGGTTCTCACCCACCCCCCCCACTGTGGATCTCACCTCCTGCTCTGGATCTAACCTCCTGCTGTGGATCTCACCTCCTCCTGTGGATCTCTTCCTGTTGTGGATGTCACCTTTTGCTGTGGATCTAACCTTCTGCTTTGGATCTCAACTTCTGCTATGGATCTCACCTCCTCCTGTGGATCTCTTCCTGTTGTGGATGTCACCTTTTGCTGTGGATCTCACTCCCTGCTGTGGATCTTACCCTCTGCTGTGGATCTCACCTTCTGCTCTGGATCTCACTCCCTGCTTTGGATCTCTCCTCCTGCTGTGGATCTCACCTTCTACTGTGGATCTCACCCCCTGCTGTGGATCTCACCTTCTGCTGTTGATCTCACCCCCTGCTGTGGATCTTACCTTCTGTCTGGATCTCACCTTCTGCTTTGGATCTTATCTTCTACTGTGGATCTCACCCCCTGCTGTGGATCTCACCCCCTGCTGTGGATCTCACCCCCTGATGTGCATCACACCTCCTGCCCTGGATCTTACCCTCTGCTGTGGATCTCTCCTCCTGCTATGGATCTCACCTTCTGCTTGGATCTCACCTTCTGCTGTGGATCTCACCCCCTGCTGTGGATCTCACCTCCTGGTCTGGATCTCACCTCCTGCTGTGGATCTCACCTCCTGCTGTGGATCTCAATTTCTCCTGTGGATCTTTACTTCTACTGTGGATCTCACTCTGCCCCTACTGTGGATCTCACCTCCTGCTCTGGATCTCACTTCCTGCTGTGGATCTCACCCCCTACTGTGGATCTCACCGCCTGCTGTGGATCTTACTCTCTGCTGTGGATCTCACCTTCTGCTGTGGATCTCACTCCCTGCTTTGGATCTCACTCCTGCTGTGGATCTCACCTTCTGATGTAAATCTTATCTTCTACTGTGGATCTCACCCCCTGCTGTGGATCTCAACTCCTGCTCTGGATTTCACCTCCTGCTGTGGATCTCATCTTCTGCTGTGGATCTCACCTCCTGCTGTGGATCTCACCCCCTGCTATGGATCTCACCTCCTCCTTTGGATCTCTTCCTGTTGTGGATGTCACCTTTTGCTGTGGATCTCACTCCCTGCTGTGGATCTTACCCTCTGCTGTGGATCTCACCTTCTGCTCTGGATCTCACTCCCTGCTTTGGATCTCTCCTCCTGCTGTGGATCTCACCTTCTACTGTGGATCTCACCCCCTGCTGTGGATCTCACCTTCTGCTGTTGATCTCACCCCCTGCTGTGGATCTTACCTTCTGTCTGGATCTCACCTTCTGCTTTGGATCTTATCTTCTACTGTGGATCTCACCCCCTGCTGTGGATCTCACCTCCTGCTGTGGTTCTAACCACCTGCTGTGATTCTCACTTCCTGCTGTACATCTCCCTTTCTCCTGTGGATTTCACCTGCTGTGGATCTCACCTTCTGCTGTGGATCTCACCTTCTGCTGTGGATCTTATCTTCTACTGTGGATCTCACCCCCTGCTGTGGATCTCACCCCCTGATGTGCATCATACCTCCTGCCCTGGATCTTACCCTCTGCTGTGGATCTCTCCTCCTGCTATGGATCTCACCCTCTGCTTGGATCTCACCTTCTGCTGTGGATCTCACCCCCTGCTGTGGATCTCACCTCCTGGTCTGGATCTCACCTCCTGCTGTCGTTCTCACCTTCTGCTGTGGATCTCTCCTTCTGCTGTGGATCTCACTCCCTGCTTTGGATCTCACCACCTGCTGTGGATCTCACCTTCTGATGTAAATCTTATCTTCTACTGTGGTTCTCACGCCCTGCTGTGGATCTCACCTCTTGCTCTTGATCTCACCTCCTGCTGTGGATCTCACCTCCTGCTTGGATCTTACACTCTGTTGTGGATCTCACATTCTGCTGTGGATCTCACTCCCTGCTTTGGATCTCACCTCCTGCTGTGGATCTCACCTCCTGCCTTGGATCTTAACTTCTACTGTGGATCTCACCCCCCTGCTGTGGATCTCATCTCCTGTTCTGGATCTCACCTCCTGCTGTGGATCTCACCTCCTGCTTTGGATCTCACCTCCTGCTTTGGATCTCACCTCCTGCTTTGGATCTCCCCTTCTGCTGTGGATCTCACCTCCTGCTCTGGATCTCACCTTCTGCTGTGGATCTCACTCCCTGCTGTGGATCTCACTCCCTGCTGTGGATCTCACCTCCTGCTGTGGATCTCACATTCTGCTGTGGATCTTATCTTCTACTGTGGATCTCACGCCCTGCTGTGGATCTCACCTCCTGCTCTGGATTCACCTCTGCTGTGGATCTCACCTTCTGCTGTGGATCTCACCTCCTGCTGTTTATCTCACCCCCTGCTTTGGATGTCACCCGCTGCTGTGGATCTCACCCCTCCTTTGGATCTCACTCTCTGCTGTGGATCTCACCTTCTGCTGCGGATCTTATCTTCTTCTGTGGATCTCACTCCCTGTTTTGGATCTCACCTCCTGCTTTGGATCTCACCTCTTGTTGTGGATCTCACCTCCTGCTCTGGATCTCACCTTCTGCTGTGGATCTCACCTTCTTTTGTGGATCTTATTTTTACTGTGGATCTCACCCCCTGCTGTGGATCTCACCTCCTGCTGTGGATATCACCTCCTGCTGTGGATCTCACCTCCTGCTGTGGATCTCACTTCTGTCTCTGGATCTCACCTTCTGCTGTGTATCGCACTCCCTGCTTTGGATCTCACCTTCTGCTGTGGATCTCACCTCCTGCTCTGGATCTCACCTCCTGCTCTGGATCTCACCTCCTGCTGTGGTTCTCACCCCCCCCACTGTGGATCTCACCTCCTCCTGTGGATCTCACCTCCTCCTGTGGATCTCACCTCCTGCTGTGGATCTCACCCCTCCTGTGGATCTCACTCCCTGCTGTGGATCTCACCTCCTGCTGTGGTTCTCACCCCCTGCTGTGGATCTCACCTCTGCTGTGGATCTCACCTCCTGCTGTGGTTCTCACCTTCTGCTGTGGATCTCACCTCCTGCTGTGGATCTCACCTCCTGCTCTGGATCTCACCTCCTGCTGTGGATCTCACCTTCTGCTGTGGATCTCACCTCCTGCTGTGGATCTCACTCCCTGCTTTGGATCTCACCTCCTGCTGTGGATCTCACTTCTTGCTGTGGATCTCACCTTCTGCTGTGGATCTCACCTCCTGCTGTGATTTTCACTTACTGCTGTACATCTCACTTTCTGCTGTGGATCTCACCTCCTGTTGTGGATCTTACCTTCTGCTGTGGATCTCACTACCTCCTGTGATCTCAGCTCGTTTTCTGGATCTCACCCCCTACTGTGGATCTCACCGCCTGCTGTGGATCTTACTCTCTACAGTGGATCTCACCTTCTGCTGTGGATCTCACTCCCTGCTTTGGATCTCACTCCTGCTGTGGATCTCACCTTCTCTTGTAAATCTTATCTTCTACTGTGGATCTCACCCCCTTCTGTGGATCTCACCTCTTTCTCTTGATCTCACCTCCTGCTGTGGATCTCATCTTTTGCTGTGGATCTCACCTCCTGCTGTGGATCTCACTTCCTGCTTTGGATCTCACCTCCTGCTGTGGATCTCACCTCCTGCTCTGGATCTCACCTTCTGCTGTGGATCTCACTCCCTGCTTTGGATCTCACCTCCTGCTGTGGATCTCACCTTCTGGCTGTGGATCTTATTTTCTACTGTGGATCTCACCCCCTGCTGTGGATGTCACCTCCTTCTCTGGATCTCACCTTCTGCTGGGGATCTTATCTTCTACTGTGGATCCTACCCCCTGCTGTGGATCTCACCTCCTGCTCAGGATCTCACCTTCTGCTGTGGATCTCACCCCCTGCTGTGGATCTCACTCCCTGCTTTGGATCTCACCTCCTGCTTTGGATCTCACCTCCTGCTGTGCATCTCACCTCCTGCTCTGGATATCACCTCCTGCTGTAGATCTCACTCCCTGCTTTGGATCTCACCTCCTGCTGTGGATCTCACCTTCTGCTGTGGATCTTATCTTCTACTGTGGATCTCACCGCCTGCTGTGGATCTCACCTCCTGCTCAGGATCTCACCCCCTGCTGTGGATCTTACACTCTGTTGTGGATCTCACCTTCTGCTTTGGATCTCACTTCCTGCTTTAGATCTCACCTCCTGCCCTGGATCTTATCTTCTGCTGTGGATCTCACCCCCTGCTGTGGATCTCACCTTCTGCTCTGGAACTTATCTTCTACTGTGGATCTCACCCCCTGCTGTGGATCTTACCTTCTGTCTGGATCTCACCTTCTGCTTTGGATCTTATCTTCTACTGTGGATCTCACCCCCTGCTGTGGATCTCACCTCCTGCTGTGGTTCTAACCACCTGCTGTGATTCTCACTTCCTGCTGTACATCTCCCTTTCTCCTGTGGATTTCACCTGCTGTGGATCTCACCTTCTGCTGTGGATCTCACCTTCTGCTGTGGATCTTATCTTCTACTGTGGATCTCACCCCCTGCTGTGGATCTCACCCCCTGATGTGCATCATACCTCCTGCCCTGGATCTTACCCTCTGCTGTGGATCTCTCCTCCTGCTATGGATCTCACCCTCTGCTTGGATCTCACCTTCTGCTGTGGATCTCACCCCCTGCTGTGGATCTCACCTCCTGGTCTGGATCTCACCTCCTGCTGTCGTTCTCACCTTCTGCTGTGGATCTCTCCTTCTGCTGTGGATCTCACTCCCTGCTTTGGATCTCACCACCTGCTGTGGATCTCACCTTCTGATGTAAATCTTATCTTCTACTGTGGTTCTCACGCCCTGCTGTGGATCTCACCTCTTGCTCTTGATCTCACCTCCTGCTGTGGATCTCACCTCCTGCTTGGATCTTACACTCTGTTGTGGATCTCACATTCTGCTGTGGATCTCACTCCCTGCTTTGGATCTCACCTCCTGCTGTGGATCTCACCTCCTGCCTTGGATCTTAACTTCTACTGTGGATCTCACCCCCCTGCTGTGGATCTCATCTCCTGTTCTGGATCTCACCTCCTGCTGTGGATCTCACCTCCTGCTTTGGATCTCACCTCCTGCTTTGGATCTCACCTCCTGCTTTGGATCTCCCCTTCTGCTGTGGATCTCACCTCCTGCTCTGGATCTCACCTTCTGCTGTGGATCTCACTCCCTGCTGTGGATCTCACTCCCTGCTGTGGATCTCACCTCCTGCTGTGGATCTCACATTCTGCTGTGGATCTTATCTTCTACTGTGGATCTCACGCCCTGCTGTGGATCTCACCTCCTGCTCTGGATTCACCTCTGCTGTGGATCTCACCTTCTGCTGTGGATCTCACCTCCTGCTGTTTATCTCACCCCCTGCTTTGGATGTCACCCGCTGCTGTGGATCTCACCCCTCCTTTGGATCTCACTCTCTGCTGTGGATCTCACCTTCTGCTGCGGATCTTATCTTCTTCTGTGGATCTCACTCCCTGTTTTGGATCTCACCTCCTGCTTTGGATCTCACCTCTTGTTGTGGATCTCACCTCCTGCTCTGGATCTCACCTTCTGCTGTGGATCTCACCTTCTTTTGTGGATCTTATTTTTACTGTGGATCTCACCCCCTGCTGTGGATCTCACCTCCTGCTGTGGATATCACCTCCTGCTGTGGATCTCACCTCCTGCTGTGGATCTCACTTCTGTCTCTGGATCTCACCTTCTGCTGTGTATCGCACTCCCTGCTTTGGATCTCACCTTCTGCTGTGGATCTCACCTCCTGCTCTGGATCTCACCTCCTGCTCTGGATCTCACCTCCTGCTGTGGTTCTCACCCCCCCCACTGTGGATCTCACCTCCTCCTGTGGATCTCACCTCCTCCTGTGGATCTCACCTCCTGCTGTGGATCTCACCCCTCCTGTGGATCTCACTCCCTGCTGTGGATCTCACCTCCTGCTGTGGTTCTCACCCCCTGCTGTGGATCTCACCTCTGCTGTGGATCTCACCTCCTGCTGTGGTTCTCACCTTCTGCTGTGGATCTCACCTCCTGCTGTGGATCTCACCTCCTGCTCTGGATCTCACCTCCTGCTGTGGTTCTCACCTTCTGCTGTGGATCTCACCTCCTGCTGTGGATCTCACTCCCTGCTTTGGATCTCACCTCCTGCTGTGGATCTCACTTCTTGCTGTGGATCTCACCTTCTGCTGTGGATCTCACCTCCTGCTGTGATTTTCACTTACTGCTGTACATCTCACTTTCTGCTGTGGATCTCACCTCCTGTTGTGGATCTTACCTTCTGCTGTGGATCTCACTACCTCCTGTGATCTCAGCTCGTTTTCTGGATCTCACCCCCTACTGTGGATCTCACCGCCTGCTGTGGATCTTACTCTCTACAGTGGATCTCACCTTCTGCTGTGGATCTCACTCCCTGCTTTGGATCTCACTCCTGCTGTGGATCTCACCTTCTCTTGTAAATCTTATCTTCTACTGTGGATCTCACCCCCTTCTGTGGATCTCACCTCTTTCTCTTGATCTCACCTCCTGCTGTGGATCTCATCTTTTGCTGTGGATCTCACCTCCTGCTGTGGATCTCACTTCCTGCTTTGGATCTCACCTCCTGCTGTGGATCTCACCTCCTGCTCTGGATCTCACCTTCTGCTGTGGATCTCACTCCCTGCTTTGGATCTCACCTCCTGCTGTGGATCTCACCTTCTGGCTGTGGATCTTATCTTCTACTGTGGATCTCACCCCCTGCTGTGGATGTCACCTCCTTCTCTGGATCTCACCTTCTGCTGGGGATCTTATCTTCTACTGTGGATCCTACCCCCTGCTGTGGATCTCACCTCCTGCTCAGGATCTCACCTTCTGCTGTGGATCTCACCCCCTGCTGTGGATCTCACTCCCTGCTTTGGATCTCACCTCCTGCTTTGGATCTCACCTCCTGCTGTGCATCTCACCTCCTGCTCTGGATATCACCTCCTGCTGTAGATCTCACTCCCTGCTTTGGATCTCACCTCCTGCTGTGGATCTCACCTTCTGCTGTGGATCTTATCTTCTACTGTGGATCTCACCGCCTGCTGTGGATCTCACCTCCTGCTCAGGATCTCACCCCCTGCTGTGGATCTTACACTCTGTTGTGGATCTCACCTTCTGCTTTGGATCTCACTTCCTGCTTTAGATCTCACCTCCTGCCCTGGATCTTATCTTCTGCTGTGGATCTCACCCCCTGCTGTGGATCTCACCTTCTGCTCTGGAACTTATCTTCTACTGTGGATCTCAACCCCTGCTGTGGATCTCACCTCCTGGTCTGGATCTCACCTCCTGCTGTGGTTCTCACCTTCTGCTGTGGATCTCACCTCCTGCTGTGGATCTCACTCCCTGCTTTGGATATCACCTCCTGCTTTGGATCTCACCTCCTGCTGTGGATCTCACCTTCTCCTGTGGATCTTAACTTCTACTGTGGATCTCACCCCCCCTACTGTGGATCTCACCTCCTGCTCTGGATCTCACTTCCTGCTGTGGATCTCACTTCCTGCTGTGATTCTCACTTCCTACTGTACATCTCAGTTTCTGCTGTGGATCTCACCTCCTGCTGTGGATCTCACCTTCTGCTGTTTATCTCACTGCCTTCTGTGGATCTCAGCTCGTTTTGTGGATCTCACCCCCTACTGTGGATCTCACTCCTGCTGTGGATCTTACTCTCTGCTGTGGATCTCACCTTCTGCCGTGGATCTCACTCCCTGCTTTGGATCTCATCTCCTGCTTTAGATCTCACTCCTGCTGTGGATCTCACCTTCTGATGTAAATCTTATCTTCTACTGTGGATATCACCTTCTGTGGATCTCACCTCCTGCTCTTTATCTCACCTTCTGCTGTCGATCTCACCTCCTGCTGTGGATCTCACTTCCTGCTTTCTTTCTCACCTCCTGCTTTGGATCTCACCTCCTGCTGTGGATCTCACCACCTGCTCTGGATCTCACCTTCTGCTGTGGATCTCACTCCCTTCTTTGGATCTCTCCTCCTGCTGTGGATCTTATCTTCTACTTTGGATCTCACTCCCTGCTGTGGATCTCACCTTCTACTGTGGTTCTCATCCCCTACTCTGGATATCACCTCCTGCTTTGATTCTCACCTCCTGCTGTTTATCTCACCCCCTGCTTTGGATGTCACCCCCTGCTGTGGATCTCACCCCTCCTGTGGATCTCACTCCCTGCTGTGGATCTCACCTTCTGTTCTGGATCTTATCTTCTACTGTGGATCTCACTCCCTGCTTTGAATCTCACCTCCTGCTTTGGATCTCACCTCTTGCTGTGGATCTCACCTCCTGCTCTGGATCTCACCTTCTGCTGTGGATCTCACTCCCTGCTTTGGATCTCACCTCCTCCTGTGGATCTCTTCCTGTATTGAATGTCACCTTTTGCTGTGGATCTCACTCCCTGCTGTGGATCACTGCCTGCTGTGGATCTCAGCTCCTTTTGTGGATCTCACCCCCTGCTGTGGATCTCACCTTCTACTGTGGTTCTCATCCCCTACTCTGGATATCACCTCCTGCTTTGATTCTCACCTCCTGCTGTTTATCTCACCCCCTGCTTGGGATGTCACCCCCTGCTGTGGATCTCACCCCTCCTGTGGATCTCACTCCCTCCTGTGGATCTCACCTTCTGCTCTGGATCTTATCTTCTACTGTGGATCTCACTCCCTGCTTTGGATCTCACCTCCTGCTTTGGATCTCACCTCTTGCTGTGGATCTCACCTCCTGCTCTGGATCTCACCTTCTGCTGTAGATCTCACTCCCTGCTTTGGATCTCACCTCCTCCTGTGGATCTCTTCCTGTATTGAATGTCACCTTTTGCTGTGGATCTCACTCCCTGCTGTGGATCACTGCCTGCTGTGGATCTCAGCTCCTTTTGTGGATCTCACCCCCTACTGTGGATCTCACCTGCTGTGATCTTACCCTCTGCTGTGGATCTCACTTCCTGCTGTGGATCTCACTTTCTGCTATGCATCTTATCTTTTACTGTGGATCTCACCCAGTGCTGTGGATCTCACCTCCTGCTCTGGATCTCACCTCCTGCTGTTATTCTCAGCCCTGCTGTGGATCTCACTCCCTGCTGTTGATCTCACCTTGTATTATGGTTCTCACCCCCTACTCTGGATCTTACCTTCTGCTGTGATTCTCACCTCCTGCTGTTTATCTCACCCCCTGCTTTGGATGTCACCCCCTGCTGTGGATCTCACCCCTCCTTTGGATCTCACTCCCTGCTGTGGATCTCACTGCCTGCTATGGATCTCACCTCCTGCTGTGGATCTCATTGTCTGTTGTGGATCTCACCTTCTGCTGTGGATCTCACCCCCTACACTTGATCTCATTTTCTCTTGTGGATCTCACCTTCTGCTGTGGATCTCACCCCCTACACTTGATGTCATTTTCTGTTGTGGATCTCACCTTCTGCTGTGGATCTCATTTACTGCATCATCTCTCTTCATTGGCTTCTCAGTATCTTTCTCAAGCTCTGATTTGCCCTCGGTTTTTTATGTCTTGTGGTCAATGCCGTTTTCCTGTGCTCTGATGCTCACCTAACTCCACTTTGGGTCTCTGCTCAATGTACCATGTATACCTGATGGTCTTCCAACTTTGGCTTTGGGAATTTCGGTGATGTCCAGATCTTTGTAATTTCCAGTCCCTGTTCAGCTCATAGGGGTGTCATGACTGTTCCTTCCTCTGGAATTGTTCATGCCCACTGGTGTCCTTTTTCATGCCCACCGGTGACTCTAGGGCTCCTGAGAAGACACCGCAGCCTTCCTTCCTGTCCCTGCTCCTCCTCCCCTTCCTTTGTGCAACCTCTCACTCTCTTGGCTTCCCCAGAGTCTGGCTCGGGTCCCCTCAGTTCTGCGACAGTCAGCTCTGTTTGCTTTCTCTCCCTGTGCTCAGAGGAAACTAAAGCCACCTGGGACAGAAGGAGGCCGTCCCCGCTGGAGACCCCAGGCCGGCAGCTGATTCTCTCCTCCAGACTGCAGTGTGCGGGACTCTTGGAGACAGCCTTCAATGTCCCCTCCAAATGTGTCCTTCTGCCTAGAGACTGTGTGGCACCCATGCACCCAAGCACAGGGCTTTTCTAAGGCGTCACCCCTGCCCCTTGCTTAAGGGCACGAGTACCCAGGGCCACATGTGGTTCCCTCCCCTTGCCAGCTCTGCCTTCCAATCCGCTTGTTCAGGGAGAGGGTGTAAAGGTAAATTTCTAAGCTGATTCTAAGCTGCAAAAGTCTAAGTTAAAGTGTAAAAGACTGGGCATTGTAAAGCTTCTAAATTACAAGGCCTGGGCTAAAGAGTAAAAGACCAGGTATTGTTAAAATTCCTCTGCTACCCCCAGAACCTGTAATCTCTATAGCTGTTAGGACAATACTGGAACTGCACAGTAAATATTTCCATTGATTCCCTGGTTGTTTAATAGCTAAGGGCTCCAAGTAGCTTGGCACGTAGGCATCCAGGCCACAAAACCACAGTTTAAATGTGTACCCCGCTTAGGAGTGACCAATCACCCCTGCCCAGCCTGTTCCCGCCAATGAATGTACTAATCCCGTCTCAGAGTTGTTGTTCAATTTTCCCGCGCCTCATGATGATTTGTTCTGATGTATGCAAAGCCCCCCGCCCTCTCCAAAAAGTGTACTTAAGCTCTGCTTGACCTCTGCTCTGGGCTCTGGGCTGCTCTATCTTCCTGAGTGAGCCTGGAACCTCAGCAGGCTGAATTAATAAATCCCCTTCTGCAATTGCATGAAGCCAGTCTCTTGTGTGGTCTCTCCCTCCGATGCTTCGCCAGACCCTTACAAGGGAAGTCCCTGTCAACACAGCCTCTGCCTCCTTAGCTAGGTCTGGAGAACACACACCCTGGGCTGAGCCAGGACCCTGGGCTTTGAGTGGCAAGTGAAGCCTTGAAATTTACAAAACACTTTTTTTGTGGTGGTTGTTTAAAGAGAACTTGGATTTATGACTAAAGTCCTGCAGTTGATTACAGCATGTCAGCCTGGGGCCTCTAAGATGAAAGACCTCTTTGTTCTGCACCAACCTCGCCCTGAAGCAGTCAATGCCATCGGCTCACAGATGGGCAGCCCCTGGGTACCCAGGGACTGGGGAATGGAAGGCGGAGACACAGACCTGCCTGGCAAAGGGTATCACTTGTGCTCCCCTAGGTCAGCTCTGCAGGGGAACTGGCTTTCCCACGTCCTTCTTCCTCAGGCAGCCTCGTGGCCCAGCACAGCAGCATCTACACTGCGCGGACTGTGGGATCTGTGTGATCATCAAGCAGCATCTTCCCAGATCCAGACTGCCTGGGTTCACGTTTCAAGTTTCCGTGTCACTCTCTGTGACCTAGTTCCTTAGTTCCTTGACCTCCTGTCGTGATTGGGGGGGGGGACAAAGAATGTCCATGCCCTTCTGCCCTTGTCAATGCTTTATTCACTCAGATCACTCAATACAATTCCACTCTAGGTTCTTAATCAAGAAATGTCAGACCTCAGTGCCAGGCACTGCAATAGACAAGATCAACCCACAGCCAAGGATTCCAGGTTAGCTCTAACACTAAGGAGCACGGGAACCACCTGACCATGACAGGCCCATGACACACATGTCCTCTGTGATGCTTAGCCCAAGGGCAGGTCTAAGTCCAGCAGATGCCCACTCACTCAGGGCTCGGTGATCAGGTCAGGAACCAAGGCAGGCTTCTCCTGGGCGGAGCTGAGGGCGAGTTGAGGAGGGGGTCATAAGGAGACGTCACCATTCTCTCCAGGTCCAGATGTGGCTGTAGAGTTTGAGAGTGGGAGGACGATGCAGAGGATCAGGCAGACTGCGAGAAGAGTCGGGATGTCAGTCCAAGGTCCTCACCAGGCTCTCCGGTGTGTGCATCGGTGTCACCGGCTGAGTGTCCATTTGCTGCACTGTTTATACTACCCTTTGGGCTTCTGACCACCCTTTCACTCCTCTCAGCTGCTACCGGTTTCTCAGTGACGTCCTGTGTCCTGAGGTTAAGGCACCTGGTCTGATGGTTCCCACCTGGTTTTCTCGTCTCTGGCCTTTACCAGGGCAAGGGCACGAGCAGAGACTTCACTCTGAGTCTGTCAGGGTTGTGAGAAGTGACTTCTTTGGTCAGGCTGTGCCTGATGACCGTATTGGAGGCTCCGTAGGTGTGCCTCCTGGGACTGCAGTCTTGTTTCAGATGAAGTTTCTCAGGCTAAGGCTCTTTGTTCAGGCCATCCTTACACCTCCTTGTGCCTCAGTTGCCTGGACCACAGAGCCAGAAGGAAGCGGACATCTGCCTCTGACGATGATTCTGCAGACGAAGTGAGTGAACGAGGCTGGCACAGCTGTGCGGAGAGGCGAGAGGCCACCTAACCCGAGACCCTGGAGGCACAGTGACCTCGGAAATCTGGAGACTCAGGTTCTAGCATGGCCATGTGGAGTGCGACCCCAGTGGAGCCGGAGAACCTCCACGACGGAGCACAGGCTCTGCACTGGGCGCCTGCTGGTCACCCCACATGAGCAGCAGCCTGGGCAGCCTGGGCAGGGAGGGGTTCACACGGGTCGTGTCCAGTGACGCTGCGTCCCTCTTCGTGCATAGGGAGCATTGAAGAAGGGGTCTGTGTCAACTCCCCCAGGTGGCCCAGCTCACAGGCTGTCCCCAGGGTGAGTGTGCCACCTAGAGGGACCTCAGTGCCACTCACAGAAGGTCTGCTGCCAGGGAGCACGTTCCCCACCCCTGGGCGGGACTCCCTGCCCATGCTCACATCCCCTGTGATCCTCCTGTGCCTATGTCCCCAGACGCTCCTAGCTGCCCCTGGTGACCCCCTGCAGTCCCAGCTTCGGTCAGGGGCCTGGTGTGAAGCTGCACAGCCCTCTGTCCCCTCCACCGTCCTGGGTGAGCAGCCCTTGGGTAGTCCCTAGCCTCTGTGAGCGCTCAGCCACGGTGACAGGAAAGGTCTCGGTTCCCAGTGGCAGGGAGACATCTGGCCCAGGGTGCTGCCCACCGCGCTCTGCGCGTCTCTGTGACCACCTGCTCTGTGGGGCCACGCACCCCTCCCACAGACTGAGGAAGGGAAACAGGCTCGGTGAGGTTGGCGGAGGACTCAGGGAGGAGTCTGCCATGTCAGGGGCCTCCCCACCCTGAGGCCCCGCGAGCAGTCCTCCCGCTTGGTCTCCTGAGGGCCAACACTGTCCTGAGGGTGGGGAGCCGCTGAGACCACAGCTGTCAGGAAGTCAGACATCTGCATGAGCTCAGGGTGCCACTGGGCCCCCAGATTCAGCTGGACTTACCTCCGAGCCGGTGCCTAGCAAGCCTGGTGGCCTAGGGGACGGGATTGAGGGCCCGGCAGCACCCTTCCTCCCTCCATCTCTGCTCTGCTCCTGCCCTGAGTCCACCCCTGTGCCCCCAGTCTGTTGCCTTCTGCAGCCAAACTGCTTCAGGGGCCAGCAGTGTCCAGTCCTCCTGCCAGCCACCCCAAAGCCCTGGGACGAGGCAAGCTGAAGTGGCATCTCAGGGGAACCCAGGTGGACCTGAAAGCCTGGGTCCTCCTTGACAAGCTGCTCAGGCCGGAGCGGCTGCCCTACCTTCCCTCCAGGATCTTGATTTCTTACCAATAGCTGCAGAAGGAAGCCCTAAGCTGGTGAGGAAGAGCCCCAGGCAACGCCTGCTTGGCCCTCTGTCGGAAGCAGCTCTGCTCCTCCCGTCCCCAGGGCGTGGGTCAGGTGTGTGGCAGTAGTGACAGCTCAAGCTCACCCCTCACCTGTCCAAGAAGGGCACATGCAGCCCTGTACCAGGAGAGGAAGCTTCGCCCAGTGTGCGCCGTCCCAGCCAGGCAGGACACCGCCTCTGCCAAGCCCGTCCCCTCCTGGGCAGACATGGCATGCGCAGTCTGGAGCGTATTGTCACACTCCAGCAATTCAGACAGAGCCCCTCTTCCCAGTCAGCACAGCCCTCCCAGGGCCCTCGAGCGCAGGCCTCTGTTCCCCTGCGGTCACTCTGGTGCCCTGAGCCCCCTGTAGGGGTTTGGGGCAGTGGAGGAGGGAGGGACAGGGCCTCCAGGACTGGCCTTACTTAGGTCGCAGACTCAAAGATGGAAATAGGATTCAAACACAGCCTTCACACTCTGAGAAAAGGCATCTCAGGGAGGCAGGGAGGCCGGGGAGGGAGGGAGCCCAGCAGGAGGACGCTGTGGTAAGCACTGTCCCCGGTGCTTCCTTGTCGAGCCTGGAGCTTCTACCCTAGGAAAGGCACTGCAGCAGGAGCTCTGCTGGGGAGCACTGAGGAAGAGCACTTTCTCCTTGGCCTTTCCAGGCCTCGCCTCTGTGCCCACGCGCCTCTGTGCCACGCGCCTCTGTGCCACGCGCCTCTGTGCCACGTACCTCTGTGCCACGTACCTCTGTGCCACGTACCTCTGTGCCACACTCCTCCATGCCACACGCCTCCATGCCACACGGCCTCCATGCCACACGCCTCCGTGCCACACGCCTCCGTGCCACGTGCCTCCGTGCCACGCGCCTCTGTGCCACATGTCTCTGTGCACAATGTCTCTGTGCCACGTGCCTTGTGCCACACACCTTGGTGCCACGTACCTCTGTGCCACACGCCTCCGTGCCACATGTCTCTGTGCCACACACCTTGGTGCCACGCGCCTCAGTGCCACACTCCAGCAACACAGACAGAGCCCGAGGAGGAGCCACAGGCCTCACCCTGCCTGGACCAGGAACCTGCACAGCAGAGCCAGGAGGTGGGAGCATCACACTCAGGGTCACAGTGAACAGACCCAAGGGAAGTGCTTGAAAAAGTTCCCTAGATATTAACAAAAAAGGAAAACTCAAACCCACTCCTTAACACGTAGGTGCTGTTTACAAACTGAGATTCAGAGCGCGTCGATCTAACGCCGTCACTGCAGGAGACGTTGGGGACAACGGCGGATCTCTCTCCCCTTCTGAGTGGCAACCTCCAGGCGGGAGAAGCTGGAGAGGAGCGAGACTTGGATTCTGTCTTGTGTGTGACAAGCACCAACCTTTTTCCAGAGACAGGTGACATGTGTCAAGGGTAAGGAGTCGGAGGACTGTCACACTCTTCTGGTTGACAGGACAAAGTGAATGTGTTCTCACACACCATGAGCAGGAGAAGGTGGCCCTGCAGCAGAGGCCTCAGGCTGGGTCAGTCCTCCTGCCCAGCTGACCACTGGCTGTCCCCCCACACCTCGCACTCACAGGCCTCTGACCAGGGGACAGGCAGGCACCCCTCCGCCTTCCTCAGCGGAAAAACTGCTGTCACCATGACCCCCACCTCCCAGCCCCACACCTCGCCCTCCTGCCCCAGCCGGAGCTCTCTGAAACTCAGGGGCCTGCTCTGAGACACACCTCAGCCTGGGGGTCTGGGTCCTGCGGGGTCTGGCTCCTGCGAGCTGCAGCCGGCTCTGCTCCCCTCTCCAACGCCAGATGTGCCAGATGCGGTGCAGTGTTGAGTTCCTGATGTAACTTGACCTTTCTTTTCTCAATTAATAGCAAGGGCATTGGAAATTTTTAGACTGAAAAGAAAAAACCACTGCACTTATCATAGCTTTCCTTCCAGAATACAAAGAATCACCCTGGATTGGAAATTGCAAAGAACATTGGGGAATAAAGCAATCGTGGAACCAAAATGAGGCCACTCACCCCGTTTAGTTCACGTACTATCCTCACTCTGCAGGACAGCTGGGCTGGCCTCGTGGGGCGGGCAGGTGGGCCTGCAGAGGGGGCAGCTGCAGCTCACACCTCCCGGGCTTGTTCCTGCTGCCGTGGCGCCACCAGAGCAGTGGAGCGGGAGTTGCCCATTGATGCTTCTAAGCAAAAATATAATTTTAAAAAATTGCAGCAGAGTGCGCCTTAGGAACAGCGGAAGAGAGAGCCTTTCCAGAAATACTCACACACTGTTTAACTCTGAGCTATCAACAAAGCGGGCCCGGGCCGGCCGTCTTCCAGGAAGAGGAGAGGATGTTTACATTCCTCCGTTTCTTTTCATCTCCGTCCCAGGGTGAAGGATCTCAGGGCTTGAGGCCGCACGAGGTTCTCCTCCAGAGGAGCCCAGGCCAGCAGAGGAAGCACCCAGGGCGGAGAGGCGGCCAGGAGGGGCGAGGCCCAAATGATGAAGGAGGAACACACCTCCCGACCCTCCACCTTCTCGGGCATCCCCACTCCCACTCTCCTCCAGACCCTGAGGGGCTCGGCAGGTCCGAGCCTGGTCCCGCCTGGTCCAGCGAGCGTCAGAGCTACCCCCGGGCCCTTTCCTCCACCCTGCTGCCAACGTGCCCCCCAGGCCTCTGACCCGGGACGGACAGGCACCCCTCCGCCTTCCTCAGCCGTGTTCCACGTCACCCCACCTCCCAGCCCCACCCCCACACCAGCCTGCCCTGTCCCTGCAGTCCTGAGAGACAGTGAAGCCAGCCTGCCCACCCGGGCCTCACCGCCTGGCACCCCTGGCCCAGGCCCTGCTGGCAGGACTCTGGAGAGCACCCACACTGTCCCCGAGTGCCGCCTCTGACCGGGTCCTACCCGCCGGGCACTTCAAGCCCAAACATCCTTTCAGAACCATGCTGTGTGACGCCCCCATGAGGCCAGCGTGTGCTCCTGCCCAGCCCGATCCCATTCCGTCACCTTGTCCCCAAGCCAGTGAGAGGGAGCCCTCCGACTCTTCCTGCAGCCTCCGCCTCCCGCAGGGTTCAGACTCAACCCACGGTCGTGCTAAGGAGGACAGAGCCGCTTCTCAGCCCACATGCCCGTCGGCCGCTGTCCCCATGGACCCTGGTTTTGGACGACACTCACTACTGAGCCGATCATTGCCGCACAGCCTCTTGGGCAGATGTGCCAACCCCAGTGCCGAGGAGGTGAGCCCACACCCAGTACTCACTCCCTGAGACGCAGCCTCTGCAGCTAGCCCAGGGGTCCCGGACTCAGCTCAAGCCAGGGTCTACGTCCACACTGCTGCTGCCAGAGCAGGTAGAGACGACCACACTTCCGAACCCAGGCCCAGGCCATTTGGACTGTCCATGGTAAGGGGAGGAAAGGGCCTCCAGAGCACTGCCCACTGTCTGCCCTGGCCCCCCGCCCGTCCTCACTCATGTTTCCATGGCTTCTTCTGGGGCCTCTGCTCTGTGCAGGAGACCGCACGCCGCGGCACTGCGTCCGGCTCTCCTCCCCCGCCCACCTCTACCGCAGACCCATCTGGATTCCCACTGTGACCTCCTGACCGGGACCTGGGCTCCGTGTGACCTTCGTAGACTAACGCCATAAGTAACCCATTGTCTCATATCTACTTTGCATCCTGAAAATTTTTTCTAAGATAACAATCAGAATTTTGTTGTTGTTGTTGTTTGTTTTGTTTTTTTGATACCAGGGATGGAACCAAGGGACACTTCACCACTGAGCCACATCCCCAGCCCTTTTTATTTTTCGTTTACAGACGGCATCTCACTAAGTTACTTAGGTCTCACAAAGTTGCTGAGGCTGGCTTTGAACTCATGATCCTCCTGCCTCAGCCTCTAAGCTGCTGGGATCACAGCGGGCCACTGTGCCCGGCTAGACTAATTTTTTCAAGTGTCTGTTTCCTTGACTCTTTAAAGTCTTTAACCTGTCTCATGCCTCTGAGTGCCAGGGTCTCTACTATAAATTGAGACAGCAATTCCAGATTTGCTGGTCACCACCATGGCCGAGAGTCACAGCGCACACCCAGAGGATCTAGGCATAGAGTCAGACCCTGCACACGCGTCAGAAGCCGTGGCTCTTACTGCCTCCTTCCCAAGGCAGCTGAGGGCTCTGGGCTCCTTGGAGAAATAAAAGTCTGTCTGGCTTGGGCCGCTGTGATGGAGTGTGAAAAGGAGGAGCCTGGGCTCCCTAAATCTTAACAGGAGGCCGCACTCTCTTCTCCGGTAATAAAATACTGAGGCAGATGGACACGGACATGACTCACATGGCAGGTCACATGGCCTTCCCCGCCAGCAGGCCCTGCGTCCTGTTCTCTGTGGTGGCGGGAGTCGGCCTGATGCGAGTGCAGGTCACTAGGCCCCCCAGCCTGCCTGGGCCTGGCCTGCTCCCCACGGAGGGGTTTCCAGTGGACGCTCGGGTGGTGCTTCTCACGTGGGCGCTGAGGAGGGAGAGAGCGGAGAGGTCTTCTGAGAAAATCATGCTTCTCCATTGACGGAAAGGAATTGACTCAAAGAGCTTCCTGGGTTGTGCCCCAGGATCCAGGGTTGGGAGCAGGGGGGACGGGCGGCCTCTCCAGGTGGAGTCCTTTCTGTAAATGGGAACCCGATGGAGAAACAGCCAGGCCACAGGAGGGACACGGTGACGGCACGAGGCGCTCGTCTGCTCAGTCAGCGCCACTCCTCCGCGGCACCGTGGCCGGGTCCTGCTCCTCCCAGGCCCTCCTCTCTCACTCTGACCCCTGCTCCACTGCCCCCTCTGGAACAAGGCCCTGGTTCCACGGCCCTTCACGTCCCCAGTCACCCCGGAGAGTCCACAGATGTGGGGGCTCGGCATTCGCTCTTTGATCTGCTGCAGATGACATCTCTCCTGGAGGAACTCAAGTTTACATCTTCTCTGAGACAAACAGATAAACAAAGGAAGGCGTGAGGACTTCTCAGAGTCCTCGGAACCCAGATCCCAGCCTCGGCCCTGAGCTGTCCCAGGCCAGTGCAGAGGGAGCCCTCAGACTCCCTCAGTAAAGTTCAATGGTGCCCAGGTCTGGAAGCCGAAGTTGCAGCCACATTCCAGCAGCACCGTGGGGATGTTTTGAACCGTCTGCAGCTCACGGTCATTTGCAAATGTCAAACCACTGATGGGCATTCTCATCTGCGTGGACTTCCAAGGCCTATTTGGCTTTATTTTTAATCCCAAACCTTCTGCCACACTGCACACCAGACACTCGCCCTGGTCTGGCTTGTTCTGAAGACCCCTAGCTCCAGTGTGCTGTGCTGTGCAGGGTCTGTCACCGCGTCTCCAGCCAGCATCTCCCAGTTCTGAATACTCATGAACTTCCTGCCGCAAGTTATTCGGGTCAGTTTTTCTGATGTGACTTTGATCTCAGCATGTTTGTTCACTTATGTTTAGAAAAGTACATAGATATGAACACATTTTTCCAGTGACATTTTCATTTAAGTGCATCCTATTCAGACCAAAGCTAATGTGTTGACTACACTCCCATGTGGATTGCAAATTAAACTCTGCACATGGTCCTGGGTCCTGAGCAAGTCAGAAATCTGGATGACTTCAAAATGTTAGTGAGCTCCACTCACCATGTTTGGAAGAGCAAATCCATCCCATGGAATAACTGAACCACACCTGTTTGCCTGTCTTTCAAGGTGTAGACCATGTCTTTCTGCTGAGCAAAGGACATGTTATTCTCCAAGACAGTCGCCATGCATGTCCTGTTGCATGGCCATCGGCCCCCGGGACCTGCCAGGAGGCGAATGAGCTGAGAAGTTGGTTTTGCACGAGGGTGGGTGGGAGGGAATGTCCAAAGTGTCCCATTCCCCATCAGATTTTCAATATTTACCAGGAAGCTTCACATATTAGCAAAACTAAAAAATAAACTTAGCATATTTGAAACTAACATTCATTCACACAATTCATTTTGATACTATTCTTTGTAGAGAAAATTCATAAACTTATTTCCAAATTGAGACAATAATACATGAGTGAAAAGGCTATTTCCAGCAGAAATGGGACTCAACCCTGGATTCAGTGATGAGCTGGGACCCTGGTTTACCTCGAGATGACCAGCTTTCCTACAAATACAGAACCATAAACACGTGTCGAATGCTTCGCTGTTTAAAATGCTTTAACAACATTACTCTTGATCACAAATAGTTACAAACCTCAGGGAACACTTTTGATTTGCTCAAAATGCAAAATAATAATAATAATAATAATAATAATATTATTATTATTATTATTATTATTCGCAACTCCAATAGTTTCATTAGCATTTGCTGATAAGGGAATAGGGCATTTTACCAGAAAAAATATGGAGTAGCCCTAAACAGATATGCAGGGGAGCCATTTCCACAGGCAGATGGAGATGCACACCACACAGTGTGCTGCCATCCTGATGCACTGCTGCATTAAGGCCTGAAGGGGTCACTGGTGTGGACAGCACAGAGCGGGAGGCTGCGGTCTGTCACAGCCAGGCTGGGGACTCAGCAGCCAGGAGCCAAAGCCAGAGGGGATGGGGGTCCAAACTGCTGGACATAAAAAGCCTAGAATCATACCTGCAGAGGTTCAGTGTGGAAGACAGGACCACAGCCTGACGCCCAGCTGAGGTGAGGGCTGGCACCCACGAGTGGACAGATGCCACTGGGTGGAGCAGGAGGCCAAGGGCGGTCCTGGGGATGGTAGCACGGGATGGGACCAGCCCCTGAGTCCAGCCTGGCCAGAGCAGGGACAGCATGGAGTCTTGGAGCACCAGCGCCCCTGGACAGGCCACCCACATTGATCTGCTTTCCCTCCTCCCTGCACTCTGTGCTCTGCACACCTGTGCTGGCCCAGGGCAGCCGGGAGGGGGGGCTCACTGAGGCTGGCCCAGGGCAGCCAGGAGGGGGGCTCACTGAGGCTGGCCCAGGGCAGCCAGGAGGGGGGGGGGCTCACTGAGGCTGGCCCAGGGCAGCCAGGAGGGGGGCTCACTGAGGATGGCCCAGGGCAGCCAGGAGGGGGGGCTCACTGAGGCTGGCCCAGGGCAGCCAGGAGGGGGGCTCACTGAGGCTGGCCCAGGGCAGCCAGGAGGGGGGCTCACTGAGGCTGGCCCAGGACAGCCAGGAGGGGGGCTCACTGAGGATGGCCCAGGGCAGCGGGGGGGGCTCACTGAGGATGGCCCAGGGCAGCCAGGAGGGGGGGGGCTCACTGAGGCTGGCCCAGGGCAGCGGGGGTGGGGGGCTCACTGAGGCTGGCCCAGGGCAGCCAGGAGGGGGGCTCACTGAGGCTGGCCCAGGGCAGCAGGGGGGGGGCTCACTGAGGCTGGCCCAGGGCAGCCAGGAGGGGGGGCTCACTGAGGATGGCCCAGGGCAGCCAGGAGGGGGGGGGCTCACTGAGGCTGGCCCAGGGCAGCCAGGGGGGGGGGCTCACTGAGGATGGCCCAGGGCAGCCAGGAGCGGGGGGGGCTCACTGAGGATGGCCCAGGGCAGCAGGGGAGGGGGGCTCACTGAGGCTGGCCCAGGGCAGCCAGGAGGGGGGCTCACTGAGGATGGCCCAGGGCAGCCAGGAGGGGGGGCTCACTGAGGCTGGCCCAGGGCAGCAGGGGGGTGGGGCTCACTGAGGCTGGCCCAGGGCAGCCAGGAGGGGGGGCTCACTGAGGATGGCCCAGGGCAGCCAGGAGGGGGGGGGGCTCACTGAGGCTGGCCCAGGGCAGCCAGGGGGGGGGGCTCACTGAGGATGGCCCAGGGCAGCCAGGAGGGGGGGGCTCACTGAGGATGGCCCAGGGCAGCCAGGAGGGGGGCTCACTGAGGATGGCCCAGGGCAGCAGGGGAGGGGGGGCTCACTGAGGCTGGCCCAGGGCAGCCAGGAGGGGGCTCACTGAGGATGGCCCAGGGCAGCCACGGGGGGGGGCTTACTGAGGCTGGCCCAGGGCAGCCAGGAGGGGGGGCTCACTGAGGCTGGCCCAGGGCAGCCAGGAGGGGGGGGCTCACTGAGGCTGGCCCAGGGCAGCCAGGAGGGGGGGCTCACTGAGGCTGGCCCAGGGCAGCCAGGAGGGGGGGCTCACTGAGGATGGCCCAGGGCAGCCAGGAGGGGGGACTCACTGAGGATGGCCCAGGGCAGCCAGGAGGGGGGCTCACTGAGGATGGCCCAGGGCAGCCACGGGGGGGGGGGGCTCACTGAGGCTGGCCCAGGGCAGCCAGGAGGGGGGGCTCACTGAGGCTGGCCCAGGGCAGCCAGGAGGGGGGGGCTCACTGAGGATGGCCCAGGGCAGCCAGGAGGGGGGGCTCACTGAGGCTGGCCCAGGGCAGCCAGGAGGGGGGGCTCACTGAGGCTGGCCCAGGGCAGCCAGGAGGGGGGGCTCACTGAGGATGGCCCAGGGCAGCCAGGAGGGGGGGCTCACTGAGGCTGGCCCAGGGCAGCCACGGGGGGGGGCTCGTCATCTCCTGTCTGTGTCCACTTCTGATCAGGGTGGCGCCTGGTCATCTCCTGCCTGTGTCCACTTCTGATCAGGGCGGGTTCTGGTCATCTCCTGTCTGTGTCCACTTCTGATCAGGGTGGCGGCCTGGTCATCTCCTGTCTGTGTCCACTTCTGATCAGCGTGTGTAGCCTGCTCATCTCCTGCCTGTGTCCACTTCTGGTCAGGGTGGGGGCCTGGTCATCTCCTGTCTGTGTCCACTTCTGATCAGGGTGGGTGACCTGGTCATCTCCTGTCTGTGTCCACTTCTGATCAGGGTGGGTGACCTGGTCATCTCCTGTCTGTGTCCACTTCTGATCAGGGTGGGGCCTGGTCATCTCCTGCCTGTGTCCACTTCTGGTCAGGGTGGGGGCCTGGTCATCTCCTGTCTGTGTCCACTTCTGATCAGGGTGGGGGCCTGGTCATCTCGTGCATGTGCCCACTTGCTCTGGGACCATGCTCTGGTGCAGTCAGCAGCCCTCCCTGGCCACAGGCACCTTGCTCTCCCTGGCACCTGTAGAATGGACCTAGTGGATGGCCCATGTGTCTGCTCTGGGGGGAGGGAGCCTGGCATGCTGCCCTCCCTTTCCTGCTGCGTCCCTCTCTGGTGGCATGGAGCGAGTGTGGGCCGAGTGGGAAGGATGTTACTGCGTGCAGACTTGGCGGGAGAGCTCAGCAGAAGGCCTGGGGAGCACCAGGCCCTAGCGGGCTCTCAGACATTCTTGGTCCTGTGATCAATTCTCCAAACAAGACAGCGGTGGAGCTCAGCCTGGCAGTGAGCAGTGAGCAACACGCAGGCTGCCCTCCCGCCCCAGTCACGGCTGTTTCCACCCAGCCGCAGCAGCTGAGCACTAAATGGCTTTCTAACCAATTTAGACTTGACAGTTATCTGTCTTTCTCCTGACTTGGTGGATTGAGCACCCCCTTTCTCCAGCTGCCCAGGGACACATGCTGTGGGGGTGGGGCTGTGCATGGCCAGCTCAGGGGCCAGTCCTCCAACCCTTGTTGGACAGGAGCGAGCAGAATGCCCAGAGAAGACTGTGGGCAGAGGGGAGGCCACCCTCCCAGCCTCTTCTGAGCCTGAGCCTCCTTCTATAGCCTCCCAGCTCACCACAGCAGTTGCTTTGATGAAAGTGAATCGTGGAAATGAAAATAAATGCAAGTCTGGCATGCATCTCAGGCTCGTGGCTTCTGACATTGAATGTAAACAGCCATCTTTTGGAGGCAGAGATGGCTAGCAGGTGTGTTAGGAGGCCTAGTCCAGGAAAGTGTCACTGTCAGGTAAAGCAAGTGGCCTCTGGTGACGGCTCTTTCACTGTCACTGACCGAGGAACAATCTAGACCACTGTGCCCCATTCCCTGGAGCCTCAATGCTCCTGCTTTAAAGCAGCAATAACAAAGACCACCTTTCTGTGTCTTGCACACAGTGTGAGCTCTCACCTGGGGATGGATCCAGACCCCAAGCCGGGGTGCCTAGCTCAGAGCACACTTCCTGCAGGCACCTCTCAGGGCCCAGCATAAAGGCTGGTCTCTCTTCCTGTAGGCTGAGATACCTGCCCCAAATCTTTCAGAACAGTGCCATGGTAGGAATATGAATTTTTAATGCAGTGGCGTCAATGTCAGGTGGTGGAGGCGATGAAACACAGGAGCAGCGGAGCCCCTTGTCCGTTGCTTAGGGTTATGACCTGGTCATCTCCGCACAACCACCAGCAGCCCGACTCTCCCTAGCTCCGGGAGGTCGTTAAGTGTGGGGCGTGAGCATGACACCTTCATGACACCCTCCTCTGCCACCTGAGGGAGCCACTTCCACGGTGCTCCTCTCGCTCAGTAACCATGGTCCCCATCTAAGAAAGAAAGAAGCCAAGGAGCAGAGCAGCCAAGGCCTCGCCTGCAGTCACCCCCTGCTCCTGCAGGGGGAGTTGAGGCCCCCTGGGCTGGAGATGGCGCCCACCCCTCTCAAGCAGCCAGCCCCTCTGCCACAGAGGACAAGAGCCAGGCGGGTCTGTGGGTCCCCCCACTGCAGGTGCAGGAGTAGCAACTTGTGGAGGGAGAGGAGGCTGAAACACTCTCAGCTCAGGCCCCGGGGCCTCCTCAGCACAATCTGCCTCCCTAAGCCCTTAGGGTTCAGAGCCCAAGGCTACTACATGAACACTCTTACACCTGGGAAGGGCATCCAAAGCCTGAGGGTCGCAGCATCCACTAGTAGAACTGATCACAACTCAGGCAGCAACAGACTGAAGAGCAGGAACACCAAATCCAGGAGACCAGCAGGGAGACCTGAACCACCACCCACTTCCAAGGAAGTCACCACATGGGCAGAAGAAGGGAGGGGTCAGCTCCTACAGGAAAGGGACAGGGTCACTAAGCAGGGTCCCTCCCAGCCCCTGAGAACTCTGTGCCTAGTGGAGGGGTAACAAGCCCCCCCAGTCCTCACCTCCTCCAGGAGGGTCAGACCCACTCTGCAGGCTCCCTCCCAGCCACTGAGTGCTCTGTGCCTAGTGGAGGGGTAAGAGACCTCCCCAGTCCTCACCTCCTCCATGAGGGACAGACCCACTCTGCAGGCTCCCTCCCAGCCCCTGAGTGCTCTGTGTCTAGTGGAGGGGTAAGAGGCCCCAGTCCTCACCTCTTCCAGGAAGGACAGACCCACTCTGCAGGGTCCCTCCCAGCCCCTGAGTGCTCTCTGCCTAGTGGAGTGGTAAGAGGCCCCCCCAGTCCTCACCTCCTCCAGGAGGGTCAGACCCACTCTGCAGACTCCCTCCCAGCCCCTGAGTGCTCTGTGTCTAGTGGAGGGGTAACAGGCCCCAGTCCTCACCTCCTCCAGGAGGGACAGACCCACTCTGCAGGCTCCCTCCCAGCCCCTGAGTGCTCTGTGCCTAGTGGAGGGGTAACAGGCCCCCCCAGTCCTCACCTCCTCCAGGAGGGACAGACCCACTCTGCAGAATCCCTCCCAGCCCCTGAGTGCTCTGTGTCTAGTGGAGGGGAAAGAGGCCCCAGTCCTCACCTCCTCCAGGAGGGACAGACCCACTCTGCAGACTCCCTCCCAGCCCCTGAGTGCTCTGTGCCTAGTGGAGGGGTAAGAGGCCCCAGTCCTCACCTCCTCCAGGAGGGACAGACCCCACTCTGCAGACTCCCTCCCAGCCCCTGAGTGCTCTGTGTCTAGTGGAGG